>NC_092051.1:93401374-94601374 GCF_003086295.3 Arachis hypogaea | reverse complement strand
ATACTCTAATACACACATTACATACATACATCAACTTAGGGCTCACAAAATCTCATAATTTACAAGAGTTAGAGGGTTTCTTACCTTGACTCACGAAATTGGTTGATGAAACTCACCAATGGTTTATACTAGAGCACCCCTAAATAACCTAAACCACAAAGTTTTCTCAAAACCCAAAACCAAATTTGAATTTAAAGGAAAAATGAAAACTGGGCAGAGGAGAACAAAATACTCACCACAATTCTTAGATAGAATTGAAGAGGGCGAGGAGAGCTACGCGTGACCACAAACTGCTTGTTAATCGGAGTTCCGTAGCAAAAGTTCTGGTGGTTTGAAGGTGAGGGTGGTTAGGGTTTTCTCTCCTCTCTTTTCTCTTCTCTCAATTCCGTGTCTCTTTCATAAAATGGGGAAAATTGTGGCTGAAAACTCATTAAATGTGGGTATATATATGGGCTTGGTCCCACTTGGACCCAGTTCAATCGGTTTAGCCTGTTGGCCCAATTTTGGGCCAAAATCTTTAAGATTAGCGTTTTAATTATTTTTACCACTTCAACAACAAATATTTAACCTTTTAACATTTCTTGCTCATAATTAATTTTTTCAGCTGCAGTACCGGACAGATCTCAGCCAGTACTATTGGTCAAATTTTCAGTGTGTGTTTTTATGCATAAAATTATGTTTTTCTGACTTAGAAAAATCCACTGAGTCCAAATATCATATTTAAATCATCAAATTCCGATTGCTAAATTTTCTAACGATATTCACTCATATTTAATTTATTATTTAATTAAGAAAAAACTACCATTTGTACCCATGAATTTTGCGAACGCTGACAAAAGTACCCATCAAACAAGAAAACTAACGTTGTACCCATGAAAGATGGGTTATGTAACGACCCAATTTCTGGTACGTCATGATCATACTAGAAACTGAGCGCTACCAACTTGTCTACCTATCTATTATCTATTATTTATTATATGAGCCTGATTCGTTGTTAAAAGCGTAGTTATTTTACGAGGTACTTTTTTTTTTTAAATATTTGGATTAATAGACGAAATCATTCATAAGCAATTCACAAATAAAAACAGATAAAACAGTTATAAACAATCACACATAAATACATCACAAGCAGCTAACAACATTTAGTGATCCAGCCTTTATTAGAGTATAGACTTTTAGTTAGAACACCCCTAGATATAGCTAGATAATAACTAAATACATATATATACATACAACATCCCAGGCCCTGACTTGTTCAAGAAGTCCCTAAGCTGGCACCCAGGCTAGTCTAGACTCTATACTCACCTATTCCCTCTACACTACTAAAGCGAGGGTAAGTACGCTCTAAGTCTTCAAAACTCAAGTCAGGTGGAACATCACCAAAAGGTAGAACATCATCTGCTACTCCTCTGCACGATCATTTGTCATCAAAGAGCATCTCTCAAGTACTTCATCGAGTGGCCACATAACAGCAACATCGTACGGAGGACTTAGGTTAAAGTTTGTAGATAAGCAGGGTGCAGATGTTGGCTGGTCTCACAGTATTTACATATAAACAGAAACGGAGTTCACTCTAGACTCAGCAGACTACCTAGAGCGGAATCTTTTTTGCGAACGGTCGTCAGTGAACTACGGAAGTGTACCCAAACTTCCATCTGAAGGGGGAAGAGAGAGAGAATGGGTAAGAACTGGGGAGTTCTTAGTAGGGTCGGGGTTATTAGTTAAGTTCATTAATTTCGTGTTGCTTAGCAGACATATAGCAGAATACAGAGAAATAGTAAACAGAAGATACAGATAAATAAAGAAACTAAGAAAGCAAAACACAAACAAAAGAATACAAGGAAACAAAACACAGACACAAAGAGTAGAATGAAAACAAAGGAAGCATACATTCAAACAACAATCATAACAGAGGAAATGCGCAACCAAGTATGATGCATGTCTGTCCTATGCAGGCCATGAGCTCACGTGTCGGTTTACACCCTGCAGCCCGACATTACCTAGGAACTAGTCCTAGATATGGCTTATTTTCTGTAGGTGAACTTCGGCCTACAGAAATAGCACTCCCGTAAGTGAACTTCGGCTTACAGGAATAGTCTAAACACAACACAACAACTTTCTATAGGTGAACTTCGGCCTATAGAAATAACACCTCTGTAAGTGAACTTCGGCTTACAGAAATGGTTTAATCACAACAACTTTCTGTAGGTGAACTTCGGCCTACAGAAATAGCACCTCTGTAAGTGAACTTCGGCTTACAGAAATAGTGCCCATGTAAGTGAACTTCGGCTTACAGGTATCACAACTCTCTGTAGGTGAACTTCGGCCTACAGGAGCAACACCCTGAGATACACAATTGATATTCACTGCAGGTGAACTTCGGCCTACAGGAATAACAACTTACTGTAGGTGAACTTGGGCCTACAGGACCTCTAGGGCCAATGGAAAAGCAGCAGATGAACATACAACAGAACATCATGCCACAAGGCTTAACTCTTTATCTTTATACTCTTCTCCTCTATTCTCTTTGTTATATTACTCTTTTCACTTTGTCTTTTTACTCTGCTTTGATTACTCTTTTCTTTGTATCTCTTTACTTTTCTCTGGTTATTCTGTTCTCTGTGTTTCTCTACTCTGCTCTGATTTCTCTGCTTAACTTATGTATTTAAAGCTTATGTAAATTTCGGTATGAATAGTTAGCCTGTCCCAAGTATAGGTTCATTAAGTCTATACTGAAACAGTTTAACTTTTCATATAATACCTAACCCTAGTCGCAACTCAAGGACTAACTATGTTGCCCTAGTTCGTTCACTAATTTCTGTCTGTTTTTCTGTTATTAAAACCTTACAGACTTTTCTTTAGTTTTTATCTTTTCTTCAACTTTTTATCTTTCTTTTATCTTTGCCTCACTAATATGTTCTTACCACTCCCTAAGTGTTTTATGAAGTTAATTATGAGATTCTGCGCTTAAAGTTGTCTTTCTAAAGCTTTTACGGAAAACTGCCTTTTTCGCATTATTTTATTATTTTTATTAAAATATTATTTTTAATTAAATATTATTATTTAATATTTTATTATTATTTATTATTTTATTAATATATTTTCGAAAATTAACTTTACTTTAACCTTTAACCTTCAAAATTCACTTTTTACCACCCGTAACTTTTAATATTTCTACTTTTACCACCCTAACTTTCAGAAATTACCAAATAACCCCTCAAACACCAAAATAATTACTTCCTTGCACTTTTATGAATCAAAAAGGTGTTCTTCATTGTTCTTCACCACACTCAAAGTGTTCTTCATGTTCTTCACAAATTCTTCATATTCTTTCTCTGTTTTTACCCGTTTTTCAATCTTTTCAGCAACCGATTTTTACCAAAATTCATAATAAATTAGCAGCCACTAAAACCCCATCTTTTATACATGATTTCAACACAAATTAAACCCCAATTTAAGGTCTAGGGTTCGTTTTTGCAGCATCCTTGAAGAACACAAATTCAAAGTTGAATATCATCAAATTTCATCAAATTTTCACCAAAATTTCAACAAGAATTACTCATATAAACAATCAATTTCAAGCATAACCAAACCATATCATAATCACACAACTCAAACACAATCAATCAAGATTAAATTCGTCAATCCCTACCTTGATTTGCTGCTCCAAATTCGGTTAGACTTTCAGGTGGTCCTTAAGCACTTTTTCCTCCTAAAACACATCAAGAACAACTTTAAATCCACAAACTCTCAACTGACCAAATCTCCCTCAGCACATTAGGAAGAGATATCTCACCTTAGACTTGCTGAAAATTAATGTTTCTTGGCCCTCAAGTCAAGTTAAGCATGATTCCTAAGGAAGAACATCAAGAAAACACATGTTTGGCATGGTTTTCCTTGAAAACCGATTTTAAATGGGAAAGGTACAGCCATCTAACCTTATTTCCAAACTTGATAAGTCACATGGTTATGTAAAGGAATAAGAGATGATCATTTTGGTGAAATCGGAGTTTTGATTTGAGTTTTGGTTCAGAAGAAATCAAGATTTGAAGATTAAGTGTTCATGAAGTTTTCTCTCTTTTCTCTCCTTTCAATTTCGGCCAAAATGATGAAATGAGACAGCCTTGGAGGTCTTGGGGGTGTAAGGTGAGTTGTGATTGGTTGGCTTGGAGGTGGATTAAAATAATATTAAAATATCTCAGGTGTATAACTACTAAAACTAGATGTATCGGAACACTTACAAAAACATCTCTAAAAATTATTTTCTGAGCTACTAGCATAAATGACACTAGTAACATATTTATTATGAGAATAAAACATGAATAATGAGGCCTTAGCATTGCTAAAGTCACCAGAGAGTGCTGGTGCTAAGCTGCACTAGTAAACCGTAAACCCGGTTAAACCGATTTTCTGTTTTTAAATAAAACAGACTAGGTAACCTTATAATATCATTCAAGCATTTTCTAATACTAACATAATGATAATATTATACTATTATCTCTCTCCTCTTATAAATCGAGTCTGGTTTGTCAAACTGAGACTATTTACGAAAAACCGAATCAAAATCCCTAACCGATACGGTTCAAAAACTAGGTTCTTCGTGACCGCGTTATCGAGCTTGTCTCAACTAAGGTCCTGAGTTAAAGATAATATAATGACAATGAGGATTGAGATGCTTGATGATACAGAAGAGGTATTCCCTTTACTGATCTTTCGGAGAAATCCGTGTATTCAGAAACGATCTCGCGTACTCGAAAATCGGGGTTGTTACATTCTACCCTCCTAAAAGAAATTTTGCCCTCAAAATTTCAGCCACGTGCAAGAATCCTTCTTCAAGCGGTCTATTTCCTTCAAGCCATCCTGATGAAGAGATCGGTCCGTTCCTTACAGCATCTAAATATCACATAGCCATGGCCTTGGAGATCATAACAGCTATAAGAATAGGTGTGCCTCTCACGAATTTATCGTTCGGAACTCGATTAAACCATGCCTATTCATAGTCATTGAGGTCTTATCCGCACCAAACAATCAATATTAAGGTGATCAGTCTTAATATCTCAAGTTAGGCACGAACATTCCCAAAATGAGCACTCATAGACATTCATGCCAAATGTATCTTGAAGATACCCTAACAGCATGGGACACACAAGCAGAGTATGCAATGAAGCATAGTCAGTCCACTCCCCAGGCTCTATTGGGAACGAACTGCTCTGATACCAAATTGTAACGACCCAATTTCTGGTACGTCATGATCATACTAGAAACTGAGCGCTACCAACTTGTCTACCTATCTATTATCTATTATTTATTATATGAGCCTGATTCGTTGTTAAAAGCGTAGTTATTTTACGAGGTACTTTTTTTTTTTAAATATTTGGATTAATAGACGAAATCATTCATAAGCAATTCACAAATAAAAACAGATAAAACAGTTATAAACAATCACACATAAATACATCACAAGCAGCTAACAACATTTAGTGATCCAGCCTTTATTAGAGTATAGACTTTTAGTTAGAACACCCCTAGATATAGCTAGATAATAACTAAATACATATATATACATACAACATCCCAGGCCCTGACCTGTTCAAGAAGTCCCTAAGCTGGCACCCAGGCTAGTCTAGAATCTATACTCACCTATTCCCTCTACACTACTAAAGCGAGGGTAAGTACGCTCTAAGTCTTCAAAACTCAAGTCAGGTGGAACGTCACCAAAAGGTAGAACATCATCTGCTACTCCTCTGCACGATCATTTGTCATCAAAGAGCATCTCTCAAGTACTTCATCGAGTGGCCACATAATAGCAACATCGTACGGAGGACTTAGGTTAAAGTTTGTAGATAAGTAGGGTGCAGATGTTGGCTGGTCTCACAGTATTTACATATAAACAGAAACGGAGTTCACTCTAGACTCAGCAGACTACCTAGAGCGGAATCTTTTTTGCGAACGGTCGTCAGTGAACTACGGAAGTGTACCCAAACTTCCATCTGAAGGGGGAAGAGAGAGAGAAGGGGTAAGAACTGGGGAGTTCTTAGTAGGGTCGGGGTTATTAGTTAAGTTCCTTAATTTCGTGTCGCTTAGCAGACATATAGCAGAATACAGAGAAATAGTAAACAGAAGATACAGATAAATAAAGAAACTAAGAAAGCAAAACACAAACAAAAGAATACAAGGAAACAAAACACAGACACAAAGAGTAGAATGAAAACAAAGGAAGCATACATTCAAACAACAATCATAACAGAGGAAATGCGCAACCAAGTATGATGCATGTCTGTCCTATGCAGGCCATGAGCTCACGTGTCGGTTTACACCCTGCAGCCCGACATTACCTAGGAACTAGTCCTAGATATGGCTTATTTTCTGTAGGTGAACTTCGGCCTACAGAAATAGCACTCACATAAGTGAACTTCGGCTTACAGAAATAGTCTAAACACAACACAACAACTTTCTATAGGTGAACTTCGGCCTATAGAAATAACACCTCTGTAAGTGAACTTCGGCTTACATAAATGGTTTAATCACAACAACTTTCTGTAGGTGAACTTCGGCCTACAGAAATAGCACCTCTGTAAGTGAACTTCGGCTTACAGAAATAGTGCCCCTGTAAGTGAACTTCGGCTTACAGGTATCACAACTCTCTGTAGGTGAACTTCGGCCTACAGGAGCAACACCCCGAGATACACAATTGATATTCACTGCAGGTGAACTTCGGCCTACAGGAATAACAACTTACTGTAGGTGAACTTGGGCCTACAGGACCTCTAGGGCCAATGGAAAAGCAGCAGATGAACATACAATAGAACATCATGCCACAAGGCTTAACTCTTTATCTTTATACTTTTCTCCTCTATTCTCTTTGTTATATTACTCTTTTCACTTTGTCTTTTTACTCTTCTTTGATTACTCTTTTCTTTGTATCTCTTTACTTTTCTCTGGTTACTCTGTTCTCTGTGTTTCTCTACTCTGCTCTGATTTCTCTGCTTAACTTATGTATTTAAAGCTTATGTAAATTTCGGTATGAATAGTTAGCCTGTCCCAAGTATAGGTTCATTAAGTCTATACTGAAACAGTTTAACTTTTCATATAATACCTAACCCTAGTCGCAACTCAAGGACTAACTATGTTGCCCTAGTTCGTTCACTAATTTCTGTCTGTTTTTCTGTTATTAAAACCTTACAGACTTTTCTTTAGTTTTTATCTTTTCTTCAACTTTTTATCTTTCTTTTATCTTTGCCTCACTAATATGTTCTTACCACTCCCTAAGTGTTTTATGAAGTTAATTATGAGATTCTGCGCTTAAAGTTGTCTTTCTAAAGCTTTTACGGAAAACTGCCTTTTCCGCATTATTTTATTATTTTTATTAAAATATTATTTTTAATTAAATATTATTATTTAATATTTTATTATTATTTATTATTTTATTAATATATTTTCGAAAATTAACTTTACTTTAACCTTTAACCTTCAAAATTCACTTTTTACCACCCGTAACTTTTAATATTTCTACTTTTACCACCCTAACTTTCAGAAATTACCAAATAACCCCTCAAACACCAAAATAATTACTTCCTTGCACTTTTATGAATCAAAAAGGTGTTCTTCATTGTTCTTCACCACACTCAAAGTGTTCTTCATGTTCTTCACAAATTCTTCAGATTCTTTCTCTGTTTTTACCCGTTTTTTAATCTTTTCAGCAACCGATTTTTACCAAAATTCATAATAAATTAGCAGCCACTAAAACCCCATCTTTTATACATGATTTCAACACAAATTAAACCCCAATTTAAGGTCTAGGGTTCGTTTTTGCAGCAGCCTTGAAGAACACAAATTCAAAGTTGAATATCATCAAATTTCATCAAATTTTCACCAAAATTTCAACAAGAATTACTCATATAAACAATCAATTTCAAGCATAACCAAACCATATCATAATCACACAACTCAAACACAATCAATCAAGATTAAATTCGTCAATCCCTACCTTGATTTGCTGCTCCAAATTCGGTTAGACTTTCAGGTGGTCCTTAAGCACTTTTTCCTCCTAAAACACATCAAGAACAACTTTAAATCCACAAACTCTCAACTGACCAAATCTCCCTCAGCACGTTAGGAAGAGATATCTCACCTTAGACTTGCTGAAAATTAATGTTTCTTGGCCCTCAAGTCAAGTTAAGCATGATTCCTAAGGAAGAACATCAAGAAAACACATGTTTGGCATGGTTTTCCTTGAAAACCGAATTTAAATGGGAAAGGTACAGCCATCTAACCTTATTTCCAGACTTGATAAGTCACATGGTTATGTAAAGGAAGAAGAGATGATCTTTTTGGTGAAATCGGAGTTTTGATTTGAGTTTTGGTTCAGAAGAAATCAACATTTGAAGATTAAGTGTTCATGAAGTTTTCTCTCTTTTCTCTCCTTTCAATTTCGGCCAAAATGATGAAATGAGACAGCCTTGCAGGTCTTGGGGGTGTAAGGTGAGTTGTGATTGGTTGGCTTGGAGGTGGATTAAAATAATATTAAAATATCTCAGGTGTATAACTACTAAAACTAGATGTATCGGAACACTTACAAAAACATCTCTAAAAATTATTTTCTGAGCTACTAGCATAAATGACACTAGTAACATATTTATTATGAGAATAAAACATGAATAATGAGGCCTTAGCATTGCTAAAGTCACCAGAGAGTGCTGGTGCTAAGCTGCACCAGTAAACCGTAAACCCGGTTAAACCGATTTTCTGTTTTTAAATAAAACAGACTAGGTAACCTTATAATATCATTCAAGCATTTTCTAATACTAATATAATGATAATATTATACTATTATCTCTCTCTTCTTATAAATCGAGTCTGGTTTGTCAAACTGAGACTATTTACGAAAAACTGAATCAAAACCCCTAACCGATACGGTTCAAAAACTAGGTTCTTCGTGACCGCGTTATCGAGCTTGTCTCAACTAAGGTCCTGAGTTAAAGATAATATAATGACAATGAGGATTGAGATGCTTGATGATACAGAAGAGGTATTCCCTTTACTGATCTTTCGGAGAAATCCGTGTATTCAGAAACGATCTCGCGTACTCGAAAATGGGGGTTGTTACAGGTTACGTGTGACAATAGTACCCAAAACGTGATTTTTTGTTGACTTTTTAATAAAATTTCCAAATTATCCCTTCTATCTTCTTCCCCAAATTTCAAATTTCATAACCCTCATCCGTCGTCTTCCTCCTCTGCTGCTGCCAGCCACCAGGCATGAAGACGTTTCCTCCCTCCGACACCTTTTACTGGTACAAGATTGAAGACGTTTCCTCGTACCGAGGTGGCTTGGAGCTGTGGAACCATCATCATTATCATTTCCAACCGGAACACGACCTCATACCTCAAGCAAGGCCTCTCTTCCACCAAGATCTTTATAGCTCCGCGGATGCTCTAGGAGTGGGTCTAACCACCGTGTCTAACGATCAGTCACCCGCCTTCCTGGTGATGGCATCGGCCGTGGGGAGTGGAGTAGCAAGTGGAGCAGGAAGTGGAGCAGGTGCGATTAGCTGCCAGGACTGCGGGAACCAGGCGAAGAAGGATTGCCCTCACATGCGGTGTAGGACATGATGCAAGAGCCGTGGCTTCGATTGCTAAATCCATGTGAAGAGCACTTGGGTTCCCGCTTCCAAGTGCCGCGAGAGGCAACAGCAACTCGCCTCTATCCAACAACAACAGCTTCTTGCTGCTGATGTTCCCAAGCGCCATAGAGATCATGCCTGGTGGCTGGTAGCAGCAGAGGAGGAAGACGAAGGATGAGGGTTGTGAAATTTGGAATTTGGGGAAGAAGATAGAAGGGGTAATTTAGAAATTTTATTAAAAAGTCAATGAAAAATCACGGTTTGGGTACTATTGTCACACGGAACCCATCTTTCATGGGTACAATGTTAGTTTTCTTGTTTGATGAGTACTTTTATCAGTGTTCGCAAAATTCATGGGTACAAATGGTAGTTTTTCCTTTAATTAATTACAGTTTGATCGGGTTTTATATTTCTACACATAAAAATGATAAAGGGATAGAACAAACTAATGACTTTTAATAAGTTTTATATGTGTTGTTGAGATAGAGAGTAATGTAAAAAAAAAGATGATAGGTTGCCTGTTGGTTGGCCCTAAGACTTTTGGCCCTGAGGATTTTTTAAAAATTTGACTCTATTAGTTATACGGCCTTTTGTTCTTCTGGCCCTATAAAGTAGGGCCAAAGCCCTATAGGGCCAAACATATTGACACCACTATGTATAAGAACCCATTGTATAGTGTATAAGACTGTTCCATCCTCAACTTATAGAGTCTAAAATAATCTTAGCAAGTTTCACTTAAATGTAAAAGTTATTATGTTTATATATTTAAATAAATGTTGTCTGTTTTTGTTATACAACCCAAAAAATTAAAACTTTAATAAAAATAGTTTATATTGTAATTACACAAACAACAAATACTAACTAAGTGATATTTAGTTATATTATTAAAGTCTAGTGTATTGAAGAAGAAATCACTTAATAAGCTTAATAATAATGTTTAGTGACTTTGTCATCAGCATCAATTTATGAAATATGTATTGAAAAATGGAAGTAAAACTATTGTGAAATAGTTTCCTTTCAAAAATTTATTACAATTTATTCAGATAAAGATTTTAAAAATTATTAAGAGAAAACAATATACTAGCCTATGAAAACACATTTTATATCCTACATCTTATCATTTTGTATGTCTCGCTTACCTGCCAAATCTACAATTTCACATATTATTTATCTTGCAATGATATAACAAATTCGTATGAAAGAGCATAAATATCATAGTATAATATTTATTCTAATTTTTATAGTGACTTCTAATTTAAAGTAGATTATTTATGAGCTATTATTTGTAAAAAAAAATAAAAATTAACCACTTTAGCATCTCAAATGCATCACTAACCTTGAACTCCTTAGCCCTTAGGAACTTGAAAAGAACTATATCATTACTTTTATTTCATTGGCTTGGCAGAAGTGGTATCTCACAAAGAGACATATCCTTTTCCACTCTAATACTTTTCTTTTTTACTTTAGTTTTTTTCCCTCTTGTTCTGCCACGGTTCCACACCCTTCTTATCAGCACCTTCCTTTTTAACTTCGTTCTTATTATTCCCTTCAGTTGCTTCATTGATCTTCTTTGGCTCTTTTGTCTTTTCATCAAATAAGCTGTGTCCCAAGATAATTTTCTCAAGCTTAACCTCCAGGTAGCATGTGGGAATTCCAAAAATTTCAACCACTTTACTGATAGTTCTTCCTAAAAGTATGTATAATATGATTAAAGAGATGAAAACAGTAAAAAATTAGCAATATGATTAATAGAGACAAACACAGTAAGTTATCCAACAACAAAATGTTAGAAACAAATTTTAATTGCAGGTCAATCACAACCTCAGATGCTCAATATTTAAGAACAGGAGAATTTTTCAAAAAAGTAAACACCAACTTCTCTGAGAATCAATGAAACCATGAAAAGCCCAAAGATTGATTTTTTCAAATTAGAAAAATAAAAATTTTTTAATTTCTTTCCAGTGTTAAAGCTAAATAATAAATTTCAAAATAACTCAAAGGATATAAGAAAGATGGATGTGGTAGAGGAAGCTAACCCATTCTGCACGACGTAGAAGAGTCCTTCTGCAAATCTTTGAGTTCCTTTAAGATGCACTCCGATGGTATCTGAACATTACATACATTAAAGCAACAGATCAAGAATCATTCAAGCTCTGAAACTGAATCTGAGATCCATTCTGAATTCGTTAACCATGCCAAAGAAATACTTTCTCAGTTTCATTGATTTTGCATAAACACAACGATTTGAGTAACTATTCTAACTCTTAAAAAATAAATTACCTTTGCAATACCGCCAACAACAGCCATCCATGTTGGGTAACTACAAATGGATCGAGCTTCGGTTTTCGTGAACAGATGAAAAGTCTTTATCGACAGTTTCTCTGTTTGCATTGCGAGCAAAGTTTCTGTGTTTGCTCCGGTGACGGTGCAGAACTTCGGTATCGACAGGAGGAAAGACAGATGGAGGGAGATACGATGAGGGAGGAGAATGGGTTTTCGAAGTTTGAAATACAATGGCCGTTAACAAATGTTCAGTTTAGAGATTTTTCATTCTATTTATATTTACACAACATAATTTTAAATTTGACATCTAAACAACTTTTACTTACTTTGATGCCCTTATCCTTTCACTACGCCATGTGTTGATTATGGAGGCTAGATACTTGTCGAGTAATGAATCATGTACTGCTCTCCTATTATATATAGAGTGATTGTACTCAATTATTTTTAGAAAAGGTAACAAGGGAACTAGGATCACATATTCACATGCAATTAAAAGAGTAGATATTGCTACAAATTTTTTGTCGGTATAAAATAACTTTTAGAAGAATGATACAGAGTCATTAGAATTTATTATTTTTTGACAATTAATTAATCATTAATATTTAAAAATATGAGCTAAAACTTAAAATATGTTGTTAAATTACTAAACTAATGAAATTATATTAATGGCCAAAATTAATAGTCAAAAACAAAATTTTAATGACGCTTTAGTATTTTTTTTCTTTAGAGAGAAGAATAAATGACCATTTGTACCCATGATAGATGAAAACGCTGACATTTGTACTCATGATAGCCTGAAACTAAAGTTATATCCATGATAGATGCTCTCCGTGTGACAAAAGTGCCCTGATTTGGATTTGAGCTTGGTTCGTGGGAATCCGATCCTACGTGGCACTCCCTCCCTTATCTTCAACCCCTCTCTCTCTCTTACTCACACTCTCTCTCTCTCTCCAAACCCCACTCTGGCTCCTTCTTCCTCAACACTCGCTCCCTCACCATCCACTCTGACCCCCATCAAGGACACCCTCCTCACTCTCATGCTTTCCAACCACTCTTCCTTCATCCTCACCTTCTCCACCTCCCCTTCCTCTTCCGCACTCCAAATCCAGGATGGTACTTCTCAACCATCTCTTTATACCGGTCAACCAAGCCAGCCCAGTAACCGTGCAGGTAGTAAGAATTCTCAAGGAAAACAACATCATCATCATCCCCCTCGTCTTCATCTATCTCTTCCCCAGACTCATTCTCCTCTTCATCAATTATGGAAAAAAATTCAAACTTTGAAAAAAATCAGGCACTCCACAAATCAGTAACACAAAAAATCAAAGTGAAGGAGAAAAGGACCCGCGATTGAGGAACGCATATATGAACGTGTTGGTAATATTTATTTCTCAAATAAACGTTCTAATTTTTAACAACATCTCTCTCTTTCTCTGAATACAGTTATTCAATTAAGCTAAGCAAACGAAGCACCCATCTTTGTACAGAAGAGAGAGAGAACAAAAACAACATAGAAACAGAAGACATGTCTGCTTTTGATACCTACAGCGTCGACTCCGATCACCACCAAAACCACGCCGACGAAGACAACTTCTCCGGATACGGCGGCTACTCCAACTTCTCCGGCGGCAATGTCCCCGTCGTTGACCACACTTCTCCATCTGCTTCACCAGACATCTTCGGGTTCAGTGATCTGGATCCAAGCTACTCCCAGTCTCCCTTCGAACTGGTGCATGTAGCAGAAAATGGTAACGACAACCGCTACCACGACAGCATTTTTGTCTCAGACGAATCAGTGCTTCCAGCGCCTACAGAAATGAGATCAGAGGAAAGTTACGCCCTTCGTGAGTGGCGCCAGTGAGAAGTGAGAAATGATGAAAAATTTTGGGAATTCGGAAGATTAAAAAAACCTTAATAAGGATGAAGTTGTTGATGTTGACGATGAGAGGAGAAAGAGGCTGTTGAGGAAGAGGCAGAAACGTCGAGAAGTGAGAATGGTGGGTCGATGATGTTGATGGCTATGGTGGTAGCAAGAAATGAGAGCGGTGGTAGGGACGCAGAGTTTGGAATTGGGGAAGAGAAGATGGGGAATAAAATTATAAATTAAAATTAGATTATATTTAAAGGGTTTGGGGGTTTGGAGTGCCACATAGGATCGGATTCCTACGAACCAAGTTCAGATCCAAGTCAGGGTACTTTTGTCACACGGAGGGTATCTATCATGAGTATAACTTTAGTTTCAGGCTATTATAGGTACAAATGTCATCATTTTCATCTCTCATGAATACAAATGGTCATTTATTTTTAGAAAGAACCTCCCAAACACAGTGATGCTCTAGTATTTCTTTTCTTTAGAGAGAACCTCCCAAACACAGTGGCCCCAAAGTTTGAAGTTTCAGCTGGGGTTGTCTCAAATTACAAATTCAATAATAATTAATTTTTTATTTTATTAATTTATAAATCTCTTCACTCTAGAATTTTTCTTTTTAATTTTATATAGTTAACCAAGACGAAAGTGGTAATCAATGGTAAGCATTCAGACATGCAAATCACATTAAATTTTTTTTTTTTTATCTTAGCCACCGAAGCTAAAGGCCTAGAGTTTCGAACACATTTTGATGCTTTTATTAATTCTGCATAGTTTTTATGCAGCTTTGCTTGCAAATCGCACCACCTTGAACATGCTGAAGAGCTGTTCCAGCATTGGCACCATGTCTGATCTGCTGTTGTTGCTGCCTTTGGCATTCCAACCAATTTCTCTGCATCACATGAAAAACTGTGAAAGAAGGCTTCTACATTGTAAATGCCAACTTGTGCTTACTTTTTTCCTACACCACATTGAACGTGATGAAGAGCTGTTCCTGCATTGGAGCCATCTCTGAACTGCAGCATCATCATTGGGAACTGTCATTGAAACAACAATGGAACATGTATGTTGATGAATTAAGGCATGAACGTATTTGAAATTTGGTTCTTTAGCGTGAGACTAGATGCTATAAATTTTAGACGGCGGTAGCAAAAATGAAAATGTTTCACTAGTGTCTTTTGAATACAATTTACCAGTTAACCATTGTAATAATCCTTTCTTATATGATGTGATCGTGTTATTTACTACCCCTAATTCATAGGATAAATTAAAGATTACAAATAAATAAATAAAAACAACTGATGTTAAAATGAAAGCTTGTACCAGACCAAAGTTAAGAAGCTCTTAAGATTGTTGGATTAACAGTTAACGGATAGGGATCCACATAAAGATATTTACAAAGGACCTGTCAACAAAAAGGCTCAGAAATTGCACCCAAAGCATAGAAATGTATTAAGCTAAAGTTGCTACATCAGGATCCATTCCTAGCAATAGCTGGGTTGCGATTGAAGAGTTTTATACTGTGTGCGGTGGGCGTGTATAAAATTAATCAAAGTTTAGCCAAATAATAAGTCACAAACATCTTTAAACTGCACTTCATACTAATTAATTGTTATTAATTAATGATAATTAAAATTTATAAAATTAATGATTATTTATTATAGTTATTTAAAATTAGTTAGTTAAGAATTATTTATCTATACTTTTTCATTAAAAAAAAAAAACAAATAGTCATTGGCATTTTATCTTGTAATTAACTACTGTGGTGCTTTCAAGATCTCCTCCAAAGGATTAAGTGTGTATTTGAATTGGCGTCAAAATGATTTTACAAAATTGATTTTCGGATAGAAGTGAGTCTGTGTCAACATAATTTATGTTTGGTAATTCTATCTAAAATTAATTTTAATAAAATAAATATTATTTGGATAATATTAGTTAAAATTACTTATTTAATACTATTTTAGATTATAAAATTTTATTACTTATAATTCTATTGTTATATATGATCAATTTTTTATTTATTTTGTCTTTTTTAATAAGATCAATAATTTATATTATAATTAAATTATAATAAAAAATAAAAAAATTAAAATATTTAAAATGACTTTAAACAAATATAAAAATTCTTATAAAAAAAATTATTGAAATCAATAATAATCAGCAAATATAAACGCATACTAAGTGAATAGTGAATGCAAAAGCTACAATTTTTTGTTTCAAATAAACACGCTTTTAAGATACGAAATTACGTTTGCGTTTAGTGTAAAAAAAAACACAGTAACCAAACATTAAAAATCAGCGTTCAAAGGATTTAAATACACTCTTATTTTTTTCCATGTAATGCTAAACACATCCTAAATAATAAGTTTTTTTTTTTTTTTAGGTTGCAAATATTTAGATACATAAATGTTGTTTTCTAATAAATGGTTTTCACTTTTCATATGAGTAGTCTGAAAGTCTGATGATACTCAAAATATCTGGATTATCTATCCTTTTCTTTATAGGTTTTGTCTGAGAAAAGGTATATTAAAGATTTTGATAGTCCAAACAAAAAAATTAAAAAATAACATGAAAAATTACTTAAATACCATCATCTTCTTTCTTTTATTTTTCTTTATAATAATAACTACCATCACGTTATTTGCTGTAGCTTTGTCTTTCTTTCTAACAATAGCAATCACCACAAATCCACAATATTTACAAGTTATAACCAACATTATTAACAATATTATTATTAATTATTATTTTTTCCTTTTGATATTATTAGGACATGGTTCCTTCACTCCAATTTAACGCTCCAACCACAATCATAGATTTCATAAACTGGTTTGGGATTAAAAACAGTAGTAAAAAATAATAATTAGTTTCTATACAATTTTTAACACTAAACTGAAATTAATTCTTGATAATTGAGTTGTGCCTTGTTAAATAGTAACTAATATACAACTTTAATGCCTTGTCAGTTGCCACTTCACAGATCCAATATGTTGTGTTTTAGACTAAACCTCAATAAATAACGAGTTCACTTGATCAAAAATGCTATGAATGCTTCATACCCATGATAAGTAAGTGATGTCTATTGTTTTTATAGGAGTTTCTATTTTTGCTTCAAAAGCTCACATTAATTAGAGAAAAATATTCATAATCAAATCTTATTTTCTATTAGAAAAGAAAGATAATAAAGTGAATAATAAGACAAAGAAAAAATAAGTCGAAAAAAAAATAAAAAAATAAAAAAATAAAATAAAAGTTTACAAATATTGAATAATTAATTTATATTATTATAATTTTTAATATATAATAATTATTTAATCTAATCCATTCATCATTATTTTTTAATGGTTAAGATAAAAATTTTTACTTGAAGCACCAAGATCCAAATATACTTTCACCACCACTTTATATTAGTTCTCAACATTATTTATAGTAAGGAATTTGTTTCTATATTTATCTACATTGCTCTTCAACAGTTATAAATTAATATATTAGAAGAATTTTATAACTTAATTAATTAGCACGTGTTATAATGTAACAAGGAAAAGAATTAATAATAAATTTGGCAAATGAATTACTTCATTGGAGATTACCTTGATAATGATTGATTTGTTGCGATCCAACAGGTTTAAATATTATATATCACTACTGGTTTCTTCTGAATGTGTAAAGAAAAGTTGGTTGGCATGTGTTCATATAATAATTTAAGTGCACATTATCTTGCATCAAATATAAATAACCTATTATTGCACGCTACTAAAAGTATAAAATATTGGTCATAGAAGATACAAGATATGCCAAAACAGCATATAGTTGACCTTTTGCTCGAAATCAAAAATTAATTAATCATCAAAACTGACATCTACAGACTACAGATGACAAGGGAGGGGAAGATCCTCTTATAGATATGCTGCTTCTTGTGGCAATATTATTAAGTATTAATTGATATTGATGCAGCAAACTCGCCAAGCTAAGTCTTAATAAATAATGTCAAATTATGATATGAATCATATGGTAAGTTAATTAATACAGGCTGTGGGAACATGCAAGTTGACATGAAAAAGCAATCTCAATATTTTCATTTAAATTCTAATGTCGGCATTGCTAATATATCACGTACCATTTTGTAACAAAGTTGAGATGCTTTTCAAGGGGAGGTTGATACGTGATGAAGAAGATTTTTTAGTCTATATTTAATTTGTTTTGTTGTTAAAATTTATTAGAAGATTTAATTTAATTTTAATTTATTTAGTAATATTTTTAAAAAATTTAAATTTAAATTTAAAATAGATTTGATTTAATTTAATAAAAATTAAATCTAATTTAAATTAAATTATTTTTAGAAATTTAAATTTAAATTAAATATCTAAAAAGATTTGGCTCATTTTTAAGTTGATTTGTTAAACGTTTATTTAAAGACTTCTTGTTTTTTTTTTTTTGAATCAATTTAGATGAATGAAAATTTATTTGAGTTGTTTTGAGAAACTTAGGTGTGAACAGGAGAGATAGAATAATTTTTTTAACTGTTATATCAGAAAATCAAATTAAAGTAGAGAAGTTTCTTTTTTTTTTCTTATCTTGGGTTACGTTCCGTATCATTTGGTACTAGATTTTCAGATATTAGATTAATTCTTGTTAATTTATATTTGTTTTTCTTTATTCTAATTAAAAAAAAAACAGCATAATTTTCTATGTTGTCCATTATTCATCTTTGTGTCTTCCTTTGTCTCTTTTTATTCTTTTTTGCTATTGTCTCTTTTATTATTTATTATTTCCTTATTACTATTCGTGGTTTTCTTTTTATTTCTCCATAGCATTAGGTTGTTTTCTTATTGTTCGTGGTTTTCGTTTGTTTTCCAATTCCTATAGCATTAGGTTTCTTTTTTTAACAAAAAAAAAAAGTTACACCATTGAAAAAACTTTTTCTATTAGTCTATTACCATCTAATTCAATTTAGAAGACCAAAAAAAAAAAAACAAAGTAAAAAAAATTCAAAAACACAAACCTCAAAAGAAAAAAAAAAAAAAAAAAAAACAACTTTAGATAATTTTTTTTATTATTATTTTACCTGTGTTGTATTCGGTGTCTTTTCTCTTTTATTTGAGTCAATTTTGTTTGAAAAACTAAAGCATGGGCATGCATATACATGAGTGGTGATTCTAAAAGCTAACTGCGTCATGTTACATATGTGAAGGCTCAGTGCTGTATCCGTTTTAAGAGAAAAGAAGCTAAACCAAAAATGGCATCAGCATTGATGACGGGGGATGATTTAGCCATGTCAACCAGCAGTCGCCGGAGCTGGACCTCTGCCAGCTTCAGGGACGTTTGGACTGCGGCGGCTGAGCCGGACGTGTTTGGCCGTAGCAACCGCCACATGCAGGAGGACGACGAGCAGCACCTCACTTGGGCTGCCATCGAGAGACTGCCAACATTAGATCGCATGAGAAAAGGTGTGCTCAAGCAAGTTCTTGATAATGGCGAAGTAGTCCATGGCGAAGTTGATGTTACCAAGCTTGCCTTCCATGATCGGAAGATTCTCATGGAAAGCATATTAAAGGTTGTTGAAGAAGACAATGAGAAGTTCTTGCGCACGCTTAGAGACAGAGTCGATAGGTGTTTGTTTATCTCTCTATCTATATCTATCACCGAAACGAAAGTTTTTTATTATTAATTAGTTGATGAATTTTGCTATTTTTACTTTCAGGGTGGGGATTGAAATTCCTAAAATTGAAGTCCGGTATGAGAATTTATCTGCGGAGGGAGATTTGTATGTTGGGAGTAGAGCGCTTCCTACTTTGCTTAATGCCACTCTCCACACTTTTGAGGTACTTGAATGTTCCCACATTAGCAATTGTTTAATACTGATTATTATTATTTTCTGGTATGAATAATTTCACTGTATTATGATATATGATGTTTAGTTAAATTTGAGAATAGCACCATTAGTAGAACTAATGCTTTGACTGATTCATTCATTTGAACGATAGAGCATCTTAGGATTGTTTCACCTTGCACCCTCCAAGAAGAAAGAAATTCAGATTCTTAAAGATGTTAGTGGAATAATAAAGCCATCAAGGTAAAACGATTCTCATTTATATTGAGTTATATTTAATGTGTACACAGTTAGTTCTATCATGCAACAATCGAAAAAAAGGTATTTGAATCTCTATACACAACTTTTTCTTGTGTGAAATCTCAGAATGACTCTCCTGCTGGGTCCTCCGGGTGCTGGGAAAACTACATTGCTTCTAGCACTTGCAGGGAAACTTGACCGTGACTTAAGGGTTTGTTCCTATTTCATTATGCTTTCTTTTGTTGTTGTTGTTTTTTTTTTTTGTATATAATTAGTTACTACTTACTACTTCCATTTCCCGAAAACTGTGTCTGAATAAATTGGTACATTAAAACAATAAATGTATCTAAATATTAATTTGTCCAAATTGGTAGTTATTTTGATCTATGATGTTTTGTGAGCAGTCCTCGGGGAAAATCACTTATTGTGGTCATGAGCTAAATGAATTCATTGCTGGAAAAACTTGTGCCTATATTAGTCAACATGATATTCACTATGGAGAAATGACAGTGAGAGAGACACTAGATTTCTCAGGACGCTGTTTAGGTGTTGGAACGAGGTACGAGATGCTGGTGGAACTGTCAAGAAGGGAGAAAGATGCAGGAATAAAGCCAAACCCTGAAATTGATGCATTCATGAAGGCCACAGCTATGTCAGGCCAAAAAACCAGTTTGGTAACTGATTATGTTCTCAAGGTTAGCGTCCACATTGTAGAAACTTCAATTTTCTTTTATTTATTTGATTTTTTCCCTCAATTTTAAGGTCCTAGATGATCCTCCATTCTATGATAGTGGAGTGATGAGTATACAATGAGTACATAAAAAAAAAGAGTCACGTGAACACTACTGATTTTATCATCCACTTGTATAACTTCATCCCTTAATCTAACAGATACTTGGAATGGATATTTGTGCTGACATTATGGTTGGTGATGAAATGAGAAGGGGTATCTCTGGTGGACAGAAAAAGCGCTTAACTACAGGTGAGTTTTTCTCTTCTCATAGTAGCATAATTTTTCAAAATACTGGCTTGTTTAAGCATTTTATAGTTTATTTATTGATCGACACTAAATGCTTTCAGTTGTAATTGGGTGTAGGGGAGATGTTGGTTGGACCGGCGAAGGTGCTCTTCATGGATGAAATATCAACAGGGTTGGACAGTTCCACCACATTTCAGATATGCAAGTTCTTGAGACAGATGGTTCATATCATGGATGTGACCATGGTGATTTCTCTTCTGCAGCCAGCACCAGAGACATTTGATCTCTTTGATGACATTATCCTACTTTCAGAAGGCCAAATTGTATACCAAGGTCCGCGCCAGAACGTGCTAGAGTTCTTTGAACAAATGGGATTCAAGTGTCCAGAGAGAAAAGGAGTTGCTGATTTTCTACAAGAAGTAACATCCAAGAAAGACC
The DNA here is from genome assembly GCF_003086295.3 of Arachis hypogaea. Lineage (NCBI taxonomy): Eukaryota > Viridiplantae > Streptophyta > Magnoliopsida > Fabales > Fabaceae > Arachis > Arachis hypogaea. Next base: position 94,580,118 of record NC_092051.1, on the reverse strand, counting down.
AGCAACAATATTGGTCTCAAAAAGATGAACCTTATAGATACGTTTCCACTTCTGAATTCGCAGAGGCCTTCAGTTCATTTAAAATAGGTGAACAACTTGTGACTGAGCTTGGGATTCCCTATGATAAGCGTGGAGTCCACCAAGCTGCTTTGGTAAAAAACAAGTATGGCATATCAAACTGGGAACTATTTAAGGCATGCTTCTCAAGAGAATGGTTGCTCATGAAGCGTAGTGCTTTTGTTTATGTATTCAAGACAACACAGATAACAATTATGTCTATCATCACCTTTACTGTGTTCCTTAGAACCCAAATGCCAGTGGGGACTGTCCAAGATGGACAAAAATTCTTTGGAGCACTATTTTTCACTCTAATAAATGTGATGTTTAATGGAATGGCAGAACTAGCCATGACTGTATTCAGGCTTCCAGTGTTCTACAAACAAAGGGATTTTTTGTTCTTCCCTGCATGGTCCTTTGGGTTACCTATATGGGTTCTAAGGATCCCTCTCTCCCTTATGGAATCAGGGATATGGATTGTTCTTACATACTATACGGTTGGGTTTGCTCCTGGTGCTGATAGGTAACTCAAGGATTTAATTTATTGTTTTCTTTGGCTTTGGTGGTAATAATAGTTTGTACTTTGGGGAGATAAGAATGATACAATTTCTAATTCACAAATTTCCCTTCATTATTTCATTAGATTTTTTCGACAATTCTTGGCATTGTTTGGAATCCATCAGATGGCTCTGTCTCTATTTCGATTCATTGCTGCAGTTGGTAGAACACCAGTTGTTGCTAATACACTGGGTACCTTGACCTTGCAAGTCATATTTGTGCTTGGAGGTTTTATTGTTGCCAAAGGTAAGCCATTGATAACTATATGTTATCTTCATTTTCTTCGATATTATGACTAAATAAGTTACTTTTTCTTGCCCCTTTTTTTTTTTTTTGAATAGTAGTAGTATAGTTAAATGCATTGTAATTTCTTGTGTGTTTGCAGACGACATTGCACCATGGATGATATGGGGTTATTATATATCTCCTATGATGTATGGCCAGAATGCCATAGTGATGAATGAATTCTTAGATAAAAGATGGAGTCAAGTATGAATTTAATTTGACTGTAGATAGCATAGGGCCAAATAAAGTGTTTATGGCCTTATTAGTTACCTCACTATACTTGAACTTTAAGAACTGCTGATTTTTTTTTCTTTCCCAATATATTGCAGCCAAATACAGATCCTAGAATTGATGCACCAACAGTTGGAAAATTACTTCTCAGATCTAGAGGTTTCTATACAGAAGATTATTGGTTTTGGATCTGCATTGGAGCCTTGTTTGGGTTTTCTCTTCTTTTCAATCTTCTATTCGTTGTTGCATTGACTTACTTGAATCGTGAGTTATATGTCCTTTGATTTTCAGTCAGTAATTCAGTGATATTTTAAGCATCTGTAAACATGTTAATGTCAAACTATAATTGCAGCTTTGAGTGATTCGAAAGCAGTCATCGCAGATGAAGGTGAAGGGAACAAAATATCATCCTCCAAACAGCTTATCTTTGAAGGTTTCTGTGCCTACTTTATCTCTACATTCTTTCCTTGTGATTCCAAGTTCAACTCATTGTTATGTTAAACATAAGTTAGGGTATAGAACTACCTAGAAGCTTTAATTTTGATTCAAAAGCACATTTTTGTGTAACTTGTAATTGTTTTTTGAGAAGGTTACTCAGCACAACTCTATGCAAAAAAGTATCACCATTTCATTTAATGCTGCTAATCTTTTATCATATATAGCAGGTGCAGAGATGGAAATGAAAAATTCTTCAGAAATTTTCGGTCCTTCGAACCAAGAAGAAAGAAGAGGAATGGTTTTACCATTTGAGCCTCTATCACTTGCATTCAATCATGTTAGCTACTATGTAGATATGCCTGCTGTAAGAGACTACTTCTAAGCATTCTAAATTTGCTACCTTTTATGCTGTCTTAAATTATATTGACGTGTTAATGATAGCGAAAGGTATTCAAAATAAAGCTTTTGGTTTGTTTTGTGACCATTACCACACTAGGAAATGAAGAATCAAGGTTTCAGTTCAGATAGACTACAACTACTACAAGATGTCAGTGGTGCTTTCAAACCAGGAATATTGACAGCACTTGTAGGTGTTAGTGGCGCGGGGAAGACAACGCTCATGGATGTATTAGCCGGAAGAAAAACAGGTGGTTACATCAAAGGAAATATTAGCATCTCAGGTTATCCAAAGAACCAAGCAACATTTGCTCGGATTAGCGGTTATTGTGAGCAGAATGACATTCATTCTCCACATGTTACTGTCTATGAATCACTATTATTCTCAGCATGGCTTCGTCTTCCTTCAGATGTTAAAACAGAAACACGAAAGGTTTGTCGAAAAAATCTATCATCATGGCCTTAATAATTAAATATGTGTTGTATTGAGCAGAATTTCTATTGGTGATGTAGATGTTTGTTGAAGAAGTTATGCAGTTGGTCGAGCTTATACCAATCAAAGATGCATTGGTAGGCCTTCCAGGTGTAGATGGCCTATCAACAGAACAAAGGAAGAGGCTTACTATAGCCGTAGAGCTTGTAGCCAACCCTTCAATCATCTTCATGGATGAACCAACATCTGGACTTGATGCTAGAGCTGCAGCGATTGTTATGCGAACCGTGAGAAATACAGTGGACACCGGAAGAACTGTCGTGTGTACAATTCACCAACCTAGCATAGACATTTTTGAGGCCTTTGACGAGGTAAGTTTAGACTCTTATATGGAGCGCAGAGCGTTTCTCATTTATTTCATAGATTGTTACATAACTTCAACTTTGATATTTCTTTGGTATCATAGCTATTGTTGATGAAAAGAGGAGGACAAGTTATCTATGCTGGCCCACTTGGTCGCCACTCACATAAACTCAGAGAATATTTCGAAGTGAGTATTGAAGCTTTTCTATTTCAAGTATCTGAGAATTTAGGCTTTTTCTCCATACTTCTCTATGTATGTCTTATATTGAGGTTCTGCTTTAGGCTATCCCTGGAGTTCCTAAAATCAAGGATGGTTATAATCCTGCAACATGGATGCTTGATATAAGCTCCATTTCAATGGAGGCTCAATTGGATGTAGATTTTGCAGCCATCTATGCCAACTCTGACCTTTACCAGTAAGTTATTTTTCTTTATCTGCTCCTATGTGCAACAAGAATTTCAGTTTTGTAACTCTTATTTTAATTGTACTTTCTTCAGGATGAATCAAGAACTCATCAAGGAGCTCAGTACTCCAACCCCAGGTTCCAAAGACTTGTCTTTCCCAGCCAAATATTCCCAATCATTCTTGGTTCAATGCAAAGCTTGCTTCTGGAAACAACATTGGTCGTACTGGAGACATCCTCAGTATAATGCTGTTAGATTCTTCATGACAATACTCATTGGACTCATTTTTGGTCTAATATTCTGGAATAAAGCAAAGAACACGTGAGTCATGTCAGATTTTACATAATTTTTTCAATTTATGATTTTAAATGCTTTTCTTATTGCTCCTGTGGCCTCAATTGTGTTTTGATGTTTACTGAAAAAAATTTGTAAGTCACAAACAACAAGATTTAATGAACCTTTTGGGAGCTATGTACTCTGCTGTGCTCTTCCTTGGAGCGACGAACGCTTCAGCAGTACAACCAGTTGTTGCCATTGAAAGAACCGTCTTCTATCGTGAAAGGGCTGCAGGGATGTATTCTGCATTGCCCTATGCATTTGGCCAGGTAAAATACGAAGATTGGCAATCCTATTCATTTTTCCCAGAAGAAATATTTATAAAATATTGAATAAAGTAAACATACCCTAAATTTTAATACGATTAACATAAAACTAACATTCAATTTTGTGTTTAAAGGAGCTAAGCTTGTGTTGTTTTTTAAGAAGACAATCTTTGTTAGGCAAGTTGTGTTGCAAATGTTTTTTAATTATGTAAACTAAAAGCAACTTGCTAATTCTGCAGGTGGCAATAGAGGCCATTTACAATGCAATTCAAACTGCCATTTACACTATTATCCTTTATTCCATGATTGGTTTCGAATGGAAGGTGGGGAACTTCTTTTGGTTCTACTACTACATTCTAATGTGTTTCATATACTTCACATTGTATGGAATGATGACTGTTGCTTTGACACCTGGTCACCAAGTTGCTGCCATTTGCATGTCCTTCTTCTTGAGCTTTTGGAACTTGTTCTCTGGCTTCCTCATTCCTAGAACGGTAAAATAATGTGCCATGCACTTTGATAGTTTTTGAGTAAACCACCAAAATTGCCCCTAATTTTTTATTTTTTATGAAGATAAATATATATTTTTAAAAAGTATTTTAAATATTAAATTTTGATTTTATTTTTTCAAGTATAATTAAAAAATAATATTTTTTTATCCTCAAAATTTAGTAATTTTATGGCAAGTATATTTTTTTCTACAATTTTTTTATCAATCGACAAAAATACTTTAAAAAAATAAATTCTAGAGATTAAATTTTTGTTTTTTTTTTGTTATATATTTTTTAAATAGTTATTTAAATATTTTTACAAAATTTTGGATCAAATGCATAAGTGTTTTGCTAAATACAAAAATTAAGAAGATTTTTGTCAGCATATTTAAAAGTTGGAGATGATTTTGGTAATTTACTCGTACTTTTTTCATAAATGAGATTTATTTTAATGTAATACGTTTATGGCATAAATACAGACCAAAGATTTCAATTTGATTTTTTTGGTTTGCCGAAACTAAAAGTCCGAACATAGAAAAAAAAAAAAAATTAATCATAGATAACCTTATATTTGTACTAAAGTCTAAATGTTGCAGCAAATCCCTGTGTGGTGGAGATGGTACTATTGGGCTTCTCCTGTTGCATGGACATTGTATGGCCTTATCACCTCTCAACTGGGTGACAAGGATGCAGAACTAGAGATACCAGGAAGTGGAACCATGCCACTGAAGCAACTCCTTAAAGATGTTTTGGGTTTTGACTATGACTTCCTTCCGGTGGTTGCTGTTGTTCATGTAGGCTGGGTGCTTCTTTTCTTGTTCGTCTTTGCCTATGGCATCAAATTCCTCAACTTTCAGAAGAGATAGTCCAAGCAAAAACCATATCACGTTTATTTATATTTTACTAACCAGCAGCTCGACCCCCTATTGCTATTAAATTACATTATTCTTTAAAAAAAAGGTAACATAAATAAACGAGTTTCTTATTTTGAAAATTGGTAAAAGTTTTGTCTTCCATATATACAATATATTTATGTAGAAGATGAAAATAAAAGAAATCCAATCCAATAGGTTAGAAATTCTTTGTATTGATCTTTTCAGTTTAGATTATTAATGTTAAATTATCAAAAAAAAAAAAAATCTTAACACAAAAGCAAATCTAGATCTATGAATATAGTGAAAGGACTCGTAATTTTAGTATTGACTTGTGATTACTTGATTTTGACTAGTAGTAGTTCTTCAATCTTTTTTAACCAAAGTCTTTTGTATTTATGATAAAACTCAATAGCAATTTCTCTAATGAGCAAGGATTGCAAAGGCTAAATTGTAAGTAGCACACGAGAATGGGATTGAATCATGCTTTGATTTATTTTATTTTGAAATAAAAATTTAAATACTTTTCAAGTTTTAGGACTTGTATGCGACGAATATAGGTTAGCGTGAGAAAGACAAGCTTGCTTTAAGTTCTTTTTAAAATAAATTATGAGATATTATATTTTAAGGAAAGAAATTCTAAGGTCTTTCTTAACTTTTTCAGATGCTTTTTAAATTGGTTTTTTAGTTATCTCTTATGTAACAAAGACTTCTGAACTTAAGATAGATAAATAGAATATAAAAGAGAGATAAGAGTTTTACTAATAAGATTATAAAAGTACATCTCGATGGGAGTTCTACTTATAGAATGATAGTACAAAAGATATTATTTAAAAACGTTAAATATTATTTTTTTCAAGTCTTATAAAGACTACAAAATTACTCAGACTGACTCTTCACCAATATAAGAATTTTAGATATTCTTGCATCAAGGCTTACTTAACTAAAAAATGATTTAAATTGGATATTCCACTAACCTAAGAACTTTATATATTTTCTTAACTTTCTCAGACAAAATTTAAATTAGACTGTAATTTAACATAAGAACTTTAAGTATTCTTTCATCAATCCTTCCTAAGAATAGAGATTAATACTGAATCAGGTTTCAATGGAGAATTTTTGAGTTCAAAGACTCACAGTTGATAACTAGGATATTGAAAAAGTTTACAAACTTAACAACTTAGTTTGAGAATCTCTCTTAGTGTTTTCTGGTGTTCTAAGATGTTATAAGATGAACACATATAATCTCAAAAAATATAATTTAATCTAAAATGTGAAGAGAGAGAGAGAGAGAGAGAGAGAGAGAGAGAGAGAGAGAGAGAGAGAGAGAGAGAGAGTGTGTGTGTCTTCTTCTGTCTTTGTCTTACAAAGGAAGGTGAATATGTCAAAATATCTTTTACTTGTAATAACATCTTTTGTCATATTTAAAAACTTTGCAATACTTTGCAGATGAGAGAGCAAACTTGTCATATTTAAAAACTTTGCAATATTTTGTAGATGAGAGAGCAAACTTCTCTAAATGGTTTTGCTTGTTAAAAATGCTCAAATTTCAATATTGGAGCTAAAATGTGCTTTTTGTAACGGAGAATGAGACATTTATAATTCTAAGATGTGTTATGTTACTTTTGAGGTAGCTTCGGTATTTAAAAAATAGTCTTGTTTACTCAACTTTACTTCTGAAGTTATACTTTTTGGTATTTAGACTTTTCTCATATTTAGAAGGTACCTAGTTTACTTATATTACTTAAAAAAAATTTGTTAGTATAATTCACACTTGAGCAAACTTTAGGTAGAATTTTAATAAAATGATTAAATTATACTTGAATTTGTTAATCATCAAAATTTAATTATGAGATATATGGAGTTAATAAAGGCAACTTTTGGTATATTGGAAAATGAACCCTATAACTACTTTTTATATTTGGATGTGGTTCCGACAAAATTCTAAAACATAAATAAAATAGAATGTTTAGTTTTATTCTCAATAGGCCAAATTAAAAGTAATAATAACTTATTTCATTTAATATTTAAAATAATAAATTAGGAATTATAATTTCCTAACAATCTCTCACTTGGGATATAATTAAATATATATTTTTTTGAGATAATTATATCTCATAAACTTTATTTGTGCTTCTAAATACTATTTTTTCTTATTATTTTAACAATCTCGTTTGTCTCGTATATCATTATGAAATTATCACAACTTTTATCACATTAGAGACGCGATTGAACCACAATGATCACGACACTAAAATACTCAAGACATTTATCAAATTTGAACGAGTAGTATGAAAAATACATATGAAATGATCTCATGCATGTCTATTTCTAGCTAATCCAACTTTAAAATTTTATTGAGATCAAACATAACAAAATTGCAAAACAAACATTGCAAATAACATCATATAAATCACCAATCTATTTGTGTAGAAGCTATAATAATTCTGTCATGGGAGGGACAAGTCCCTCGACAAGCCAATTGGCCGAATTGTCAAAAAAACGGATAGAATCTCCTCTATTCCTAGAACCTTACTAACATGAATATTATCTTCCTGTATCAGAATAAACATACATTTCTAAAGACGACAACAACAACAGCAGCATATTCCAATCATATCCACAACCAAACATGTCAAACATCGTATCATATATATTAAGTTGATAACTAACGTATATAGTTAAATCCATACGTCTTACATAACCAAGTCATAATTACTATCTAAACAGTTCGAAATTCAAAATAACATAACCCATACGAGGACCCTGCCTGTGACATATGGAGCATTGACATAATCTAGAGTTTTGTGCAAAGATTCTATTACGTAAACACATAGCCCTTGGAAAGAAGAAGGACTCACCGAAATGACTAAGATCTACTGAGGGACTGGTGGAATGACACCTTTATTTGAAAAATATGATAATATAATAGGGTGAATTTTACAACTCAGTGAGCAAACATTATATCTATAATCCACACAAGATGATACAAACTTTATCTTAAAAGACATATTTCTTTTTAGGGATAAGAAATTCATATTAAGTGATTAAATGGATAAACTGAAATGGGAGTTCTCATTCTAGATCCCTCTAGTGTGCTTGTATGGTATAACAGATCTAACCTGTGGCCTACACGTTAGGCTAGCAACACCCCTGCTAGTTGAGGTTTGAGTCAAATACATCTAGGTTAACGTCATAAACGCCGTTAACTACGGTTTTCTAGTCAGAGTCTCCCAAACCAATCTAAACCAAATCACATATAACAAATTTCTAATGCTTGTAACATATTACTAAATTTCTTAAAAATAGAGTATATATAAGAATGCATACTAAAAATTTAATTAAAGTTTAACAAAGTCAAATAAGAAAAACATGTATGTTTTATAAAATATATAAATATCGTCTCGTGTGTATTTTTAAAAAATTATGAGTTTTTCAAAAATCGATATTCATTCCTGATCCGTCACCTTATAACTCAGTCTTTATTGTGCTTTTATGAGTTATAACTCAACGTTAACTATCATTCATTCTTTGCTTGTAATCGACACCTTCATTACCGACTTAATGACCATCATTTCTATCTTAATGACCAAACGGTCATAACATGAATATCATTCATCAACTCTATGCATATAAAAGACATTAATTTCTATATCTCAAGACACAACACATGATAAATTCTATTTTCATGTCTTACATTCTATATTCATAGAATTATTATAAATAAACCACATGATAAATTCTATTTCATGTCTTACATTCTATATTCATAGAATTATTATAAGGATACACACGTGATAAGTTCTATTTCACGTCTAACATTCTATAATCATAGAATTATTATATGCCTCTTAAATACTTACTGACTTGAGCGTCGGAGTGTCTTTTGCAGGTACCCACCCTCTTGTTCTCTCCTTGCCGATGTATAACTCATCTTGACGGAGAGCTTACAAGTATTCACCAATGGACGAGCTATACACCGGCCAACCTCAGCAAGAACAATTGGTGCCCACTGTGGGGCCGGTAAACTAATTTCTTGCTCCACCGAATAGATTCAAAGAATTTGAATTATATTCAAATACTTGAATCAATTTTCAAATAACATTTATATATTTCAGTAATTAATATATTCTAATTTTTTTATTTTTATTTCTCAACCTCTATTCAAAACTTAGTTTCATATGGCCAAATAATATTTATTGAGGATTTTACAAACAATTTATTTAGAATAATGAAATGACTATTGACACTAATCTTTAATTTGTTATACTTTCTATCAATATATCGAAGCCTAAAAATATGTACTTCAAACTCCTAAAAATTTAAATAAATCAATGTATGTCACCTACGAAATTTCTTTAATTTCATACTCTTTAATTACTTGCCATGTTCTATCTTTTTTATTCTTGACCAAAAGCGAAAAGAGTACAAAACATGCTATATAGTCGCTTATAATTTTTTTTTTCAGTTCTTGGGATCATCTACAACACAGTAGCCTCATCTCTTATATTTGCCTTATCTATTGTCATGAGAGTGTTGATAAAACCTCTCCCTATGTATCATTGTCATTTTAAATCCAAACGTACCATGATTCATTCTTTGCATTAGCTATTCTTATCCATGTGTCACAGTTATCGAACATGTTTTGCTCTCTATACTCCAAAATTAATATCTGCAAATCTATTGAATCTTTTCAAAATTCATTCTTAATGTTTGATAAATTATAACATCAAATCAAAAGTATGAATAATATTTGCTAGTTATTTCTTTAGCACTTTTTTAATTTCAATTTATATATCAATTCATTCATCACACATGAACAAATTCCAAACATATCATTATGGCATTATAATTTCCATATCATCATGCTAATTTTTTTTCATGAATTATATTTATTTATTTATTTATTTATTTTTGTTATTATTTATACAATTAAATGAGTCCAAGTCTCGAATGTAATTGAATCCTTTCAAAATTCATAATGAAATTTTTCAATAACACTATATTATTTCAATCTCTATTATTTATTTTATTATCAATAATTCATTCTTTTTTGCTACAATATTTATAAATTTTTAAATGTATTTTTGCATGAACTTAAATTCAAAATTGAATTGTTAAAAAATAATCCTAATAGCTCTATGTCATTTGATTGAATATATATTCTTTATTTTCTAGTAATATATAACTATTGCACTATTCATTTTTTTAATTTTATGTTACTATTGATTTAATACAAAAAGTTAAGTAAAAATACGTGCAAACATTCAAAATTTACTATTATTGCACGAGGAATATCCCTCGTCATACTATAACTACTAAAAACATTATACTAAATGTATCATTCAATGACTGTTATCTTATTGCTTTATTATCAAATTAAAGCATGTACTACAAAACAAAATTCAGATATTCACATTTGACATGTATGACATTCATATATGTCGTCTTCTTCTCTACAATTATCAACTTTTAAGGTATATTTTTCTACTTTGAGCTCTTTTACTTTTACAATATATATTATTCAATATATGTTATCCAATTTTGTGGTTTATCTTGTGCTTAATTTAGGGGGTTTTATCAACTTGTCTCACATTTATTCAATAAAATAGTATGGTTTTGTAATTCTCCTTAAATTTGTACTTAAGTGTGAAAACATGCTTTTTAGGCCTTAAAATAGCTAAATTTAATTCAACTTAATTCCATTCGATGCCTTGATATGTTTGTTGAGTGATTTCAGATTCATAAGGCAAGTATTGGATGGAAGAAGTGAAGAGAAAAGCATGCAAAGTAGAGAATTTATGAAGAAATGAGTATTTGGAGAATTGAAGGCCACACGCACGCGTCTCCCACACGTACACGTGAAAAGAACACTCATGGCCACGCGCACGCGTCATCCACGCATACACGTGAGGAAGAATTTTGGCCAATGACGCGCACGCGTCACCCACGCGCACGCATGACGCTGATCACGTGACCTCATTAAGGTAAATTCGCTGGGGGCGATTTCTGAGCTGCTCAGGCCCAAATCCAACTCATTTCTAGGACTACTTCATGTAGAATTCAAGATGGGTCAACGGGAGAGCAATTAGATTAGCTGAGGATCATGTAGGTTAGTTTTCTAGAGAGAGAAGCTCCCTCTTCTCTCTAGAATTAGGGTTCTTAGGTTTATTTTCCTCTTAGATCTAGATTCAATTTCTTATTTTCATCTTGTTTCTTTTACCTTTTCATGCTCTAGTAGTTTAATTCCCTAGTTTCTTCTTGTTAATTTCTCTTTTATGCCTCTTTTATGTTTATGAACTCTTTGTTGGATTTGGGTTTTTTTTAATGCAATTTGATGTTTCTTTGTTTATTGTTGCTTAATTGAGTAGTTATTGTTAATTCCTTGCAATTGGGTAGTTGTAGATTTATTATTCTTGCAATTTATGATGCTTTTCTTTTATGCCTTTGGTGCGGTAATTTACAACCACACTTACTTACCGGCAAGTGCACCGGGTCGTACCAAGTAATACCTTACGTGAGTAAGGGTCGATCCCATGAGGATTGATGGATTAAGCAACAATAGCGTTTGATAGGATTAGTTAGGCAGACAGAAAATAGTGTTGAGATGCAATATAAAGGACATTAAACAATATCAAAAATATTGAAGAAAGGCAAGTAATTAAGATGGGAATAATATATGGAGAAGTTAGTTAAGGTTTCAGAGTTATCTATTTTTCCAGATTTACTTTTCTTACTAACTAATTTAATTATGCAGGATTTAATTTATGGCAAACTGTATGTGACTAGACCTAATTCTTTAGACCTTCCTAGTCTCCTCTAAAATTCATTAACTGCCAATTCCTTGGTCAATTAATTCCAATTAGAGGGTGATAATCAATTTCTAGTTTATATGCCACAAAAACTCTAATTATCCAAGAGATAAAAGGATTATATGTCACGTATCCTATTAAATTCAGATAATTAAAATTTAGGAGAAATAGTTTTCAAGCTGTTGTTCAGGTAAAGAGCTTTTCCAAGTTTTACAAGAACTCAAATAGAAAAAGGGTCATACTTCCGTTCCACCCAAATTCATAAAATAAAGAGCGAAAATAATTCTTAAATTATAAATCCACACATAAATTAAAATAGTAAAAGCAATAAAATTAATCCATAGAAATAGACAGAGCTCCTAACCTTAACAGTGGAGGTTTAGTTGCTCATGGAAAAGAGAAAATAAGGAATCAGGTAAAAATGTACAGCGTTCCAATCTGATGGCATCAGATTCCTTTTTATAACTAATCCTAATAAATTTAAAATCTAATATTTAAAATTAAACTTATAATAATGTCTTTTCCTAATTTAAGATTTGAATTTAAATTTGAATTAATTAACAGATCTTCAGTTGATGGGTGGAGACCACTTGTTCTATCCATTCTGCAGCTTCTAATCTGTGTTTTCTGGGCTGAAAATTGAGTTAAAACAGCCCAGAAATCGCCCCAGCATTTTTCTGCATTTCCTGCACGTGGCGCATGTGACGCGTCCGCGTCATCCACGCGTTCGCGTCATTTGTGCAGATTCCAGTCCACGCGTTCGCGTCAGGCACGCGATCGCGTCATTGCGATTTCCTCCATTCCGCGCGGTCGCGTGAGCCATGCGTCCGCGTCGGTATTCGCTGGTCATCTCCTTGGCTTCTTCTCTTTCTCTGCAGAAACTCCATCAAATTCCGCCAAATGCTTCCTAAAATAAACAGTATTGTACAAAACTCAAAATAGCATCCATAGTGACTAAAATATAATTAATTCTTAATTAAATTCAACAATTTAGATGCAAATTCACTAGGAAAAGATAGACAAGATGCTCACGCATCAGCCTTTCAAGTGTTTGACAAAATATTTGGTTGAATGTTAGAGTAGCTTTTTGAGCATTCTTGGCTTGGAAAGAGAAATTGGACAATCTTGAGTCATTAATACCCAATTTAGATTGGTGATCTAGAGTTGTTAGTTAATATTATTTTCATTGACTCTAATCTCTTGCTAATTCAATTAGTAAGTTGATTAGGATTTTTGGATTGAGATTAACTAGTCTTATTTGACTTTCTCCCGTGTGAAGATAACATTGTACTTTCTTCCATTGTTGGAGTTGACTAAATAGGATAAATTCTTGTTAATCATTGCATGATAACTAATGACTATGATAGAAAGCCTAGATTCTCAATCCTTGCCATGAATGTCTTCCTTTATTACTTGCTTTCTTTAGTTACTTACTTTACTTTTGTTGTCATCTATTTTCTTGACTTTTTACCAACCAACCCCTTGGATACCATAACCAATAATATACATACCTCACTGCAATTTCTTGAGAAGACGACCCGGGACTAATACTCTCGGTTATTTTTATTGGGTTGGACTTGTGACAACCATAAATAAACTTTGATTTGAAGATCGATTATCGGTTTGGGCTATGCTCACAACGAAATTATTTTATGAAAATTCCAAACCGGTATAAATCTTCACTTTCAATGATAAACAAAAGAATTCTAGTCGTAGCCCACAGAGTTTAGGCCGACTAGTTACATACAAAAAAATACAGAGTTTTTGAGTTAAAACACCTTATACAACTTATCTCTCAAAGTAAGCCTCTAAGGCAACAGAGTTTAATAACAAAAGTGAGAGAACTACAACATATTAACCAAAACACAAAGATAACAGTGCCCAACATATAAGATATAAGATATAAGGTTCTCAGTATGGTAACAGTGTCCAATATATAAGATATAAGGTTCCAGGACGCCAGAGGCAATCCTAGAACTTCACATCACAGATATTCAAGCTTAACAAAATAAAAAACTTAAACCATAAATCATAAATAGGGTTATCTAAACTTAGGGAATTTCTAACTAATACTAATCACACCACTGTATCCCACAGCCTTCGCCAACCTAACCTCCGTGTGCATCACCACCGCCTCCCAATCCTCATCAACGCCAGTAAAACACATTTAATGCAAACAAGTAAAACACAATTAATATTCATGTATAACAGGTAAATCAACTAGCATATAGACATATTATTCAAATAGGCATAACTCAAGTAATCAAAGCAAACAAGTGATAAACCCCATTTGTAGGGTTTATCTTGTCTTGAATTTAGAGGATTTTATCATCTTTTCCTCACATTTATTCAATGAAATAGCATGGTTTTTGTTATTCTCCTTTAATTGTGCTTAAGAGTGAAAACATACTTTTTAGGTCTTAGAATAGCTAAATTTAATTCACCTTGATTCCATTAGATGCCTTGATATGTTTGTTAAGTGATTTCAGGTTTAGGAGGCAAAGATTGGACCAAGAGAATGAAGGAAAAGCATGTAAAGATGGAGAACTCATGAAGAAATGAAGGAATCACAAAAGCTGTCAAGTCGACCTCTTCGCACTTAATCGACCATAACATGAGCTACAGAGGTCCAAATGATGCGGTTTCAGTTGCGTTGGAAAGCTAACATCCGGGGCTTCGAAATAATATAAGATTTGCCATAGTTGCACTACACAAAGGGGCGCGCACACTAAAGCTAACATCCCACTAAAGCTAGTCTTTCCCTTGGAAGTTGGCTAGGACTTGTGGAATCAAATTGATTCATCCACTTGACTTTTCTCCATGGTTAGAGGTTAACTAAGTGGTAGCAATGGATAATTTTGGTCACAATTGAGGAGGATAATGAGGATAGGACTTCTAGTTCTCATATCTTGCCAAGAGCTTTGTTAGTTGTTAGTTTATTTCCTTTGCCATTTATATTTCTTGCATGTTATCCCCAAAACCCCAAAACATACCTCATAACCAATAACAAGGCACTTCTTTGTAATTCCTAGGGAGAATGAGCCGAGGTTTAAATACTTCGGTTTATAGATTTTAGGGGTTTGTACTTGTGACAAACAAATTTTTGTATGAAAGGATTATTATTGGTTTAGAGATTATATTGCAACGAGAATTTATTGTGAATTCTAAACCGTCAAAGATCCTCTCATCAAAATGGCGCCGTTGCCGGGGAGTGCAATGGTATTATGTTATTGGTTATTGTATATATGTGAATAGTGTGAATAGCTTGTCTTTTGCTTGTTTACTAGTTTTTGTTAGTTTTATTTTGTTTCTCCATTGTGAATTCTCACTTTAGCTATGAGTTTGGTCCTAATTGTGTTGTAGGAAATGTGAACTTCAATGATGACACTCATTATGGATGGAACCAACAAAGATGGGAGGAGCCTCAAGGAATTGATCACTCCTATTGGCAACAACCTCCGGATACTTATAGGTATAATTCACATCCTAGTGCATGTCAATTAATGGCTATGGTGACTCTTTTTGTGATAATCAAGTACCACCACCATATGCTTATGAACCTTATCCTCAACATGACCACCAACCATGCTCACAAGCCCATTTTTACCAAGCACCTTCTTGTGACCCATATCCACCATATGACCAATCACTCATACCATATTCTCATGACCATTATGAGCAAGAACCTTTAGAACCACCACAACCCTATCAAGATTACTACCATGAACCACCTCAATACTCACCATCTCCATACCCGTACCAAGAAGAACCACCTTCCTACTATGAACCCTTTCTCCAAAATAATGAACCCTCTTATCCATCCCAAGTCCCAATAGATGATTCTCTCACCTTGCTACTTCAAGGACAAGCGGATATGTAAAGGAACACCCTAGAGTTTGTGACTAACTTGACCAAGGTAGTGCATACTTTAGCCTACCAATGCTTGAACACTCAAGGTGCTTCCATAGCCATATGTGAAGAATCAATTGAAGAGCATAGCATGAAGGAGAGATTAAAAATTCTGGTGGAAAATGAGGGATGCCACTTTGTGTTAGAACAATTGGAGGAGCCTATGATCATTGAAGAAAAGGAAGAAGTGGTTGAAGATTTAGGAGATGTTGAAAGTCCATGGGAATGTAGCATCATAGAGCACTCTTCCAAGAAGCTTGATATTGATGTTGAGGAGGGTGCGCAACCTCCAAGGCATATCATAGTTGAAGACTTGGAAGAGGTTTATCAAGAGATGGATTCAATCATGGATGAATTTCTATCTACAATTGAATCATTTCCCATTGGACATGAAGTCGAAATTATAAAAGAATGTGCACAACCTCCCATATCCTTGGTGAGCAATGAAGAAGAGAGTGAATCGGAAGAAAGCTACCAAAGGGAAAAGGTTGAAATCGAAAAAGCTTGCGAAGAGGTGGAAATAACTAAAGAAGAGCCTAAAGAAGTAGACCTCGCATTGTCTAAGTGTGGGGAGGTATCCCTCCCCAAGTCACCATCCAACACAACATTTAAGTGGGTAAAATTCTTATCCCTAAGCTTTACTTTCTCACTTGAATATGGTTTAATTGAAAATGATGGTCAACTTAGAGCTCTTTGTGGAGTTAAGAGTAGGAGAGAGTTGTGTAGTAGTTGAAAACATTACTCTAAGTTCATGATGGTTGCATGCTCAAAGTTATACGGTAATGATTGGTGGAGAACCAAATTGCATGGGTCTAGGAAGTTGTTTGGAAGCTTCTTTGAGAATTCTACGGTTATGCCACCCGGATGGAATAATAATGACCAACTTAAGGACGGGTGTCAAAACAAGGTGTAGGATCCCGAATTGAACAAGGGAAATCCAATTTGGGAGCTCATGGTTTGTGAAGAACTCCATCAAAGCTTGAAGATATTAAAATTGAAGAATGGAGCTTATTGGAGACTCAAGCATTGGTGGATGTTCAAAGATAGCTTCAAGCACAAGCCACCTTGAGAGGAGCTCCCCATAAGTCCAACTTAAGGACAATAAACAAAAGTGCTAGGTGGGAGACACCCCACCATGGTAAACTCCTTCCACTCTCTTGTAGACTTGATTAATAAGTGATTTGAGTTACCATTGTAGGTAGTTTTCTTTCTATATACTTGTTTCAATAAATTGGTTGTTAGTTACTTGTGATGCAAGTTTCCTTGTTTATTTTTGAAAACTCTTCAACAACCAAAAAGAATTTTATAATTTTGCATTTGTAGTTGATTTTGGAGTTGTAGGTAGTGTTCGGGAGATTTTAGGCTGTTTTTAGTATTTCTGAAAAAAGGGAGGTCAGGGGCGCGTACGCACGCTGTGCGCGCGCACCCATACGCGGATATAGGCCCATACATTTTCCAGAGAGTTGGGCCACTCTCGCGCCAACACTAGGCCAAGGGCATAACCGCTTGCACGCGTGCGCGCACTGCGCGTATACGCGTCGATACACCTATTTTTGCAATGTGCACACCCGCGCACATGCCGCGTGCGCGCCGATCCACTGATGCAGTTTCTAGGCCTACAACCCGAGAGTTGTGCCAGCTCTGGGCTAGCACTAAGCCTTTGGCCCAACTCACACCATGCGGACGCGCACTGTACGCGTATGCGCCCTTTGGCCAAAATGCACATCGGCGCGTAAGCGCGCAGGACGCGTCCGCGCCGGTAAAAAAAAGACTTTTTTTTCTCATCTTCCATTTTTTTTGTTCATTACATTCGCATACTTTTATTCTTTACATTTTCATTTTGTTTTTATAGCTTGTTTTTACTTCATTTTTTTTCGAGTTTCTTATTTTCATAATGGTGTTGAATTCTCTTACTCAATTGTTGAGCATTCTTGCATTACTTTGGTGCTTCATGACTTGTTTGATATTGATGGGTGATGAAACTTTTAAATCAATACTTCAATCTTTTATGACACTTGTGTCTTTGTGTATTGATATGACCTCATATTCTCTTTCATGACCCACTCTTTCTTGTTCAAACTTGATGCTTTTGAGTGCTCTTTATGCTTTGATTTTGCTCTTGCATCAAGTATTAGTTGATATGCCCTTTGCCTATATTGCTTTCTCATTTACATGCATAGCTAACATGTAGTGAGAACCCTACTTTTATTTGGCATTAGCCTCCGCCTATGCTCTATTTGCTTTGATATCTTTGCTATTTGATTTTCTTTCTTTTTCTTTCCTTTTAGGTTGGCTACCAAGAAGGAAGAAAAGGAAAGTTTCTAAATGGGGCAACAAACAAGTCATCTGCACAACCTTTTGAATGAGCTCATCAATTGTAACAACCCATCCACATTGCTCTTCTTTGCATGCACTGAGGACGGTGCAATCTTCAAGTGTGGGGAGGTCGTCCGACCGGTCGGCGATTTTGGGTGACAAGTTTCTAATCTCAACACCTTTGTATTTCATTTTTTTTAGGTTTTTTAGGATTTTTGGTTTCATTTTCTTATTTTTGCATATATATACACAATAAGCTTAGTCAAAATAATGAGATTTTTCAAGATTTCTATCTATAGGGCATCAATTGATTTGAGTGAAAACTTTTCATAGAACTTGCTTGAATTATATATTGTGTGGATCATGTTTTGAGCTAAGAACACAAGCAAGTGAGACTTGAGCCTAATGGTGTGGTTACATCTATTAACCACTTATTTTCCTTCTTGTGTGCATTATTCTCTTTCTATGATTGTAATCTTTGATTTGTTTGATTCTTTATGTCCATTATTTTGTATATTCATGAATTTACATGATTGAGGCCATCATTTCATTTAGCTCACTTACCCAAATAGCCTTGCCTTTTATCTCCCATTGTTAGCCAACTTGAGCCTACGATTAACCCACTTGTTCTTAATTTTAGCACATTACAAGCCTTAAAGCGAAAAACAATAAATATCCTTTATTTGGATCTTTGATTAGCTTAGGCTAGTGTGTGTGTAACATTCAAGTGTGAGAAATCTTGGGACATTGGGTGAATAAAATGGTAGTTTTGTATTTTTGTTGTAAATATTGGGAATTGGGTACATGCTCATGTGTAATAAATGTAAAGCCTTATGCATTGATGTTCTTGTATCTAGAAAGAAAAAAAATGAGAAAAATAAAAGAAAAGAAAAAAAATAGAAAAAGAAAGAAAAAGAAAAAAGAAAAGAAATAAAAAGGGGACAAAATGCCCCAAAGCAAAGCAAAGCCCAATAAAATCAATGCATATGAGTTGTGAAATGAAAAGAAAATGCATGAGTATGTTAAAAAAAGTGAAGAATGGGGAGTTAGGTTAGCCTTTGAATTGTATAGGATGTCATAGGGTAGGTGGGAAGTCTAGGCTTATCAAAGATTTAAGTTTCAAACTCACTTAACCATATATGCATCCGACCTTGACCTTAGCCCCATTACAACCAATGAAAAGACCTCATGATACTTGTATGCATGCATGAAATAAATGTCGATTGTTAGAAGAAAAACAAATCTTGGAAAGCATGATTAGGGGAGAATTGAGAGAATCAACCCTAAACACTTGAGCGAATAGAGTGCAAACACATCCGGTGAGGGTTCGATTGCTCAATTACATGTTTTCCACCTATGATCATCACTCCTCATGCAAGTTTGTAAAAATATTTAATAGTTCAATTCAATTGTGGTTTGGCATGGTTGTTAATACCCTTAGCCCTTGTGCATATATGTATTCTTGGGAATTGACTTATTTTGACCAAGCAATTGCATTCATGTAGATAGTTGCATATAGGTAGATTGCATTTAGTTAGACTTCATTGAATAAATGTTAATACCCCTTGTTTCTCTCTTGATTTAAGCATGAGGACATGCTTGGTTTAAGTGTGGGGAGGTTGATAAACCCCATTTGTAGGGTTTATCTTGTGTTGAATGTAGAGGGTTTTATCATCTTTTCCTCACATTTATTCAATGAAATAGCATGGTTTTTGTTATTCTCCTTTAATTGTGCTTAAGAGTGAAAACATACTTTTTAGGTCTTAGAATAGCTAAATTTAAGGGTTAAGTTCAATTTTGGTCCCTAACGTAGGGGTTGAAAATTTGTTTCGTCCCCAACTTTTTTTTTGCTATAAAATGGTCCCCAAAGTTTCAGTTTGTTTTAAAATCGTCATTTTTACCAATTTTATTTTTTTATTACCAAATTACCCCTCATTAAAAAATTATAAAATAAAATAAATATAAAATAAATAAAAAAAAAAGAAGAAAGGGATACGAGAAGGGGGTGGGGAGAGAAGGAAAGCAGTTGGGGGAGGGGGGCGAGAGAAAAAAGGGGAAGGGGGGAGGGGGGAGGGAAGGGGACCGCCACCCGCCGCCTTGCCGCCCTCCGGCACTACACCGCACCACCGCACCACCACCACCACCTTCTTCTTCTTCTTCTTCTTCTTCTTCTTCTTCTTCTTCTTCTCTCCTCGCCGCCGCCACGGGTCTTCATTATCGCCGCCGCTCTGTGCTGCCGCCGCCGCTCTTGGCTGCCGCCGCCGCTCTTTGCTGCCGCCGCCGCTCTGCTCCTCGGGGAAAGGGGAAAGGGAACGCGAAGAGAGAAGAGGGGGAAGGGGGGTTTCGGGAAGAAGAGGGGGAAGGGGAAGGGTCCTCGCCGCCTCCACCGGTCTTCACGGACGCCGCTGCTCTTCGCTCGGCCGCCGGGGTCGCTGTTCCTCGCCGGTTTCTGGTTTCTGGTTTCTTGTGGTTTCTTCTGGTTCTGCTGCTTCTGCATGCTTATGATTATCAATCTGGTTTCTGTGTTGTTGTTGATTTTTTTATTCCATTATTCATTGAGTTCTAAGTTATGGGTTTTTGTTTTTCTGATTTTGGGTTCTGAGTTTTGAAGATGACGATGATTTTGAGTTCTGGGTTTTCGTTTCCATTGTTGTTCTTCTATTTATTGCTGTTTTTATTGTTGTTTGTTTGAGTTCAGATGATGATTTTTTCTGAGTTCTGAGTTTTGATGATGATGATTTTTCTGAGTTTTGAGTTCTGATTTGGCTTGAATTTGGAATTTTGATGCTGCTTAGATCCATTGTTGTTCTTCTGGGTTTGTGCATATGCTTTTGGTTTCTGGTTAATATTGAGGAAGAAGATGGGTGTTGAGGAAAAAGAGGGGAGGGAGGGGTATTTTCATCCGTCGAACGATTTTAAAACAAACTCAAACTTTGGGGACCATTTTGTAGCAAAAAAAAAGTTGGGGACGAAACAAATTTTCGACCCCTACGTTAGGGACCAAAATTAAACTTAACCCTAAATTTAATTCACCTTGATTCCATTAGATGCCTTGATATGTTTGTTAAGTGATTTCAGGTTTAGGAGGCAAAGATTGGACAAAGGGAATGAAGGAAAAGCATGTAAAGATGGAGAACTCATGAAGAAATGAAGGAATCGCAAAAATTGTCAAGCCGACCTCTTCACACTTAATCGACCATAACATGAGTTATAGAGGTCCAAATGATGTGGTTCTAGTTGCATTGGAAAGCTAACATCCGAGGCTTCGAGATAATATAAGATTTGCCATAGTTGCACTGCGCATAGGGGCGTGCACGCACATGGTACGCGTACGCACCGATGGTTGCACATGCTTTACTTAATGCAACTCATGGCCAGCGATTTTAGAAGCCTTGTGGGCCCAATCCAACTTATTTCTGATGCTATTTAAGCCAAGGATTGAAGGAAAATTAACATACTTTTGATCATTAGTCATAGTTTAAGCTTTAGAAGTAGTTAGAGTTAGTTTCTAGAGAGAGAAGCTCTCACTTCTCTCTAGAATTAGAATTAGGATTAGGTTTAGTTCTTAGATCTAGGTTTTGATTCATGCTCTCTACTTCTTCTTCTTCTCAATTCTTTGTTGTTGCATTTATGATTCCTCTATTCTTTTGTTGTAATTTCCTTTATGTTGTTTCTATGCTTTATTGTAGATCTACTCTTGTTCCTTCTATTTTCTTCCAATTCAATTTGAGGTAATTCATAATAATTGTGTTTCTTTTTATTGTTGTTATTAATCCCTTGCAATAATTGTTGTTAGATTTTATTGTTGTTACCAATTTACCTTATTTTCCTTTTATGCCTTCCAAGTGTTTGATGGAATGCTTGGTTGGATTTTAGTGTAGATTTTATTCCTCTTGGCCTAGGTAGAGTAATTAGTGATGCTTGAATTATCTAACTCCTTTGTTGATTGACAATTAGAAGTTGCTAATTGATTTGGATACCACTAAAGCTAGTCTTTCCCTTGGCAGTTGGCTAGGACTTGTGGAATCAAGTTGATTCATCCACTTGACTTTCCTCCATGGTTAGAGGTTAACTAAGTGGTAGCAATGGACAATTTATGGTCACAATTGAGGAGGATAATTAGGATAGGACTTCTAGTTCTCATATCTAGCCAAGAGCTTTGTTAGTTGTTAGTTTATTTTTATTGCCATTTATATTTCTTGTCTAAAATCTCAAAAACCCCAAACATATCCTATAACCAATAACAAGAACACTTTATTGTAATTCCTAGGGAGAACGACCCGAGGTTCAATATTTCGGTTTATAGATTTTAGGGATTTGTTCTAATGTCAAACAAAATTTTTGTATGAAAGGATTGATGTTGGTTTAGAAACTATATTGCAACGAGAATTCATTTGTGAATTCTAAACCGTCAAAAGTCCTCTCATCAACAAGCAGAGTGAAGATGCATATCATGAATGTCTACCCTATTTTGGCTCGTGATATCACTTGTCGGTTCAAAATTCCAACCTGACACATCTCTGAGGATGTTGCTTCTCTGCCACGTTAGGGATATAGTGCCATGCACACTCTTGCAACAGAAAAATCTGCCATGCCAGGGATTTAGTGCCCTGCACACTATTGGCCCATGGAGATAGTGTCCGACACACTCTTTCGGGTTATAGTGCCCGAGTTCACTCTTGCGGTAGAAAGGTTATGTGAGCGGGAGACTACCTCGGCCCCTACGCCAGCACCGCTACCTCGACAAACGGAAGACTGCCACAACCCTTGCCCGAGGCGCATAGAGACTTACCAATCATAACAATTCAGTAATACAGCACAACTCATAGCACAATACTGTCCATACTCATTCCATTAACCATAATCATTCATATTTCTCAAGTCATGATCACCTCAACACTCTACCCATACACTTCAACTATTCCATCCATAGAACTTCCCAAGCCTAAGTCACCATCTTCTAAGCTCATAGCCAAGAATACCACTTTTTATTCACTTATTATTTTCTCCCTTGATTCAAGGCCTAAAAACTAGCAAAAAGGTTTTAAACAAGTGTTATGGAAATTTGCAAGCTTGCCAGAAAAGTAAAACAGTTAAAAACAGGATTTTAGATGAAAAACAGGGCTTGTGCGTACGCACAGGGTTGTGCAGATGCACGCACCAGAAGATTTCTCTCAACTTGTGCGTACGCATAGAGGTCTACGTGCACGCATAAGTAAATTTTTCCCTTTTTGAGCACAAGCATGAATACGTGCCGGCGCTCCCAACAAAAGGCTCTTTACGGCTTGTGCGTACGCATGATGTTGTGCGTACGCACAACTTGCAAATTTCATAGGGTGTGCGTGCGCACACCCTTGTGCGTACGCACGAGTGACAACACTCGTTCTTCTCGTAGCGTAGGCACAGGTGTATGCGTGCGCACAAAAACTAAAACTCACAATTTTCTGCAACATCACAGATTTTAAATTTTTGACACCAACTTCCAATGATCATATCTTTTTCTACAAAATTCCGATTTTCATGAAATCTATACCGTTTTAAAGCTCTTTGAATTTGAATTATCTTTAATTTGATGCAAGATCTAATAAATTTCAAAAATCGAGACTCAAGATATGATCCGCCAAAATTGGCCAAAAATCTGTTTTTACCAAAAACTTTTAAACCTCAAATTTACCAAAATCCTCAATTCAAAACCAAACTATTCATAACCCAACCATACCAAAATCACTCAAGAATCCAAACCAAGCATTCTTCGACCATATCAATCATTCAACCATCTAAACCACTTAACACTCACATCATCCAACTCTAAATTCAACCTAATTCACTCAAATACTTATAAATTTCCATCGTTACTCAACTATACAACATCCAACCTTTAGTATCTCAATTTATCAACTCCTTCAACACTTAACAATCCAAGCATTAAAAAAAATCATCATGAAAACTCATCTTCAAGCCTCAACACCTACCATCATAACTCATCAAAGTTATCATACCTGTCAATCATCATCATCATCTACCAACATATATGTCATCATATTCAAACTCATTCAACCTCCATCCAAACCATCATCAAGCATAACATTTATATACAATTAATCATACAATCACATTATTCAAACCTATCTTAAGGGCCATTAGCCTAAGTTTCATGAAATATTATATATTACATAAAAAAAACCGAAACCACACCTTGACCAATTATCTTCCACACTCAAAACCACTTCACCACAAGCTTTCAAGCCCTCACTCAACACCAACAACACCAAGAACACTCTATAACATAGAAAACAACAAGAATTAAAGCTAGGATTTATGACATACAACTAAACAAAAGGTTTTAGTAATATCTTACCTTGTCCAACGAGTTTTAGGGTAAAATCCACTACTCACCCAAGCTACATTACACCTAAACAACAAGAACACAAAGAAACTTAACAACCCAAAAGCCATTTTCAAAAATGACATAGGATAGAGAAACTGGGAAAGAAAGAGTGAGTTTCATACCACTTTGTTTAAATAGAAATAAAGAGTTTGACGAGAGCTTCGCGTGGCTGCAAAGGGCTAGTCAATCAGAGCTCCGTAGCTCAAGATATGGCCAAAAAAAGGAGGAAATGAATAGTACTCTTCTTCTTCCTATCTTCTCTCAAAACCAACGCCCCTTTTTGTGTGCGGGGAGGGGGGGGTTATGAACTGAAAAAGGCTCATTAAAGGGTGTATATGTGTTGGGCTTGGGCCCAACTTGGGCCCGGTCCAACTGTGTAGGATTTTTGGTTTGTTTGACCCAACTTTAGGCCAAAACCTTTAGAATAAGTGCCTGATTTGCTATTTCAAAAACTCTTCTAAGTTTTTCTACTATTTTATTCTCTCTCATGTAGTACTGGACAGACTTAAGCCAGTACTGCCAACTAATCTATTGGTACGCGTTTTTACGTGAAAATTTTCAAAAGAGAACATTTTTTCCACTCAGAAAAATCCACTGAATCCGAATCTCACCTTTATATTAAAAAAAATATTTTTATATTTTCAAACCTATTCCGGACAATTAAATTATTCTACTATACTAAAGCGGTTTTACGCAAAAACCCTGATTCTTATAACTAATCCTTTAAGGGATGAAGAACGAATAACTCAATCATGAAACAGATCAATGCAACACTTCAAAATAAAATAATTTAGATTAGATCCATAGAAAGCATAAATAGAGCTCTTAACCCTTTGACAGAGGGATTAGTTACTCATGTAAGAATGAAAAACAACAATGAAAAGAAAACTATGCCAAGGAAGTTGGATCTCCTCTCTGTAAACAAGGTTCACTTCTTTATATCCTAAATCTAGAATTCAAATCTAAAACTATCCTAATATTTTTTTCCAGAAAGAAAAGATAAGATAACTAACTACTTACTTCAAATTTAAATCAAAGCGATAATTCAATTTTACTCTAGAAATAAATCCTAACAACCAAATTTGTTATGTTTCTAGAAAGAATTAATAACTAATCTTCTTAAGTCTCGAATCTTTTGGATGTGATTAAGGCTTCTAATAATGTGTATGCTTCAGATTGGGCCTTAATAATCTTGTATCTTATTTTCACGCTAGGCTTAGAGTTTTCAATTTGGGCGTGTAGCCCAATTGCACCTCCAAAGGGGCCTTCACACTGGGCTTGGAGTGGAGCACGTCGGGCTTGTGATGGAAGAAGTTTATGGCCGTTGGGCTTCCATGCACGCACGTTGGTGCGTGCGTGGTTTAAAGGAAAGGGATCTCGGGCTTGCATGTGCAGCCGCCGGACGTCTTTGCTTGGTGGTTTGGGCTCCGGTTTTACTTCTTTTTGGGCATGGTTTTGCTCCTTAGGGTACGATTTTTGGTTACCGATTTTTTCACAGAGTTCACCTTAACCTTTCAACCACCAAATCTTATTAATTTTTTTTTTATATCAAAATTAAGCTTATAAACAGTTCTTAAATCAATCAAAACAGTTTTATTCTTGCTGTTCTCTTGAAGCCGAGCCACAAGTCAATAAATCAACAAAATTTCACCAAAATTCAAGCACTAAATCAATCAAAATCAAACCTCAAACATCAATTTATTAATCACACATTAATAACACATTTAATTATTACAAAATTACCAATCCTTATCTCCGTATAACAACCACAAGTAAAGTTCCTGAAAAGTTTTCGACCAAGAAATCGGAGAAGAAAATGTCAAAATTGACTACTCCACCTCTGGAACTCACTCGGCCGAATCATGCAAGGGGGACAGTAGCTCCACTTGTTGCTCCTTCCGATGGAAAGTGGTACCGTAGTGAAAAGGAAGAAGATACGAACACTTTAATTAGATTAAATTTTTTATCAAAGTTACAAAGCTCAAGAAATTAAGCCCGAAAGGTTACAGTTCCATGGTTTTCTTTCTTTTTCTCTCACGGTCCCTCTCTTTCTTTTCTCTTTTGGTTTGTTGAAATGAATGAAAGAATGATACTAAATGATGATGATGTGTTTTATAAGGGGCATGTGTCATATTAGGAGACAGTGTCGTGATTCGAAACTGTTGAGTCAAGAATTCAAGTTATAAATATCTTAAACGGATAATTAAAAAAAATAGATATATTAAAACACAAGTAATAATATATATGAAATGAATATATATGACTTATTAACATAAATGACATTAGTAATATGATTATCATAAAGATAGAAGATATATGATGAAGTATTAGCAAATCTAATTAATAATAATAGTAGTAATAATAATAATAATTATTATTTTATCTTCTCTCGAGATTCGGGATCAGTTCGTCAAACTGGAATTAACCATAGAAAAATCAAAATTCTAAAAATTATTTTGTTATAAAACTTAGGATGTTACACCACCAATTTTTTTCTCTCTCACAGATCTGTCATTTGCTGCTATTTGCATCCGTAGATACTAGTTAGTAACTTTAATATGTGTGCTATTTTTTTTCAAAAAGTAAACAAAATAAGGGTAAAATATTATTTTGGTTTCAAGAGTTTGGATCAAATCTTAATTTAGTCCCTAACGTTTTAAACAGGTTTAATATTGTCCTATTATTAAATTTGACACTAATAGTTAACGAAATGAGTGACGTAAACATTTATAACATTTTTAGTTAAGTCATATCTTCTTCCATGTGTTAGAAAAATTCTTGTAACACCTCTTCTCCTCAATTTTCTTTTGGTATAAAACTCCAAATCTTAACGATCATCAACGTTTCAAAATCGAAGAAAAACTTTTATATTAGTGATCATTGGTGGATCGATTTTTTACTTACATACTAAAAATTGAATGCTATTAACTCTTCAATATGCGAATTTTTTAAGTTAAATTTAATGGTAGGACAATATTAAACCCGCTTAAAATTTTTTTAGGATTGAAATAGGACCTTTAAAAGTTTTTGGGACTAAAATAGAACATTTAAAACATTAGGAATCAAATCGGAATTCAACCCAAACATTAAGGGTGTGTTTGTTCGAGGTGAAAATGGGAGGAAGAAAAATGGAGAGAAAGAAATAGGAAGGAAAATAGTTATTTTTCCTTGTTTGGTTGAGGAGAGAAATGGGAGAGGAAGGAAAATGGATGGAAAAATATTGGTGGGACCCACCAAATTTTTTTTTCCTCCCACAATGGAAAGAAAATGTTGAAAAAATTAAATCTCTTTCTCTACTTTCAATATTACCCCTTTATTTTTTTCTATATAATTTATAATATAAGGGTAAAATTGTCTTTTTATAACATTTTTTTCCTTCTTATTTTCCTTTCATCCAAACACATCTAAGAAAAATAAATATTCACACAATTTCTTTCCTTTCCTTTCTTTCCTTTTTATTTTCTTCCTCTCTATTTCTTTCCTTCCAACTAAACATAGCCTAAAAACTAAAATAATACTATACCTTAAAAATAAATAATAACAAGAATAAATATAATCTACATGTCTTTGTTTATTCATTTACATAATTCATTATATTCGTATATATAAAGTAATCGGTATACCAAATCAAGAAGCAACACTAAAATATTTTTTTTTTTAAAGTTAGGAGTGAAATTTAAATCTAAAACTTTTAGATAAGAATGAAGAGACTATGCCATTTGAATTATAACTTGTTGACTATACCAAAACATTATTTACTCTAAAGGTAATGCGTGAATCAATAACATTAATGTAATCAAGATTTAAGGTCATATATTAACTAAATCTTAGCTTTAAGTATTATTTACTTTAAAAATAATGTGTGAATTTTCCTTATTTTATGATGATTTGGTACTTCAATTCAATTAATTAGATAATAATTGACTGTTGTCATGCTAGTCTATTTTAACTAAAATTATAATATTAACTTTTTAAAAATTAAATAAAAATTTATTTATTTTAAAAATTAATTTAAAAAAACGTGACATTAACTTTTGGAATTTTTTGTAATATTTTACACGAGAACACTAATATTCGTATTTAATTATTGTGCATGCTATGATAAAGAGGAAAAATAATAAAACAATAAAAATTCACTTTAATAGATAATTACATTTTTATTTTAAAAAATGTGTCAATTTATTTTTTTTTAAAGAAATTTATACATTCTTTTTTATTCTCTCGCACAAAAACTTTTTTATTATATAATTATTATTTACCATCTGGTGCACGAAACTGGCTCCGTAAAATTCGCACAGATAGACCGGCAAGTATACCGGGTCATCCAAGTAATACCTCAGGTGAGTGAAGGTCGATCCCACAGAGACTATTAGTTTGAGCAAGCAGTAGATACCTTGCAGATCTTAGTTAGGCGGATAGAAATTATAGTTTGTCACGAAAAGCATATAAAACAGATAAATAGAACGTTACTAGATAGATAAGAATTCAATGGTATGAGAACGGTTGAGGCTTTGGAGATAATTTGTCTTTCTAGATTAACTTTTCTTACTGTCTTCTTCAATAACCTTCTGTTTCCTTCAATGGCAGCCATAAGTGATTAATTCATGTCCTCTCATCAAGTTAATCTCCTCTACTGCAACAATCCACCACATTGAGATGACTCATGTCCTCTCATTAAGCAACCTCTAGGTTTCTCTTTGTAGCAGAAGATGAAACTCTAAGCAATCCACTCTCTTTCACGATCCTACTCAAGGTGTCACAGACAAGGCAGATCTTCCAGATCAAAAAGTGCTGCTTCTCCAACTCTAGCCTTAACGCCATAGAGACCTTACGCACCCATAGTTAACGGGATTATATGTCACATATCCAAATTTGCTCAGGTGCTCTATTGGAATCCGCAATGTAATCTCTAGTTTTAGTTCAACGCTATCCATGTCAGAAATCGCATGAAACCCATGTAGAACAAGGGTGATTGTCACGGGTCACCCTCAATTCATAAGATGAAGAACGAGGTTGCGTAAGAGAATAGAATCAGACATATTGAATTAGAACAGTAATATTATTGATCCATGAAACTCAGCAGAGCTCCTAACCTTAACCTTAGGAGGTTAGTGACTCATACTGTACAGAAAACAATAATGAAAGGTTTGAATGGGCAAAGATCTAAAAGTTCTTAACAATGGTGATCTTTGTTATATTTATACTAGTCTAGTAACTAAGGATTACAGAAAATAAGATAAACTAGTCTTGTAGTGCAAAAATCCACTTCTGGGGCCCACTTGGTGAGTGTTTGTGCTGAGCTTAAGTGTCTCCCATGAGCTAGTAGCCCTTAGGGGAGTTGAACGCTGGCTAGGGACTCCATCCTGGGCGTTGGACGCCAGCTGCTCCCCTGTGGGCGCTGGACGCCAGGAATGGGGCTGGTGGCTGGCGTTGAACGCCAGTTTTGGGCCTTCATTTCCAAAACAAAGTATGAACTATTATATATTTCTGGAAAGCCCTAGATGTTAGCTTTCTATTGCTGTTGAGAGTGCATCATTTGAACTTTTGCAGCTCCAGAAAAGCTCCTTCTAGTGCATGGAGGTCAGATCCTGACAGCATCTGCAGTCCTTTCTCTGCTTCTGAATCAGACTTCTGCTCAAGCTCTTCAATTTCAGCCAGAAAATACCTGAAATCAGCATAAAACACACAAACTCAAAGTAGAATTCAAAAATGGGAATTTTGCACTAAAACCTATGGAAACATAATAAAACTTAAACAAAATATAATGAAAACTATATGAAAATGATGCCAAAAAGCGTATAAAATATCCGCTCATTACCATCTTATGGAAAAATTTAATATTTTTTGCATAAGTCTGATCAACGATCATTATTGTACAGAAATTGTCGCTAATATTTGAATAATTACCCAAATTAGCCCTCAAGAATTTTAAAAGTAGATATTTTAGTATCCAAGAAAAATTAATACACAGATCAATTTCTATCGTTTCTCTCCATTAGATATAAGAGTCCTCAATGTAGTTTTTGGCATAACTCACTAACAAAAAATGCTGAGTTGGCATATTAACTCGTACATATAGCCGTTAAGTGTCTACGTATGTGAGTAGGACAAAGCAATCCCTAGCCTTGTAATAAAAAATGTCGTTGTATGACCTGACTCAGAACGACTAGCAGCTGGCTTTTTTACTTGAACCTTCTCAAACAACTGTAACCACACTAGCAAAGAAAAATCCTCAAATGCAATTCTCAGTTAATAACTCAACCACATACAAAATAATAAACAAAATAATCACTCACCTGCTTCAAGTAATACAGCATAGAATTATAATCATGCGACTTAAAAACCTACCACACCAAAAATAAAAAACAAAATCAGACATAAGAAATCAATAACCAAGAACTGAGTTGCGAGCTTAATGGCATTGATGACAAAGGCATTCTGGGACATGGTTTCCTACACCCAAGCGCCTCCAATATTCGAAGAACTGTCGTTGAGTATGACGTCAAACGCGGTGCAACCGTAGTCGGTCATGAGCTTCTTGATGCGGCTCACATTTGGGCCTGGTGATATCCTCCTGGATGGCGATGGCGCCACGGATGGAAACAAGGTCGACGTCAATGACAAGGTGGTTGATGGGGATGTGCTTGATGGCAACCTGCATCCATCCTCTGGGGGTGGCGTAGAGGTCGAGGATGGTGGAGGCAGATTCGAGAAGGGTGTATTTGGCTTCTCCTTCGATTTTACTTTCGTCATTATTACTGCTTCATTGAGCTTCCAAGGGTTTTGGGATCACCAAAAAGGAAATGTTCAAGTGCTGCTGCTATGCTTAGTGCTGCTACTGGGTGCTAAACACATCGTTTCATACCATTATTAATACGATGTCATTTTTTATTACAAAGTCAGAGACTATTTTATCCTTCTCGCATATATAGACACTTAACTGCTATGTGTACAAGTTAACGTGGCAACTCAATATTTTCTATTAGTAAGTCACGCTAAAAAATATATTAGAGACTATTATGTCTAAAAAAAAAAAAAACGATAAAAATTAATCCGTATATTAATTCTTTTAAAAATTAAAATATCCACTTTTAAAATTTTTAAAAACTAGTTTGAATAATTATTCCTGATATTTTTTTTCCTTTCAATCATTTTTTTTTTACAAAACAAACCTCCCAAACCTTTGTAATTGCGAGCGAAGAAACTTTTGAAAATGGACCGGATATATTTGTTTTAATGAGCAGACATCATGGGCCTACATCGAGATTATTATATGCTTATCGCGTCTGCCTTGGTATATAAATAATCATTTGATCATTTGATACTACAATCATAATTATTATTACTATTTTGATTAAGCAGTAATAGTATTAATATTGCAATTATATTTTAATAACAGGTTAGAATCTTTGCTTCTAATTTAAATATTAAATATTATAACTAATTCCATTCCACTTCAGCATTTCTTTCCAAAAGGGGAAGTAGGGGCATATACTCACTAACTCACCTCAAAAGGAACCTTTCCCGTGTGCTTTTTCCTTTTACACAACAAAACAGAGTCTAAAATAAAAGAATAAAATAAAAGAATAAAATAAAAGAGAAATTATATGCGACGTTCATGGCTTATCAATTCATATCCGAAGCTGGTCCATGTTTACTTGTTTAAGGAGAGAATGGACGATCAGAAATTGCAAGCAACAATAAGCCCAGTGGGCCCCATAATCCCAATCATCATGCAACACTTGACTGCACTCGCAAACGCAACACATGTAACAGTCCATCACTTCGTTTGAGTTTCATCGCTACCTGCCTTCTAGATAGTGCCACTTCTTCACCGTACAAATCCATCTCCCAATTATTAATTAAACTTAATAAACTCCATTTAGTGCTTCAAAAGAGGAAATCTCACACACACACACACACACGAACCCAAACCCAGTCAGTGGTCAGTGTCACGCTTCTCTCGCCTTATAAAGTAGTATAAAAATTCACAGCTCTCGATTCTGGATCTCTTTCCGTTTCTTCTTCCACTCAATAACACGCACACTCTGTTTTCTGAATCCTAATCTGAACCCTAGTGATCGAGGAAAATGGTTTACACCGTCTCGGGGATTCGGTTCCCCTCGGTTCCTTCGTTGCAGAAATCGTCGCAGCTGAGCTTCCACGATCGAAGGAGCGCTTCGTTCTCATTTCTCCTGAACAGGAACTCCTTCTCTCGTAAATAAGCTTTCTCTCATTCTTATGATGGTTCCGTTTTTTTGTTTGTTTGTGGAGTTGTCAGTTGTGTGAGGAGTGCTTGCTATTTTTGAACTTTGATTAGTGAGTTCTTTCTTCTTCTTCTTTTTTTCCCCGGTAGTTACGCTGTGAATCAATGAAAAACTGTTCGGTTGATGAATAGGAAACGGTAAATGAGTGAAGCACCAAATTTAGATCATTAGATGACATCGTTTGCTTTGGCTGAGTGGAGACCGACTTTTGCGTTGCTCTGTTTTGTGCGGTTGCATGCAAGATGCATCTGTTACGAAATAGAATACTAAATGTTGTGGACTCTGGAGTCTGGATCGAATAATTGTGTTTGTGTGACTGGTTGGATAATTTTTGTATGTATTTCCGCGTTAAATTAACATATCTGTGAAATCCAGCAGTTTTTGAACAAGAATGATGGAATATAAAATAATCAGTTGTTAATAATCATAGCGTTCTTTTAGGTTCACTGTAGATATCTTTTGTTTCTTTCAGTTGCAGCTGCAATGTTGGGGAAAGTAATTGGATTTTCTATATTTCTTTTGCAACAAGTTCGGCTTGTAAACCTGTATTGCCAATAATTTATTCTGCATATTTTTGTTTTAGAAAAATGTGTAAAAGTTGTAACCAAATCCTGCTGTAATGCTACCTTACTCTTCATTGTTTGTTGAGAATATGAATTGAATCTTAACTGTGCGCAGTATGTATTTAGGGAGACAAACAATATTAAGATATTCTTGGTTGGTAACTTTAGTGAGGACATAAAGTGTGTTGCTAGTGCTTTTGTAGAAGGGACAAGTTCATGTCATACGGGCTGAAGAGCTTTTGTTCTTTTACACTTTTGGGCTATCGGGGAATGATTCCGCAATTGGTGTATCTGGGTTGGTTCCCTAGGAGGCAGATGAGCTGTTTGACATGGTAGCAGAGTGTCCACAAGGACAGTGGTATCACTCTCCAAGATGCTGTATGGGGTACTTTTGAAAGGATCAAATCACCTTTTAGACCCCGATCCAGATAAGAGAGAATAGTTCCCACGGAGGTCCCTTGACTGATCTTGGGGTATTTTCCGCTTGCCTCTACCAGATGGGCCCAAGAAAGGCCATCAAATTCTTCCTTTGTCTCATTAACCGAATTAGATAATCTCCTGATGCTTGACCCAATTCCTATTCCTGATTTTCGGTTTGGAACATTTGGTATAGGGCAATAGTATGTAATTAGAGTGGTAATGATTGAACGAATCATTATAACAATGTGAAACTAGCATCAGTTGATTTGTAAAAATGGCTATCAATATTCAATGATTTATGAGTTTACTTATACATCAACATATTAACATTGACCTGAGAAAACACAACCTTGTGATAATATCTTTTTCATGGGATGAATGTAAAGTTTCTAGCTGGCATGCAGAACCAGGAATACTTGACAGGCATGAACACACCTCATTGATGTACATTCGCTTTTTCAGGGAAAAGTCTCGCTGTAAAATGTTCCCATGATTCTGACTTGTCATCTTCCACGGTTGCTGAATCTGATAAAGTACTTATTCCTCAAGGTCACGATAACTCTTCAACCACGACTGATGAAGTTGAAGCTCCTGATATAACTTCAGAGGATCCGCAGGTGCTTTTTGTTGTCGTGTATTTGGAGTATCTATGAAATGTGTGCTTCTTTTTTATGCCAAAAATGTTACATTTGGTTGAGTTTCACTGTACTCGTCATTTGTTGATTTTAACTATGAGAAAAATCTGGAGGTGGAAGAGAATGGATAAACTTCATTGTTATATATGGAAAAAAGAGGAATATAACTGCTATTCACTTTTCTTGCTGTGTCTAGTAAAAATGTAATGGAGTTTCTGAATAATATACTGTTATCAAAGTTAACTATCTACTTACTAAACTGTGAACATATACAAAACAGAAGTGAAGGTAGAAAGTATTTTTATGATCCAGATTCTTGTATGCTTTTCATGTTTTTGAGGATGTTAATGGAACTAATAACAGAATAGGCATGATGATTTTTTGGATTAATGGAATAGATGAACTGAGTTTAAGGTGGAGCAACATTGAAATTTGTCTTTATTCTTGAATAATTGGGTGGTAATTATTTGTATGCACATCATTGTTAATCATTTGAAAGAAAATTTGCTCTGGAGCCCTTTGGAGATGTTATTACTGTTTTACGGAAGTCATTTGTAATATTCTTAGCCTTTGAATGTAGGCATATTCTTTGTATTGTATTTCAATATGCAGCATGCCTAGTACGAATGCTGCTTTTTTGTTATGGATTGACAATTTCTGGTTGTTCGTTATTATTTATCTATAAATTGGCTTTCTTGGAAATGATACTTTTCTTTACATTGTTGTGCATTTTCAGAAAATACAAGAGTTAACCATGAAAGGTGAGAAAATTGATTATGAAGCAGTTAGCACTGACAAAGATGACAAGGATGGGCAAGGTCATGTTTTGTCATCACATGTGGATGTTGACACCAATACTCAAGCTGAGAATACATCAGTATCTATAAACAAGAAAGTGAAGGTCGAAAGTGAGGAAGCTAGACCAAAGATCATTGCCCCACCTGGCACTGGTCATAAAATATATGAGATTGATCCATCTTTGCAAGCTCACCGTGCTCATCTTGACTTCCGGTAAGCTAACTTCTTGACCAATATTCTTATAGGTCAAACAAGTACCTGATGTTTTAAATGGAGTAGGGATTGAAGATGTGTAATGTTTTAATAATGAGGCTATATTGACCTTTTATTGATAATTTCATTTTCATGTTTCATGTTGTTATGTGGAAAAAAAAAAAATTACAATGTATGAGGGTGGCTAGGTTGGAGGGTGAGATGTACAACGCTATGAAGTCCCCGAATCTTTTAAATTCATTGGCTAGTATCTCCTGTTGCAATTCAATGTGTGACATGTCGAAGAGATCTTACTAGGGTTTCATGCTTGGAAATTGGTTCCAGATCATGAAGCACTGACTGTTTTTGCATTACACAGTTTTTTTTTTTTTTTTTTACATGTGTTTCTTAAAATTTATTAGTTTATTGATATGTCTAGCTGATTCTACCAGTTTCCAAGTGGGATAAGTCTTTATTGTTATTGTTGTATGAGCTATTGCAATTGATGCACATCGAAATTGAAAGAGAAATAGTTTGAAGTAATTATTGACTGTACGAACTTGTGATTCAAAAGAATATGATGGATAAATAGGCAGCATTTTTTGGGCTTTGGCCTCTAGTGTTTACCCTTTAACAAAAACGATTATCTCCTTTGTGTTGGAATTTCCTTTGAAAATATTTTGTTACGTCAACTGATCTGGTTTGACCCTATATTTTATTAAACTAGATTGGTATTGTAATGAAGAAATTAGAACTAGGATAGGTGTATCCCTATTATGGGCCGACGTGGCTCAAAGTAATTTATCTAGGCTTGGATATTGGTAGATGTAAAGTTCTTTTGCATTTGGTATTATAGATATTTTTCTTACTGCCATTACTAAATTATTCAAATACTTTATCTTTCATTTCTGCTTACACTCGGGAAGATGATTAACATATGGTTTGATATGCTGTTTTTTGTTGTTCCTAAACTGTGCATGTTTTAATTTTTGTACCTCTGAATACTAGGTACTGTAACTAAATGGGAACATTAATTATTTTTTTTTTTTTGAAATACTTATGTCTCAAATCACAGTTATGGACAATATAAGAGATTGCATGAAGAAATTAACAAGTATGAAGGTGGTCTGGATGCATTTTCTCGTGGTTATGAAAAATTTGGCTTCACCCGCAGGTATTACATTGCACTTACTTTTAGAGGTCAATGCTGCTCACATCAAACAACTTCCCCCCATGAATTACTGATGGCACATTAAGGGTATGTTTGGGAATTTAGCTTCAAAGATAATTGAAAAGCAATCACCAATAATAGAATAATAAACAAAAGCTAACAATGGAATACAAGAATGCATGTGAAAACTTTGTTGTTTGATTTGATTATGTAATGAAGGGAAAGACCTCTGATCGTTTAAAAAGTAAAATCCCTTCTTCACTCTTCAATTTGGAGGGAGTGAAAAGTGAATGCAAAGAGGGTTCCAGTAGTTCTTATGTTGCCATTCCATTCTTTTTAAAAACAATTACCAAACATATGTTCTATTAAATACATCATGTCATTTTGTGCCTTGCATTCCATTGTTTATGGTGATTGACTGAATGTGTTACTCAAACAAGAAATCTTGCAAGGGGCAACAAAAGTAAAACCTTTATAGGGAATAAAGTATTGAATTTTTGCTCTAACTAATGATACGAGAAATTCCCAAGACTTGAACTACCAAACTCCAAATTTTCAAATTTTTTAACAATGAAATCCTTGTTTCATGGTCATGCTTCTAGCATTTGATTATATCTAACACATGCCTTTTATTCAAGAAGAAGATCCCAATAATGCACAGATCACCTTGTTCTGAACTTCTTATAGAGGAATAGGGGCAAGAATGGTCAAAATGAGGAACATATAGAGTTCCAAGAACTAAATTTAACTTAACATGGACACACAATGACACAGGTTACAATGCAGATTATATATATATATATATATCAGAGATGGTTCTTAATTAGATGACTGAGTGTCTGAGTCCACAATGTACTTTAGAGTTTAGAGGTAATACAAGATAATTTAGCAGTAAATATTAGCCAAAACTTAATAACTATAAACTTTGTTTGCAGTGCTACAGGCATTACTTACAGAGAGTGGGCACCTGGAGCAACGGTATTTTCTTTATCTTAATTTTTTGAATCAAGATTAGTTCTTCTATGAATCAAAATCTTTTGTAATTGTATCCTTTTTAAGCATAAGCTTTGAAGGGAGTCCAGAGCCACTAGAGTTTCATATCATAAAACAACTTTCTGCTTTACTATACATTTTAGTCGAAATACTGTTGTGGGTTTTCAGTGCACCCAATAAGTTAATTGCAACGGCTTTCAACATTTCCATATAATATTTGAGTTAATTAGGATGTGTTGGAGCTTGTGAGTTGCTTCGTTGAACTATTCTCTTTATTCCTTTGCCATTTATACCATGCTTGCACAATAGGCAATACTTATACTAGAGTTATAGAGTTGACTATACTTATGGTTGCTGACTTATTGTCAATATAATTATGATAGTAATCTCAAATTTACTGAACCTATGATTGCATTCATTTGGTAGAAAAGAAATGTTAAAAGCATTCTATAGATCAATTTCAAGATCTACCTTAGGAAGCATTAACACAATTTTTGAAGCAGTGATGTCTTTTTCCTCATGTCCTTCCTATTTCCTACTCTATACATTATATATCTTCAAATAATATTTGTAGATAATCTAGTTTTGGATTTTGCTGACTTTAAACTATCAAGAAAATCGTATCAATCCTATATATAGTTGGTATTTTATTTCCACTGCAAATAATTATGGATATTATTGGATGCTTTTCAGTCAGCAGCATTAATTGGAGATTTCAACAACTGGAATCCAAATGCAGATGTAATGACTCGGGTATGTTATCTGTAATCATCCTTTGAAGTTTATACACGCAATTTAGGATGCTTCTGTCATGAATAAAGTAATGACTAACTAACTAGTGTAGCACAGATTTACCAACTTGAGGATTTTTATCTTCCAAATATTTTCCTGACGTTTGATGTAGAATCTAGTGTATATGCCTCCTCGCTACCTGATGTACCTTTTTCCTATTCATTCCTTGTATGAGTTGTTTGGTATTTTCTTTAATTTCTTCCTTTCTAAATGTTCCTGCCTTTTTTGTTCCAAATATATATATATATATATATATATACAGAATGAGTTTGGTGTATGGGAGATCTTCTTGCCAAACAATGTGGATGGTTCACTGCCAATTCCTCATGGTTCTCGAGTCAAGGTAGTTTTTCTCCTTAACATTGTATGGTTAGTTAATTGATTGTGATCTTTACTTTATTCACTATCAACAAATGGCTTTATTACTTTCAAACAGGCCTAGGCCCACAATTGTTATTCTTTTAATGTTGGCAAATTGAGTAATTGTGTAGGCAATGAATCTTGAATCCCAATTAGCAACAATTAATATTACAATATGTGAAATATAGTTAAACATAATCTTTACTTGTATGTTTATACTTTATATATCTTTTTTCTTGCAAATTACTGCAAGTGATTAGACAAAACCCTTGCATGTAAGAATGAGAATTCTGTTATAACAAAAGCAATGAAGCAACTATTGAAGGATGTATGAAATTTTATCCCCTATTATTGAAAAGCTTACAAAAGAAATTTTAGTGATTCATGCGGTGGTGCTAGTGTCTGCAATACTTAACTGCTCAGACATCGTGATGTGTTGTTGAGTTTGTTTCAATGTTGACAATCTGGCCTATGCATTTATGTATACTCGAAATTGCGTGACAAAAATAAATAATTAAATAATTAATAACTGCAGGAGATTAACGTATTGATCTTACTGATGTACAGAGATTCTTATCTCTTCTGTAGTGATATTTAGTTTCTTTTCTTAAAATAAATAAATAAACAAAATAAAAAATAAGATAAATAAATAAATTTGAGGTATTTCTGCATTTCTTATCCATAAATTAGGGATGCTATCTTTAGGAAATCCCCTATCTACCTGAGATTAGACCAATTTTACAAGTTCATTGATGATGCTTCAAGAACCTTCTTCGTTGAAAACTTTTTTTACCTTTCCAGTGCAGTATACAGTGTAGCATAATAAGCTCTGTGGAAACGATCTTTCTTTGTCTTGTTCCGAAGAAGCTTTACTATTTATTCTTGCTAGCATCATCTTAGTGACTTTAGAGAAAGTATGGCATCCAACTCCTTGTCAGCATATAAGTAGGCATTTCACTAACTGCATTTAATCAAATGACTGGTTATAATGAAGATTGGTGACTTGGCTAACTTCGGCATCTTTCTCCATTCCTTTGATTTTAATATTAATTATTTCTTTTGAGGATATCTTATCCTTGACTAATGTAATACCCAACTTTATCTGTCTTATAAAACTTGTATAAAAAGTGGGGTACCATATATGAAAAACATTGATAGATGGCTTGAACTATGGTTGTGGGTTTATTCTGTGAACTAACTATCTCTAAAACACATTTGTAGATCCGCATGGAAACTCCGTCTGGAATCAAAGATTCAATCCCTGCTTGGATAAAGTTCTCTGTACAGGCTCCTGGTGAAATTCCATATAATGGTATATACTATGATCCACCAGAAGAGGTAGGTTTCAATGTCTCTTTCATTTATGCCAACCGAAATGAAAAATGTAGTTTCTCTCCCCCCTTCCATTCTAGCATTTGTTACAGAATGGAATTGTATTTTTTCCCTCGCTTGGGTGATATATGATCGTTCTTCAAGGAAAATTTTATTACTTTTATAATATAATGTATTATAATATGATATGCAAAGAGGTAGACAAGTTTGTAGTATTGTATGCCACTGCTGATCTGCCACTCTGTCTTGATGTTTTCTTATTATTATATGTTACATACCCTGAGGAGAATGCTGAGTCAGCAGTGCAGGCAGCTAAAAAAGGGAAGATAATAATCCCTTTACCTTATCATTATTCTAGACGAAATAATAAAGGAAAGGGAGGAATAACTGATTTAAATAACTGATTTATTTTAGGAAGCAATAACTGATTGAATCAGTTAGAGGAGAATCAGGGACTGCATGATTTTAGGAGGCAATAACTGATTGAATCAATCAGAGGAGAATCAGGGAACTGCATGATTGTGAAGATTTCGATTAGAGAGAGGGTGAGGCAATAAAAGAAGGAACCGAATAGGTATTGAGGGAGGAAAAGATTTGGAAAGGCCTAGGTTAGGAGAGAAGAGGACTCTCGAAATTCCTCTGCTATCATTTTCTATTCTATTGTAATTCTGCATTTCCATTCAATAAATCCCAGCTGAGAGTATTTTGCCTAAAGGGTAACCTGTTCAGTTTGTTTTTTTTTGTTTTACCGAGTGCTGTGAGAGCATTCTGTTGGTACCAGTTTTAACAACTGGTATCAGAGCGTGGTTGTCGGCGCCATAGAAAGGGCTACCTATAGGCTGGATTAAGGTGAATACCGAATACTGATAGACCGTAGCAAAGTGGATACCGTTGGGTCAGTGTCGATAGAGTGAAGCCGCCGTGGACGTCGGCTCTCAGGGCCGGTGTATTGTTAGGGACTTGGGTATTATGGGTGCTCGAAGTCCCACATCTAGTAGTATGGGATGCTTGATGTTGTATATAAGGAGAGTGGTTCTTCCCCCTTAACAGCTAGCTTTTAAGGCGTAGTTTCCCACTTTCCTTAGATACCTAACATTATATGCCAAAGATTTCACAAGCCCCCTTCTCCGAACGCATGAGATGTACTTTGCTTAAAGTATAATGCCATATTCTTGTGCCTTAAAAAAAGAATGGTAGACAAGACTGCAATGTTCAGTTTAACCATGTTTGTCAAATGTGTCATGAAAATTAGTCTATGGTAATAGACTCTTAAGTAAATGAAACGAAAATAATCATTTAGTGATAACAGTATGCTTAGCTATCCATACAGGTGTTAGTAATCATTGACTTATGTATATGGTAACCTACTTTGAAAAAAGTTTGTTGAACTAATAATGTTTGATTTCTCAGTCATGCATTCCTGTTTTAAATTTGTTTTGGTTTTCTTTTCTATGCAGGAAAAATATGTCTTCAAATATCCACAGCCAAAGAGACCAAAATCACTTAGAATATATGAATCACATGTTGGAATGAGTAGTTCGGTGAGCATTTTTACACTTTTCTTAAGGAATGAGTAAAGGAAGTCTAATTTTTAGACACCATCCACAACCAAGTTTTATTAAACTGAGGCAACTGTGACTGGAGTACTGGACTGATCTCATGACATTTTGAGGATCCATGTTGCAAGACTATCAAAGAAGAGTATCTAAAATATGTCAAACTTCAAATTGATACTTGCTCCACAATTCTTTCATGTATTTTTTACGTGAAGTTAAATAATCTTATCGTTAGCAAATTAACAAAAACAATTTTAGTAAGCCAATTCTTTGGTAGCTGCTAAGAGAAAGCATATTATAACAAGCAGTGGGCTTTACCCTTTTTGGTTTTTTTCAAAATGAAAACTCATTAGATGATTTTTTATTGCATTGGTCTTTTTTCAGATAATTGCTGTCAATCTTATTTGCATACCTGAATGTTTTGCATAATGTCAGACTAAATCTATCTAGTCACCAAAAAAAAAAGACTAAATCTATCAAAATTTAAGTGCATCGGTAGAGTTTCAATTGTTCTTTACAACTAACTTATCGACTTTGAGGTGCAGGAACCAAAAATCAATACGTATGTCAACTTTAGAGATGAAGTGCTACCTCGCATTAAAAGGCTTGGCTATAATGCTGTCCAGATTATGGCTATTCAAGAGCATTCTTATTATGCTAGCTTTGGGTAATTCTTGTGCAATCTGATGTTGCCAACTTTTTCCCCTTCTCCCTATCCCAAATTGCTGTTGGCTTGTGATTCAAAGAATAACATCCATTTTTGCTATATTTTATTTATTTTGTCTCTTATTGTGTTCCTCCTAAAAATTGATGACCTGATAGTTAAAAAGCTGTTATGCATGAATCAGGTACCATGTTACAAATTTCTTTGCACCTAGCAGCCGGTTTGGAACTCCGGATGATCTCAAGTCTCTCATAGACAAAGCCCATGAATTAGGCCTGCTTGTTCTGATGGATATTGTACATAGGTAAATGATGTTAATATTCTGTTTCGATCAATATCTATGAATCTTGTCTTTCATCCTTTTCTTCAAGTTATCATTATATGGATTTTGTTACATTCATGATCTTGTTGTGCCATATTTTTAAAATTGCTGCTAATACAACCAACATATTGTGAATGCAGTCATGCATCAAATAATACACTGGATGGGCTGAACATGTTTGATGGAACTGATACTCATTACTTCCATGGTGGGTCACGAGGTTATCATTGGATGTGGGATTCTCGTCTTTTTAACTATGGAAGCTGGGAGGTAAGTGCTGTCTGCACAGAATTCATTAACATTTTTGTCAGCATTTTTCCTTATGATTTACCCTTGCAGAGTAATGCCATATTGTTAATTCTTAATATAGGTTCTAAGGTATCTGCTTTCAAATGCAAGATGGTGGCTGGAAGAATATAAGTTTGATGGGTTTCGATTTGATGGTGTCACATCAATGATGTATACTCATCATGGATTGGGGGTATGTGATACTTGATTTTTTTGTGATTTGTCTTTGTCTCAACATTTTAGGTTAACTTGTCTCTGTTTTTACTTATAGACTATTATCATGAAGGATAATTAGACCACCATGTGAATGAAAAATATAATGGCTTTTGACTATTTTCTCCACAATGCTGATAACTGGAGACCTTTATTGTTTTCATTAGCTTGTTTGCTTATGCTACACTGCCTATGTTGTGAAGAATGTCTTAGCCTCGTCTTGCTATTGAATTTCTTTCTTGGCTTGGAAATAATTGTGATCATAATTTTTTTTACTTCATCATTATTGAATGGAATATTTACATATGCTTTGAATTTCAATAATATAGTGTTAAATTTCCTTGTTGGGAGAATCAAAATGACAGGGCCCAACTGAAAGTAGAATATATAGTCACCTCTCATTGTTCAGTTCAGTTCAATAGTAGAAGAAATGATCTGGAATCAATCATTGAATAGTACTGGCTTCTGGTTATATATGATATGAAACAAGTAAAAGAAAGAAAATAAGTACAAGATATACAAAGGGAACTGTATTAAACAACTAATAGATAGGAGGTTGATATTTAAAGAAAAAGCATTCCATGTTCTTCAGCATATGTTACAAAATAACATGTTTTCATGATGCAGGTTGGTTTTACTGGAAATTACAATGAGTACTTCGGTTTTGCAACTGATGTTGATGCTGTGGTTTACCTGATGCTGGTTAATGATGTCATTCATGGGCTCTTTCCTGAAGCTATTACTATTGGTGAAGATGTATGCTAACCTTTCGTATGTTTAAAATTTTGTTAACAGCTTAGAAACTATGTTACTTCTGTTATGCCCTGCTTGAAATGTGACTTGAGTTTAGCATTTGCCACTGCTCAAAACTTGATTATTTGTCAATGGTAAACCTGTAAGTAACCCAATGGCAGTAAAAAATAACTGGAAAAAATAATGTGGCTGAATCATCTACTTGACTCAATGAAAACTGCGGTTAACATTACAATTATCTTTTCATTTACAGGTCAGTGGAATGCCAACATTTTGCCTTCCTACACAAGATGGTGGGGTTGGCTTTGACTACCGCCTGCACATGGCCATAGCAGACAAGTGGATTGAGATTCTCAAGTAACTTTATTTTAATCTGGAACCCGACATGTTAAATTTCCTTCTTAAGTAGTGTTGATTGTGGATATTTATGCTTACATATAAAGTATATGATGAATTTGCGTGAAACTGAAAGAGACATGGCTTGGTGCTGTAAAATGATAAAAATAACATAAGAACGGCTGGAAAAATAAGACCAGGATTATTTAATCCTTTGTTTAGTATTGTATTTGGATTATGAAATAACCTTTTAGGTTAAATCCCAATTGGAATGTCTATAAAAGAAAAGAGTATCAATCTGAAGTTCCATAGTACAAGCAACTCAAATATGACACAGGTTAAGTTATCAGCAAATGCATGGAATGTGTTAGTACTTTGGAGAATTCTTAAGTCAAATAATTAATTGCTGATACTTTCTACTTGTAAGGAGTAATCGAACATAACTGGGGTGATTATGTTTGAAGTTAATGC
Source organism: Arachis hypogaea (assembly GCF_003086295.3). Lineage (NCBI taxonomy): Eukaryota > Viridiplantae > Streptophyta > Magnoliopsida > Fabales > Fabaceae > Arachis > Arachis hypogaea. The sequence continues at coordinate 94,535,436 of NC_092051.1, read as the reverse complement.
TAGTCATTCACTTACAATGTTACTAAGCTCCTTAGAGTGTAAGCGGAGACTTTGCATGTGGAAAATGCACACTTCCCGTGTCTTAACATTTTTACTATTTTAGGCAATGTCAAATTGTGTCTCTTTTATCATTCCACCTCTATAGGCCATCGTCATCTTATGGTTTATTACAAGGTTGGAAAAAAAAAAAAACTATGTCTGATTTCGGCCATGTTCACTTTCATGTAGGAAGAAAGATGAAGACTGGGAAATGGGTGATATAGTTCACTCTCTCACAAACAGAAGGTGGCTAGAAAAATGTGTAGCATATGCTGAAAGTCATGACCAAGCTTTGGTTGGGGACAAGACAATTGCATTTTGGTTGATGGACAAGGTGTTTAGCTCTTCCATATACTGTCTCTCTCAATTACTTGAAAATGTTTATTCTGAAGAACTGCTTGCTTTGAAAAGATAAAAAAATGGAGTTTCATCCAGTTGAGTGTTGACTGTGCATATACTGCATTGGGAGTTCTTTTTATTTGTAGCTGCTATACATAAACGAATAATTGGTGGATGAATATAAATCATGTGGAAATCTATCATCTGCATTTGCATTACACTCCTGATATTGGGGACAATTCTTGTAGCTTATAGGAATCTAATATGGCATCCTTCAATTCTCTTGTCAAATCATTAAGGACCCTTGTTTTATACATTGCTGTGTTTTAGCTACTTTTTTCATAATATTTTGTTTGGTTGCTTCAGGATATGTATGACTTCATGGCCTTAGATAGACCATCTACTCCTCTCATAGATCGTGGTATAGCACTACACAAGATGATTAGGCTTATCACAATGGGTCTTGGTGGGGAAGGGTATTTGAATTTTATGGGGAATGAATTTGGCCATCCTGGTAAGCATATGGGAATTGCTTTTTGTCATTATTAATGTAAGGATTTAAAAATAATTTGAGCAGCAGTTGCATTTAATGTTGACAAGAAAAGGGGTTTTGCTCTTTGTTGTTTCTGTTCAGAATGGATTGATTTTCCAAGGGGTGATCAACATCTTCCTACTGGTGCAGTAATTCCCGGGAATAATTACAGTTATGATAAATGTAGGCGTAGATTTGACTTGGTAAGTTCCTGGTATCCACATTACGCACATTACTTGTGCACATTCTCACTGTCTATCCTTGTGGGGGATTCAAAGAAAATAGTTCATAAGATTAACAAAATTATCTTTATACCCTTGTTTAATCAGGGGGATGCAGACTATCTTAGATATAGGGGGATGCAAGAATTTGATCAAGCTATGCAGCATCTGGAAGAAAGGTTTGGTGTAAGTGTTCATTTTTTCCTGACTTACTGGGATTTAATTGTATTATTTCTCATCAATGGAGTTACCTTGTGGGAAGTTGGTTTTGACTATGGCAACAATATTTAAAACAAATGTGTGAGCCATTCTTTATTTTTAATTCTTCTGATGCAGGTTCTATCGGAATGTTTATGCTCTCTTTTTGTGTTCTTTATAGAGTACTATGGCATTTGATCTAATTTGGATCCCCTTAGGGGAAGCAGTTATAGAAAGTTAACTATATTTAACTTTGCAGTTCATGACTTCTGAGCACCAATATATTTCTCGGAAACATGAGGGTGACAAAGTTATAGTGTTCGAAAGGGGCAAACTTGTATTTGTCTTCAATTTTCATTGGTACAACAGCTATTCAGATTACAGAGTTGGATGCTTAAACCCAGGGAAATACAAGGTATGATCTGCTACTCTGACAAGACAATGTTGATAACATTTTTTTTAATAGATAGGAAATAAGTTTTTATTCATAAAAGACGTCAAACATCATTTACAAGTAACAAAGACAATAGATTTAGATCTAAAGAAGAAAGTTGGACATTTTCTATGTTGAACTAAAGCCCGAGAATAATACAATTTCAGTTACAAAGAATCTTAAACAGTGGAAACAAAGTCAAATTTGGCTTTTTTAAGTTTCTAAATCTACACAGAAAGTGCTACAATAAAAAAAGGGCAGCCCGGTAAACAAGTATCACACAAGCATCCCGCGATAAGGGTTCAGGGAAGGGCCACACCAAAAGGGTATATGTACGCAGCCTAACCTGCTAATTACATATATGGCTAATTAGGTCATACGGAGACAACTCGACCATTGTCCCAAGGCACCCTTTCACAGAAAGTGCCACAACATAGTAAAATATTTTTTCCCTTTCTTTTTGAGCAAATCTGAGCATACTTTTTGATCAAATCTTCCCTTGATGTACTCTCCAAGATCTATAAAATAGACTAACTATCCACAAAGGAAAAACAAGAAACACCACAAAAGGAGAGATATAACAACATGAAGGAACAGGGGAGGGCCTCCGCTGCCTTGAAAGGCTGTGGCGGCAGCGGCCCTCCACAAAAGTGCATTATGCTTTCTTCTTTTCTTAGAGAGGGAAGAGAGAAAGGTGCTGTATATGACCCCTATAATTTGAAACTATTGACAATGTTGCTAGCATTAGAACATGAAATTCTCGTGTATACCAATGCAAAGCTACCACCTGTTTTTTAAACCTGAGGAACGTCGTTTACTCCTTTTCATCATTGTCTGGTTAGTTTACGAATTCAGCAAAGCAGTTTAGTGATTAACTATTTCCTTTCTTAACAGTATACTCTCAATTGAACCAATTATGAGTGTTTTGTATTAGTGTGAAGGTGAAGTGCATGTTAATATTATTCTACTACAAAAATGAATCATTTTTGTTCTCTCAAATTTAAATAATTGAAGTTTGTATGAGTGAATTTTAGTGAATATTCAATAACTGAGCTAGAAGTCCCCAACGAAGTAGTAAAGCCTTCTGCTCCTTTTTTCTCTGTCTCGTGTGTATCATCAATATGACATCTGTTCTGATAGCTAGAAAAAACTCTGCACTTGTATCATGATATATCACATTCCCATTTCAAGAAAGGCTATATTATAGGCACTGGTTGTCAGTGGCATCAAAATTCTGCCAAATACTATGTTTCCAGAATTAGTTTAGCATGTTGTGTAATGGATTGTGTTTTTTCTTGCTCTCAGATTGTCTTGGATTCAGATGATCCCTTGTTTGGTGGCTTCAATAGACTCAATCCCACAGCCGAGTACTTCACCTCTGTACGTGACTTGTCTAAAACTTCCTTTTATGTGCTCATGCTTGGGTGTGGAGCGCTAAGTTTTCCGTTTTGTCCTAATTGTGTGTTTCTGTTGACGGATTTTAATATTCATGTGGGCATCAACTCCTTGATTCCTTACAGGATGGATGGTATGACGACCGACCCCGATCTTTTCTCGTGTATGCACCTTCTAGAACAGCTGTGGTGTATGCCCTCGCAGATGAAGCTGAACCAGAGCCAAAGCTAAAACCAGTTGAAGTGCTAGTGATGGAACCAGAGCTAGAGCCAGAGCCAAAGCAAGTGCTAGAGTCAGAGTCAAAGCCAGAGCCAGTTGAAGCAGAAGTTGAACCCTGATGACTATTTTCTGGGACAAATGTGACTAGTGCTGCATGGCATGTATGCGATAACAACTCCAAGTCAAACTAGCCAACAAATATATCTGTCGGTAACGCTGAAAAGCTAAGAAGCTGAAGTAAAAAAGTCGGAATATCGTTCATTGTGAACCGCTATTTAATCTTAAGCGAGGCAGCATAGTAACGTGAAAATCTTGTACTTGTGCCTTGCTAGGTAAAATTATGCATAGCACGCAGAGTTTTATGTTTTTACTTTTTAGGGTTTTATGTTTGACCTCTACGGATCGTATCACATTTGAGGAATGTGAATCAGCAAAACATCTGTCCACGACCCTCACTGTACCCGAGCAGCATTCACCAATCAATCGTTCCTAATTGCAAAGGTACCGAGGGATCTTACCCTGAAAAATTTTGCGAGAGGCTTTTGCTTTTGTAAATGTCTCCGTCACATTTAGTTGAGTTGTAGCAATAAGCAGTGTTTCACATTTGATTGGTTCAATGCAAAAACTTTTATGCTTGTGCAAACAAAAGTAAATCATATTCGTTCACCAAGGAAAAGTTGCTTATCTGTCGCAGTACTGTTTATTTCCTTGTGTCATCTTTTTGAAGATAACAATAACTAATACGCTCACCTCGTTCATTTTCTTCTTGTGGACTTGCCTGGCCAAGTGGCAACAATGGATTTTCACACTAATTAGATTTGCAAAGTTACACGTTCTAAATATTTTAACAGGCGATCGGTTTTTTTGTTCCAAAGTTGTGAATTTCTTCGTATTTAATACCTCGTAGATTTAACTTCAATATACGTAAATAGTGGCTTGAATAGAGGAAACGTCGCATTATGAACTCCCTCCACTTAGGTTTCATGCCCCTATTCTTGGAAACAACAGATGCATTCCATAGGATTGACTCAAAAGTGTTACAAGCATGTCCAGTGTCCAACAATGGCCACAAAAGTGGAAAATAAAATCCCACCCAATAAACAAGCAGAAAAAAAAAGATCCAGACAGTAAATGGGAGCACCAATTGAGTTAAAAACTAGGTGCTAATGAAGCTGGTCTGAGAGGCAGAAGCACGAGGCAAGTGATGCAGAACACTGGTGGGAGATGAAGTGGAAGTGGATGATCTGAGTGCCTCAGCAAGTGGCCCTCCCATTGAAGCCACTTGATTCCCCGAACTCCAGCCTCCGGCCCAACTCAACTGCAGTTGCTCTGCCTCTGCATTCCCATTCCCATTTCTTGGACCCGGATCCTCCCCATACCCAGTGGACAACTTTAGTGATACATCTGAAGAAGCAGCATTATTTCCAGGCATTGAAATTGAGAGTGATGTGGCCGAGTTTATCCTCCCACTCCCACCACCACCACCATTGTTTTCAGCGTTTTCAGGGTCCTGATGCAGTGAGCGTGGCCAGTCATCAAAGAAATGCCTCAGCATGTGCCCACCTGATCTGCCACCATCCCCACCCACATGATGATGGTTATCTTGATTTTCAAACACCCTCTTGTTTTCTTCTTCCTTGGTCCCTCCACTCCCAGAGGACCTACACAGTGGCCCATCCAACAACACAACCAAAACAAAATTATCAACTAGGGCACACATCATACAACGCAAGATTGTGGCTCTGGGAACACCAGCACAACATTATTTCTATATTTCGTCTAAAAAGAAAAGGTTGGGGATTATTTAGGCACAATCTAAGGCTTTTTTTCCTTTTTCCACAAACGTAAGACTTAAAGAGACATAATTTTGCGGGCCCCCCTATCCCACCAGTTAGGCATCAGTCAATCAACCAAAGGAACCAAACAAACAATGAAACAATCTCTAATATTAGATTACTTGTTTAATCTAGAACCAAACTTCAAACTTAAACCTTTCCATGTATCTTAAGAAACAAGACCGACAGACAAGGAAAATATGTAAAAACAGAAATTGTTGAAGCAAAAAGTATGTCCCACCATATTGCTACACATCAAACACACATAGAAGCAATAGTTTTAGTAACCATTTCCCAAAGCAAAACCTCACTCACTGATTGCACTTTATTCTGATAGTACACCACACTGATTGCCTTTTATTAGAACATAATAGTACTTACTACTAATTATCATTATTTCAAAGTAAAACATTCAATTAATGCACACGGCACAGTACACTACTAGCTAGTAGTCTAGTACCATCATTCAAACCCAATAATAATAACTCATTGTTATAAGTACAGAAATAGTGGAAGATCATAGTTATTATTATTACCGTTCATTATTAAGGTGAATGAGATCAAAAGGGGATTTCAATGAGGCAGTGGCAAGAGGCGGTGAAGAGATACAAGAAGATGATGAAACAACGCCTAAAGTAGTTCCACCACCAGTGGTTGGTGTGGGTAGTTCCACAGGCTTTCTTGAACGGTTTCGACCTCTATGCATGTGGCGCTCGCAGTACTTCTGACCGGCCACCACGTCCCTCGAGCACCGCCACTTCTTCCCGTCAGTCCTCCGGCACCGCCCTGGCTCCGGATCCATTGATGCTCTTCCCCAGTACCCTGATTGCAACACTGCACATGCAACCAACAAAAATACAAACTTTAACATGTCCACAATATACCCTTTATCTTGATTTGTACCAAAATCCACAAGCATGTCAAAAATGTAAACTTTGGTTAGCTACTGATGATGCTGCATGAAAATACGGATGATAAATCTCCTTAGGGGGTGTTCAATAATAACAGGAAAGACCAAAAAAGGTGCAATTTTAGCAATAGAGGTTATGAATAGTATTAGGAACTTACGAGCTGCAGGTTGATAGTGTTGGAGAGAGTGGTGAAGGAAATAGGGAGAAGAATGGAAGAGGCTTTTCTTGATTGGTTGAAGGAGCTCAGGGGGAACAGCAGCACCGGCCAACATGTACCTGAATATCAAAGCCTGCAACTCAAGCTCCTGCCACTGTGACAAGCTGAAGTAACTCCCCATTCCTATAACCAGTAACACACATGATGGAATGGATTATGATGATGATGATAAAGACAAGGCACAGAGAGAGAGAGAGAGAGAGAGAGAGAGAGAGAGAGAGAGAGAGAGAGAGAGAGAGAGAGAGAGAGAGAGAGAGAGAAGGGGTGAATCCAAAAGAAGAAAAAGGTGAGAGCTCGGAGGAGCTAGCAACAGCAAACTCGAAAAGTAAGCAACTCAAGGCCAGAAGATAAGATATAATCATACTTTCTGACTTTTTTTTTCCAGTATAAGGGAGGAAGGGAAAAAGGAAAACACTGTGAAAAGGAAGAAATACTTACTGGGGAATTTGGTGGTAGTAGTAGTAGTAGTATGAGGAGCAAGTGTTGAATCTGACAGGGTGCAGGTGACTTTGCTGTTGGGTTCAGGTACAAACAAGGGGAGAGCAGAGGCAGGTGATGGTGGCTGTTGTTGATGGGATTCTGGTGGGAGAAGTTTTGGCATCTTTGTAGAATGTTGTTGTTCCTCTGACTCATCCTGGTTTCTCCATTGCTTCAGATAATGGAAGTCCATGAAGAGAGAGAAATAGAGAGGAGAGAGAAAGAGAAACCAGAGCTTTTAAGTTTGGTCGATTATGTGGAGCGGGCTTAATTTAATTAACTCTGGTTAGGTATGGTGTAATGTTATGTTACGTTGGATGTGTAAAGACCAAGTTTATGAAGAAGAAAAAAAAGAAAAAAAGAAAGGGGTGAGCAGTGAGGTGTGTGGGGTTCCTTTATAATGTTTGGCAGATAGCAGTGAGGGAGTGAGAGGATTCTGACAGCAAAGCCTGCAAAGTTTGTTTTGAAGGGAGTGGGGAAGCCCTAGAGAGCACTTGAGAAAAAGACAGTCAGACAAGACAGTGAGGGGAAAAAGAAGAAGCCCTCACAAAGAAATATTTACAATAAAATAATATGAGAACAACTGGATTGATGGATAGAGAGAAAGAGAGAGAGAGAGAAAACCCTGCAGTCTTTGTCCTTCTCCTTCTGTGCCTTTGCTTTGGAAATAGCACTTGTTTGCTTAAAAGGATATTTCTTTTAAAATAAGAATTTTGTTTTCTGGTGTCATTTCAAATAAAAAAATTAAAAACTAAAAAATATTTTAGTTTCATTGTATGTTCAAAAATATTATATACAAATTAAGAAATTAATTATTATATATTTATAAATAAATATATTATTTAATTATTTTTAATATATATTTTATATTTTAATACATATTTTATATTTATAAATAATTTAGTAGTTATTTTTTAATTTATACGTAACATAAGAATTTTTTATAAATAAATTAAATTATTTTAATTATCAAAATATATAATTTATAACATATTTATCAATTGGTAATACATTGATTTTATTTTGTTTATAATGTAAATAAAATAATTATGAATGTATATAAATAAAATATATAAAATTTGAAAAAAATAGATATATCTCATAGTATAAACGAGATATATTTATAGGCTAAAAAATTTGGATATAGAAGTAGGATGAGTGTTATAGCTTAACGTGTAATTTTTGTTATTTTTTAAAATTATGGGAGGTACACATTTTTAAAATTTGGGGTACACAAATCGGACGGTCAGATTTCTGTACCTCTTAAAAATTGGACGGTCTGATTTGTACTCCGTAAACTAAATCATCTCATATTTTAGAAAAATACCACAATATATCACAATTTAGAAAAACACCATTGTTTACCCAATATTAAAAATAAAAAAATATACATTTATAACTACTTTTTTTAATAATAATATACATATCTCGTTTACAGTGTAAATGAAATAATAATAAATGTATCTCGTTTATTTTTTTAATAATAATATACCTATCTCGTTTACAGTGTAAACGAAATAATTATGAAGATATCTTGTTTAAACGAGATACATTCATAATTATTTCGTTTATACTATAAATGAAAGAAATTAATATGATATAAATTGATAAATATGCTACAAATTATATATTTTGTTAAATAAAATAATTAAATTATTTATTTATAAAAAAATTCTGTAACATAATCATTATATATTTTTATATTATATCAATATTTTTAATTATATTTAATATATACTAAAATCAACCATTAAAATTAACTATTAATATAAAATATATATTAAAATATAAAATACCCATATTAACTATTAACTATTTAATATATTTTAAACTTCACATATTTATATATAAATATATAATAATTAATTTTAGAAAAAATTTTACTTCTTTTTTTTAAAATACTAAAATAACATTTTTTCTCCTCTCTATTTATAAAATATATATTCTCATTCTTTATAACTTTTAAAAAACTTATTCTTTAACCCATTTTAAATTTTTGTGTTAACTATTATCAATTTTATCTATTTTTTTACTAAAATACCACTTCTAAAAAATTTAATTTTTTGTAATTAAATTTTATTTACCAAAATATTCTTTAACATATTATTTTTTAGTAACTAAATTTTATTTTTACCAAAATATCTTTTAAAATAATTTTTAATAATTAAATTATTTTTTACTAAGATACCCTTCAATAATTTTTTAGTTATTAAATTATAATTTTTCCAAAATTTTCTTTAACAATAATTTTTTTGTATGTTTTACGATTAATCTCATGATATTAATGCATATTACTAAACATAATTTTACAAATTTGGTATAATATTTTTTTATATTTTGCTATTAGTCTCATAGGAATTTTTTTTAATTTATTGTTAAAATAATATACATTGATTTCAAAATATCACTAGAAAAATAATATTGAAGGGTATCTTGGTAAAAAATAATTTAATCATTATAAAATATTTAAAAGATATTTTAAAAAAAATATAATTTAATCACTAGAAAAATGATTTGTTAAAAGATATTTTGATATACAAAATTTAATCACAAAAAATAAAATTTTTGTTAAAAAATATTTTATAAAAGTAACTTTTTTTTTTAAAAAATGAGTAAAGTTGATATTATTTATTAACACAAAAATTTTAAAATGAATTAAATTTTTTTTTTTTAAAAATTATAAAAGAAAAAAATATATATTTTATAAATAAAAAAAATATTATTTTAACATCTTTTAAAAAAAATTCTCATAATTTTATAATTAATTTTTTATATATACATAATATTTTTGTTTTTTATTTATTTTTCCTACCATACCCACATTATATTATCCTACTTACATAGGATTTCTCAAACCGTAAATAGTTATGAGTAGCTTTTTGCTAACAAAATAACATAGAAATTTTTTTAAATATTTTACTAATTTTAGTGTTTCAATTTTATATATATACTAAAAATCAACAGCTAAAAGCACTAAAACATTATTACTTTTAGAATACTTAAGATCTTCTAATTAAATAATGTTAATATCTTTTCTTCAATAAATACAATAAGTATATAAGACATTTAAAGACATTTGCTAGCTACAATCGTATAATGAGCTTAGAAAAACCTAGAATATAATATTATTTTCATTTGTCCCTGTTGCGAATATTTTAGGATTGGTCCTTTTTAAAGATTTTACTAAGAAGTATTTAAAAAGAAATCACTCTTTATTTTATTTTATTTTTATTATATTTTTTACCTTCTTCTCCGGAAGATGTGTGTTGTTTTGGATGAATCCAATCCACTAACATCTCCCGTCTGAAATAGAAGCAAAAACAATATAAAGGAAGAGGCACATGTGATAATATGATTTTGATATACACCAAATGAATACAAATGAATACTGAGTGTGCAGTTTTGTTGCAGATGAAGTTGATAATGTGGCTGAGAGGATTTTCGTTATTCGCTCGCTTTTGTCATTCCTTGAAGCGCTCCTCAACGTCAAATGTTAGTATTAATCTAATTAAGCAGCTGTTGCTTTCAAGTCAAGGTTTTATTACTGTAGTGTAATTGTGTACTGCTCTGAATTTTGAGGGGCTTGTATACTCAACTCCAACATTTGCATTTTGCAAGAGGAATATTGCTCTTGGGGACTAGAGATGTTCCTGACGCGTACTATTCTATAGATTTTTTTTCCTGAAATAAAATAAAAAATTATTATTTTTACAAATTTATTATTTTAACTTTAATTTTTGGAATGTGATTTTTTTTTTTAGTTTTGGTGAGTTCGTCCAACCTCGAGCGAACTTCTATAATTTTATAGAATTCGTCCCACCTTCCAGCGAACTTCATCCAACTTTTTCCTAATATCTTTGATTGAGAACGAAATTTAAATTTTTAAGTAATTATCATCGTCTCCAACAGTTTATAGGAGTACACAAAAGTACAAAGACAATAAACATGGCTTCTTTAATATCGTCGGCGCCAATTAAAGTCGGAAACAAGGAATTGAGCATCGAACCCTCCTCGGAAGTGTATCCGCTCTAGTCGCTCAAGTGTATAAGGTTGATTCACTCAATTCTCCTATAATCATGCTTTCCAAGATTTGTTTTTCATCTAACAATCAACAATTATTCAATGCATGCAAACGTTTATCATGAGGACTTATTCATAGGTTGTAATGGGGTTAGAGTAAAGGTAAGGATATATATATGGCTAAATGAGTTTGAAATTTGCATCTTTGATTAATCTAAGCTCTCACCAAACACATATAACAACCTATACAATTCTAATACACCACCTAAATATCCATGATTCTCACTTTTTTTTTCACATACTCATGCATTCTTTTTAATTCACATTCTATATGCATTGTTATTATTACTTTGCTTTGGGACATTTTTGTCTCCTTTTTATTGCTTTTCTTTTTCTCTTTTTTTAATATATTTTTTTTTCTTTATCGTTATCATTTTTTTTCACTAAAGTATATACAAACGTATCAATGCATATGGTTTTACATATTTAATGCATGAGTATATACCCAATTCCCAATATCTTCGATAAAAGTATAAGAACACACTTTTACCTCTACCAATATTCCCAAATTTCTCACACTTAAATGTTAAACACTCTCACTAACCTAAGTTAATCAAAGATCCAAATTAAGGACATTTATTGTTTTTCACTTAAGGCAGTGATGTGCTAAATTAAAGAACAAAAAGGGGATTTAACATAGGCTCAAAATTGGCTAACAATGGTAGATAAAAGGTAAGGCTATTTGGGTAAGTGAGCTCAATGAAATAACGGCCTCAATCATATAAATGCATTCATACACAAAATAATGGACATAAAGAATAAAACAAATCAAAGATTGCAATCATAGAAAGAGAATAATGCACACAAGAATGGAAATAAGTGGTTATATGATGTAACCACACAATTGGGCTCAAAACTCACATGCTTATGTGATCTTAGCTCAAAAATCATGTTCCAAAATTAATTCCTTCAAGCGAGTTCAACACAAAAATTTTTTATTCAAATTGGTAGGGTGCCCTAAAACAGTTTTCTTAGACAAGAAATCATCACTTTAACCAAGTAGACCTAGCAAGAAAGAAGTGGTGGAATATATACAAACTCTAACTATCATGCAACCTATCATGCAATGCAACAACTAACTAACAAAGAAAATTAAGAATTGGTGTTGAAAAAAGGGAGTAGTTACCCACGGAGGTCGGTCCTCGACCTCCCCACACTTAAAGATTGCACCGTCCTCGGTGCATGCAGGGAAGAGCAAGGTGGATTGGTTGCTACAACTGATGAGCTCCTTCAAAAGGTTGTGCAGAGAGACTTGCTTGTTACCCCATTTAGACGCTTTTCCATTCTCCTCTTGGTGGCCAGCCTGAAAGGAGAGAAAAGGAAAGAACATTAAGCCCATAACAAAGATATCAAAGCAAATAGAACATAGGTGGGGGAAAATGCCAAATAAGAGTAGGGTTCTGATGCACGGAAAACTTGTCTCATAACAAATTTCCTTCGGCAAGTGTACCGAATTTGTCGTCAAGTAAAAACTCACAATAGAGTGAGGTCGAATCCCACAAGGATTGATTGATCAAGCAACTTTAATTAGAGAAATGTTCTAGTTGAGCTAATCAGAATTTGAGTTGAGAATTGCAGAAAATTAAATGGCGGGAAAGTAAATAACAGCAAAGTAAATGCTAGAAATAAAAAGCTGAATGTAAATGACGGAAAGTAAATTGCAGAATCTTAAATGGGAATGGGGAAATTGCTCATAAAAGTAAATGACTAAAATTAAAGAGAATGGGTAAGATCAGGAATGGGGAGTTCATTGGGCTCAGGAGATGTTGCATTCTCCCGATCAATTTCATTTTCATCTCTTCCTCAATCAATGCACTCATTGATCTCCTTGGCAATCTTAATTGATCGAATTACAATTTCTTGTAATTCAATCTCTCAAATCTTGATCAATAGCCAATTCCTTGGTCAATTGCTCATGAGAAGAGATGAAGTATGGTCACTGATTATACCACATGCATTTCCCGAATCAAGTGTTGAGAGGATTATAGTCACATATCCATCCAAACCCAATTTGGTCCAGCATGAGAAAGCATTTCTAGCATGATCTTTTCATTCCTCTTTCAAGGTTCAGAAGAGATCCAAGTATGAATAGCTTCTTTTCCAAGATAACTACCCAATTGGATGAAGATCGAAAGCTTTCAAGTAAAATCAAGAGAAAAGATAGAAGAAGAATAATGAAAACTAGTATTGATCCATCAAATTACAACAGAGCTCCCTAACCCAATGAAAGGGGTTTAGTTGTTCATAGCTCTGGAAAATGAAAACCAAGATGGAGAATACATAATGAAAACTAGAAGTGCAGAGGAAGTAAATACAGAGAGTAGTTCTATGCCCAGAGGCTCCCTATAATTTTCAACTCTGTAAATAATTCAAAGCTACTCCTATATATACTACTCTTCTACTCTTCTAGTTGGCTCTTCAAGTTTTGTGTCTGGGCTTTTGGATCTTGAGTTTGAAGCAGTTATCTTCTTCATTGGGCTTGGCTTTACTTGCAGAGAGAAAGTGTGAAGTGGGCAGAGACTTTAGCTCAGGGCGTTAGTGGTGTTAACGTTAAGTGAAAATATGGGTTCGAGAACGTTAGTGACATTCAACTTTTTCACTAACGTTCCTCACCCAAGTAAGAGCCACGTTAACCTCAACGTTAGTGGCACAAACGTTGCCACTAACGTTGCCTCTTTGTCCTTCGCGCACGTTATTGGGACTCAACTTTCCCAATAACGTTGAGAAGCCTCCCCCTTCCCATCGTTAGAGTCCACGTTAACTTAGTTAACGTGGCTCTTTTAACGTAGGCTTGCCAACCTTCGAGAACGTTAGTGACACTTAACATTGTCACTAACGTTCCAATGTGCCCCTTAGCTCCCACGTTAGAGTCCATGTTAACTAGGTTAACGTGGCTTCTAACGTGGCTGTGCTAGCCATCTCCAACGTTAGTGACAAAGTTGAATGTCACTAACGTTGGCTCATCATCCCTCTCCTCACGTTAGCTTCCACGTTAACTAAGTTAACGTGGGAGTTAACGTGGCTCATTGTGGCTTGTGTTGGCTCCTTCCAACGTTAGTGACAATGTTTGGTGTCACTAACGTTGTCGACAACCTTTCTTCTTCACGTTAACTTCCACGTTAACTAGGTTAACGTGGGAGTTAACGTGGCTTCTTGGGGATAGTGTGTGTTCATCCCAACGTTAGTGACAATGTTTGGTGTCACTAACGTTGTCGACCACCTAGTTTCCTCACGTTAGCTTCCACGTTAACTAGGTTAACGTGGCTTCTTGTGACTTGGCCAACGTTAGTGAGAAAGTTGAATGACACTAACGTTGGCGTCCCCTTTTACTTCTTAACGTTAGAGGCCACGTTAACTAAGTTAACGTGGCAACTAACGTGGCCACTTATGAGCTTGGTCCAACGTTAGTGATAATGTTAAGTGTCACTAACGTTGGCTCCATTTCCATTCTTCCACGTTAGAGTTCACGTTAACTTAGTTAACGTGACTCTTAACGTGGGCAATGATGGCTTCGAGAGCGTTATTGGCAATTACTTTTCTCATTAACTTTGCAAGTTACTCCCATTCCACGTTAGTGTTAACGTTAGTGTAACTAACATAGCCACTAATGTGGTTCTTCTTTGCTTCCTTTGTCCTGAAATCAAGCAATAAAGTGCATCAAAGTTTTAGTCCAAGTCATGGGAAATGCAACATCTAATTTTTCCTTAAATTCATGCAAAATCCTCATGAAATCATGTAAAGTGCACAATGTATGCTTGAATCAAGATGTAAGTGAATATCTACCCAAAACGAGCTTATTTCCTAAGAAAATGCATGAAACTACCCTAAAAATAGTAAAGAAAAGGTCAGTGAAACTGGCCAAAATGTCCTAGCATCACAACACCAAACTTAAAGCTTGCTTGTCCCTAAGTTAGTATTGGAACAAGAGAATGATGAATGGAATGCCAAGAGAAATGAGTCATTCTTTTGGAAGTCATGTCCCTGGTTTTATGGTGGTTTCATGTATAGCAACTTAGGTTCTTTCCTGGCTTTCAGACCTTTATCATGTCCTAGAATACTCACTGTGGTTGCATCCCATGAGACTTTTATTCATTGATCCTTTTGTTATTATTTCAGGGCTTATTTTTGTTCTTAAGCTAAGTGCTCTGTAAGGGGACAACTCTTTAAAATAAGCTTTCAGCCAACACTCCCGAACCAGTTGGTTCAAGGTGCTAGGTGTTGAAGCACCCCTAAGGACTTACTTGCTCAAGTCTCTCCCCCATACATACACACCACCGACATATAGTTTATTTATTTTCTTTTCTTGAGACCTTAGTGTCCAGCACCTCTTTGGGTTACTAAATGCTCTGTAGTGAGAGTTACTCTTGATAGTGGACTTTCAGCTGATAATCCCGAGTTAGTTAACCCAAGTTACCAAGTGATAAGGCACCCCTAAGAGCTTATTCATCCAAGTAGATCCCTCACACAGGAGCACCACAGACACATGCCTCAAGATTAAAACCATTGGTGCCTAGCCTTATTGCTTACTCTTTTTCTTTTATTTTTCAACCTTTATTGTTCTTTCCCTTTTTCTTATTAGGATCTTCTTATTTAGCTAGTCTCATGGGGTGTGTCTCAAGCATAGTATTCATGACAGATAGTTGTCCTCCCACCTTGTGGTTGAACCAACTTAGCTAACTTATGACTATACCATAAACTCATGAACTTACTCCATAGTATGAACTCTTTTCTGGTCTTTAAAAACACTCATTATCTTTTTCATTTGATTCAAAGGGACAAGCATACAAGTAAGTAAAGAGAGGATGCCGTGACATAAAGACTAGCACACAGAGACCTCTTCAACACAAAAACTTAAAAGACAGAATTTAAAAAGGTTCAAACATAACATGGAAGCAAGTTCTATTTCATACAAGATCTTCCTTATTCAAAGCATGGAAGAAGATGGACCAAAGAAGGAACGTCACCACCATTTACTCTTGTGGATGCCCATGCTTTTCTCCTTGTTTGTCTTCTTTGTGTCCTCTTGCATTCCCTCGCATCCGTGCCAATCTTGCTTGCTTCCAATCCTCAAGTGCCTTCCTCACTGATTCATGACTCTCTTCCACCTTTTGTCTTTCTTCTCGTGCTAATTCATCCCTCATTTCTTCATACCTTGTGATTCCTGGATGCAATATAGGTAGTTGTCCTACCAAGTAACCGAGCCTGGCTTGAGTATTTATATGATGCCCAGTCTCGCTCAGGTAAACTCGTTCTGCGAATGCCCTTTGCTCGTCCAATAGTTCTGCCTGTTCTATCTGTCTTTGATGCATCTCATGTATATGTGCACCTTGATGTGCTTGGATGTTGATTAGCCTCTGGATGGATTCTTGTTGCTCGTTTTTCCTTTGTTCCATCCTGTGGAATGTTTCACCCCATCGTTGCCCTTGACTCAGTTGCTGATCCATCATTTGCTTTTGCCACTCCCCTTGTTGAGTCATCCATCTTGAGAGCGACTCTTCTTGCTGCCCCATCATCTGTATTTGAAGCTCTCTCTGTGCTCCTTGGCTTTCCAAATATTGTCGAGATAGTCCATCAATGGCTTCCTGTAATTCGTGCATATCCAAGGTGGCTGGTGCTTGCCCCTCTAAGACTTGTCCTTCCACTACTTGAGGGGCTGTCCTCTTCCTTTGCTTTCGTTGAGGTAGGGGGGATGCGGTAGCATGCATTCGTCCAACAGTTATTGGAATGCCCTCTTTTATCCATATGGGGTCCTCATCTTCAAACACCACCCCAGCTTTCTTGCACAGTCGGTAAATAGTGCTGGGGTAACCTAACGTTCCTCTTGAGTCGCTTTTCTCTGCCATTTTTCTAATGCCTTCTGCTATGAGTTCATGAACCTTGATTTTTCCTCCTTTGAGTATACAGTGTACCAGTGTGGCTCTCTTGAGATTCACTTCCGAGTTGTTCGCTGCTGGGAGGATGGACCTCCTTACAATTTCGAACCACCCATTTGCTTCCGGAGTGAGATCTGCTCTCT
This sequence comes from Arachis hypogaea, assembly GCF_003086295.3. Taxonomy (NCBI): domain Eukaryota; kingdom Viridiplantae; phylum Streptophyta; class Magnoliopsida; order Fabales; family Fabaceae; genus Arachis; species Arachis hypogaea. The sequence goes on along the minus strand of NC_092051.1, from coordinate 94,518,524 downwards.
TGATGAACCTTGGTCTCCTATCTGCATATCTTTCCCAGTCAGCTCCTGGTACACAAATGTCTTGCACAATCTGGTCATGATTAGGGTTATTGTCCATTCTTGAATGATAACTCTCTTCTTCAAACGGTATGGACCGCAGTTTTAATGCCTTCATGACACTCATGGGACCAAATCCCACAATCTTTCCTCTCACAAAGCTTGTATATGACTCATCTGCCTTATCATATCGGACCGCATTTGCATAAAACTCTCTTATAAGATTTGCATTCACCTTAATGACCGGATCAGTGAGGAGCTTCCATCTTCTCTTTTCTACTTTCTTTGTGATTTCGGGACACTCAGTTTTCCTAACTTGAAATCCCAGCTCATAAATGATCTCCTTATCCACCATCCACCCGTATTGCAATGCATGGTGCAAGCTTCTAAATCTCTTTTCATCATACGGGTGTTACTCCATAGGTTCCTTTCCCTTCCTTCTTTTAGAGCTCGAAGATGCCATGAATGAGGGTTAATGTGTGAAGTTGGCAATGGTGTGGAGACTTTTGGTTGTTTAGGGTTGAGTGCAATGAAGGGAGTGAAGGGGAAATCGAAATGGAGAGGTGTGCAGAGTGGGGTATGAACAAGGATCACTTAGATAGAGAGGTTGTGAGTGAACGGAGGGTGTGGATTGATGGAGTGGTTGTTTGATGGACGGTTGGGGTTGTGCATGGAGAAAGGACAAGGATCATCACTTTATGATGGAGATTGCTCGGTCTTCAAGGGTCCCATCCTTTTCAATGTTGCATGGCAACATTTTCCAATGCCTTCCCTTTTTAGAATAAGTGTGTAGTTTCTCATCATGAAGTGGCCGAACCCTTCTCATTTAGTTGTCCAATCAATCTCCTTCAATGTGCCTGGTGCACGAAATTGTGATCTCAGGTAACGGCGCCAGAAACTCTGTACGCACGTCTTAATAAATCATTTTTCATTCACAACTTCGATACAACTAACCAGCAAGTGCACTGGGTCGTCCAAGTAATAAACCTTACGTGAGTAAGGGTCGATCCCACGGAGATTGTTGGTATGAAGAAAGCTATGGTCACCTTGTAAATCTCAGTCAGGCGGATATAAAATAGTTATGGAGTTTTCGAAATTTAATAACAAAATAAACATAAAGTAAGGATAGAAACACTTATGTATATCATTGGTGAAAATTTCAGATAAGTGTATAGAGATGCTTTCGTTCCTCTGAACCTCTGCTTTCCTACTATCTTCATCCAATCAGTCTTACTCCTTTCCATGGCTGGCTTTATGTAAGGACATCACCGTTGTCAATGGATACTTTTAATCCTCTCTGGAAAATGGTCCGATGCGCTGTCACTGCATGGATAATCGTCTGGAGGCATCACCCTTGCCAATGGCTGCATCCCATTCTCTTGTGAAAATGGTCCAAATGCTCTGTCACAGCACGGCTAATCATCTGAGGTTCTCGATCATACTGGAATAGGATTCACCCTCCTTTTGCGTCTGTCACTACGCCCAGCACTCGCGAGTTTGAAGTTCGTCACAGTCATTCAATCCCAGAATCCTACTCGGAATACCACAGACAAGGTTTAGACTTTTCGGACTCTCATGAATGCTGCCATCAATCTAGCTTATACCACGAAGATTCTGATTAAGAGATCCAAGAGATACTCATTCAATCTAAGGTAGAACGGAAGTGGTTGTCAGGCACGCGTTCATAGGGAATGATGATGATTGTCACGTTCATCACATTCAGGTTGAAGTGCGAATGAATATCTTAGAAGCGGAATAAGTTGAATTGAATAGAAAAACAGTAGTACTTTGCATTAATCTTTGAGGAACAGTAGAGCTCCACACCTTAATCTATGGAGTGTAGAAACTCTACCGTATGAAAATACATAAGTGAAAGGTCCAGGCATGGCCGAATGGCCAGCCCCCAAAACGAGATCACAGGATCAAAAATACAATCCCGGATCTTCCAAAGATGTCTAATACAATAGTAAAAAGTCCTATTTATAATAAACTAGCTACTAGGGTTTACAAAAGTAAGTAATTGATGCCTAAATCCACTTCCGGGGCCCACTTGGTGTGTGCTTGGGCTGAGCTTGAGTGTTATACGTGCAGAGGTCATTCTTGGAGTTGAACGCCAGTTTGTAACGTATTTCTGGCGTTCAACTCTGGCTTGTGACGTGTTTCTGGCGTTTAACTCCAGACAGCAGCATAGAACTGGCGTTCAACGCCCTTTTACGTCATCTAAACTTGGCCAAAGTATGGACTATTATATATTTATGGAAAGCCCTGTATGTCGACTTTTTAACGCAATTGGAAGCATGCCATTTTGAGTTCTGTAGCTCCAGAAAAGCCATTTTGAGTGCAGGGAGGTCAGAATCCAACAGCATCAGCAGTCCTTCTTCAACCTCTGAATCTGATTTTTGCTCAAGTCCCTCAATTTCAGCCAGAAAATACCTGAAATCAGAGAAAAACACACAAACTCATAGTAAAGTCCAGAAATATGAATTTAACATAAAAACTAATGAAAACATCCCTAAAAGTAACTAGATTCTACTAAAAACATACTAAAAACAATGCCAAAAAGCGTATAAATTATCTGCTCATCACAATACCAAACTTAAATTTTTGCTTGTCCCCAAGCAACTGAAAATCAAATAGGATAAAAAGAAGAGAATATACTATAAATTCCAAACTATCAATGAAACATAGCTCCAATTAAATGAGCGGGACTTGTAGCTTTTTGCCTCTTGAATAGTTTTGGCATCTCACTTTATCCATTGAGGTTCAGAATGATTGGCATCTATAGGAACTCAGAGTTCAGATAGTGTTATTGATTCTCCTAGTTCAGTATGATGATTCTTGAACACAGCTATTTTATGAGTCTTGGCCGTGGCCCTAAGCACTTTGTTTTCCAGTATTACCACCGGATACATAAATGCCACAGACACATAATTGGGTGAACCTTTTCAGATTGTGACTCAGCTTTGCTAAAGTCCCCAATTAGAGGTGTCCAGGTTTCTTAAGCACACTCTTTTTTTGCTTTGGACCTTGACTTTAACCGCTCAGTCTCAAGTTTTCACTTGACACCTTCACGCCACAAGCACATGGTTAGGGACAGCTTGGTTTAGCCGCTTAGGCTAGGATTTTATTCCTTTAGGCCCTCCTATCCACTGATGCTCAAAGCCTTGGGATCCTTTTTATTTACCCTTGCCTTTTGGTTTTAAGGGTTATTGGCTTTTTGCTCTTGCCTCTTGGTTTTAAGAGCTTTTGGCTTTTTCTACTTGCTTTTTCTTCTTTTTTTTTTGCCTATATATATATATATTTTTTTTTTCTGCAAGCTTTGTTCTTTGCTGCTTTTTCTTGCTTCAAGAATCATTTTTATGATTTTTCAGATTATCAAATAACATGTCTCCTTATCATCATTCTTTAAAGAGCCAACATATTTAACATTCATGAACAACAACTTCAAAAGACATATGCACTGTTCAAGCATTCATTCAGAAAACAAGAAGCATTGTCACCACATCAATATAATTAAACTAAGTTCAAGGATAAATTCGAAACTCATGTACTTCTTGTTCTTTTGAATTAAAACATTTTTCATTTAAGAGAGGTGATGGATTCATAGGACATTCATAGCTTTAAGACAAAGTTACTAAATACTAATGATCATGTAATGAAGACACAAACATAGATAAGCACTTAACATAGAGAAAACGAAAAACAGAGAATGTAAGAACAAGGAATGAGTCCACCTTAGTGATGGTGACGTTTCCTTCTTGAGGAACCAATGATGTCCTTGAGCTCTTCTATGTCTCTTCCTTGTCTTTGTTGCTCCTCCCTCATTGCTTTTTGATCTTCTCTTATTTCATGAAGGATGATGGAGTGCTCTTGATGTTCCACCCTTAGTTGTCCCATGTTGGAACTTAATTCTCCCAGGGAGGTGTTGATTTGCTCCCAATAGTTTTGTGGAGGAAAATGCATTTGAGGCATCTCCGGGATCTCATGGTGATGAGCTTCATGCGCCTCTTGAGCTCCATGAATGGGCTCTCTTACTTGCTCTATCCTTTTCTTAGTGATGGGCTTGTGAGATGAATCTTTCCATCTCCCATGGCTCAGAGGTGGAAGCACTTGTCTTCCCTTTCCTCTTTCTTGAGGTTTCTCTGGCCTTAGGTGCCATTAATGGTTATGGAAAAATAAAAAAGCTATGCTTTTACCACACCAAACTTAGAATGTTGCTCGCCCTCGAGCAAAAGAAGAAAGAATAGAAGAAGAAGAAGATATGGAGGAGATGGGGGAGATGTGTTTCGGCCAAGAAGGGAAAAAAAGGGTTGTGTTGTGTGAAAATGAGGAAGAATGGAGGGCTATATATAGGGAAGGGAGGGGGGTAAGGTTCGGCCATAAGGGTCAATTTTGGGTGGTAAATTAATTTTAAATTTTGAAGGTAGGTGGAGTTTATGAGGTAGGTTTATGGGGAAGAGTGGATGGATGTGAGTGGTGAAGTGGTGACAGGGAAGAGAGATTGAGGTGATTGGTGAAGAGTTTTGGGGAAGAGTGTTTATGGGATTGTGTGAAAGAGGGGTGAGAAGAAGTGAGTGGAGGTAGGTGGGGATCCTGTGGGGTCCACAGATCCTGAGGTGTTCAAGGATTTAAACCCTTGCACCAAATTAGGCATGCAAAATGCCCTTGCACACAACTCTGGGCGTTCAGCGCCAGATTGGTGCTTGTTCTGGGCGTTGAACGCGCATTTGTTGCCCATTTCTGGCGTTGAACGCCAGAACCATGCTTGTTCTGGGCGTTCAGCGCCAGCTCTTCTCCAGGGTGCAATTCTGGCGTTCAAACAACCAGATGCTGCCCATTTTGGGCATTCAGCGCCAGAACCATGCTCTGTTCTGGCGTTGAACGCCAGCCAGATGCTTCTTACTGGCATTTAAACGCCAGTAAGGTCTTCCTCCAGGGTGTGATTTTTCTTCTGCTGTTTTTGATTCCGTTTTCAATTTTTATATTTATTTTGTGACTCCACATGATCATGAACCTAATAAAACATGAAAAACAATGAAAATAAAAATTAGATAAATAAAAATTGGGTTGCCTCCCAACAAGCGCTTCTTTAATGTCAATAGTTTGACAGTGGGCTCTCATGGAGCCTCACAGATGTTCAGAGCATTGTTGAGACTCCCCAACACCAAACTTAGAGTTTGGATATGGGAGTTCAACACCAAACTTAGAGTTTGGTTGTGGCCTTCCAACACCAAACTTAGAGTTTGACTGTGGGGGCTCTGGTTGACTCTGTTTTGAGAGAAGCTTATTGTGCCTCTTTTCCATGTTTACAGAAGGATAACCTTGAGTTGTAAACACAAGGGAGTCCCCATTCAATTGAAGGACTAATTCACCTCTATCAACATCAATCACAGCTCTTGCTGTGGCTAGGAAGGGTCTTCCAAGGATGATGAATTCATCCTCATTCTTCCCAGTATCCAAGACTATGAAATCAGCAGTGATGTAAAGGCCTTCAACCTTTACTAACACGTCCTCTACTTGTCCATAAGCCTGTTTTCTTGAATTGTCTGCCATCTCTAATGAGATTTTAGCAGCTTGTACCCCATAGATTCCCAGTTTCTCTATTACAGAGAGGGACATGAGATTTATCCCTGAACCAAGGTCACACAGAGCCTTTTCAAAGATCATGTTGCCTATGGTACAAGGTATTACGAACTTTCCAGGATCCTGTTTCTTCTGAGGCAATGTCAGTTGATCCAGATCACTTAGTTCATTGGTGAACAAGAGAGGTTCATCTTCCCAAGTCTCAATACCAAATAATTTGGCATTCAGCTTCATGATTGCACCAAGAAACTTGGCAGCCTGCTCTTCAGTAACATCCTCATTCTCTTCAGAAGAGGAATACTCATCAGAGCTCATGAATGGCATAAGGAGGTTCAATGGAATCTCTATGGTCTCTAGATGAGTCTCAGATCCCTTTGGTTCCTCAAAGGGAAGCTCCTTATTGATCACTGGACGTCCCAGGAGGTCTTCCTCCTTGGGATTCACGTCCTCTCCTTCCTTCACAGGTTCGGCCATGGTGATTAATTCAATGGCCTTGCACTCTCCTTTTGGATTTTCTTCTGTATTGCTTGGGAGAGTACTAGGAGGGAGTTCAGTGATCCTTTTACTCAGCTGGCCCACTTGTGCCTCCAAATTTCTAATGGATGACCTTGTTTCATTCATGAAACTCACAGTGGCCTTAGATAGATCAGAGACTAAGTTTGCTAAATTAGAGGTATTTTGTTCAGAGTTCTCTGTCTGTTGCTGAGTGGATGATGGAAAAGGTTTACTATTGTTAAACCTGTTTCTTTCACCATTATTAAAGCCTTGTTGAGGCTTTTGTTGATCCTTCCATGAGAGATTTGGGTGATTTCTCCATGATGAGTTATAGGTGTTTTCATAAGGTTCACCCATGTAATTTACCTCTGCTATTGCAGGGTTCTCAGGATCATAAGCTTCTTCTTCAGAAGATGCCTCTTGAGTACTGTTGGATGCAGCTTGCATTCCATTCAGACTTTGAGAAATCATATTGACTTGCTGAGTCAATATTTTATTCTGAGCCAATATAGCATTCAGAGTATCAATTTCAAGAACTCCCTTCTTCATAGGCGTCCTAATATTCACAGGATTCCTTTCAGAAGTGTACATGAACTGGTTATTAGCAACCATGTCGATGAGTTCTTGAGCTTCTGCAGGCATTTTTTTTAGGTGAATGGATCCACCTGCAGAGGTATCCAATGACATTTTGGCTAATTCAGACAGACCATCATAGAATATGTCTAGGATGGTCCATTCTGAAAGCATGTCAGAAGGACACTTTTTGGTCAGTCCTTTGTATCTCTCTCAAGCTTCATAGAGGGATTCACCTTCTTTCTGTCTGAAGGTTTGAACATCCACTCTAAGCTTACTCAGCTTTTGAGGAGGAAAGAACTTGGCTAAGAAAGCCTTGACCAGCTTATCCCAAGATTTCAGACTATCCTTAGGTTGAGATTCCAACCATACTCTACCTCTGTCTCTTACAGCAAAAGGGAAAAGCATGAGCCTGTAGACTTCAGGATCTACTCCATTAGTCTTAACAGTATCACATATCTGCAAGAATTTAGTTAAGAACTGAAAGGGATCTTCAGATGGAGGTCCATGAAACTTGCAGTTCTGCTGCATCAGAGAAACTAATTGAGGTTTAAGCTCAAAATTGTTTGCTCCAATGGCAAGAATGGAGATGCTTCTTCCATGTAAATTGGAATTAGGTGCAGTAAAGTCACCAAGCATCCTCCTTGCATTATTATTATTTTCGGCTGCCATCTCCTCTTCCTATTCGAAAATTTCTGAAAGGTGCTTGCTGGATTGTTGTAATTTAGCTTCTCTTAGTTTCCTCTTCAGAGTCCTTTCAGGTTCTGGATCTGCTTCAACAAGAATGTTCTTGTCCTTGCTCCTGCTCATATGAAAAAGAGGGACAGAAAAATAATAATAATAGGGGTCCTTTTTACCACAGTATAGAGGTCCCTGTGTGAGTAGAAAAAAAGAAGAAGAAAAAATTCTAACACAGATGGAAGAGGGGGTTCGAATTTGGGTGAGATGAAGTGTTAGTAGATGAATAAATAAATAGAAGGAGATAAGAGAGAGAGAGAATTTTCGAAAATAATTTTTGAAAAAGAGTTAGTGATTTTCGAAAATAGTTTTTGAAAAAGGTTAGTAATTTTTTTCGAAAATTAGGAATAAGATTAAAATAATTAGTTAATTAAAAAGAAATTTTGAAAAAGAGGGAAGATATTTTCGAAAATTAGAGAGAGAGAGTTAGTTAGGTAGTTTTGAAAAAGATAAAAAACAAACAAAAAGTTAGTTAGTTAGTTGAAACAAATTTTGAAAATCAGTTTTTTAAAAAGATAAGAAGATAAGAAGTTAGAAAAGATATTTTAAAATCAAATTTTGAAAAAGATAAGATAAGGAGATATTTTTGAAAAGATATGATTGAAATTAGTTTTGAAAAAGATTTGATTTTTAAAATCACAATTAATGACTTGATTCACAAAAAATCACAAGATATGATTCTAGAACTCAAAGTTTGAATCTTTCTTAACAAGAAAGTAACAAACTTGAAATTTTTGAATCAAAACATTAATTGATGATGTTATTTTCGAAAATTAGGAGATAAAGATAAGAAAAAGATTTTTGAAAAAGATTTTTATAATTTTCGAAAATAAATAAGAAAAATGAAAAAGATTTGATTTTTGAAAAAGATTTTGAAAAAGATAAGATTTTTAAATTGAAAATTTGATTTGACTCATAAAAAACAACTAAATTTTAAAAAGTCAACTCAAATTTTCGAATTTATGAGAAGAAAAAGGGGAAGATATTTTTTTTTTGATTTTTAAATTTTTATGATGAGAGAGAAAAATACTAAAAATGCTCAATGCATGGAAATTTTAGATCAAAACAATGAATGCATGCAAGAATGCTATGAATGTCAAGATGAACACCAAGAACACTATGAAGATCATGATGAACATCAAGAACATATTTTTGAAAAATTTTTGATGCAAAGAAAACATGCAAGACACCAAACTTAGAGATCTTTCATGTTCAGACACTATGAATGCAAAAATGCACATGTAAAACAAGAAAAGATGCAAAACAAGAAAACATCAAGAACAAACAAGAAGATTTACCAAGAATAACTTGAAGATCATGAAGAACACTATGAATGCATGAATTTTTCGAAAAATACAAGATGAATATGCAATTGACACCAAACTTTCAACTTGACTCAAGAATCAAACAAGAAACATGAAATATTTTTGATTTTTATGATTTTATGATTTTTTTTTGTATTTTCTTTTAAATTTTTTTTTCGAAAATTATTTTGAAAAAGAAAAATAAGGATTCCAAAATTTTTAATATGAATTCCAGGAATCTTATGCTCTTTAGTCTAAAGCTCCAATCAAAGGGTCAGGCATGGCTTAATAGCCAGCCAAGCTTTAGTATGTAACTTAGACATGACACGCCTGACATACCCTATTCAAAAGAATTAGACATGGCTTTACAGCCAGCCAGGCTTCAACATGTTTCATGAAACACTAGAATTCATTCTTAAAAATTCTGAAGAAAAATATATTTTTGAAAACATTTTTATTTTAAATTTTTTTTCGAAAACAAAGGAGAAATTTTTGAAAACAAAACAAAAAGAAAATTACCTAATCTGAGCAACAAGATGAACCGTCAGTTGTCCAAACTTGAACAATCCCCGGCAACGGCGCCAAAAACTTGGTGCACGAAATTGTGATCTCAGGTAACGGTGCCAGAAACTCTGTACGCACGTCTTAATAAATCGTTTTTCATTCACAACTTTGATACAACTAACCAGTAAGTGCACTGGGTCATCCAAGTAATAAACCTTACGTGAGTAAGGGTCGATCCCACAGAGATTGTTGGTATGAAGCAAGCTATGGTCACCTTGTAAATCTCAGTCAGGCGGATATAAAATAGTTATGGAGTTTTCGAAATTTAATAACAAAATAAACATAAAGTAAGGATAGAAACACTTATGTATATCATTGGTGAAAATTTCAGATAAGTGTATAAAGATGCTTTCGTTCCTCTGAACCTCTGCTTTCCTGCTATCTTCATCCAATCAGTCTTACTCCTTTCAATGGCTGGCTTTATGTAAGGACAGCACCGTTGTCAATGGCTACTTTTAATCCTCTCTGGAAAATGGTCCGATGCGCTGTCACTGCATGGCTAATCGTATGGAGGCATCACCCTTGCCAATGGCTGCATCCCATCCTCTTGTGAAAATGGTCCAAATGCTCTGTCACAGCACGGCTAATCATCTGAGGTTCTCGATCATACTGGAATAGGATTCACCCTCCTTTTGCGTCTGTCACTACGCCCAGCACTCGCGAGTTTGAAGTTTGTCACAGTCATTCAATCCCAGAGTCCTACTCGGAATACCACAGACAAGGTTTAGACTTTCCGGACTCTCATGAATGCCGCCATCAATCTAGCTTATACCACGAAGATTCTGATTAAGAGATCCAAGAGATACTCATTCAATCTAAGGTAGAACGGAAGTGGTTGTCAGGCACGCGTTCATAGGGAATGATGATGATTGTCACGTTCATCACATTCAGGTTGAAGTGCGAATGAATATCTTAGAAGCGGAATAAGTTGAATTAAATAGAAAAACAGTAGTACTTTGCATTAATCTTTGAGGAACAGCAGAGCTCCACACCTTAATCTATGGAGTGTAGAAACTCTACCGTATGAAAATACATAAATGAAAGGTCCAGGCATGGCCGAATGGCCAGCCCCCAAAACAAGATCACAGGATCAAAAATACAATCCCGGATCTTCCAAAGATGTCTAATACAATAGTAAAAAGTCCTATTTATAATAAACTAGCTACTGGGGTTTACAGAAGTAAGTAATTGATGCCTAAATGCACTTCCGGGGCCCACTTGGTGTGTGCTTGGGCTGAGCTTGAGTGTTACACGTGCAGAGGTCATTCTTGGAGTTGAACGCCAGTTTGTAACGTATTTCTGGCGTTCAACTCTGGCTTGTGACGTGTTTCTGGCGTTTAACTCCAGACAGCAGCGTAGAACTGGCGTTCAACACCCTTTTACGTCATCTAAACTTGGCCAAAGTATGAACTATTATATATTGCTGGAAAGCCCTGGATGTCGAATTTCCAACGCAATTGGAAGCACGCCATTTTGAGTTTTGTAGCTCCAGAAAAGCCATTTTGAGTCCAGGGAGGTCAGAATCCAACAGCATCAGCAGTCCTTCTTCAACCTCTGAATCTGATTTTTGCTCAAGTCCCGCAATTTCAGCCAGAAAATACCTGAAATCACAGAAAAATACACAAACTCATAGTAAAGTCCAGAAATGTGAATTTAACATAAAAACTAATGAAAACATCCCTAAAAGTAACTAGATTCTACTAAAAACATACTAAAAACAATGCCAAAAAGCGTATAAATTATCCGCTCATCAGTGCCTCTCCTTTTCCTAAAAAGATAAAAGAAGAAAAGGAAGAATTAATCATCATAAAAAAAAACAATTTAAACTTTTCGGCTAGAATAATAAAAAGAAGAAAAGATTTTGTTTATTCATGAACTCCAACTAACTAACTAACTGTGTATCCTTATATGCACATTGGTGGCACCATGGGGTGACACCAAACTTAGTTTGGAGCACTGTGATGAAAAGTTCTGTTCAAAGCTCCAAGACTAGCATGCTCTCAGTTGCATTCATGGTTTCTTGGCACGCTTTGAACACCAAACTTATTCTTCACTATATACTGCAATATAAGGATTTCACCAAGTGTTTGTCAAGTTTGGGTTGGAATTCATGAATATTGACTTATTCACTAGTAAAAGCTCATAAAACATGGGTTGCCTCCCATGAAGCGCTTCTTTAGCGTCACTAGCTTGACGTTTCTCCTTCATCAGGGAGGTTGATAATGCTTCAAGTCCTCCCCTCTTGCCTTGAACTTATATCCATTGGTTGTATCAATGATCTCTACATGTTCCAAGGAGAGAACTCTGTTGATAGTGAAGACCTTAGGTAATTGAGATGGTACAGTGGGGAGATTAGGGGGATATCTGGGAAGTAAGCTGAGATCACTTTATCTCTTGGAGAGAAGTCTTCTGTAGGGATCTTCTTATTCCTCCACCCCCTTAGTACCTTCTTCTTTGTCCCTTTTGATGTTGCCTTGCTCTTGGTGACTTCTTCTTCTATGGGAATTTTGTTGTTGTCTTCACATGTCTCTGGTGGTTTAGGTTCCTCCAGCTTTTCCTTGAGTTGTGACAACTGCTTATTTCCTTGTTCATCAACCAAGGGCTTTCCCAGATGGGCTGGTTGTGCTTCAGTGCTTGCTTCCTCTGTCAGCATCTCATTATGATCATTGCTTGGTTCTTTGTTTTCTTGGTCTGTTTCTTGTGAGAGTTTGAAGACGTTAAAGCTGAGTCGTTCATCATGGATCCTCAATATTAGCTCCCCTCGCTCCACATCTATGAGTGCTCTGGCTGTAACTAGGAATGGTCTTCCCAATATGATTGGGTGAGTGTGACTCTCTTCCATGTCCAAGATGACAAAGTCTGTGGGAAGAAAGTATTTCCTAACCTTTAACAACATGTTTTCCACCACCCCTATTGCTTGTTTTTGAGTTTTGTCAGCCAGGCTGATGACTACATCTGTGGGCAATATCTCATTGATCTGCAGCCTCTTCACCAGGGATAAGGGCATTAAGTTGATGCTTGCTCCTAAATCACAGAGTGCTCTATCAAACATTATTTCTCCTATGGCACAGGGGACATAAAAACTCCCTGGATCTTTTTTTTTTGTAGGCAACTGTGGTTGAATGAGGGAATTGCACTCCTTGTTCATCACTATAGTTTGGCCTCCCTTGAGTGAGCTTTTCCTGGGAAGCAGCTCCTTCATATACTTGATGTATGCAGGCATTTGTTGAATAGTCTTGATGAATGGTATGTTGACATGCAGAGATGCAAAAAAATCTAGAAACCTTGAGTATATTCTCTTCTCCACAACACCATTGAGCAGTTGGGGAAAAGGTGCATAGAGTCTCAGCAGCTTCTGTTGTGAGATTTCTGGTTCTTGATGATCTTTTTTCTTCTTCTCTACTGAGGTATCTTCAGGTTGTTCTGACAGCTTGCTTGGCTTGTCCTTAGTCTCCTTATCACTTATAGTGACCATCTTGCAATCTTCCCATCTTACTTTCTTTGTTTCACCTCTCGGATTCTTCTCTGTGTCACTTGGAAATCCATCTGTGGGTTTGGGAATTTGCTCAGAGAGATACCCAACTTGAGATTCCAACCTCTTGATTGTGTCTCCCTGATTCTTGAAACTGGCTCGCACTTCCTCCTTGAACACCTTGTTGTCTTGAATCTCCTTTCCTATGCCTTCAAGTAGATTCTCAATCCTTGAGAGTCTATCATCAAACGATTGTAGATCATGATTAGAGGTGGAAGGATGAGGTAAGTTATTTTGGTTTTGATGTGGATGTGGAGAGGTGTTGTTATTGGGGTGTTGATATGGTCTAGATGTGAAGTGTTGGTGGCTTGCATTGTTGGGATTTGGGCGTCTTTGATCAAGGCTTTGGTCTTGTTGATTTCTCCACCCAAAGTTTGGGTGATTCCTCCATCCAGGGTTGTAGGTCTTGGAGTATGGATCATGGTTTTGCCTAGGTGAATTCCCAATGTAGTTGGCTTGCTCCTGTCTACCCTCTGTTTCTTCATTCACTCCTTCCTGGTTTGTTGATGAAGTGGTGATTACTGGTACTTGGTTCCTCTCCATCTTCTTGGTGAGGTCAGCCAGCTGCTGGGTAATGAGCTTGTTCTGAGCCAGCAGAGCATCTACATTGTTTAGCTCCATCACTCCTCTAGTGTTCCCTCTTTCGAAAGCATAGAAGTAGTCATTCTCTTCTACAGTTTCAATGACATCTATGGCCTCCTCAATAGTCTTCTTCTTGTTCAAAGAACTTCCGGATGAATGGTCTACGGCCTTCTTTGACTCATAAGAGAGCCCTTCATAGAAAATGTGCAGCTGCACCCATTCATTGAACATGTCAGGTGGACACCTCCTTGTTAGGTCCTTAAACCTCTCCCATGCTTCATACAGAGTCTCACCATCTTGTTGCCTGAAAGTTTGGACCTCAGCTCTCAGCCTATTGATTCGTTGAGGGGGGTAAAATCTTGCTAAGAATTTGTTCACCACATCTTCCCAAGTTGTCAAGCTCTCCTTTGGGAAAGACTCCAGCCACTTGGCTGCCTTATCCTTGAGTGAGAATGAAAATAAGAGCAGTCTATAGGCATCAGGATGAACACCATTAGACTTCATTGTGTCACATATTCTCAGGAAGGTGGTTAGATGCTGATTGGGGTCTTCTTGGACACTTCCTCCGAACAAACAGTTGTTCTGAACAAGGGTGATAAGCTGTAGTTTTAGTTCAAAATTGTTGGCATAGATGGTTAGCTTTTGAATGCTACTTCCACAGTTTCCTGGGTTTGGATTGATGTAAGAGCCTAGAACTCTTCTATCCTCCCCAGCATGATTTGCTCGACCTCTTCCGCCATGGTTGTGAGTCTCTTCTTCATGATGGTTTTCCATGTTTTCTTCTATGTTTGGTTCAAAGTATTCCTCAAAGTGTTCCTCCTCTTCTTCAGCACCAACTACACATTTTTCTCTTGCCTCCCTCCTTAGTCTAAGGAAGGTTCTCTCAAGTTCAGAATCAAAGGAAGTTGAAGCCCCGCTTCTTCTCCCTGTCATACAACCAACAAGTACAAGCAAAGGGAATAGGTGCAGAAAGTATATCTGTCAGAATTACTATTAGTGTGAGTGATGCAATATCTCAAACAGTTAGTGGGTTAGTGAAATGAATGGTAAATAACAAAGAAAAAGTGGGGGAAGGGAAGAAATTAACTAAAACAGAAAGTAAATGACTCAACTAGAAAATTGAATCAAACAAAAATAAAATGCTCAATCTAGTTATCCTCCAATTTAATCATTGTTGATGCACAATCAATCCCCGGCAACGGTGCCATAAACTTGATGCACGAAAAACTTGTCTCATAACAAATTTTCTTCGGCAAGTGTACCGAATTTGTCGTCAAGTAAAAACTCACAATAGAGTGAGGTCGAATCCCACAAGGATTGATTGATCAAGCAACTTTAATTAGAGGAATATTCTAGTTGAGCTAATCAGAATTTGAGTTGAGAATTGCAGAAAATTAAATGGCGGGAAAGTAAATAATAGCAAAGTAAATGCTAGAAATAAAAAGCTGAATGTAAATGACGGAAAGTAAATTGCAGAATCTTAAATGGGAATGGGAAAATTGCTCATAAAAGTAAATGACTGAAATTAAAGAGAATGGGTAAGATCAGGAATGGGGAGTTCATTGGCTCAGGAGATGTTGCATTCTCCGGATCAATTTCATTTTCATCTCTTCCTCAATCAATGCACTCATTGATCTCCTTGGCAATCTTAAGTGATCGAATTACAATTTCTTGTAATTCAATCTCTCAAATCTTGATCAATAGCCAATTCTTTGGTCAATTGCTCATGAGAAGAGATGAAGTATGGTCACTGATTATACCACATGCATTTCCCAAATCAAGTGTTGAGAGGATTATAGTCACATATCCATCCAAACCCAATTTGGTCCAGCATGAGAAAGCATTTCTAGCATGATCTCTTCATTCCTCTTTCAAGGTTCAGAAGAGATCCAAGTATGAATAGCTTCTTTTCCAAGATAACTACCCAATTGGATGAAGATCGAAAGCTTTCAAGTAAAATCAAGAGAAAAGATAGAAGAAGAATAATGAAAACTAGTATTGATCCATCAAATTACAACAGAGTTCCCTAACCCAATGAAAAGGGTTTAGTTATTCATAGCTCTGGAAAATAAAAACAAAGATGGAGAATACATAATGAAAACTAGAAGTGCAGAGGAAGTAAATATAGAGAGTAGTTCTATGCCCAGAGGCTCCCTATAATTTCCAACTCTGTAAATAATTTAAAGCTACTCCTATATATACTACTCTTCTAGTTGGCTCTTCAAGTTTTGGGTCTGGGCTTTTGGATCTTGAGTTTGAAGCAGTTATCTTCTTCATTGGGCTTGGCTTTACTTGCAGAGAGAAATTGTGAAGTGGGCAGAGACTTTAGCTCAGGGCGTTAGTGGTGTTAACGTTCAGTGAAAATATGGGTTCGAGAACGTTAATGACATTCAACTTTTTCACTAACGTTCCTCACCCAAGTAAGAGCCACGTTAACCTCAACGTTAGTGGCACAAACGTTGCCACTAACGTTGCCTCTTTGTCCTTCGCGCACGTTATTGGGACTCAACTTTCCCAATAACGTTGAGAAGCCTTCCCCTTCCCATCGTTGGAGTCCACGTTAACTTAGTTAACGTGGCTCTTTTAACGTAGGCTTGCCAACCTTCGAGAACATTAGTGACACTTAACATTGTCATTAACGTTCTAATGTACCCCTTAGCTCCCATGTTAGAGTCCACGTTAACTAGGTTAACGTGGCTTCTAACGTGGCTGTGCTAGCCATCTCCAACGTTAGTGACAAAATTGAATGTCACTAACGTTGGCTCATCATCCCTCTCTTCACGTTAGCTTCCACGTTAACTAAGTTAACGTGGGAGTTAATGTGGCTCATTGTGGCTTGTGTTGGCTCCTTCCAACGTTAGTGACAATGTTTGGTGTCACTAACGTTGTCGACCACCTAGTTTTCTCACGTTAGCTTCCACGTTAACTAGGTTAACGTGGGAGTTAACATGGCTTCTTGTGACTTGGCCAACGTTAGTGAGAAAGTTGAATGACACTAACGTTGGCGTCCCCCTTTACTTCTTAACGTTAGAGGCCACGTTAACTAAGTTAACGTGGCAACTAACGTGGCCACTTATGAGCTTGGTCCAACGTTAGTGATAATGTTAAGTGTCACTAACGTTGGCTCCATTTCCTTTCTTCCACGTTAGAGTTCACGTTAACTTAGTTAACGTGACTCTTAACGTGGGCAATGATGGCTTCGAGAGCGTTATTGGCAATTACTTTTCTCATTAACTTTGCAAGTTACTCCCATTCCACGTTAGTGTTAACGTTAGTGTAACTAATGTAGCCAATAATGTGGTTCTTCTTTGCTTCCTTTGTCCTGAAATCAAGCAATAAAGTGCATCAAAGTTCTAGTCCAAGTCATGGGAAATGCAACATCCAATTTGTCCTTAAATTCATGCAAAATCCTCATGAAATCATGTAAAGTGCACAATGTATGCTTGAATCAAGATGTAAGTGAATATCTACCCAAAACGAGCTTATTTCCTAAGGAAATGCATGAAACTACCCTAAAAATAGTAAAGAAAAGGTCAGTGAAACTGGCCAAAATGCCCTGGCATCAGGTTCTCAACTACATGGTAGCTACAATATGTAAGTAAGAGAGCAATATAAGCAAAGGGCCTATCAACTAACACTTGATGCAAGAGTAAAGTTTAAGCATAAGTAAATAGCATGAAGAGAACACTCAGAAGTATCAAGTTCAAATAGGAAAGAGTGGGTCATGAAAGACAATATGAGTTCATATCAATGCACATTATAAAAAATTAAGCATTGACCCAAAAATTTTACCACCCAATCAATATCAAATAAGTCAAGAAGCACCAAAATGATCTAAGAAATATTCAACAGTTAAGTAAGAACATTCAACACCAATGAAAGAAATAGCAAACTTGGAAAATAAAATAAAAACAACCTACAAAACCAAGTTAAAATGTAATGAATGAAAGTATGCAAATGTGATGAACAAAAGAAAATAAAAGATGAGAAAAATAAGAAGTGAAAATTTAAAAAGAGGGAGAAGGAGAAGTGGAGAAAAATGATTGAAAAAAAAATGTTGAGAGAAGTAAAAAGAAGAGAAATAAAAGAAATGGGAGAAGGAAAGAAAATAGAAGAAGAAAGGAGAGAGAAGAAAGAAGAAAGAAGAAAAAGGAGAAAAGAAAAGAAAAAAAAAGAGGGCAGAAACAGAGCGCGAAAGCAATGCGCGCGCAAGGGCCACGTGTGCGCGTGAAAAGCAGGAAGGGCAAGTGACGCGTAAGCGTCCCCCACGCGTACGCGTGGTCGTAAATTGTGCTCTTCGCACAAAAACTGCACAACTCCAGCACAACTCTCTAGTTTTTGTACCAGGAGTTCCAACATCAGCATACGACGCGTGCGCGTCGTCCACGCTCACGCGTGGAGCTCCCCCCCTTTTTTTAAAGAAGCCTAAAATAGAATTAAACACTCTCCTAACCTGTAAACACTCTAAACTAACCAAAATTCAAATCTAACTAAAAATCTTTTAGTTTTTGAAATTTTTTTCAAAGACAATGCAAACAAAAATTGTACTTCAAGCAAGATGCAATTCAAAAATAACTATTCTAATCAAAATATGAATCTAATAAGCAACCTAGCAATCAAAGCAATTTGTACAAGAGTATAGAAAATAAGAAAAACTACCTACAATGGCAACTCAATTCATTCATTATATATATATACAAGAGAATGGAAAGAGTTTACCATGGTGGGGTGTCTCCCACCTAGCACTTTTATTTATTGTCCTTAAGTTGGACTTATAGAGAGGCTCTTTGTCAAGGTGGCTTGTGCTTGTACTCTTCCTTGAACTTCCACCAATGCTTGGACTTCTAATAAGCTCCAAAATTCAAAATCAATAGCACCAAGCTTTGATGAAGTTCCACACAAGCTAAGGGCTCCCAAAGTTGATCTTCACATATTCCTATATCCCAAATCTTATTTCTACACCCATCTTCAAGTTGATCAAGACAATTCCATTTGGGTGGCAAGTGATCCAAATTTTCAAGTAAACACCAAAGCATCTTCCTAGACCCTAAACCAACCATTGCACTTAGACTTTGAGTTTCCAACCATAAGGAACCTTGATTGGCATTTTCACCCATTAACCAATTCTCTCTTGCTCTTAACTCCACAAAGAGCTCTAAGTTGCCCATCCGTCTCAAGCAAACCATATTTGAGTGGGAAAGTAAAGCTTAGGGATAAGAGTTTTACCCACTTGAATGTTGTATTGGATGGTGACTTAGGAAGGGACGTCTTGATGAATCCACATTTGATGATATTTATTTGCTCTATTTGGGTGGATTTCATCAACTCTTCTTGCACTTATTCATTGAAATAGCATAGTTTCATGATTTCTTCCTAAATTGTGCTTGAAAGTGAAAACATACTTTTTAGGCCTTATAATTGCTAAATTTTATCCACTTTAATTCCGTATGATGCCTTGATGTGTTTGCTAAGTGATTTCAGGTTTTCAAGGCAAGCATGGGTTGAAGAAGTGAGGAAAGAGCATGCAAAAGGGAAGAAACCATGAAGAAATGGAGTTTGGAAGTTTCAGCACGTGTGCGTACGCACAATGAACATTTGTGAGCGACGTGTACGCGTGACCCACGCATATGTGTGGATGGATTTTTGTGCAAATGACGCGTACGCATGACCCACGCATACGCGTGACCCGAGTTACGTCAGCTCATTAATTGCAAATCGTTGGGGGCAAATTCTGGGCCTCTAAAACCCAGTCCAACTCATTTCTGAAGCTATTTCAACCCCAATTCAAGTGGAAACAGGGGGGAGGGGGGAAATTAGGTTTAGTTTTTATGATGTTTTTTCTTAGTTTCTAGAGAGAGAAGCTTCCCCCTCTCTCTAGAATTAGGGTTTTTAGCTTAGTTTTCTTTTAATTTCAGCACTTTAATTCTTGTTTTAGTGCAGTTTCATTTATGTTTCTATGATTTCTTGTCCTTATCTTCTTCATCTCTTTTGTTGTTTTCTCTTTTATTTCATTTTCATGTTATGAATACTTTTGTCATTTTAATTCTAATTAATGCAATTTTATGTTTCCATGTCATTTATTGTTTTCTTTAGTTGTCATTGTCATTTTCTTGTTTTGGTAGCTTTAGAATTTACTTTATTGCATTTTAATATTATTTTATTTTCATGCACACCAAGTGTTTGATAAAATGCTTGGCTTAATTTTCACTTAGTTTTTCTCCACTCTTGGCTTGAAATTGTTGACTTTGGTGATCCTTGAGTCATTGATGTCCATTCTTGTTTGATATATTAGAATAGTTAGTTGATTTGGTTTTTCTTGACTCTATGTGACCCCTTAGTGTTGACATAGGACTTAGGGATTGAAATTAACTATGCCTATTTGACTTATCTTCGATGTAAGGTTGACTAAGTAGGATTAACTCTTCATAATCATCATATGTTTGTGGTCAATGATTAGGATAGGTAGCCTTAGCCTTCAATTACTTGCCAAGAGGTTTCTTGCATTTTAAGTTTCCTTTACTTGTATTTAATTGCTTTGACTTTTATTGTGTTGACTTTTATTGCTTTGATGTTTAAATTCTTGCATGTTTAATTTTCACACTCTTGGTTGAGAAATTGGATGTTTGGGTGGAATTGAGTTGTGGATGTCCATTCCGCATTGTGTGAGAATGGTTAATTGATTTGGTTTCTATTGACGCTAGTCTTTCACTAAGTAATTAGTGAGTTGACTAGGACTTATGGATTGAGATCAATTATACCTTTTGACTAACTCTCAAGGAGGATTGACTAGTTTGTATTACTTCCACACAATTGCCATGTTTGTGGTCCACAACTAGGATAGGAAGTCTAGATTACCCAATTCTCGCCAAGAGTTGCCATTTACATTCCTTGCATGTTCATTTACTTTCTTGCTATTTACATTGCCTTGCTCTCTTGCATTCATAACTCCCAATTCCCCATGCTCTCCTCCTTCATAGACAATAACATTACACTTAATTGCAACTCCTAGGGAGGAACGAACCGGGAGCTAAATACTCTCGGTTATTTTGTATTGACTTTATTATTTGATTGATTCTCAATTGTTGGGTTTGGACTATACTTACAACGGACAAATTCTACTTTTAGTGTGAAAATCCAAATCCGTGCAATTGGTCATCATCATGTCTCCAATGGTCTTGCAAGTTCCACTCCCTTGTGCTATTCTTTGATTACCTCCACCTCTTGGTAAGCTTCTTCAATTCCAATTCCTTGTTCACCAACTTCTTCTATACATTTCTCATTGTTCAAGTCATGTGTTAGAGGTTGTGGTTTAACCTTCTCAACATCAATTTCACAACACAATGAGGAAGGTTTAACAATCTGAAATAGCACATTAGTTGGTGTGGAATTATCTTCAACGGTATGACTTGTCGCTTGCTCAACCTCTTCCAATCTTTCATCATCCACAATATGCCTAGGAGGTTACACATTATCCTCCTCAACATCATCTTCATGCTCAATGGAAGAAGGTTGAACAACTTCCATAAAATCAATCAATAACATCACTTAGTGTGGAAGTGTTCTCAAGTTTGAATTTCACCTCTTGTTCAACTTCACCTAGGTCTTCAACCACTTCTTCTTCTTCAAAGATCTCTTCCTCCTCCACTTGTTGCAATACATATCCCATCTCCTTGTCCTCATGTTGGGATTCTAAAATCTCCTTCATACTCCACTCTTCGGTTGATTTCTCACATTCATCCGTGGAGATGCTTTGTCTATGGTATGAATCCCATGAGTCCAAGTTGGCTTTAATTTTGGCAAGGTTAGCCTCGATAGCTTTGTTCGTCCTTTGGGCTTCCTCTTGCTCCTTTTGATGGATGATTGCTTGAAGTTGATCCATTGCTTCCTTGAAACGATCCATTGGCTCTTGTTCTACTTGACTAACATAAGTAGGATCATGTTGCTCTTGGACCAATGGATTTGAATATTCTTTCATGGAGGGTTGTGGTGGAAAGAAGAATTCATTATGTGGTTGAAAGTTCTCATACATGAGAGGTGGTTCATCTTGATAATGGCATAAAGGTGGTGGTTCTTGAAGGTATTAATGGTGGAATTGGGGTGGTTCTATGATGGTGTGTATGACTCATATGGTTGTTGGTATGGTGGATATGGATTGGGATCATATGGAGGTGTTTGGTGGTATGAGACTTGTGAGTATGGTGGTTGAGGGCTATATTGAGGAGAGGGCTCATAGGCACATGGTGGTTGTGGTTGATAACCATAAGGAGGTCCACTATAGCTATTGGATTGGAATGCATCATGGTATGGTTCTTGCTCATAATACATTTGGGGAGGTTGTTGCAAGAAAGTTGATCAATTCCTTGAGGCTCCTCCTATATTTGATTGTTCCATCCTTGATGCATGTTGTCATTGTGATTCCCATTCCCTACAACATAATTGCGACCACACTCATAGCTAAAAGGGTGAGAATTCATAGTGGCAAATAAAAACAAAAGCTAACAAAAGTAAGTAACAAAGCCCTAAACCTAACAAAAACTAATAAACAAGCAAAAGGTAAACATATTCACAATATTCACATATTCACAATAGCCAATAATATAACACCATTGCAATTCTCTGGCAACAGCGCCAAAAACTTGATATGCGAATTATTGTTGGTCTAGAATTTCTCAATAGAAAAAGAATTTCTTCGTTTTTAGCATAGTTCCAAACCAACTAATAATTCTCCATCAAAGTTTAATAATGGTTATCACAAGTATAAACCCCAATAAAAATAAACCGAAGTATTTAAACCTCGGGTCGTCTCACAAGAAATTGCAATGAAGTGCTCTATTATTGGCTATGAAGGAACAAGGGGGTTTGATTTGGCAATTGACAAGAAAAGTAAATAATAAGAAAGTAAATGACAATTAACTAACAAAGAAAAGGAAAAGAACTCTGGGATAAGGCATGAAAATTGAGATCACCATCCTTGTCTACAAACCATATATTGACAATTATGAGGGACCAACAAATCAAGTCTACTTCTATGCTTGAAGTAAGTCAAATAGGCTTGATCAACATCAAACCATAAGTCCCAACCTAGCTACTAACGGACTTAGTAGTAGGCTAGTGTTAATGGGTATCAAATTGACCACTAAGGATTCTCAAATCACCAATTCAACTAGACCCAATGACTCAAGGTCACCCAATTCCCTTAGCCTACGCCAAGAGTATAGAAAACTACTCTAATACTAGTGGAAACATTTTATCAAACACATAGAGTGCAATAAAAGTAAACATCATAAAATGCAAGAATTAATAAAAGTTATAACTAACAAAAGCAAGAAATCAACAATAGCAACTAAGATAAACATAAAAAGACATGGAAACATAAAATTGCATTAAAAGAGAATCAAAATCTACAAGAGTTCATAAAAGTAAATATGGAAATAGAAAGAAATTAACAAGAGAAACTAAGAGGATTAAGACAATAGAATAATAAAATATGAAGAGAGTTGAACTAAAAACAAGAATTAAAAGTTGGATCTAAGAAAATTTGACCTAAACTATCCTAAATTCTAGAGAGAAGAGAGAGCTTCTCTCTCTAGAATTCTAACCTAAAACATGATGAAAACTATACTATGACTACTCCCCCTATTCCCTTACAATTCTTGGGTTCAAAAACATCAGAAATGAGTTGGATTTGGGCCTTCTTTAGCTCAGAAATCGTCCCCAGCGTATTGCCTTTAATGAGGTAACGTGCCGCTTGTCACGCGTATGCATGAGTCACGCGTACGCGTCACTGGCAACTTTCCTTATCACGCGTACGCATCGGTCACGCGTACGCGTCGCCTTGACGATTGAGCGTGGGCCACGAACACGCGTCGCTGGACAGATTACCAAAATCTCTTTTCTTCATGAATTCTCCATTTTTGCATACTTTTTTTTCATTTTTTCAACCCAATCTTTGCCTTCTAAACCTGAAATCACTTAACAAATATATCAAGGCATCGAATGGAATTAAAGTGAATTAAATTTATCAATTTTAAGGCCTAAAAAGCCTGTTTTTACTCTTAAGCACAAATTAGAAAAAATTCACAAAACCATGTTATTTCATTGAATAAATGTGAGATAAGTTGATAAAATCCCCTGAATTTAACACAAGATAAACTACAAAATTGGGGTTTATCAAACCTCCCCATACTTAAACTAAGAATGTCCTCATGCTAAACCAAGAAAGGCAAGAAATGGTGTATGAACATTTATTCAATGCAATTAAACTATATGCACCTATCTACATGCATGCAACTAAATGCAAAATGCTTCTACCTACTTGATTAAAAGTAAATCAATCTCCAAGAACACATATGAATATATAGGGCTAATATAGTATGATGATTCATGAATTTCACCAATTCAAATATTAAAATGAAGTTCAAATAGACTTGCAAGAAGAAAGCTCATGAAAACCGGGAACAAGGAATTGAGTATCGAACCCTCACCGGAAGTGTATCTGCTCTAGTCATTCAAGTGTATAGGGTCGATTCACTCAATTCTCCTTTAATCACGCTTTCCAAGATTTATTTTTTATCTAACAATCAACAATTATTCATGCATGCATACATTGAAATTTGCATCTTTGAATAACCTAAACTCTCACCAAACACATATAACAACCTATACAATTCTAATACACCACCTAACTACCCATGATTCTCACTTTTTTTTTTCACATACTCATGCATTCTCTTTAATTCACATTCTATATGCATTGTTATTATTACTTTGCTTTGGGACATTTTTGTCTCCTTTTTATTGCTTTTCTTTTTCTCTTTTTTTAATATATTTTTTTCTTTTTATTTTTTTTTCATTTTTTTCACTAAAGTATATACAAACTTATCAATGCATATGGTTTTACATATTTAATACATGAGTATGTGCCCAATTCCTAAGATTTTCAATAAAAATACAAAAATACACCTTTATCCCAATGATGCACGGAAAACTTGTCTCACAACAAATCTCCCTTCGGCAAGTGTACCGAATTTGTCGTCAAGTAAAAACTCACAATAGAGTGAGGTCGAATCCCACAGGGATTGATTGATCAAGCAACTTTAATTAGAAGAATGTTCTAGTTGAGCGAATCCAAAATTTGGGTTGAGAGTTGCAGAAAATAAAATGGCGGGAATATAAATAACAGAAAAGTAAATGCTAGAATTAAAGGATTGAAAGTAAATGACTGAAAATAAATTGCAGAATTGTAAATGGGAATGGGGGATTTGCTCATAAAAGTAAATGGCAGAAATTAGAGAGAATGGGTAAGATCAGAGATGGGGTTCATTGGGCTTAGGAGATATTGCAATTCTCCGGATCAAGTTCATTTTCATCTCTTCCTCAATCAATGCACTCATTGATCTCCTTGGCAATCTTAAGTGATTGAATTACAATTTCTTGCAATTCAATCTCTCAAATCTTGATCAATAGCCAATTCCTTGGTCAATTGCTCATGAGAAGAGATGAAGTATGGTCACTGATTATACCACATGCATTTCCCAAATCAAGTATTGAGAGGGTTATAGTCACATACCCATCCAAACCCAATTTGGTCCAGCATGAGAAAGCATTTCTAGCTTGATCCCTTCATTCCTCTTTCAAGGTTCAAAAGAGATCCAAGTTTTGAACAGCTTCTCTTCCAAGATAACTACTCAATTGGATGAAGATCGAAAGCTTTCAAGTAAAATCAAGAGAAAAGATAGAAGAAGAATAATGAAAATTAGTATTGATCCATCAAATTACAACAGAGCTCCCCAACCCAATGAAAGGGGTTTAGTTGTTCATAGCTCTTGAAAATGAAAACAAAGATGGAGAATACATCATAGAACTAGAAATTGCAGAGAAGGTAAAATTCAGAGAGTAGTTCTCTTTTTCCCAGCTTCCCAGAACTTCTTTTACAATTCAAAGCTACTCCTATATATACTACTCTTCTCAGCTTCTAGTTTGCTCTTCAAGTCTTGGGCCTTTGGATCTTGAGTTTGAAGCAGTTCTTTTCTTCATTTGGGCTTGGCTTTACTTGCAGAGAGAAAGTGCTAAGTGGGCAGAGACTTTAGCTCAGGGCGTTAGAGGTGTTAACATTTAGTGAAAGTATAAGTTCGAGAACGTTAGTGGCACTTAACATTTTCACTAACGTTCCAATGCACCCCTTTGCCTCACGTTAGAGCCCACGTTAACTAGGTTAACGTGGCTTCTAACGTGGCCTTGCCAACCTTCAAGAACGTTAGTGACACTCAACATTGTCACTAACGTTCCAGTGTGCCCCTTTTCGCTTCACGTTAAAGCCAACGTTAACTAGGTTAACGTGGCTTCTAACGTGGCCTTGCCAAACTTCGAGAACGTTAGTGACACTCAACATTGTCACTAACGTTCCAATGTGCCCCTAGACCTCACGTTAGAGTCCACGTTAACTAGGTTAACGTGGCTTCTAACGTGGCCATTCTTAGCCATCCCAACGTTAGTGACAATGTTGAGTGTCACTAACGTTGGCTCATCATTCATTCCTCATCGTTAGCTTCCACGTTAACTAAGTTAACGTGGAAGTTAACGTGGCTCCTTGGGGGGTTGTGTGGTTGCTTCCAACGTTAATGACAATGTTGAGTGTCACTAACGTTGTCGACAACTCTCACTTCTTATGTTAGCTCCCACGTTAACCAAGTTAACGTAGTGTGTTGCATCCTTAGGCCAACGTTAGTGACAATGTTGAACGTCACTAACGTTAGCTTCTCTTCCCCCTTTAACATTAGAGGCCACGTTAACTAGGTTAACGTGGGCTCGAACGTGGCCACTCATGAGTGTTTGCCAACGTTAGTGACAATGTTAAGTGTCACTAACGTTGGCTCAACTTCCCTTCTCCACGTTAGAGTTCACGTTAACTTAGTTAACGTGACTCTTAACGTGGGCAATGATGGCTTTGAGAGTGTTATTGGCAATCACTTTTCTCATTAACTTTTCAAGTTACCTCCATTTCCTTGCTTCCTTTGGTCCTGAAATCAAGTAATAGAGTGCATCAAAGTTCTAGTCCAAGTCATGGGTAATGCAGCATACAATTTGTCACTAAATTCATACAAAATCCTCATGAAATAATGTAAAATGCACAATGTACGCTTGAATCAAGGTGTAGGTGAATATCTACCCAAAACTAGCTTATTTCCTAAAGAAATGCATGAAACTACCCTAAAAACAGTAAAGAAATGGTCAATGAAACTGGCCAAGATGCCCTGGCATCACAACACCAAACTTAAAGCTTGCTTGTCCCTAAGCAAGTACTGGAACAAGAGAATGACGAATGGAATATCCAGAGGAATGAGTCATTCTTGTGGAAGTCATGTTACTGATTTTATGGTGGTTTCATGCATAGCAATTTAGGTTCATTCCATTACTGGCTTTCAGACTTTTATCATGTCCCTAAACATTTACTTTGTTTATATCCCATGTGACTTTTATTCATTGATCCTTTTATTGTTATTTCAAGGGTTCTTTGTGTTATTTAGGCTAAGTGCTCTGTAAGGGGGCAACTCTTTAAGATAAGCTTTCAGCCAACACTCCCGAACCAGTTGGTTCAAGGTGCTAGGTGTTGAAGCACCCCTAAGGACTTACTCCCTCAAGTCTCTCCCCCATACATACACACCACATGCATATAGTTTATTTATTTTATTTTCTTGAGACCTTGGTGTCCAGCACCTCTTTGGGTTACTAAATGCTCTGTAGTGAGGGTTACTCTTGATAGTGGATTTTCAGCTGATAATCCCGGGTTACTTAACCCAAGTTACCAAGTGATAAAGCACCCCTAAGAGCTTATTCATCCAAGTAGATCCTTCACACAGGAGCACCACAGACACTTGTCTCAAGGTCCAAACCATTGGTGCCTAGCCTTATTGCTTACTCTTTTTCTTTTGTTTTTCACTTCCATTGTTCTTTCCCTTTTCTCTTATTAGGATCTTGTTATTAACTTAGTCTCATGGGTATATCCAAAGTCAAGTATTCAGGATAGATAGTTGTCCTCCTAGCCTTGTGGTTGAACCAACTTAGCTAACTTATGACTACCCCAAAGATTCATGAATGCACTTCCACATTATGAACTCTACTCTGGTCTTTTAAGAAAACATAAACATTCTCTTCTTCATTTAAAATGGACAAGCTTACAAGTAAGTTAAGGAAGGATGCAGTGACATAAAGACTAGTGCACATAGACCTATTCAGAACTTAAAAGACAGAATTTAAAAGGGTTCAACTACGAGTAACTACAAATCAAAAGTGCATTCGGACTTCCAACTTTCAACAAATCTGAGTACAATGGAATTAAGTAACAATACAACCTTTGGGTGATGATTTCTGGTTGCCCTCTCTCTTTGTTATCATCCTAGTTTTTGCTGCCTAGCTTCTTTGGGTGGAAGTGCACCATTTCCTCATAAGGTTCCTGCAAGGTTACTGGAAGTTGCTTGTTCCCAAAGCACTTGAGACATAGTTAGCTTGCATGTATGCTGGTACTTTTTTTTGAACTCAATTTGGTGTGTGAACACCCAACTTAGTTCCTTGCCCAGTCCAAACATTGCACATATGCAGAGAACCCCATATCTTGTTGTTAACAAAGCAATGATAACCTATAGTCTAACTACATCTAAGTGGTTTCTCTTGATTGGATGGAGGAGAGTGGATCCTCTCCAGTGGAAGAAAAACTGGATAGTATCCAGTGGAAGATCTCACCCTTCATTGTATTCTCTCTCATATTTATTTCTGGTCCTACTTGTAAAATTAAAGGTGAGAGATTACACTTTATTCTCTCCAGTGACAAAAAAACTGGAGAGGATCCATTTCCTTGGATGGAGCTAGTAATGTTCTTCTGGAGTGGAGTGTAATTCTAACTAATGTTCTTTGGTGGAACACCAAACTTAGAATTACACCATCACTCTTGGATTGTTCTGGTGTGGAACACCAAACTTAGCTCCTTCAATACAGGGGAAACGACTTGTGAATTTTTTTATTGAAATAAAGATGAAAGTGAAACTACCTGAGGTTGGGTTGCCTCCCAACAGAGCGCTCTTTTATCGTCGCTAGCTCGACGAGTCCTTAATTACTTGAGATGGTACTTTACTCTGGGGTTTCCCCCATGTTGCCCAGATAATGCTTGAGTCTTTGTCCATTCACTGTAAAAGTCCTCTCTGAACCTTCATCCGTGATTTCGATGTGGCCATATGGTGATACTTTCGTAACCATGAAAGGTCCGGACCACCTTGACTTGAGTTTTCCTGGGAACAGCCTTAATTTAGAATTGTAAAGGAGTACTCGCTGCCCCTTTTCAAAACTTCTGGGCGCAAGATGCATGTCATGTTTTCTCTTTGCCTTTTCTTTATACATCTTAGTGTTTTCATAGGCTTGTGACCTGAATTCCTCCATCTTTTGCAGCTGCAAGATCCTTTTTACACCAGCAGCAATGCTGTCAAAATTTAGTATCTTGATAGCCCAGAGAGCTTTGTGCTCCAGCTCCAGTGGTAAATGACAGGCCTTCCCATAGACCAGTTGATATGGAGACATTCCAAGTGGAGTTTTGAATGCGGTTCTGTATGCCCAAAGAGCATCATCCAGCTTCTTCGACCAATCCTTTCTAGATGCACCCACAATCTTTTCCAGGATCCTCTTCAACTCTCTGTTGGATATCTCAATTTGCCCACTTGTTTGAGGATGGTAAGGTGTGGCTACTTTGTGTTTTACCCCATATCGTAGGAGGAGAGCTTCTAGTGGTTTGTTACAAAAGTGGCTCCCTCTGTCACTGATGAGGCATCTTGGGACTCCAAACCGGCTAAAGATATTCTTCCTGAGGAAGTTCATGACTACCTTGTTATCATTAGTTGGGGTTGCAATTGCCTCTACCCACTTGGAGACATAATCCACTGCTACCAGGATGTACTTGCTTGCATATGAGGTTGGGAATGGTCCCATGAAATCTATTCCCCACACATCAAATAGTTCCAGTTCCAAGATGAAATTTTGTGGCATGGCATTTCTTTTGGGCAGGTTTCCAGATCTTTGGCATTCATTGCAGCTTTTTACTAGTTTCTTGGCATCCTTGAAAAGGGTGGGCCAAAAGAATCCGCTTTGTAACACCTTTGCTGCAGTTTTGTCCCCTCCAAAGTGCCTGCCATAACATGAACCGTGGCAATTCCACAGGACTTCTCTTCCTTCCTCTTCCGAAACACATCTTCTAAGGATTCCATCTGAACATTTCTTGAAGAGATATGGCTCGTCCCGGACGAAGTATTTTGCATCATTCATGAGCTTCCTTTTTTGATGTTTATTGATCCCTGGGGGTAATGCCCCAGTTGCCTTGAAATTTGCAATATCTGCGAACCATGGTGCTTTATGAACTGTCATCAACTGCTCATCAGGGAAGAGCTCGTTCACATTTGTATCATTTTCTCCACCTTGATCATGAGGGATTCTGGATAGGTGATCTGCCACCTTGTTCTCCACTCCTTTCTTGTCTCTAATTTCAATATCAAATTCCTGCAACAGTAAGATCCACCTTATTAGTCTTGGCTTTGATTCTTGCTTGGCAAACAAATATTTAAGTGCTGTGTGATCTGTAAAAACAATCACTTTAGCACCAATTAGGTATGATCTAAATTTGTCAAATGCAAAAACTATTACTAGCAACTCCTTTTCAGTAGTGGTATAATTTCTTTTAGTTTCATTAAGGACTTTACTAGCATAGTATATCACACGAACTAGGTTATCTTTCCTTTGTCCTAACACTGCCCCAACTGCAAAATCAGATGCATCACACATCAATTCAAATGGTAGGTTCCAATCAGGTGGGAAAATGATAGGAGCAGAGGATAACCTCATTTTCAAATGTGCAAATGCTAGCATGCATGTTTCATCAAAGATAAATGGTGTATCAGATACAAGGAGATTGCTTAAGGGCTTGGCTATCTTTGAAAAATCTTTAATGAACCTTTTGTAAAAACCAGCATGCCCTAAAAAACTCCTAATTACCTTGACATCACTGGGTGGGGGTAGTTTTCAATAAGTTCTACTTTAGCTCTATCAACCTCAATGCCTTGGTGAGAGACCTTGTGACCAAGAACTATTCCTCCTGTCACCATGAGTGGCATTTTTCCCAGTTCAAGACCAAATTGGTCTCTTGGCATCTTTTCAATACCACGATGAGGTGATGTAGGCAACTAGGAAAGGAATCTCCAAATACCGAGAAATCATCCATAAAAACTTCAACGAATTTTTCTATCATATATGAAAAGATAGAAAGCATGCAGCGTTGGAAAGTTACAAGTGCATTACATAGCCCAAATGGCATGCGCCTATAGGCAAACACTCCATACGGACAAGTAAATGAGGTTTTCTCTTGGTCTCTGGGATCAACCACTATTTGGTTATATCCTGAATAACCGTCGAGAAAATAATAATATGCGTGCCCTGCAAGTCTTTCCAACATCTGATCCATGAATGGAAGGGGAAAATGGTCTTTTCGTGTAGCCTCATTGAGTTTTCTGTAGTCTATGCACATCCGCCATCCTGTGACGATCCTTGTAGGTATGAGCTTGTTCTTCTCATTGGTAACCACAGTGATTCCTCCCTTCTTGGGCACAACATGTATGGGGCTAACCCAAGGGCTGTCCGAAATTGGGTATATGACCCCTCCTTGCCAAAGCTTCATAACCTCCTTCTGTACCACTTCCTTCATGATTGGGTTCAGCCTTCTTTGGGATTGAATGGATGGCTTGGCATCATCTTCCAACAGTATTTTATGCATGCATATGGCTGAACTGATTCCCTTCAAGTAAGGGTCCATCCAATGGCATCCTTATGCTCCCGCAGCACCTTGAGTAGCTCGTCCTCTTGATCTTGACTGAGGGATGAATTTATGATCACTGGGTAGTTTTTATTTTCTCCTAGATATGCATATTTGAGAGTGGGTGGCAGTGCTTTGAGTTCAAGTTTGGGTACTTCTGACATTTGGTTCCCTTCCTTTGGTGCACCTGGTATATGTATTTCTGCTGTGGTCACCTCTTTACTTGATTCAGATTCTTCCTCCACCAATCTCTCGTCCTCTTCAGGTTCTTCTTCAAAATTTTCCTGCACTTCATCCTCAAGTGCATCTAACCTCATGCATTCTCCCAATTGTTCTGGTGGGTAACTTATGGCCTTGAACACATTGAATGTCATCTTTTCATTGTGTAATCTCAGGGTGAGGTCACCCTTCTGAACATCAATGACAGCTCCAGCAGTGGCCAAGAATGGCCTTTCCAAGATGATGGAGGTCTTGGCGTCCTCCTGCATGTCCAACACCACAAAATCTGCCGGAAATATGAAATCTCCCACTTTTACTAGCAAATCCTCTACTATCCCGTGAGGGAATTTGAACGATTGGTCTGCCAGTTGTAGGGCCATTTTTGTTGGTTTAGCCTCCTCAATTTTCATCTTTCTCATCATAGCTACTGACATCAAATTGATGCTGGCCCCTAAGTCACAAAGAGCCTTCTCTACTGTGATTTCTCCTATAATACAAGGGATCTGAAAACTCCCAGGATCCTTCAGTTTCTGAGGTAGTTTATGCTGAATGATAGCACTGCACTCTTCAGTTAGTATCACAGTCTCATTGTTCTTCCAGCTTCTCTTCTTAGTCATTAGCTCCTTCAAAAACTTGGCATAGAGTGGCATTTATTCTATGGCTTCAGCAAAGGGTATGTTGATTTGCAGCTTCTTGAAGATTTCCAAAAATCTCAAGAACTGGTTGGCATATTCCTTTTTCTTCAATAGCTGGGGATATGGAGCTCTTGAGACGTTCAGTTGTGGTATCTCTTTTTCTTTCTGCAGACTTGGCGTGGGAGGTTGAACTCCATCTTGTTCTTCTCCCCTTTCATTTGAGACTTCTTCTTGTGGTTTTTGGGGACGTTCCTTCAGTTCCTTCCCACTCCTAAGTGTGATAGCTTGACACTCCTCCCTTTTGCTTGAATGGGCGTCATAGTAAAAGTTGTGGTTAGGAAGCTGCTTAAACAGATAGCTGATTTGTGTCTCCAGTTTCTTGATGGCAGCATTTTGATTCTGCATGTTTGACTGCACTTCCTCTCTGAATGCTTTACTGTTTCGAATGTCTTTGCATACTCCTTCAATTAAGGTTTCGATCTTAGAGAGCTTGTCATCAATTGATGGGTGATTCGGAGCAGATGTGCTGTTTTGGTTTTGATAGGCGTGTGGAGAAGTGTTGTTGTTGGAGTTGTAATGTCTCTGGTCTTGGTTTTGCTCTTGCTCACTTCCCCACCCAAAGTTTGGGTGGTTTCTCCATCCAGGGTTGTAGGTCTTGGAGTATGGATCATAGTTTTTCCTTGGTGAATTCCCAATGTAGTTGGCTTGCTCATGACTCCCCTCTGCTTCTTCATTCACTCCTTCTTGGGTTGTTGATGAAGTGGAGATTGCTGCTACTTGGTTCATCTCCATCTTCTTGGTGAGGTCAGCCAGCTGCTGGGTAATGAGCTTGTTTTGGGCCAACAGAGCATCTACATTGTTTAGCTCCATTACTCCTCTTGTGTTCCCTCTTTCGGAAGCATAGAAGTAGTCGTTCTCTGCTACTGTTTCAATAACATCTATGGCTTCCTCAATAGTCTTCTTCTTGTTCAAAGATCCTCCGGATGAATGGTCTACGGCCTTCTTTGACTCATAAGAGAGCCCTTCATAGAAAATGTGCAGCTGCACCCATTCGTTGAACATGTCAGGTGGAAACCTCCTTGTTAAGTCCTTGAACCTCTCCCTCACCATCTTGTTGCCTGAAAGTTTGGACCTCAGCTCTCAGCCTATTGATTCGTTGAGGAGGGTAAAATCTTGCTAAGAATTTGTTCACCACGTCTTCCCAAGTTGTCAAGCTTTCCCTTGGAAAAGATTCCAGCCACTTGGCTGCTTTGTCCCTAAGTGAGAATGGAAACAAGAGCAGTCTATAGGTATCAGGATGAACACCATTAGACTTCACTGTGTCACATATTCTCAGGAAGGTGGTCAAATGTTGATTGGGGTCTTCTTGAACACCTCCTCCAAACGAACATTTGTTCTGAACAAGGGTGATGAGCTGTGGTTTAAGTTCAAAGTTGTTGGCATGGATTGTTGGCTTTTGGATGTTACTTCCACAATTGCCTGGGTTTGGATTGATGTAGAAGCCCAAAACTCTTCTATCCTCCCCAGCATGATTTGCTCTACCTCCTCCCCCATGGTTGTGATCTTCTTTTTCATGATGGTTTTCCATGTTGTCTTCTATGTTTGGTTCAAAGAATTCCTCTTCTTCCTCAGCACCAACCACTTTCTTTCCTCTTGCTTCCCTCCTTAATCTAAGGAAGGTCCTCTCAGGTTCAGAATCGAAGGAAGTTGAAGCCCCGCTTCTTCTCCCTGTCATACAACCATCAAGTGCAAGCAATAAAAGATAGGTGCAGAAAGTATTTGTGTCAGAATTACTGTTAGCTGTGGGTGATGCAATATATCAAACAGTTAGTGGGTTAGCAAATAGAATTGAAAATAACAGAGAAAAACAAAAAAGTAGAGGGGGAAGGGAAGAAGTTTAACTAAAACAAAAAGTAAATCACTCAAACAGAAAATGAAATTCACAAAAATAAAAATGCTCAATCTAGTGATCTTCCAATTTAATCATTGTTGATGCACAATCAATCCCCAGCAACGGCGCCATAAACTTGATGCACGGAAAACTTGTCTCACAACAAATCTCCCTTCGGCAAGTGTACCGAATTTGTCGTCAAGTAAAAACTCACAATAGAGTGAGGTCGAATCCCATAGGGATTGATTGATCAAGCAACTTTAATTAGAAGAATGTTCTAGTTGAGCGAATCCAGAATTTGGGTTCAGAGTTGCAGAAAATAAAATGGCGGGAATGTAAATAACAGAAAAGTAAATGCTAGAATTAAAGGATTGGAAGTAAATGACTGAAAATAAATTGCAGAATTGTAAATGGGAATGGGGGATTTGCTCATAAAAGTAAATGGCAAAAATTAAAGAGAATGGGTAAGATCAGAGATGGGGAGTTCATTGGGCTTAGGAGATATTGCAATTCTCTGGATCAAGTTCATTTTCACCTCTTCCTCAATCAATGCACTCATTGATCTCCTTGGCAATCTTAAGTGATTGAATTACAATTTCTTGCAATTCAATCTCTCAAATCTTGATCAATAGTTAATTCCTTGCTCAATTGCTCATGAGAAGAGATGAAGTATGGTCACTGATTATACCACATGCATTTCCCAAATCAAGTATTGAGAGGGTTATAGTCACATACCCATCCAAACCCAATTTGGTCCAGCATGAGAAAGCATTTCTAGCTTGATCCCTTCATTCCTCTTTCAAGGTTCAAAAGAGATCCAAGTTTGAATAGCTTCTCTTCCATGATAACTACTCAATTGGATGAAGATCGAAAGCTTTCAAGTAAAATCAAGAGAAAAGATAGAAGAAGAATAATGAAAATTAGTATTGATCCATCAAATTACAACAGTGCTCCCCAACCCAATGAAAGGGGTTTAGTTGTTCATAGCTCTTGAAAATGAAAACAAATATGGAGAATACATCATAGAACTAGAAATTGCAGAGAAGGTAAAATACAGAGAGTAGTTCTCTTTTTCCCAGCTTCCCAGAACTTCTTTTACAATTCAAAGCTACTCCTATATATACTACTCTTCTCAGCTTCTAGTTTGCTCTTCAAGTCTTGGGCCTTTGGATCTTGAGTTTGAAGCAGTTCTTTTCTTCATTTGGGCTCGGCTTTACTTGCAGAGAGAAAGTGCTAAGTGGGCAGAGACTTTAGCTCAGGGCGTTAGGGGTGTTAACATTTAGTGAAAGTATAAGTTCGAGAACATTAGTGGCACTTAACATTTTCACTAACGTTCCAATGCACCCCTTTGCCTCACGTTAGAGCCCACGTTAACTAGGTTAACGTGGCTTCTAACGTGGCCTTGCCAACCTTCGAGAACGTTAGTGATACTCAACATTGTCACTAACGTTCCAGTGTGCCCCTTTTTGCTTCAGGTTAAAGCCAACGTTAACTAGGTTAACGTGGCTTCTAACGTGGCCTTGCCAAACTTCGAGAACGTTAGTGACACTCAACATTGTCACTAATGTTCCAATGTGCCCCTAGACCTCACGTTAGAGTCCACGTTAACTAGGTTAACGTGGCTTCTAACGTGGCCATTCTTAGCCATCCCAACATTAGTGACAATGTTGAGTGTCACTAACGTTGGCTCATCATTCATTCCTCATCGTTAGCTTCCACGTGAAAGTTAACGTGGCTCCTTGGGGGGTTGTGTGGTTGCTTCCAACATTAGTGACAATGTTGAGTGTCACTAATGTTGTCGACAACTCTCACTTCTTACGTTAGCTCCCACGTTAACCAAGTTAACGTGGGAGTTAACGTGGTGTGTTGCATCCTTAGGACAACGTTAGTGACAATGTTGAACGTCACTAACGTTGGCTTCTCTTCCCCCTTTAACGTTAGAGGCCACGTTAACTAGGTTAACGTGGGCTCTAACGTGGCCACTCATGAGTGTTTGCCAACGTTAGTGACAATGTTAAGTGTCACTAATGTTGGCTCAACTTCCCTTCTCCACGTTAGAGTTCACGTTAACTTAGTTAATGTGACTCTTAACGTGGGCAATGATGGCTTTGAGAGTGTTATTGGCAATCACTTTTCTCATTAACTTTGTAAGTTACCTCCCTTTCCTTGCTTCCTTTGGTCCTGAAATCAAGTAATAGAGTGCATCAAAGTTCTAGTCCAAGTCATGGGTAATGCAGCATACAATTTGTCACTAAATTCATGCAAAATCCTCATGAAATAATGTAAAATGCACAATGTATGCTTGAATCAAGGTGTAGGTGAATATCTACCCAAAACTAGCTTATTTCCTAAAGAAATGTATGAAACTACCCTAAAAACAGTAAAGAAAAGGTCAGTGAAACTGGCCAAGATGCCCTGGCATCACCCAACCAATATTCCCAAATTTCCCTTATTTAAATGATACACACTCTCGCTAGCCTAAGCTAATCAATGATTCAAACAAGAGATATTTATTGTTTTTCACTTAGGGGTAGTGATGGGCTAAAATTAAGAACAAAAAGGTATTAACATAGGCTCAAAATTGGTTAACAATGGAAGATAAAAGGTAGGCTATTTAGATAAGTGAGCTTTTTGAAATGAAGGCCTCAATCATATAAATGCATTCATACACAAAATAATGGATATAAAGAATCAAACAAATTAAATATTACAATCATAGAAAGAGAATAATATATACAAGAATGAATATAAGTGATTATATGATGTAACCACACAATTAGGCACAAAACTTACATGCTTATGTATTCTTAGCTAAAAAAAAATGTTCCAAAATTAATTCCTTCAAGAAAGTTCAACACCATTTTTTTTCAAATTGGTAGGGTGCCCTAAAACAGTTTTCTTGGAAAAAAAAATCATCACTTCAACCAAGTAGTCCTAACATAAAAATGGGTAGAATATGTACAAATTCTAACTATCATGCAATGCAATGACCAACCAACAAAGACGATTAAGAATTGGTATTGAAAATAGAAGTAGTTACCTACGGAGGTCGGTCCTCGACCTCTCCACACTTAAAGATTGCACCATTTTCGGTGCATGAAAAGAAGAGCAAGGTAAATGGGTTGCTACAACTGATGAGCTCCTTCAAAAGGTTGTGCGGAGGGACTTGCTTGTTGTAGTATTTAGAAGCTTTTCCTTTCTCTTCTTGCTGGCCAGCCTAAAAGGAGAGAAAAAGAAAGAAAATTAAGCCCACAACAAAGATATCAAAGCAAATAGAATATAGGTGGGGCTAATGCCAAATAAGAGTAGGATTCTCAACTACATGGTAGCTACAACATGTAAGTGAGAAAGCAATATAAGCAAAGAGCATATCAACTAACACTTGATGCAAGAGTAAAATTAAAGCATGAGTGAATCGCATAAAGAGCATTTGGAGCATCAAGTTCAAATAGGTACGAGTGGGTCATGAAAGACATGCAAGTTCATATCAATGCACAAATGGTGCAAGAGTCATCAAAGATTAAGCATTGACCTAAACATTTCATCACCTAATAAATATTAAATAAGTCAAGAAGTACCAAAATGATCCAAGAAATATTTAACAGTTGAGTAGGAAAAATCTAACACCAATGATAAAAAATAGCAAACTTAGAAAAGAAAATAAAAACAAGCTACAAAAATAAAATTAAAATGCAATGAAAAAAGCATGCAAATGCAATGGATAAGAGAAAATGAAAGATAAAAAAATGAGAAGTAAAATTTTGAAGAGAGGGAGAAGAAGAAAGTAAGAAAGGAAGAAGAAAGAAAGAAGAAAGGTAGAAAGAAAGAAGAGGAGAGAAGCAAGAAGAAGAAAGGAACAAAAATAAGGTACCTGAGGCGCGAAGGTGACGCGCACACTTCATCCACGCGTATGCGTAGGAAGCAGAAAAAGGCATATGAAGCGTGCGCATCGTCCACGCCTACGCGTGGCCAGCAGAAAAGAGAAGGGACGCGTATGAGCCGTGCGTACGCATGGGGTCTAATCGTGCTTCTCGCACAAAAGCAGCACAACTCCAGCATAACTCTCTGGTTTTTGTACCAGAAGTTCCAACATAAGCCTATGACGTGTGTGCATCGTCCACACTTACGCGTGGATGTGCGAAAAAACCAGTGACACGTATGCGTCACCTACGCGCACGCGTGGATTGCATTGTGCTCTTGGCACCCCACCCACACAGTTCCATCACAACTCTCTAGTTTTTGTACCAGGAGTTGCGGCAATGAATTTGATGCGTACGCGTCGTCCACGGACATGCGTGGAGTGCCCTTTTTTTTGAACATAGAAAAAACAGAAACAAGGCACTCTGACACACACACACACACACACACACACACATATATATATATATATACACTTAAAACTAATCAAAATGTAAAATTAACAAAATTTCTAACTCTTTTTGAAAAATTTTTCAAATACTATACTAGGCAATTCAAATAAAAATGCAATTCAAACAACTAACCTACAACTTAAGGCATAAATCTAATCAAACAAACTAACAATTAAAACACTAAAAGAAGAATATGCAAAGAAGAAAACTACCTAACGATGGCAACTCAATTTATCTATTGATTATATCTACAAGAGAATGGAAAGAGTTTACCATGGTGGGGTGTCTCCCACCTAACACTTTAATTTATTGTCCTTAAGTTGGACAATTGGAAGGCTCCTTGTCAAGGTGGTTTATGCTTGTACTCATCCTTAAACTTCCAAGGATGCTTGCTCCTCAAATGGTTGTTAGAATTTCCAACCGACTTTACAAAGTTTGGGTGAAGTTCTTCACAAGACATGAGCTCCCAAAATTGGCATTCATGTTGTGATCTGGGATCCCATATCTTATTTTCACACTCGTCTTCTAATTGATCATCATTGTTCCATTCGGGTGGTAGGCACATAGAATTCTCATTGGAGCACCAAATTCTCCTCCTAGATCCATACAATTTAGTATTCTTCCAACCATGGGATCTATGCCTTGAGGGTTCAATCTTAATAAGCCTGATGCGGGTGGAAACTGTCTCTTAACAAATTTCCTTCGGCAAGTGTACCGAATTTGTCGTCAAGTAAAAACTCACAATAGAGTGAGGTCAAATCCCACAGGAATTGATTGATCAAGCAGCTTTAATTAGAAGAATGTTCTAGTTGAGCGAATCCAGAATTTGGGTTGAGAATTGCAGAAAATAAAATGGTGGGAATGTAAATAACAGAAAAGTAAATGCTAGAATTAAAGGACTGGAAGTAAATGACTGAAAGTAAATTGCAGAATTGTAAATGGGAATGGAGGATTGCTCATAAAAGTAAATGGCAGAAATTAAAGAGAATGGGTAAGATCAGAGATGGGGAGTTCATTGGGCTTAGGAGATATTGCAATTCTCCGGATCAAGTTCATTTTCATCTCTTCCTCAATCAATGCACTCATTGATCTCCTTGGCAATCTTAATTGATTGAATTACAATTTCTTGCAATTCAATCTCTCAAATCTTGATCAATAGCCAATTCCTTGGTCAATTGCTCATGAGAAGAGATGAAGTATGGTCACTGATTATACCACATGCATTTCCCAAATCAAGTATTGAGAGGGTTATAGTCACATACCCATCCAAACCCAATTTGGTCCAGCATGAGAAAGCATTTCTAGCTTGATCTCTTCATTCCTCTTTCAAGGTTCAGAAGAGATCCAAGTTTGAATAGCTTCTTTTCCAAGATAACTACCCAATTGGATGAAGATCGAAAGCTTTCAAGTAAAATCAAGAGAAAAGATAGAAGAAAAATAATGAAAACTAGTATTGATCCATCAAATTACAATAGAGCTCCCTAACCCAATGAAAGGGGTTTAGTTGTTTATAGCTCTAGAAAATGAAAACAAAGATGGAGAATACATCATAAAACTAGAAAATGCAGAGAAGGTAAAATACAGAGAGTAGTTCTCTTCTCCAACTCCCCAGTGCTTCTAAACAATTCAAAGCTACTCCTATATATACTACTTTTCTCAGCTTCAAGTTGGCTCTTCAAGTCTTGGGCTTTTGGATCTTGAATTTGAAGCAGTTCTCTTCTTCATTTGGGCTTGGCTTTGCTTGCAGAGAGAAAATGTGAAGTGGGCAGAGACTTTAGCTCAGGACGTTAGGGGTGTTAACGTTTAGTGAAAATATGAGTTCGAGAACGTTAGTGACAATCAACTTTCTCACTAACGTTCCTAAGTAAAAGCCACGTTAACTTCAACGTTAGTGGCACAAACGTTGCCACTAACGTTGCCTCTAAGTCCTTCGCACACGTTATTGAGACTTAACATTCCCAATAACTTTGAAAAGCCCCCTTTGTTTCCACGTTAGAGCCCACGTTAACTTAGTTAACGTGGCTCTTTAACGTGGGCTTGCCATCCTTCGAGAACGTTAGTGACACTCAACATTGTCACTAACGTTCCAAGGTGCCCCTATGTCTCACGTTAGAGTCCACGTTAACTAGGTTAACGTGGCTTCTAACGTGGCCATGCTTAGCCATCCCCAACGTTAGTGACAATGTTGAGTGTCACTAACGTTGGCCATTCTTTCACTCATCAATGTTAGCTTCCACTTTAACTAAGTTAACGTGGAAGTTAACGTGGCTCCTTGGGGGGTTGTGTGGTTGCTTCCAATGTTAGTGACAATGTTGGGTGTCACTAACGTTGTCGACCACTCTTGCTTTTTACGTTAGCTCCCACGTTAACCAAGTTAACGTGGGAGTTAACGTGGTATGTTTCTCCTTAGGCCAACGTTAGTGACAATGTTGAATGTCACTAACGTTGGCGTTTCTTCCCCTTTTAACGTTAGAGGCCACGTTAACTAAGTTAACGTGGACTCTAACGTGGCCACTTATGAGCATTTGCCAACGTTAGTGACAATGTTAAGTGTCACTAACGTTGGCTTAACTTCCCCTCTCCACGTTAGAGTTCACGTTAGTTTAGTTAACGTGACTCTTAACGTGGTCAATGATGGCTTCGAGAGCGTTATTGGCAATCACTTTTCTAATTAACTTTGCAAGTTACCTCCCATTCCTTGCTTCCTTTGGTCCTAAAATCAAGCAATAGAGTGCATCAAAGTTCTAGTCCAAGTTATGGGTAATGCAACATACAATTTGTCACTAAACTCATGCAAAATCCTCATGAAATAATGTAAAATGCACAATGTATGCTTGAATCAAGGTGTAAGTGAATATCTACCCAAAACTAGCTTATTTCCAAAGGGAATGCATGAAACTATCCTAAAAACAGTAAAGAAAAGGTCAGTGAAACTGGCCAAGATGCCCTGGCATCACAACACCAAACTTAAAGCTTGCTTGTCCCTAAGCAAGTACTGGAACAAGAGAATGATGAATGGAATGCCAAGAGCAATGAGTCATTCTTGTGGAAGTCATATCACTGATTTTATGGTGGTTTCATGCATAGCAACTTAGGTTCATTCCTTTACTGGCTTTCAGACCTTTATCATGTCCTAAAACACTCACTTTGCTTACATCCCATGAGACTTTTATTCATTGATCCCTTTATTATCATTTTAGAGCTTATTGGTGTTCTTAGGCTAAGTGCTCTGTAAGGGGGCAACTTTTTAAGATAAGCTTTCAGCCAACACTCCCGAACCAGTTGGTTCAAGGTGCTAGGTGTTGAAGCACCCCTAAGGACCTACTCCCTCAAGTCTCTCCCCCATACATACACACCACAGGCACATAGTTTATTTATTTTCTTTTCTTGAGACCTTGGTGACCAGCACCTCTTTGGGTTACTAAATGCTCTGTATTGAGGGTTACTCTTGATAGTGGACTTTTAGCTGATAATCCCGAGTTAGTTAACCCAAGTTGCCAAGTGATAAGGCACCCCTAAGAGCTTATTCATCCAAGTAGATCCCTCACACAGGAACACCACAGACACATATCTTAAGATCAAAACCATTGGTGCCTAGCCTTATTGCTTGCCCTTTTTTCTT
The DNA here is from genome assembly GCF_003086295.3 of Arachis hypogaea. NCBI lineage: Eukaryota > Viridiplantae > Streptophyta > Magnoliopsida > Fabales > Fabaceae > Arachis > Arachis hypogaea. The sequence continues at coordinate 94,476,538 of NC_092051.1, read as the reverse complement.
TTGTTTTTCCACTTTCATTATTCTTTTCTCTTTCTCTTATTAGGATCTTATCATATACTTAGTCTCATGAGTATATTCAAAGCAAAGTATTCAATCCAGATAGTTTTCATCCCACCTTATGGTTGAACCAACTTAGCTAACTTATGATCATACCACAAACTCATGAATGTACTCCATATTTTGAACTCTACTCTGGTCTTTTGAAACATAAACATTCTCTCTTCATTTGATTTAAAGGGACAAGCATACAAGTAAGTTAAGGAAGATGTAGTGACATAAAGACTAGCACACAGAGACCTTCTTCAATACCAAAGACTTAAAAGACAGAATTGAAAAAGGTTTAAACAAAACATGGAAGCAAGTTCTATTTCATACAAGATCTTCCTTATTTAAAACATAGAGAAAGGTGAAATAAAGAAGGAACTCCACCACCTTTTACTGTTGTGGATGTCCATGCTCTTTTCCTTGCTTGTCCTCCTTGTTTCCTCTTGAATTTCCTCACATCCGTGCCAATCTTGCTTGCTTCCAATCCTCAAGTGCCTTCCTCACTGACTCATGACTCTCTTCCACCCTTTGTCTTTCCTCTCGTGCTAATTCATCCTTCATTTCTTCATACCTGGCTATTCTTGGATGCAATATTGGTAGCTGTCCCACTAAGTAGCCGAGCCTGGCTTGAGTGTTTATGTGATGTCCTGTCTCGCTCATGTAAACTCCTTCTGCGAATGCCCTTTGCTCATCCAATAGTTCTGCCTGTTCTATTTGTCTTCGATGCATCTCATGTATGTGTGCCCCTTGATGTGCTTGGATGTTGATTAGCCTCTGGATGGATTCTTGTTACTCATTTTGCCTTTGTTCCATCCTGTTGAATGTTTCTCCCCATTGTTGTCCTTGACTTAGTTGCTGTTCTATTATTTGCCTTTGCCACTCACCTTGCTGAGTCATCCATCTTGAGAGTGCTTCCTCTTGCTGCCCCATCATCTGTAATTGAAGCTCTTTCTGTGCTCCTTGGCTTTCCAAATATTGTCTAGACAAGCCATCAATGGCTTCCTGCAATCGGTGCATGTCCAAGGTCTGTGGTGCTTGCCCCTCTAAGATTTGTCCTTCCACTACTTGAGGGGCTGTTCTCTTCCTTTGCTTTCGTTGAGGCAGGGGGGATGCTGCAGCATTCATCCTTCGTACAGATATTGGGATGCCTTCCTTTATCCACACGGGGTCCTCATCTTCAAAAACCACCCCAGCTTTCTTGCATATTCAGTAAATAATGCTGGGGTAACCTATCGTTCCTCTTGAGTCGCTTTTCTCTGCCATCTTTCTAATGCCTTCAGCTATGAGTTCATGGACCTTGATTTCTCCTCCCTTCAGTATACAGTGCACTATTGTGGCTCTCTTGACATTCACCTCCGAGTTGTTTGCAGCTGGGAGAATAGACCTTCTCACTAGCTCAAACCACCCCTTGGCTTCAGGAGTGAGATCTGTTCTCTTGATAAACTTTGGTTTATTTCCCGCACCCCTTTCCCAGTCAGCTCCTGGTACACAAATATCTTGCAGAATCTGGTCATAATTGGGGTTATCCAATCTTGAGTGATAGCTTTCTTCTTCAAACTGTATAGACCGTAGCTTCAATGACCTCATGACACTCATGGGACCAAAGTCCACCATCTTTCCTCTCACAAAGCTTGTATAGGACTCATCCTTCTTATCATATCGAACCGCATTTGCATAAAATTCTCTTATGAGGTTTGCATTCACCTTAATGATCGGGTCAGTGAGGAGCTCCCATCTTCTCCTTTCTATCTTCTCTGTGATTTCGGGGCACTCAGTCTTTTTAACTTGAAATCCCAGCTCATAAATGATTTCTTTATCAACCATCCACCCGTATTGCAATGCATGATGCAAGCTTCTAAATCTCTTTTCATCATATGGGTGTTCTTCCATGGGTTCCTTTCCCTTCCTTCTTTTAGAACCCGAAGACGCCATGAATGATAGTTAATATATGAAGGTGGCAAAGTTGTGAAGATTTTTGGTTGTTTAGCGTTTTATTGCACTGAAGAGAGTGAGGTGGGAAAAAGGTTTTTAATGGGGTAGGGAGTGTCTTGTACCGAAATGGAGGGTGGTGAAGAGTGGGTAATGACAATGAAGGTGGGTACGGAACAAGGGTCATTTATATAGAGAAGTTGTGAGAGAATGGAGGGTGTGGATTGATGGAGTAGTTACTTGATGGACGGTTGGGGTGATGCATGGATAAAAGACAAGGATCGTCACTTTATGAATGAGATTGCTCGGTCTTTTAGGGGTCCCATTTTTCCAATGTTGTATGGCAACATTTTCCAATGCATTCCCTTTTCGGAACAAGTGTGTAGTCCCTCCTTTTGTGGTGTCCGAACCTTCTTTGTTTAACTGTCCAATCACTCTCCTATAATGTCCCTTTCCGTTTTCCTATAAGAATTAAAATAAGGAAATTAATATCATAAAAATCAAACTCTACGGCTAGAATAATAAAGAGAAGAAAAAGAGTTTGTTTATTTATGAACTTCAACTAACTAACTACTTGTGTATCCTTATACGCAGATTGATGGCACCATGTGGTGACACCAAACTTAGTTTGGAGCATTGTGATGAAAAGCTTTTTTCAAAGCTCCAAGAGTTCTGCTTTGAACACCAAACTTGTTCTTCACTATATACTGCATGATAAAGATGTCACCAACTGTTTGTCAAGTTTGGGTTGAAATTCATAAACATTGATTTATTCACTATTTTCTAAAAACATATAAAACATGGGTTGCCTCCCATGAAGCGCTTCTTTAGCGTCACTAGCTTGACGTTTTTCCCTCATCAGGGTGGTTGGTAGTGCTTAAAGTCTTCCCCTCTTGCTGTGGACTTGTATCCATTGGTTGGATCAATGATTTCTACATGTTCCAGGGAGAGAACTCTGTTGATAGTAAAGACATTAGGTAACTGAGATGGTACAGTGGGGAGATTAGGGGGAATATCTGGGAAGTAGGCTGAGATAACTCTATCCCCTGGAGAGAAGTCTTCCGTAGGGATCTTCTTGTTCCTCCACCTCCTTGGTACCTTCTTCTTTGTTTCTTTTGAGGTTACCTTGCCCTCGGTGACCTCTTTTTCTAAAGGAGTTGTGATGCTGTCTTCACCTGCCTCTAGAGGTTTAGGTTCCTCCAACTTTTCCTTGAGCTGTGGCAATTGCTGTTTTCCTTGTTTATCAATTAAGGGGATCTCAGAATGAACTGGCTGTGCTTTAGTGCTTGTTTCCTCTTTCAGTGTCTCATTATCATCTGTGCTTAGTTCCTTGTCCTTTTGATCTGTTTCTTGTGAGAGTTTGAAAACATTGAAGCTGAGTCGTTCATCATGGATTCTCAATATTAGCTCCCCTTTCTCTACATCGATAAGTGCTCTGGCCGTAGCTAGGAATGGTCTTCCCAATATGATTGGGTGAGTGTGACTCTCTTCCATGTCCAGAATGACAAAGTCTATTGGGAGAAAGTATTTCCCAACCTTTAGCAACACATTTTCCACCACTCCTATTGCTTGCTTTTGAGTTTTGTCAGCCAGTCTGATGATTACATCTGTGGGCATTATCTCATTGATCTGCAGCCTCTTCACCAAGGATAAGGGCAGTAAGTTGATGCTGGCCCCCAAATCACATAGTGCTCTATCGAACATAGTTTCACCTATGGCACAAGGGATGTGAAAACTCCCTGGGTCTCTTCTTTTTGTAGGCAACTCAGGTTGAATAAGGGCACTACATTCCTTGTTCATCACTATAGTTTGGCCTCCTTTGAGTGAGCTTTTCCTGGGAAGAAGTTCCTTCATATACTTGATGAATGCAGGCATTTGTTGAATTGCCTTGATGAATGGTATGTTTACATGCAGAGATGCAAACAAGTCTAGGAACCTTGAGTATATTCTCTTTCCCACAGCACCATTGAGCAATTGAGGGAAGGGTGCATAGAGCTTCAGCAGCTCTTGTTGTGAGATTTCTGGTTCTTGGTGATCTCTATCCTCCTCTTTTGTTGAGTTGTCTTCAGGTTGTTTGAAAAGTTTCCCTTGCTTGTCTTCAGTCTCTTGATCACTTGTAGTGACCATTTTGCAATCTTCCCATCTTACTTTCTTTGCTTCTCCTTTGGGGTTTTTCTCCGTGTCACTTGGGAAGCTATCAGTAAGTTTGGGAATCTTCTCAGCTAAACATCCCACTTGGAATTCCAGCTTCCTAATGGTCTCTCCCTGGTTCTTAATATTGGCTCGCACCTCCTCTTTGAACACCTTATTTTCTTGAATCTCTTGGCATATTCCTTCAAGTAAGGTTTCAATCTTAGAGAGCTTGTCATCAATTGATGGGTGATTCGGAGCAGATGTGATGTTTTGGTTTTGATAGGCGTGTGGAGAAGTGTTGTTGTGGGGGTGTTGAGATGTCCTCTGTGTGAATTGTTGGTGAGCTGCATTGTTGTTGGAGTTGTAACGTCTCTGGTCTTGGTTTTGATCTTGCTGACTTCTCCACCCAAAGTTTGGGTGGTTTCTCCATCCAGGGTTGTAGGTCTTGGAGTATGGATCATAGTTTTGCCTTGGTGAATTCCCAATGTAGTTGGCTTGCTCCTGACTACCCTCTACTTCTTCATTCACTCCTTATTGGGTTGTTAATGAAGTTGAGATTGCTGCTACTTAGTTCCTCTCCATCTTCTTGGTGAGGTCAGCCAGCTGCTGGGTAATGAGCTTGTTTTGGGCCAACAGAGCATCTACATTGTTTAGCTCTATTACTCCTCTTGTGTTCCTTCTTTCGGAAGCATAGAAGTAGTCGTTCTCTGCTACTGTTTCAATGACATCTATAGCCTCCTCAATGGTTTTCTTCTTGTTCAAGGATCCTCCGGATGAATGGTCTACGGCCATCTTTGACTCATAAGAGAGCCCTTCATAGAAAATGTGCAGCTGCACCCATTCGTTGAACATGTCAGGTGGACACCTCCTTGTGAGGTCCTTAAATCTCTCCCATGCTTCATACAAAGTTTCACCATCTTGTTGCGTGAAAGTTTGGACCTCAGCTCTCAGCCTATTGATTCTTTGAGGAGGGTAAAATCTTGCTAAGAATTTGTTTATCACATCTTTCCAAGTTATCAAGCTTTCCCTTGGGAAAGATTCCAGCCACTTGGCTGCCTTGTCCTTGAGTGAGAATGGGAATAAGAGCAGTCTATAGGTGTCAGGATGAACACCATTAGACTTCACTGTGTCACATATTCTTAGGAAGGTGGTTAAATGTTGATTGGGGTCTTCTTGAACGCCTCCTCCAAATGAACAGTTGTTCTGAACAAGGGTGATGAGCTGTGGTTTAAGTTCAAAGTTGTTGGCATGGATTGTTGGCTTTTGGATGCTACTTCCACAATTTCCTGGGTTTGGATTGATGTAAGAGCCCAAAACTCTTCTATCCTCCCCAGCATGATTTGCTCTACCTCCTCCCCCATGGTTGTGATCCTCTTCTTCATGATGGTTTTCCATGTTGTCTTCCATGTTTGGTTCAAAGAATTCCTCTTCTTCCTCAGCACCAACCACTTTCTTTCCTCTTGCCTCCCTCCTTAATCTAAGGAAGGTCCTCTCAGGTTCAGAATCGAAGGAAGTTGAAGCCCGGCTTCTTCTCCCTGTCATACAACCATCAAGTGCAGGCAAGAAAAGATATGTGCAGAAAGTATTTTTGTCAGAATTACTGTTAGTTGTGGGTGATGCAATATATCAAACAGTTAGTGGGTTAGCAAACAGAATTGAAAATAACAAAGAAAAAACAAAAGAGTAGAGGGGGAAGGGAAGAAGTTTAACTAAAACAGAAAGTAAATCACTCAAACAGAAAATGAAATTCACAAAAGAAAAATGCTCAATCTAGTGATCTTCCAATTTAATCATTGTTGATGCACAATCAATCCCCGGCAACGGTGCCATAAACTTGATGCGGGTGGAAACTGTCTCTCAACAAATTTCCTTCAGCAAGTGTACCGAATTTTTCATCAAGTAAAAACTCACAATAGAGTGAGGTCGAATCCCACAGGGATTGATTGATCAAGCAACTTTAATTAGAAGAATATTCTAGTTGAGCGAATCCAGAATTTGGGTTGAGAATTGCATAAAATAAAATGGCGGGAATGTAAATAACAGAAAAGTAAATGCTAGAATTAAAGGACTGAAAGTAAATGACTGAAAGTAAATTGCAGAATTGTAAATGGGAATGAGGGATTGCTCATAAAAGTAAATGGCAGAAATTAAAGAGAATGGGTAAGATCAGAGATGGGGAGTTCATTGGGCTTAGGAGATGTTGTAATTCTCCGGATCAAGTTCATTTTCATCTCTTCCTCAATCAATGCACTCATTGATCTCCTTGGCAATCTTAATTGATTGAATTACAATTTCTTGCAATTCAATCTCTCAAATCTTGATCAATAGCCAATTTCTTGGTCAATTGCTCATGAGAAGAGATGAAGTATGGTCACTGATTATACCACATGCATTTCCCAAATCAAGTATTGAGAGGGTTATAGTCACATACCCATCCAAACCTAATTTGGTCCAGCATGAGAAAGCATTTCTAGCTTGATCTCTTCATTCCTCTTTCAAGGTTCAGAAGAGATCCAAGTTTGAATAGCTTCTTTTCCAAGATAACTACCCAATTGGATGAAGATCGAAAGCTTTCAAGTAAAATCAAGAGAAAAGATAGAAGAAAAATAATGAAAACTAGTATTGATCCATCAAATTACAACAGAGCTCCCTAACCCAATGAAAGGGGTTTAGTTGTTCATAGCTCTAGAAAATGAAAACAAAGATGGAGAATACATCATAAAACTAGAAAATGCAGAGAAGGTAAAATACAGAGAGTAGTTCTCTTCTCCAACTCCCCAGTGCTTCTAAACAATTCAAAGCTACTCCTATATATACTACTTTTCTCAGCTTCTAGTTGGCTCTTCAAGTCTTGGGCCTTTGGATCTTGAGTTTGAAGCAGTTCTCTTCTTCATTTGGGCTTGGCTTTGCTTGCAGAGAGAAAATGTGAAGTGGGCAGAGACTTTAGCTCAGGACGTTAGGGGTGTTAATGTTTAGTGAAAATATGAGTTCGAGAACGTTAGTGACAATCAACTTTCTCACTAACGTTCCTAAGTAAAAGCCACATTAACTTCAACGTTAGTGGCACAAACGTTGCCACTAACGTTGCCTCTAAGTCCTTCGCACACGTTATTGAGACTTAACATTCCCAATAACTTTGAAAAGCCCCCTTTGTTTCCACGTTAGAGCCCACGTTAACTTAGTTAACGTGGCTCTTTAACGTGGGCTTGCCATCCTTCGAGAATGTTAGTGACACTCAGAATTGTCACTAACATTCCAAGGTGCCCCTATGTCTCACATTAGAGTCCACGTTAACTAGGTTAACGTGGCTTCTAACGTGGCCATGCTTAGCCATCCCCAACGTTAGTGACAATGTTGAGTGTCACTAACGTTGGCCATTCTTTCACTCATCAACGTTAGCTTCCACTTTAACTAAATTAACGTGGAAGTTAACGTGGCTCCTTGGGGGGTTGTGTGGTTGCTTCCAACGTTAGTGAGAATGTTGGGTGTCACTAACGTTGTCAACCACTCTTGCTTCTTACGTTAGCTCCCACGTTAACCAAGTTAACGTGGGAGTTAACGTGGTATGTTTCTCCTTAGGCCAACATTAGTGACAATGTTGAATGTCACTAACGTTGGCGTTTCTTCCCCTTTTAACGTTAGAGGCCACATTAACTAAGTTAACGTGGACTCTAACATGGCCACTTATGAGCATTTGCCAACGTTAGTGACAATGTTAAGTGTCACTAACATTGGCTTAACTTCCCCTCTCCACGTTAGAGTTCACGTTAACTTAGTTAACGTGACTCTTAACGTGGTCAATGATGGCTTCGAGAGCGTTATTGGCAATCACTTTTCTCATTAACTTTGCAAGTTACCTCCCATTCCTTGCTTCCTTTGGTCCTGAAATCAAGCAATAGAGTGCATCAAAGTTCTAGTCCATGTTATGGGTAATGCAACATACAATTTGTCACTAAACTCATGCAAAATCCTCATGAAATAATGTAAAATACACAATGTATGCTTGAATCAAGGTGTAAGTGAATATCTACCCAAAACTAGCTTATTTCCTAAGGGAATGCATGAAACTATCCTAAAAACAGTAAAGAAAAGGTCAGTGAAACTGGCCAAGATGCCCTGGCATCACAACACCAAACTTAAAGCTTGCTTGTCCCTAAGCAAGTACTGGAACAAGAGAATGATGAATGGAATGCCAAGAGCAATGAGTCATTCTTGTGGAAGTCATATCACTAATTTTATGGTGGTTTCATGCATAGTAACTTAGGTTCATTCCTTTACTGGCTTTTAGACCTTTATCATGTCCAAAAACACTCACTTTGCTTACATCCCATGAGACTTTTATTCATTGATCCCTTTATTATCATTTCAGAGCTTATTGGTGTTCTTAGGCTAAGTGCTCTGTAAGGGGGCAACTTTTTAAGATAAGCTTTCAGCCAACACTCCCGAACCAGTTGGTTCAAGGTGCTAGGTATTGAAGCACCCCTAAGGACCTACTCCCTCAAGTCTCTCCCCCATACATACACACCACAGGCACATAGTTTATTTATTTTCTTTTCTTGAGACCTTGGTGTCCAGCACCTCTTTGGGTTACTAAATGCTCTGTATTGAGGGTTACTCTTGATAGTGGACTTTCAGCTGATAATCCCGAGTTAGTTAACCCAAGTTACCAAGTGATAAGGCACCCCTAAGAGCTTATTCATCCAAGTAGATCCCTCACACAGGAACACCACAGACACATATCTTAAGATCAAAACCATTGGTGCCTAGCCTTATTGCTTGCTCTTTTTTCTTTTGTTTTTCCACTTTCATTATTCTTTTCTCTTTCTCTTATTAGGATCTTATCATATACTTAGTCTCATGAGTATATTCAAAGCAAAGTATTCAGTCCAGATAGTTGTCATCCCACCTTATGGTTGAACCAACTTAGCTAACTTATGATCATACCACAAACTCATGAATGTACTCCATAGTATGAACTCTACTCTGGTCTTTTGAAACATAAACATTCTCTCTTCATTTGATTTAAAGGGACAAGCATACAAGTAAGTTAAGGAGGATGCAGTGACATAAAGACTAGCACACAGAGACCTTCTTCAATACCAAAGACTTAAAAGACAGAATTTAAAAAGGTTTAAACAAAACATGGAAGCAAGTTCTATTTCATACAAGATCTTCCTTATTTAAAACATAGAGAAAGGTGGAATAAAGAAGGAACTCCACCACCTTTTACTGTTGTGGATGTCCATGCTCTTTTCCTTGCTTGTCCTCCTTGTTTCCTCTTGAATTTTCTCACATCCGTGCCAATCTTGCTTGCTTCCAATCCTCAAGTGCCTTCCTCACTGACTCATGACTCTCTTCCATCCTTTGTCTTTCCTCTCGTGCTAATTCATCCTTTATTTCTTCATACCTGGCTATTCTTGGATGCAATATTGGCAGCTGTACCACTAAGTAGCCGAGCCTGGCTTGAGTGTTTATGTGATGTCCTGTCTCGCTCATGTAAACTTCTTCTGCGAATGCCCTTTGCTCGTCCAATTGTTCTGCCTGTTCTATTTGTCTTCGATGCATCTCATGTATGTGTGCCCCTTGATGTGCTTGGATGTTGATTAGCCTCTGGATGGATTCTTGTTGCTCATTTTGCCTTTGTTCCATCCTGTTGAATGTTTCTCCCCATTGTTGTCCTTGACTTAGTTGCTGTTCCATTATTTGCCTTTGCCACTCACCTTGCTGAGTCATCCATCTTGAGAGTGCTTCCTCTTGCTGCCCCATCATTTGTAATTGAAGCTCTTTCTGTGCTCCTTGGCTTTCCAAATATTGTCTAGACAAGCCATCAATGGCTTCCTGCAATCGGTGCAATTCCAAGATCTGTGGTGCTTGCCCCTCTAAGACTTGTCCTTCCACTACTTGAGGGGCTGTTCTCTTCCTTTGCTTCCGTTGAGGCAGGGGGGATGCTGCAGCATTCATCCTTCGTACAGTTATTGGGATGCCTTCCTTTATCCACACGGGGTCCTCATCTTCAAAAACCACCCCAGCTTTCTTGCATATTCGGTAAATAGTGCTGGGGTAACCTATCGTTCCTCTTGAGTCGCTTTTCTCTGCCATCTTTCTAATGCCTTCAGCTATGAGTTCATGGACCTTGATTTCTCCTCCCTTCAGTATACAGTGCACTATTATGGCTCTCTTGACATTCACCTCCGAGTTGTTTGCAGCTGGGAGAATAGACCTTCTCACTAGCTCAAACCACCCCTTGGCTTCAGGAGTGAGATCTGTTCTCTTGATGAACTTTGGTTTATTTCCCGCACCCCTTTCCCAGTCAGCTCCTGGTACACAAATATCTTGCAGAATCTGGTCATAATTGGGGTTGTCCAATCTTGAGTGATAGCTTTCTTCTTCAAGCTGTATAGACCGTAGCTTCAATACCCTCATGACACTCATGGGACGAAAGTCCACCATCTTTCCTCTCACAAAGCTTGTATAGGACTCATCCTTCTTGTCATATCGAACCGCATTTGCATAAAATTCTCTTATGAGGTTTGCATTCACCTTAATAACCGGGTCAGTGAGGAGCTCCCATCTTCTCCTTTCTATCTTCTCTGTCATTTCGGGGCACTCAGTCTTTTTAACTTGAAATCCCAGCTCATAAATGATTTCCTTATCAACCATCCACCCGTATTGCAATGCATGATGCAAGCTTCTAAATCTCTTTTCATCATATGGGTGTTCTTCCATGGGTTCCTTTCCCTTCCTTCTTTTAGAACCCGAAGACGCCATAAATGATAGTTAATATATGAAGGTGGCAAAGTTGTGGAGATTTTTGGTTGTTTAGGGTTTTATTGCACTGAAGAGAGTGAGGTGGGAAAAAGGTTTTTAATGGGGTAGGGAGTGTCTTGTACCGAAATGGAGGGTGGTGAAGAGTGGGTAATGACAATGAAGGTGGGTACGGAACAAGGGTCATTTATATAGAGAAGTTGTGAGAGAATGGAGGGTGTGGATTGATGGAGTAGTTACTTGATGGACGGTTGGGGTGATGCATGGATAAAAGACAAGGATCATCACTTTATGAATGAGATTGCTCGGTCTTTTAGGGGTCCCATTTTTCCAATGTTGCATGGCAACATTTTCCAATGCATTAATTTCACACAACAATGAGGAAGGTTCAACAATTTCAACTGGCACATTGGTTGGTGCGGGATTATCTTCAATGGTGGGGCTTGCTTCTTGCTTAAGTTCTTCCAATCTTTTATCATCCACAATATGCCTAGGAGGTTGTACATGATCCTCCTCAACATCATCTTCAAGTTCAATGAAAAAAGGTTCAACAACTTCCATAAAATCATCAACAACATCACTTGGTGTGGAAGTGTTCTCAATCTTGAAATCCACCCCTTGTTCAACTTCGCATAGGTCTTCAACCACTTCTTCTTCAACAACAATTCCTATCCCTTCCACTTGTTGCACAACACACTCCATTTCTTTGTTCTCATGTTGAGATTTTAAAATCTCCTTCATTCTCCACTCTTCGGTTGATTTTCCATATTTGTCCATGGAAATGCTTTTCTTGTTGCATGAGTCCCATGAGTCCAAATTGACTTTAATTTTGGCAGGGTTGGCCATGATATCTTCATGTCTCTTTTGAGCTTCCTCTTGCTCCTTTTGATGGATGAGTGCTTGAAGCCGATCCATTGCTTCCTTGAGCCGATCCCTTGGCTCTTGTTCTACTTGACTAACATAAGTAGGATCATGTTGCTCTTGGACTAATGGATATGGATATTCTTCCATGGAGGGTTGTGGTGGAAAGAGAAATTCATTATGTGGTTGAAAGTTCTCATACATGGGAAGTGATTCATCTTGATAATGGCATAGGTGGTGGTTCTTGAGGGTATTGGTTGTCGAAATGGGGTGGTTCTATGTATGGTGTGTATGGCTCATATGGTTGTTGGTATGGTGGATATGGATTGGGATCATATGGAGGTATTTGGTGGTATGAGGCTTGTGAGTATGGTGGTTGAGGGCTATATTGAGGAGAGGGCTCATAGGCACATGGTGGTTGTGGTTGATAACCACAAGGAGGTCTACCATAGCTATTGGCTAGGTATGCATCATGGTATGGTTCTTGCTCATAATACATTTGGGGAGGTTGTTTCCAAGAAAGTTGATCAATTCCTTGAGACTCTTCCCATCTTTGATTGTTCCATCCTTGATGAATGTTGTCATTGTGATTCTCATTCCCTACAACATAGTTGTAACCACTCTCATAGCCAAAAGGGTGAGAATTCATAGTGGAAAATAAAAACAAAAATCTAACAAAAATAAGCAACAAAGTCCTAAACCTAACAAAAACTAACAAACAAGCAAAAGGCAAACATATTCACAATATTCACATATTCACAATAGCCAATAATATAACACTATTCCAATTCCCTAGCAACGGCGCCAAAAACTTGAATGAAAGTTTTTGTCGGTTAGTGGTGCACGTATCCCCACACCTTCGTATAGCTGTACCAGCAAGTGCACTGGGTCGTCCAAGTTATACCTGAGCAAGTCAGGGTCGATCCCACGAGGATTGGGGCTTGAAGCAAGCTATGGTTATCTTGCAGGTCTTAGTCAGGCGAAATAAAAAAGTTGTTGGATTGAGGCTTAATTGCATTAAAAGAAATATGAGAGAAGGGTATAAGGTATTTTGTCAATGAAATCAGTAATAGGAACATAGTTGAGGATTGGAGTTGCTTAGCCTTTCTGAATTAACTCTGGTATTACTGTCTTCTTTGCTTGTGAATGATATCTTCCATGGCAAGCTATAAGTAATTAATGCTGGTTTGAGCAGCTGCCAAAAATCCTCCAGATTTGAACCCCAAGTTAGTGTGGATCCATTCTGATTGAGGGTGAAGCTCGTACAGTCCATTCTCCTTGATGATCCTACTCAAAATGCCACAGACAAGGTTGGATCTTCCGGATAAGAGAATGCTGCATCTTTGGGTTCTAGCCACTACCATAGAGACCCTAATCTCCCCATAAATTGGCTGAACTGGTGTCTTGAGAAGTTCCCAATGAAGTCGTGGATTAGCCGTCTGAGAGATGTATAACCAAGCTGGCAGTTCAATGCTTTCCACTGAAGTATTCGCACGAACCCAAGTAGACACGAGTGATTGTTAGGCACGCGGTCCTAGTATGATGAACAGAGCTGATTGTCACTGGTCATTTTATTCACCATGTTGAAAAACAAATATACATCTTAGAATTAATCACACACGGATCGAAGAAAAATAGCAATACTTTTATTAATTCATTAGACTCAGTAGGGCTCCTCCCCTCAACCTAGGAGGTTTAGAAACTCATACTGAAAAGAAATACAATGGTAAAAATGTGTAAAGTGGCTTAAGATCCTTAACAAAGAGTGATCTACTTTAAATACTAAACTAATGACTAGTTAGGGTAAAACGTCTCTTTAGTGCTAAAATCCACTTCTGGGGCCCACTTGGTAAGTGTTTGGGCCGAGCTTTGATGTGATCCATGTGCTAGGAGGCCTCTAGGGTGTTGAACGCTGGCTAGGGGTCCTCTCTAGGTGTTTGGACACTGGGCTCTGCTCCTTGGGCGCTGGACGCCTAGAAGGGGGCTGGAGGCTGGCGTTGGACGCTAGTTTTGGGCCTTCTAATCCAAAGCAAAGTATGGACTATTAATCGTTGTTGGAATGATCTAGAAGTCAAATTTCCATTTTCATTGAGAATGATCCATTTGGACTTCTGTAACTCCAGAAAAGCTCTTCCGTGTGCAAGGAGGTCAGATATGGACAGCATCTGTAGTGCTTTCTCTGTCTCTGAATCAGACTTTTGCTCCAGCTCCTCAATTTCAGCCAGAAAATACTTGAAATTGCACAAAAACACACAAACTCAAAGTAGAATTCAAAAATGTGAATTTAATACTAAAACCTATAGAAACTTAATAAAAACTATACAAAACATACTAAAAACTATATGAAAACAATGCCAAAAAGTGTATAAAATATCCGCTCATCACAACACCAAACTTAAACTGTTGCTTATTCCAAGAAAATAAAAATAAAATAGGATGAAAAGAAGAGTAGGATGCAATAATTTTCAGAGTTTCCAATGAAGCTCAGTTTCAATTAGATGAGCGGGACTTAGTAGCTTTTTGCTTTTGAATAGTTTTGGTATCTCACTATCCACTGAAACTCAGAATGACTGGCATCCTTAGGAACTTAGAATCCAGATGATATTATTGATTCTCCTAGTTCAGTTTTTTTTATCCTCGAACACAGCTTTTTAGAGTCTTGGCCATGACCCTATGCACTTTGTTTTTCCAGTATTATCACCGAATACATAAATGCAATATACACTTTAACTAGGTGTACCTTTTCAGATTCTGATTCAACTTTGCTAGAATCCCCAGATAGAGGTGTTCAAAGTTCTTAAGCACACTCTTTTTGCTTTGGATAATGACTTTAACCGCTCAGTCTCAAGCTTTTCACTTGACACCTTCATGCCACAAGCACATGGTTAGGGACAGCTTAGTTGAGCCACTTAGGTCAAGATTTTGTTTTCTTTAGGCCATCCTAACCACTGATACTCAAATCCTTGGATCCTTTTACCCTTGCCTTTTGGTTTAAAGGGTAACTGGCTTTTTGCTCTTGCCTTTTAGTTTAAAGAGCTAATTGCTTTTTTTTTCTTTCTTTTTCTATTTTCTTTTCTTTTTCGCCATTTTTTTGAAATATGCTTTTTATTTTTCTTTGCTGCTTTTTCATGCTTCAAGAATCAAATTTTGGATTTTTCAGATCATCAATAATATTTTTCTTTTTTCTTTATTCTTTCAAGTGTCAGCATCCTAAAATTCCAACTTCAAATATGCACTGTTTAATCATACATTCAGAAAACTAAAGCAATGATACCACATAAAAAATAATTGATTATTCTTTATTATAGAACTCGAAAATTTATGCATCTTTAATTCTTCTAAAAAAATTTACTATTTTATTTATGTTTAATGATGATAAGAGGAATAATTTATAGCTAATTGGAAAATAAAAATTAATTAATTGCTACTAATGCTTATGTAATCCTAAAAATTAAAAGACATAAAAATAAAAATAAAGACTTAAATACTACTAGTGATCATGCAACTCTAAATTAGTATGGAAATACGTGAAACAGGAATAGGTGTAGTCACATGGTTGAAACTCAACAACCTTCAGCTTGAGGGGCGCTGGGCCCTTCAGCTTGAGGGACGCTGGGCTCTTCAACTCCTCCATCTCATGCCCTTGCTTCTCTTGCTCCTTGATCAGTCTGTAAATCATGCTGGTCTAATCTCTCTGCTCCTCTTTGAGCTGATCTAAAGTGCTCTGTAAGTGTATTACAGACACCTTCAGCTGGTCCCAATACTCAATTGGAGGGATCTCTTGGGGAGGCTCAGGTGGCTTCCTTTTAGGGTGATCTTCTTCTATCTTGGAACTCTTCATCACCTGTTTGGTGATTGGACTTACTACTGGAATAAAGTTATCGGAGGGGATCAGGACCTTGGCCTCTTGGCATAGGCGAAAGATGAGATTTGGATAAGCCAGCATGGCATTAGTAGACACCCTGTTTGCTAACTTATAAATCTCACGGGGAATTATTTGGTAGATTTCTACCTCATTCCCATTATGATGCAGTGAATCATCACTGCTCTTAGAATAGTGACTTCAGAGCGATTACTTTTGGGGAGTATAGAATGCCCAATAAAGTCTAGCCATCCTTTAGCAACTGGCTTGAGGTTTGCCCTTTTTAACTGGCATGGCTGCCCTTTTGTATTCTCAATCCATTAAGTTCCAAGCAAGCATATGTCCTCTAGGACTTGATCCAGCTTTTGGTTAGCTACAACCCTTCTGTTGTATGATCTTCCCCCTGACCATAGTGCGAAAGTATAGAAGGCTGTTCCATCTTTTTTTGCTTATCTGTCATCTACAGATTTGCATAGAATTCATGGATCATGTTGTGTCCAACTTTAGACTGAGGATAAGTTAGAATCTCCCAGCCTCAACCTTCGAATTTGCTCTTGGATCTTCGGGTATTCTTCTTCTCCTAAATTGAATCCCAACTCAGGGATTACTGGCCTTTTACTCATTATCTTGTGAAAATGTTCTTCATGTTGCTTGGTAAGGAATTGAACAGGTTTGAAAACAACTGTTGAGTTGTCTTCTTTCTTGTTCTTTGGGGCAGTCTTGCCACTTTTTTTGGAGCAATGGGATTGAATTCTTGATGAGAGGACAGGACTTCTTCCACACCAAACTTAGAAGATTTGCTCGTCCTCAAGCAAAAGGTAAGAAAGGAAGAAGAAAAAAAGTGAAGTAAAGGTAGAAATAGAGAATAGAATTCGAATGAGAGGTGGTGAGTGAGGGAGAAGGGCACGGTCACATATATAGAGGAAGGTGGAGAAGGGATTTTAAAAAATAATCATTAAAGAAAGATAAAGATTTTTGAAAAAGATAAGTTGTTAAACTTGAAAGATAAGAAAAGATTTTAAAAAGATAAAAAATATTTTAAAGATAAGATAAGAAGTATGAAAAAGATTTGAAAGTTTAATAAAAGATATGAACGAAAATTTTAAAGATAAGAAAAGATTTTGAAAGAACTTGAAAACAAGTTGAAAAAAAGATATGAAATTTTGGAAAGGATTTGAAAAGAATTAAAGATATGTTAAATTTGGAATTAAATTGAAATAGAAGTATTTGAATAAGATTTGATTTGAAAATAAAAGAATATTTGAAATTGAATATGAAAAAGATGAGTTGAATGAAGAGAAGATGAGAATTTTGAAATTACCTCTATGCTGCCTTGCTGGCGTTTAAACGCCCAGCTAGAGCTTCCTGGCCGGCGTTTAACGCCAGGCATGTGCTCCTTCTTGGGTGTTAAACGCCCAGCCAGGGCCTCCTGGCTGGTGTTTAACGCCAGGCTTGTGCTCCCTTTAGGGCGTTAAATGCCCAGCTAGAGCTCTTTGGCTGGCGTTTAATGCCAGGCTTGCTGCCTCCATGGGCGTTTAAACCTTGCCACCCTTTTCTGGCGTTTAACGCCAGGGGGCTTCCTTCTCTAGGGTATTCTGTTTGCTGTTCTGTATCATTCTGCCTCTATTTTAAGCACTGTTCATGATCACTAACATGAAAATTAACCAAATTAAAACATAATAAAAAATTAAAAATAAAATTAATTAAAATAGAAATAATTTAGAAAATTAATAATATATGAGGAATCATTGGGTTGCCTCCCAACAAGCGCTTCTTTAATGTCTTTAGCTAGACCTCACTGTACTTAACTTAGTAACAGTGTTGAGCCTCCTGGCTCTATATCTCCTCCAATGTAATGTTTGACTCTCTGTCCATTCATAGTGAACCTTGTGTTAGGGTCTTTTCCTTGAAGTTCTATGTGCCCATAAGGTGATACACTAGTAATCACATAGGGTCCCTTCCAACGGGATTTGAGTTTCCTAGGGAAGAATTTGAGTCTTGTGTTGAAGAGCAGGACCTTCTGTCCTGGTTCAAAGACTCTGGAAGATATTTTCTTGTCATGCCACCTTTTTTCTTTTTCCTTATAGATCTTTGTATTTTCAAATGCAGCTAAGCAGAATTGATCCAACTCATTTAGTTGGAGCAGTCGTTTCTCTCCTGCTGCTTTAGCATCAAGGTTGAGGAATCTAGTGGCCCAATAGGACTTGTGTTCTAGTTCCACTAGCAAATGACATGATTTCCCATACACCAGCTAGTATGGTGATGTTCCAATGGGGTTTTGAAAGCTGTTCTGTATGCCCACAGAGCATCATCAAGCTTTCTAGCCCAATCCTTTCTAGGATTCGCTTTAGTTCTCTTTTTGAGACTTCAGCTTGCCCATTTGTTTGGGGATGATACGATGTTGCTACCTTGTGGCGAACTCTGTAACGGCTCAAGACAGAATCCAGTTGTCTGTTACAGAAATGAGTTCCTCCATCACTAATTAGTGTCCTAGAGACACCAAATTTACTAAAGATATTTTTTTGGAGGAACTTCATTACTACTCTGGTGTCATTGGTAGGTGTTGCTATTGCTTCAACTCATTTAGACACATAATCTACTGCCACAAGGATGTAGATATTTGAGTATGAAGGCAGGAATGGTCCCATAAAATCTATGCCCCATACGTCAAACAGCTCAATCTCTAGGATTCTTTGCTGAGGCATGCTGTGACCATGAGGGAGGTTGCCAGCCCTTTGGCAACTATCACAGTTATGGACGAACTCTCTAGAATTTTTAAAGAGAGTAGGCCAGTAAAAGCCACTTTGGAGAACTTTGGTGGCTGTCCGCTCACCTTCAAAGTGTCCTCCATAGTCTAAGCCATGGCAATGCCATAGAATTCTCTGTGCCTCTTCTACAGACACACAGCGTCGGATTATTCCATCTGAGCATCTCTTAAAGAGATATGGTTCATCCCATAATTAGTACTTTGCATCATGCATGAGTTTCTGGGCTTTCTGCTTGGTAAATTCCTTGGGAATTGATGAGCGGATAATTTATACCCTTTTTGGCATTGTTTTTACTTAGTTTTTAGTATGTTTTAGTTACTTTTTATTATATTTTTATTTATTTTTATTCAAAAATTACATTTCTAGATTTTACTATGAGTTTGTGTGTTTTTCTATGATTTCAGGTATTTTCTGGCTGAAATTGAGGGACCTGAGCAAAAATCTAATTCAGAGGCTGAAAAAGGACTGCAGATGTTGTTAGATTCTGACCCTCCTGCACTCGAATTGGATTTTCTGGAGCTACAGAAAACCCATTGGCGCGCTATCAATTTTGTTGGAAAGTAGACATCCTGAGCTTTCCATCAATATATAATAGTCCATAGTTTTTCCGAGATTTGATGGTCCAAACTGGCGTCCAAAGCCAGCCTAAAACATCTTGGCGTAAAACGCCCAAACTGGCACCAGAATTGGAGTTAAACGCCCAAACTGGCACCAAAGCTGGCGTTTAACTCCAGGAATAGCCTATGCACGAAAAATCTTCAATTCTCATCCCAAGCACACACCAAGTGGACCCCAAAAGTGGATTTCTGCACTATCTACACTTAGTTACTCATTTTCTGTAAACCTAGGTTACTAGTTTAGTATAAAAACTACTTTTAGAGATTTATTTTATATCTTTTGATCACTTTTGATCTTTGATCACCTTATGTAACTTTTATCATCTTTTCATGTTTTGGGGGCTGGCCTCATGGCCATGCCTAGATCTTTTTCACTTATGTATTTTCAACGGTGGAGTTTCTACACCCCATAGATTAAGGTGTGGAGCTCTGCTGTTCTTCATGAATTAATGCAAGTACTATTGTTTTTCTTTCAATTCACGCCTACTTCTTATCTAAGATATACTTTTGTACTTAATTCAGTTAAGTCAGAATGAAGGGGTGACCCATGACAATCACCCAATCTTCGTTACTCGCTTAGCCAAGATCCGCGTGCCTGACAACCACAAAGCGGTCTACATGATTTTCAACGTAGTCATTGGATGACAGCTGGAGTATATTCTCTTGGGTATCTAATACACGGACCGAGCCCATGAGATTAGTATCTTCGTGGTATATGCTAGAATTATTGGCAGCCATTCCTGGGATCCGGAAAGTTTAAACCTTGTCTGTGGTATTTCGAGTAGGATCTGGGAAGGGATGACTGTGACGAGCTTCAAACCTGCGAATGTTGGGCACAAGTGACAGTGTGCAAAAGGATCAATGGATTCTATTCTGATGCTAGCGGGAACCGACAGATGATTGGCCATGCGGTAGCTGTACCTGGTATTTTTCATCCGAGACGAGAAATCTGACAGTTGATTAGCTGTGCAGAAACCGTAGAGGACCATTTTTACTGAGAGGATCTTACAGCTTGCCATGGAAGGAAGTAACACATGGTTGGAAGAAGGCAATAGAAAAGCAGAGTTTCAGAAGCAACAAAGCATTTCCAGACGCTTATCTGAAATTCCCACCAGTGAATTACATAAGTAACTTTATCTTATTTCATATTTTATTTTTATTTGAATTATCAAAACCTCATAACCATTTGAATCCGCCTGACTGAGATTTACAAGATGACCATAGCTTGCTTCAAGCTGACAATCTCCGTGGGATCGACCCTTACTCACGTAAGGTTTATTACTTGGACGACCCAGTGCACTTGCTGGTTAGTTGTGCGGAGATGTGAAAAGTGTGAATCACGATTTATGTACACCAAGTTTTTGGCGCCGTTGCCGGGAATTGTTCGAGTTTGGACAATTGACGGTTCATCTTGTTGCTTAGATTGGGTAATTTTATTTTATGTTTACGCTTTTTATTTTTATTTTCGAAAAATCCAAAAAAAATTGTGTTCTTCAGAATTTTTAAGAATGAATTCTAGAGTTTCATGAGATATGTTGAAGCCTGGCTGGCTGTGAAGCCATGTCTAATATTTTGGACTGAGGCTTCCACTTTTCATTGACATGCTTGTATGTTTTATGCTAAAGCTTGGCTGGCTATTTGGCCATGTCTAATCTTTTGGACCGAAGCTTTTACTTAAAGCTTGGCTGGCCATTGGCCATGTCTAAATCTTTTGAACTGGAGCTTTAGACTAACATTGCATGATTCCTGGGATTCTTATTAAAAATTTTGTATCCCTTTATTTTCTTTTTCCAAATAATTTTAGAAAAATACAAAAAAATTAATAAAATCATAAAACTAAAAATATTTTGTGTTTCTTGTTTGAGTCTAGTGTCAAATTTTAAGTTTGGTGTCAATTGCATCTTTTTAATTTTTCTTTAAATTTTTGAAAATTCATGCATGTGTTCTTTTATGATCTTCAAGTTGTTCTTTATGATTTTCTTTGTTTGATCTTTAATTTTTCTTGTTTTGTGTCTTTTCTTATTTTTCATATGCATTTTCGAATTCATAGTGTCTAAACATTGAAAATTTCTAAGTTTGGTGTCTTGCATGTTTTTCTTTTCTTAAAAATTTTCAAAAATATGTTCTTGGTGTTCATCTTGACATTCATAGTGTTCTTGGTGTTCATCTTGACATTCAAAGTGTTCTTACATGCATTTTTTGTTTTAATGTTAAACTTTTATGTTTTGTGCCATTTTTGTGTTTTTCTCTCTCATCATTAAAATTCAAAACTCAAAAAATATCTTTCCCTTATTTCACTCATAAATTTTCGAAATTTTAGATTGATTTAGTCAAAACTTTTCAAAATTTGGTTTTTTCTTATTAGTCAAGTCAAAATTTCAATTTAAAAATTTTATCTTTTCAAATCTTTTTTAAAAATCAAATCTTTTTCATTATTCTTTCCTGTTTTTCGAAAATTCTTCAAAATTTTTTTTCAAACTCTTTTTCTTATTTTTGTTTCATATTTTTGAATTTATTACTAACATTTAATATTTTGATTAAAAAATTTCAAGTTGTTAGTTGCCTATTAAGAAAGGATCAATCTTTAAATTCTAGAATCATATCTTTTAGTTTCTTGTTAGTCAAGTAATCAACTTTAATTTCAAAAATCAAATCTTTTTAATTTCTTTTTCAAATCTTTTTCAAAATAGATTTCAATCGTATCTTTTTCAAAACTTAATTTCAAAATCTTTTTCTAACTTCTTATCTTTTCAAAAATTAATTTTCAAATCTTTTTTAATTAACTACTTGACTTGTTGTTTGATTTTAAAAGTTTTCTATTTCAATCATATCTTTTTCAAAACCACCTAACTACTTTTCTCTCTCCAATTTTCGAAAATAACTAACCTCTTTTTCAAATTTCTTTTTTGTTAACTAATTGTTTTAAATTTTAATTTTATTCTATTTCTTTTAATAAATTCAAATTCTAACTAATAATTAAAATAAAAACAAAAATATTTTTTTCTTTCCCTCTCATCTCTTTCTATTTATATATTTACTAACACTTCTCCTCTTCTTAAAAATTCGAATCCTTTCCCTCTCTCTGTGTTCAAATTCTTCTCCTTCATCTTTCTTCTTTCTATTCTTCTATTCTTCTACTCACATAAAGGAATCTCTATACTGTGATATAGAGGATTCCTATCCTTTTCTGTTCTCTTCTTTTTCATATGAGTAGGAGCAAGGATAAGAATATTCTTGTTGAAACTGATCCTGAACCTGAAAGGACTCTGAAGAGGAAACTAAGAGAAGCTAAAGCACAAAACTCTGGAGAGGACCTAACAGAAATTTTCGAAAAAGAAGAAGACATGGCAACCGAAAATAACAACCATGGTGGAGATGCAAGGAAGATGCTTGGTGACTTTACTGCACCCACTTCTGACTTCTATGGAAGAAGCATCTCAATTCCTGCAATTGGAGCAAACAACTTTGAGCTTAAGCCTCAATTAGTTTCTCTAATGCAGCATAATTGCAAGTTTCATGGACTTCCATTGGAAGATCCTCATCAGTTTTTAGCTGAATTCTTGCAAATCTGTGACACTATTAACACCAATGGGGTTAATCCTGAGGTCTACAGAATTATGCTTTTCCCCTTTGCTGTAAGAGACAGAGCTAGGATATGGTTGGACTTACAACCTAAAGAAAGCCTGAACTCTTGGGAAAAGTTGGTCAATGCTTTCTTGGCCAAATTCTTTCCACCTCAAAAGTTGAGCAAGTTTAGAGTGAAAGTCCAAACCTTCAGACAGAAGGAAGGTGAATCCCTCTATGAAGCTTGGAAAAGATACAAGCAATTGATCAGAAGGTGTCCTTCTAACATGCTTTCAGAATAGAGCATCCTATGTATATTCTATGACGGTCTATCTGAATTGTCCAAGATGTCATTGGATCACTCTGCTGGTGGATCTCTTCATCTGAAGAAGATGCCTGCAGAAGCCCAGGAACTCATTGAAATGGTTGCAAATAACCAGTTCATGTACACTTCTGAAAGAAATCCTGTGAATAGTGGGACAACTCAGAAGAAATGAGTTCTTGAGATTAATACTCTGAATGCAATATTGGATCAGAATAAAATATTAACTCAGCAAGTCAATATGATTTCTCAGAGTTTAACTGGAATGCAAGCTGCATCCGTCAGTACTAAGGAAGCTGCCTCTGAAGAAAAAGCTTATGACCCTGAGAATCCTGCAATGGAAGAGGTGAACTACATGGGAGAATCCTATGGAAACACCTATAATCCTTCATGGAGGAATCATCCTAATTTTTCATGGAAGGATCAGCAGAAGCCTCATCAAGGCTTCAATAATAATAATGGTGGGAGAAATAGGTTTGGCAATAGCAAGCCTTTTCCATCATCTTCTGAGCAACAGACAGAGAATTCTAAGCTGAGCCTCTCTGACTTAGCAACCATAATCTCTGATCTAAGTAAGACCACTCACAGTTTCATGACTGAAACAAGGTCTTCCATTAGAAATTTGGAGGCACAAGTGGGTCAGCTGAGTAAAAGAGTTACTGAAATCCCTCATAGTACTCTCTCAAGTAATACAGAAGAGAATCCAAAAAGAGAGTGCAAGGCCATCAACACGTCCAACATGGCCGAACCTGTAGAGGAGGGAAAGGCAGTGATTTTCACTGAGGAGGACCTCAATGGACGTCCACTGGCCACTTAGGAGTTTCCTATTGAGGAACCAAAGGAATCTGAGGCTTATATGGAGACCATAGAGATTCCACTGAACTTATTGTTGCCATTCATGAGCTCTAATGAGTATTCTTCCTCTGAAGAGGATGAATATATTACTGAAGAGCAAGTTGCTCAGTATCTAGGAGCAATCAGGAAGCCGAATGCCAAGTTATTTGGTAATGAGACTTGGGAGGATGAACCTCCATTACTCATCAATGAACTTAATACATTGGTTCAACAGAAATTACCTCAGAAGAAACCGGATCCTCGAAAGTTCTTAATACCTTGCATCATAGGCACCATGACCTTTAAGAAGGCTCTGTGTGACCTTGGTTCAAGTATAAACCTCATGCCACTCTCTGTAATGGAGAAACTAGGGATCTTTGAGGTACAAGCTGTAAGAATCTCACTAGAGATGGCAGGCAATTCAAGGAAACAGACTTATAGACTTGTAGAGGATGTCTTAGTGAAGGTTGAAGGCTTACATCCCTGCTGATTTTATAATCCTAGACACTGGGAAGGATGAAGATGAATCCATCATCCTTGGAAGACCCTTCCTAGCCATAGCAAGAGTTGTGATTGATGTGGATAGAGGAGAGTTAGTCCTTCAATTGAATGAGGACTACCTTGTGTTTAAGGCTCAAGGATTTTTTCTGTAACCATGGAGAGGAAGCATGAAAAGCTTCTCTCAATACAGAGTCAAACAGAGCCCCCATACTCAACTTCTAAGTTTGGTGTTGGGAGGCCAACATCAAGCTCTGAGTATCTGTGAGGCTCTCTAAAAGCTCACTGTCAAGCTATTGACATTAAAGAAGCGCTTGTTGGGAGGCAACCCAATGTTATTTAATTTTATTTATTTATTTTCCATTGTTATTTTATGTTTTCTTTAGGTTGATGATCATGTGAAGTCATAAAAACAACCGCAAAATTAAGAAAAAATGAAAAATAGCATAAAAAATAGCATACCCTGGAGGACAGGCTTACTGGCGTTTAAACGCCAGTAAGGATAGCAGAATGGGTGTTTAACGCCCAGCCTGGCAGCATTTTGGGCGTTAAACGCTAGATGGGCAGCACTCTAGGCGTTTAACGCTAGAAAAGGCTGTCTGGTGTCTGGTTGGTGTTAAACGCCAGAAATGGGTAGCAGACTGGCGTTTAATGCTAGGAAAGGTAGCAGAGCTAGCGTTTAACGCCAGAAAAGGTAGCAGAACTGGCGTTTAACGCCAGAAAAAGTAGCAAAGCTGGCGTTTAATGCTAGAAATGGCACACAGGGGGCGTTTGAATGCCAGAATGGTGTAGGGAGCAGAATTCTTTGACACCTCAGGATCTGTGGACCCCACAGGATCCCCACCTACCCAACCTTTTCTTCTCTCCTCTTCACACCTCTCTTTAACACTCTTCTCCAAAATAACCTCCACCAATAACCTTCATTTCTCCTCCAAAACCATCATACAACCCACCTACTCCCACCCATTCAAATTCAAACCATCTCCCTCCCAAACCCAACCCCTATTACAAGAATTCCCTCTCAATTCCACTCCTATATAAGCCCCTTATCACTCCTTCCTTTTCACACATCATAACCACCTAAAACCCCCTTGGTCAAACCATTCACACACCTCTATCTCTTCAATCTCTTCTTCTTGTAATTCCTTCTTTCTTCTTTTGCTCAAGGACGAGCAAACTTTTAAGTTTGGTATGGAAAAAGCTCTGCTTTTTATTTTTCTATAACCATTAATGGCACCTAAGGCCGGAGAAACCTCTAGAAAGAGGAAAGGGAAGGCAATTTCTTCCAACTCCGAGTCATGAAAGATGGAGAGATTCATCTCAAAAGCCCATCACTAAAAAGAGGATGGAGCAAACAAGAGAGCCCACTCATGGACCTCAACAAGAGCATGAGAAAATTCCTCATCAAGAAATCTCTGAGATACCTCGAGGGATGCACTTTTCTCCACAAAACTATTGGAAGCAAATAAACACCTCCT
Organism: Arachis hypogaea; assembly: GCF_003086295.3. NCBI lineage: Eukaryota > Viridiplantae > Streptophyta > Magnoliopsida > Fabales > Fabaceae > Arachis > Arachis hypogaea. The sequence continues at coordinate 94,450,862 of NC_092051.1, read as the reverse complement.
TAGGAGAATTGAGTTCCAACATAGGGCAACTAAGGATGGAGCACTAAGAGCACTCCATTATCCTCACTAAAATCAGAGAGGACCAAAGAGCCATGAGGGAGGAGCAACAAAGGCAAGGAAGAGACATAGAAGAGCTCAAGCACTCCATAAGATCTTCAAGAGGAAGAACTAGCTGCCATCACTAAGGTGGACTGATGAGTATTTTGGTGGAAAAATTTATTTCTCCCAAAACACACAAATCTAACCAGCAAGTGTATCGGGTCGCATCAAGTAATAAAACTCACAGGAGTGAGGTCGATCCCACAGGGATTGAAGGATTGAGCAATTTTAGCTTAGTGGTTAATTTAGTCAAGCGAATCAAGATTTGGTTGAGTGATTTGTGATTTGCAGAAATTAAATTGCATGGAAAATAAAGGGAATGGGTAAATTGCATGAAGTTAAAGAGAGCAAGAAATTAAAGTGCTGAATCTTAAAGAACAAGAAATTAAATGGCAGAAACTTAGAATGCAAGAAATGTAAATTGCGGAATCTTAATGTGCAAGAAATGTAAACGGCTGGAATTGTAAAGGGAATTGGGGATTGGATTTGCAGAATTTAAACAAGAAAAAGTAAATTGCATCAAACAGAAGAGTAAAAGAGTGTTTGGGTTGAATCGGATCTGAAGCAAAACAAGTAAATGAACATGAAAAGCAAAAACAGAATGTAAATTGGAATTTCAGATCTCAGGGGTCCAGAGACTAGAAAACCAGTTCTAGATCTCACTACCTTCCTTGATCCAACAAGAACAATTGCAAGGGAAAAGTAAATTGCAAAGAAAGTAGATGAAGAACAATTAACCGAAACTGAAATTCAATTAAGCAGTAAATAAACAGAGAGATCCAAGGATGAGATTGAAACAGAATTTCTTCAATTCTTCAATCCAAGATCCAAGACAATTGTAATTGAAATTGAAAGCAATAAAACTAAGAGGAAGAGAAGTGAATTCTCTTTCCCCAAGACTAAGAAATTAAAGATCACTCAATATCCAAAGCTCTCCGAAAACTGTTATGAAAATTCAAAAGGAAAGCTCCCTGAAGAACTTGAATTCTATCCTATTTATACACTTTCTTGAAATGATCTTCAAGCCTTGAGTTGGGCCTTTGCTCTTGGTGGAATTGGGTTGAAAGAGGCCTTGGTTGATTGCTCTTGAAGTTTGGAGAAGAACCAAAGTGAACCAATTGAACCGGGTTGGAGTTTTGCAAAAGTTGGACCAAAAGTTGGAGCAAAAGTTAGGGTCTAACTTTTGGTCCAACTTTTTATATCAGCCAACATAACTTGCTGATACTCACGTTGGTGCAAAAGTTAGGGGTCTAACTTTTGCACCAACGTTGGCCTTCCTTGGTGCACTTGTGGCGCCAACGTTAGCCCAAAAGTTAGGGGCTAACGTTGGCGCAAACTTTTGCTCCTCCCCTTGTAGTTTTCATGTGCCAACGTTAGCCTCAAAGTTAGGGGCTAACGTTGGCGCAAACTTTTGGTGCCCAGGGAGTGTTTTTCTCATGCCAACGTTAGCCTCAAAGTTAGGGGCTAACGTTGGCGCAAACTTTTGGTGCCCAGGGGTGATTTTCATGTGCCAACGTTAGCCTCAAAGTTAGGGGCTAACGTTGGCGCAAACTTTTGGTACCCAGGGAGTGATTTTCAAGTTCCAACGTTAGCCCAAAAGTTAGGGGCTAACGTTGGGGCTAACTTTTCACCCAAAAGTTTGTGCAAAAGTTTGAGGCTAACTTTAGGTCTAGCTTTTTGCTTCCTGGTTCAAGTTCACTTATTCCATTGTCCTCTCTTCACTCCTAGCTATTCCTTCTTGCTTCAACCTTTCTCCAAGCTTTCTTCACCTATCATTAATCAACCAAACACATCAAAGCTATGCTTAAAATCATGAGATATTCATTCTTTCATAATATGTGACAATTATAGTATAAAACCTCATGAAATAGCATGAATTCATACATGGTTGATTAAATCAAAGGAAGCATGAAAATCTACCCAATTAGCTTGCTTATGGCTCAAGAAAGTGCATAATTCAAATGAAAACAAAAGAAAAAGACTAGTTAAAATAGGCTAAGATGACTTGTCATCACAACACCAAACTTAAAGCTTGCTTGTCCTCAAGCAAGAAATAATTTTATGCTCCAAGGTTCTTTTAATTAAGATGGATTGAAGAATAACTTGTAAAGTCCAGTGAGTGAAGTGATCAGGTACAGTGGGGTGAACTCTAAATCATGTGCTCTTGCAAGGGCTTCAGTGCTTACTAGTCTTCACATATTGGGAGTCTTAGGTCTTAGGATTTTCATCCAAATGGTATCATGGAGATCTCTTTATATGTAGTCACCTTGAAGCAGCTTATAGTTTCTTTGCTTTGGCCTTGACTCTAAGTGTCATGTCTCAAAGCGGCTCTTTAGATAAGCTTTCAATCAATACTCCTAAACCAGTTGGTTTTAAGGTATTAGGTGTTAAAGCACCCCTAAGGATTTACTTGCTCAAGCCTCTTTCTTTGACACAACTCAACCACAAGCATTTACTAGGCTAACAACTCTTTGAGTTTTGTTTCTTCTTTCTTTTTCTGCCTAGTAATTGATGCTCAGAGCCTTGGGCCATGTTCTTTTTGCTTTTGTATTATCTTTATTTTCTTTTGTTTTGTTTGCTGCTTCTTGGATCAATAGATTTTTGAGAATCTCCACAATACTTCTTTGAACTTCATGTCCTGCCTATGAGCTCCCATGCAAGTTTTCACAAGCATGCAACCTCAATACATAATCATACGACTAGAACCACCACTTCTCCTAATCTTTTGCTTGCCTCAAAATTGTTTGATTCCTCAATCCTTCTTTTCAAAGAACTTTCATGTGATGCATTTTTTTTTGAACATTGAGTGCAAACAAGTTTTGAAGAGAAAAATGTTGTGAATGATCAAGCATCTTGCTTATTGAATTTCAAAAAAAAACTATACTGAACAGACAGATAATCAGGGAAACAAAACCACTCTCAATTATAGTAGTGTTCAATGCAAGATAATCACTTAACAATACAACCTTTTGGAGTTCGCTTGCTTTACTCCTCATCATCATCATCACTGATCCACACATTCCTCTTTCATCTCTTTGGTTGATGATGTTTAATCCTTCCAAAAGTTTGTATGGTATCCTGCAGTGATATTGAAAGTTGCTTGTTCCCCAAGCACCTGGAAACAATGGTTAGTCTGGCTGATTTATTTATGGGCTTTTGAACTTACTTTGGTGTGAGAACACCAAACTTAGTACCTTGCCAATGGGTTTCATGCATCAAATTAACCATGTGTAATAACTTTTTTCTTTTCTTCTTCTTTTTCAAAAGCAATAAAACTGAAAACTAGGAAACAGCAGAATAGTTAACTAGTTCATCCAACATGCTTGAAGCCAGCATTATGCAGAGAGTGAGAATGTGTTTTAAAATGGGATTTTGGTGAAACACCAAACTTAGAATCCTGCATTCTCCTTTAGATTGTTTTGGTGTGCAACACCAAACTTAGCTTCTTGCATTATAGATAGAACTAATTAACCTTTTTATGAAAAGATAGTTACCTCCGGTTGGGTTGTCTCCCAACAAGCGCTCTTTTATTGTCACTAGCTTGACATCCTTCACTCTGTGCTCATAGAAGTTGAGGCTTCTGTTGCCTTAGGTTTCCTCCTCTCGCTATGGGCTTCCTTCCCTCTGCTTCTCTTTCCATAGCCCTCTTACTTTCCTCCATGACTCCCTTCTCTTTCAACACAGCATCCTTTTCATGGCTCTTTGGGTTCAGAGTCCCCTCCTTCTCACTCAATTCAGCAAGGTTTTGAACAAGTTGTTCCATCTGCCTTTCAAGTCTTCTGAGTGAAGCCTCCTGGTTCTTGCTTATCATCTCTTGATGTTTCTTTATTTCTTCCCGTTCTATTACCATCATTTCTTGAATTTTTATGGACCTCTTCATCAGCATTTCTAGAATATAGATTCTTTGAAAGGTTGGAAGTGGTTGTGGCTGTGTCAATTGTGGTGGTTGATGAAGGTCATTTTGAGCGAATGGTGAGGTAGGACGGGGTTGGAAGTGTGTGTGATTGTTGTTGTGGGGGTGTGTTTTAAATTGGTTTTTGAAGCTGGGATTGTTGCAGTTGAAGTCCCTTGGTTTTTGGTTTTGGTTCTCAACCCCCCTCCCATTAGAATGAGTTCTCCAAGGTAGATTGTACACATCATTCTGAGGCCTGTGTTGGAGCATGCTAGAGTGATTGCTTGGAGATTGTAGTTGCTCATAACTCTGTTGCTCATGGTTAATGACCCCAAAACTGTGTTCAGCTTGATCACTCCCATATGAGCTTTGAGTCAGGTTGTATGTATGTATTACAGCATGTCTCAACTCAGTGATTTTCCTAGCCATCATGTCCAGTTGTTGTAGAGTCTGCTGATGTATCTGCTTGTTTTGGCTTATTACTGCACGAGCACCTTCAATTTCTTTCTCTTGTGTGAATGGATGCACTTCTGCCTCTGGCTTAACAATTCTTTGTGATGGGTTCAATTTGACTAGGAGCCCATTCATCAGTTCTTCCCATCTGATAATGCTTCCTTGTGGAAAACCTTCAAACCATTGGGCCACATCATTCATGGCTATGGATAGTTGCTTCGAACTATGGGTTACATTATCATCCAAGGTGGGGATATTACTCTCATGATTGCTAGAATTTGTTGAGTTCCCCTCCATGATCTGCACAGTCACAAAAATTCAAGTGATGATTGAATATTTTCAAGCTCAGAATGTGATTCAGAAGGTTAGCTGGCACAAAGTATCAAACAGTTGATGGACTTGGGAGATTAGTGGCAGAAATTGCTTCTCTTGTGTAAGCAAGAGCATTGCATAGAGCCAGAAATTTCCAGGAAAACTTCACTTTGTTGCTAAAGCGAAGTTTCAGTCATCTCAGGCAAAAATTCAAACAGTTAGTGTGTTAGTCAAAATTAGAGAAAAATAAAGAAAAAGTGCTTGATCTAGATCACCACCTCACTTAATCATTGTCAATCTAATCAATCCCCGGCAACGGCGCCAAAAACTTGATGAGTATTTTGGTGGAAAAATTTATTTCTCCCAAAACACAGAAATCTAACCGGCAAGTGTACCGGGTCGCATCAAGTAATAAAACTCACGGGAGTGAGGTCGATCCCACAGGAATTGAAGGATTGAGCAATTTTAGCTTAGTGGTTAATTTAGTCAAGCGAATCAAGATTTGGTTGAGTGATTTATGATTTGCAGAAATTAAATTGCATGGAAAATAAAGGGAATGGGTAAATTGCATGAAGTTAAAGAGAGCAAGAAATTAAAGTGCTGAATCTTAAAGAACAAGAAATTAAATGGCAGAAACTTAGAATGCAAGAAATGTAAATTGCGGAATCTTAAAGTGCAAGAAATGTAAACGGCTGGAATTGTAAAGGGAATTGGGGATTGGATTTGCAGAATTTAAACAAGGAAAAGTAAATTGCATCAAACAGAAGAGTAAAAGAGTGTTTGGGTTGAATCGGATCTGAAGCAAAACAAGTAAATGAACATGAAAAGCAAAAATAGAATGTAAATTGGAATTTCAGATCTCAGGGGTCCAGAGACTAGAAAACCAGTTCTAGATCTCACTACCTTCCTTGATCCAACAAGAACAATTGCAAGGGAAAAGTAAATTGCAAAGAAAGTAGATGAAGAACAATTAACCGAAACTGAAATTCAATTAAGCAGTAAATAAACAGAGAGATCCAAGGATGAGATTGAAACAGAATTTCTTCAATTCTTCAACCCAAGATCCAAGACAATTGTAATTGAAATTGAAAGCAATAAAACTAAGAGGAAGAGAAGTGAATTCTCTTTCCCCAAGACTAAGAAATTAAAGATCACTCAATATCCAAAGCTCTCCGAAAACTGTTATGAAAATTCAAAAGGAAAGCTCCCTGAAGAACTTAAATTCTATCCTATTTATACACTTTCTTGAAATGATCTTCAAGCCTTGAGTTGGGCCTTTGCTCTTGGTGGAATTGGGTTGAAAGAGGCCTTGGTTGATTGCTCTTGAAGTTTGGAGAAGAACCAAAGTGAACCAATTGAACCGGGTTGGAGTTTTGCAAAAGTTGGACCAAAAGTTGGAGCAAAAGTTAGGGTCTAACTTTTGGTCCAACTTTTTATATCAGCCAACATAACTTGCTGATACTCACGTTGGTGCAAAAGTTAGGGGTCTAACTTTTGCACCAACGTTAGCCTTCCTTGGTGCACTTGTGGCGCCAACGTTAGCCCAAAAGTTAGGGGCTAACGTTGGCGCAAACTTTTGCTCCTCCCCTTGTAGTTTTCATGTGCCAACGTTAGCCTCAAAGTTAGGGGCTAACGTTGGCGCAAACTTTTGGTGCCCAGGGAGTGTTTTTCTCATGCCAACGTTAGCCTTAAAGTTAGGGGCTAACGTTGGCGCAAACTTTTGGTGCCCAGGGGTGATTTTCATGTGCCAACGTTAGCTTCAAAGTTAGGGGCTAACGTTGGCGCAAATTTTTGGTACCCAGGGAGTGATTTTCAAGTTCCAACGTTAGCCCAAAAGTTAGGGGCTAACGTTGGGGCTAACTTTTCACCCAAAAGTTTGTGCAAAAGTTTGAGGCTAACTTTAGGTCCAGCTTTTTGCTTCCTGGTTCAAGTTCACTTATTCCATTGTCCTCTCTTCACTCCTAGCTATTCCTTCTTGCTTCAACCTTTCTCCATGCTTTTTTCACCTATCATTAATCAACCAAACACATCAAAGCTATGCTTAAAATCATGAGATATTCATTCTTTCATAATATGTGACAATTATAGTATAAAACCTCATGAAATAGCATGAATTCATACATGGTTGATTAAATCAAAGGAAGCATGAAAATCTACCCAATTAGCTTGCTTATGGCTCAAGAAAGTGCATAATTCAAATGAAAACAAAAGAAAAAGACTAGTTAAAATAGGCTAAGATGACTTGTCATCATGGACCCATTCTTTAATTTCCTTGTTTTTATTTTTCTGTTTTTCGAATTACATGCTTTATGTTTTGTCTACGTTTGTGTCTTTATTACATGATCATTAGTATTTAAGTGTCTATGTCTTAAAGCTATGAATGTCCTATGAATCCATCACCTTTCTTAAATGAAAAATGTTTTTAAATTGCAAAAGAATAAGAAGTGCAAGATTTCGAGTTCTATCTTGAAATTAGTTTAATTATTTTGATGTGGAGGCAATACCTTTTGTTTTCTGAATGAATGCTTGAACAGTGCATATCTTTTATATTTGTTGTTTATGAATGTTAAAATTGTTGGCTCTTGAAAGAATAATGAAAAAGAGAAATGTTATTGATAATCTAAAAAATCATAAAATTAATTTTTGAAGCAAGAAAAAGCAGTGAAAAGCAAAAGCTTGTGAAAAAAAAATATATGAAAAGAAATTAGCGAAAAAAATAAAGAAAAAAGAGAAAAAGAAAGAAAAAGAAAAAGAAAAAGAAAAAGTAAGCAGAAAAAGCCAATAACCCTTTAAACCAAAAGGCAAGGGTAAAAAGGATCCAAGGCTTTGAGCATTAATGTATAGGAGGACCCAAAGGAATAATATCCTGGCCTAAGCGGCTAAACCAAGCTGTCCCTAACCATGTGCTTGTGTCGTGAAGGTGTCAAGTGAAAAGCCTGAGACTGAGCGGTTAAAGTCGTGGTCCAAAGCAAAAAGAGTGTGCTTAAGAGCTCTGGGCACCTCTAACTGGGGACTCTAGCAAAGCTGAGTCACAATCTGAAAAGTTTCACCCAGTTATGTGTCTGTGGCATTTATGTATCCGGTGGTAATACTGGAAAACAAAATTCTTAGGCTCACGGCCAAGACTCATAAAGTAGCTGTGTTCAAGAATCAACATACTGAACCAAGAGAATCAATAACACTATCTGAATTCTGAGTTCTTATGGATGCCAATCATTCTGAACTTCAAAGGATAAAGTGAGATGCCAAAACTGTTCAGAAGCAAAAAGGCTACTAGCCCCACTCATCTAATTGGAACTAAGTTCATTGATAAGTTTGGAATTCATTGTGTATTCTCTTCTTTTTATCCTATTTTGTTTTCAGTTGCTTGGGGACAAGCAACAATTTAAGTTTGGTGTTGTGATGAGCGGATAATTTATACCCTTTTTGGCATTGTTTTTACTTAGTTTTTAGTATGTTTTAGTTACTTTTTATTATATTTTTATTTGTTTTTATTCAAAAATCACATTTCTGGACTTTACTATGAGTTTGTGTATTTTTCTGTGATTTCAGGTATTTTCTGGCTGAAATTGAGGGATCTGAGCAAAAATCTGATTCAGAGGCTGAAAAAGGACTGCAGATGTTGTTGGATTCTGACCCTCTTGCACTCGAAGTGGATTTTCTGGAGCTACCAAAACCCAATCGGTGCACTCTCAATTTCGTTAGAAAGTAGACATTCTGGGCTTTCCAGCAATATATAATAGTCCATACTTTACTATGAGTTTGTGCATTTTTCTGTGATTTCAGGTATTTTCTGGCTGAAATTGAGGGACCTGAGCAAAAATCTGATTCAGAGGCTGAAAAAGGACTGCAGATGCTGTTGGATTCTGACCCTCTTACACTCGAAGTGGACTTTCTGGAGCTATCAAAACCCAATTGTCGCACTCTCAATTTCCTTAGAAAGTAGACATCCTGGGCTTTTCAGCAATATATAATAATCCATACTTTGCCCGAGATTTGATGGCCCAAACTGGCGTCCAAGGCCAGTCTAAAACATCTTGGCGTAAAACGCCCAAACTGGCACCAGAATTGGAGTTAAACGCCCAAATTGGCACCAAAGCTGGCTTTTAACTCCAGAAATAGCCTATGCACAAAAAAGCTTCAATTCTCAGCCCAAGCACACACCAAGTGGGCCCCGGAAGTGGATTTTTGCACTATCTGCACTTAGTTACTCATTTTCTGTAAACCTAGGTTACTAGCTTTGTATAAAAACTACTTTTAGAGATTTATTTTATATCTTTTGATCACTTTTGATCTTTGATCACCTTGTGTAACTTTTATCATCTTTTCACGTTTTGGGGGCTGGCCTCACGGCCATGCCTAGACCTTTTTCACTTATGTATTTTCAACGGTGGAGTTTCTACACCCCATAGATTAAGGTGTGGAGCTCTGCTGTTCTTCATGAATTAATGCAAGTACTATTGTTTTTCTTTCAATTCATGCCTACTTCTTCTCCAACATATACTCTTGTACTTAATTCAGTTAAGTCAGAATGAAGGGGTGACCCGTGACAATCACCCAATCTTCGTTACTCGCTTAGCCAAGATCCGTGTGCCTAACAACCACAAAGCGGTCTACATGATATTCAATGTAGTCATTGGACGACAGCTGGAGTATATTCTCTTGGGTATCTAAAACACGGACCGAGCCCGTGAGATTAGTATCTTCGTGGTATAGGCTAGAATTATTGGCAGCCATTCCTGGGATCCGGAAAGTCTAAACCTTGTCTGTGGTATTCCGAGTAGGATCTGGAAAGGGATGACTGTGACGAGCTTCAAACCTGCGAATGTTGGGTGCAAGTGACAGTGTGCAAAAGGATCAATGGATTCTATTCCGATGCTAGCGGGAACCGATAGATGATTAGCCATGCGGTAGCTGTACCTGGTATTTTTCATTCGAGACGAGAAATCCGACAGTTGATTAGTCGTGAAAAACCGTAGAGGACCATTTTCATTGAGAGGATCTTACAACTTGCCATGGAAGGAAGTAACGCATGATTGGAAGAAGGTAATATGAAAGCAGAGGTTCAGAAGCAACAAAGCATCTCCAGACGCTTATCTGAAATTCCCACCAGTGAATTACATAAGTAACTTTATCTTATTTCATGTTTTATTTATATTTTAATTATCAAAACCTCATAACCATTTGAATCCGCCCGACAGAGATTTACAAGATGACCATAGCTTGCTTCAAGCCGACAATCTCCGTGGGATCGACCCTTACTTACGTAAGGTTTATTCCTTGGACGACGCAGTGCACTTGCTGGTTAGTTGTGCGGAGATATGAAAAGTGTGAATCACGATTTCTGTACACCAGGAATGAACCTTATAGCCTGGCAATTTGCAATGTCTGCAAACCAAGGTACTATCTGGATGGCATAGAGTTTCTCATTTGGAAAGGATTCAGATATGTCAATGGAGAGAGAAGAAGTCCCTGCTACTGATTCAATCCAAGATAAGTGGTCAGCCACTTGATTTTCTGTGCCTTTTCTATCTCTAATTTCTATATCAAACTCTTACAGGAGTAGTACCCATCTTATAAGTCTTTAGAGTGGCATGATCAGTATAGATGATGACCTTAGATCCTACTAGGTAGGATCTAAACTTGTCAATGGCATAGACCCCTGCAAGTAGTTCATTTTCTGTAGTAGTGTAGTTTTTCTGTGCATCATTTAGTACGCAACTAGCATAATAAATGACATGCAGAAGCTTGTCATGTCTCTGCCCCAGGACTGCGCCAATGGCATGATCACTGGCATCACACATTAGTTCGAATGGTAAGTCCCAGTTGGGTGCAGAGATGATTGGAGCAGTGACAAACTTGGCTTTTAGAGTTTCAAAGGTATGCAGGCATTCTTGGTCAAAGACAAATGGGACATCAGTGGCCAAGAGATTACATAGGGGTTTTGCGATTTTTGAAAAATCTTTTATGAACCTCCTGTAAAATCCTGCATGTCCTAGGAAACTTCTGATTGCCTTGACATTAGTAGGTGGAGGCAAACGTTCAATCACTTCCACCTTAGGTTGATCTACTTCTATCCCCTTGTTTGAGATCTAATGCCCAAGAACAATGCCTTCAGTTACCATGAAATGGCATTTCTCCCAGTTTAGAACTAAGTTTGTCTCTTGGCATCTTTTCAGAACTAAGGCCATATGACCAAGGCAGGAGTCAAATGAGTCTTCAAAAATAGAGAAGTCATCCATGAGCACTTCAAGGAACTTTTCTACCATATCAGAGAAGATGGATAGCATACATCTCTAAAAGGTGGCAGGTGCATTGCACAGGCCAAATGGCATTCGCCTGTAGGCAAACACACCAGATGGGCATGTGAATACTATCTTTTCTTGATCCTGTGGATCCACTGCTATTTGATTGTATCCAGAATATCCATCCAAGAAACAATAGAAAGCATGCCCTACTATTCTTTCTAGCATTTGGTCAATGAATGGTAAAGGAAAATGATCCTTCCTGGTAGTTTCATTGAGTCTTCTATAGTCAATGCACATACGCCACCCTGTAACCGTCCTTTTAGGGATCAGTTCATTCTTTTTATTATGAACCACTGTCATGCCTCCCTTCTTGGAAATAACTTGGATAGGGCTCACCCAGGGGCTGTCAAAAATGGGATAAATGATCCCAGCCTCCTAGAGCTTAGTGACTTCCTTCTGTACTACTTCCTTCATAGCTAGATTCAATCGCCTTTGCGGTTACACCACTGGTTTAGTATTATCCTCCTGCAGGATTTTATGAATGCATCGGGCTGGGCTAATGCCCTTAAGGTCACTTATAGTCCACCAAAGGGCGGTCCTATGTGTTTTGAGCACTTTAATTAATGCTCCTTCTTCCTGTGGCTCTAAGGTAGAGCTTATAATTACAGAATAAGTATCTCCATCTCCCAGAAATACATATTTTAGGGAGGAAGGCAATGGCTTAAGCTCAAGCTTTGGAGGCTTCTCCTTTTCCTCAGAGATTTTCAGAGGTTCCTCTGAATCAGGCTGGGTATCATCAAGGATATCATTCGGCCCTTCCTTGAGACTTTTGGCCATGTTGACTTCTTCAACTAGGGAATCAATGAGGTCAATGCTCATGCATTCCTCAGGGATGTCTGGATACTGCATAGCTTTAACAACATTCAGGACGAACTTTTCCTCATTAACTCTTAGGGTTACTTCCCCTTTTTCAACATCAATGAGGTTCCATCCTGGAACTAGGAAGGGTCTCCCTAGAATAAGGGATGCAGTCATGTGTCCTTCCATGTCCAACACCACAAAGTCAGTGGAAAAAGCAAAGGGTCCAACCTTGATAATCATGTCTTCGATTACTCCTGATGGTATCTTAATAGAACCATCAGCAAGTTTAAGGCATATGCGGGTTGGTTTGACTTCATCATTCAAACAAAGCTTCTTTATTAATGAAGCAGGTATTAGGTTGATGCTTGCTCCAAGGTCACATAGAGCTGTCCTTGTACAAGCATCACCTAGAGTGCATGGTATCATAAAGCTTCCAGGATCCTTAAGTTTCTCTGGTAAGCTGTTCTGAATGATTGCACTGCACTCTTCAGTGAGGAGGACTATTTCTGTCTCTCTCCAATCCTTCTTATGACTTAAAATTTCCTTCATGAACTTAGCATAAGAAGGTATCTGTTCAAGAGCCTCTGCAAAAGGGATCCTGATCTCTAATGTTCTGAGATAATTCGCAAAGCGGGCAAATTGTTTATCTTTTTCCTCTTGATAGAGTTTCTGAGGAAATGGCATCTTAGCTTTATACTCATCAACCTTGGTTGATGAAGGCCAAATGCCATGTGTGTTGGAATGGGGGGTTACTAGCTTGCTTAGGAGGGTTGTTAACAGTGAATGACTGACCTCTCTTGCTTGGGCGTTCGATGCCCATACTGCTGCCTTCTTCCTGGCATTCAACGCCAGGGGTATTGCCTCCCTCGGCATTTGAATTCCCAGTTTCTGCCCTTTCCTTGCATTCAACGCCAAGAGTGGTACCTCCCTGGGTGTTTGAATGCCCAGTCTCTGCCCTTTTCTCGCGTTCAACGCCAAGAGTGATACCTCCCTGGGTGTTTGAATGCCTAGAGTTATCCTGTGCAGAGACCTAGTTATCCTCTATCAATTGTTCTTTCCTTAACCTTATGTTGTTCTGAAGTTGGGTATTCAAGGTTCTCCCACTTCTTAGTTGAATGGCCTGGTATTCCTCTGTTATCTGCTTCGATAACTGCTGCATTGTTTGACTCAACTGTGCTTCTACATTCCTGTTTGAAGCCTGAATTTCTCGCAAAGCCTCTTGCAATTCCAGTAGTTGCTGGGCAAGGGCGTGCAGTTGCTGGGCAAGGGCGTGCAGTTACTGTGTCAATGGGCCATCTGGCTCCGAAGGGTTAGGTTCAGTAGATACATCCTTAACCTCTCCCTTTATGAAAGTCTCAGCAGGTGAGTACAGATGCTGATTAGTGGCAACTATCTCAATAAGCTCTTGAGCCTCCCCAATGGTCTTTCTCATGTGTATGGAACCACCAGCAGAGTGGTCCAAAGACATTCTAACCATGTCTAAAAGTCCATAATAGAAGATGTCTAACTGTGCCCATTCTAAAAACATTTCAGTGGGACATTTTCTTAGCGTCCTTCTATACCTCTCCTAGGCATCATAAAGAGATTCATTATCTCCTTGTCTGAAGCCTTGGATGTCCAGCCTCAGCTGGGTCATATTTTTTGGAGGAAAGTATTGATTTAAAAACTTGTCTACTAACTATTTTCATATTTTCAAGCTAGCTTTAGGCTCGTTATCTAACCACCTCTTTGCTTGGTCCTTTACAGCAAAAGGAAAGACTAATAGTCTGTAAACATCTTGGTCTACTCCCTCATTGTGTACTGTGTCAGCAATCGTTAAGAAATCTTCCAGGAATTTTGTAGGTTCTTCCTGAGAAAGCCCAGAATACTGGCAATTTTGCTGCACTAGAGTAATAAGTTGAGGGTTGAGTTCAAAGCTACTTGCTCTGATGTGAGTTATGCTAATACTTCTTCCATAGAAGTCAGCAGTGGGATTTGTATAAGATTCCAGAGTTCTTCTGAACTCTTCATTCCCATTTGGGTTTATGATTAAGAAAGATAGAAGAGGAAGAAAGGTAGAAGAGGTAGAAGGAGAAATAGAAGTAGAAAAGATAAGATTAATTTTGAAAATAAGATTAATAATTTAAAAAGAATTGAAAATCAAATTATAAATTTCGAAAATAGAAGAGAGAGAAGAAGAAAATAATTTTCGAAAATAAGAGAGAGAAGGTTTAATTAGGAAGTTTTGAAAATGAAGAGAGATAAGATAAGTAATGAATTAAGAAAAGATTTAAATTTAAGATTTAAAATTAAGATTTGAATTTTGAAAAAAAAATTCAACAAGATAAATATTTGAAAAGATTTGAAAGAGATGAGATTTGAAAGTTGATTTTGAAAAAGATTTAATTTTAAAGTTTGAGATTTGAATTCTGAAAACTAAATTTTAGAAATTGAAATTTGGATTTTAAATTTTGAAATACGAAAAAGATAAGATAATATTTTGAAAAAGATATGATTTTGAAAAGATTTGATTTTTTTGAAATTTAAAAATTAAGATAAGATAAGATAAAAATTTAAAATTGAAATCTAAATTTTTATTTAAAATTTTCAAAAATTGATTTAAAAATATAGAAAAGATATTTTTTTGATTTTTAAATTTAATAAGGAGAGAGAAAAACAAATAAAAGACACAAAACTTAAAATTTTTAGATCAAAATGGACTTAGTATGCAAAAATTTAAAGACGAGCACCAAGGGACACCAAACTTAAAAGTTTTTAAGATCAAAACAAAAAGAAACCCAAGAACACTTTGAAGATTAAAAAAAGAACACCAAGAACAAGACTAAAAAAATTTAAAGAATACAAGAACACACAAATAACACCAAACTTAAAACTTTTGAACACCAAACATAAAATTTTCAAAATTTTAAAAGAAAAACACAAGAAGACACTAAACTTAAAGATTTGACACAAGATTTAACCAAGGAAAAAATAAAAAATTAACAAAAAAAAACAAACAAAAAGACTCAAACCAAGAACAAAGATTAAATAAAGGAAATAAAAATATTTTTGAAAAAGGTTTTAATTTTTTTGAAAAAGAAGAAGAAGAAAATAAAAATAAAAGACTCAAATAAAAAAAAAATTACCTGATCTAGGGAGCAAGACAATCCGTCAGTTTGTCCAAACTCAAATAATCCCCGGCAACGGTGCCAAAAACTTGGTGCACAAATCCCCACACCTTCGTACGACTGTACCAGCAAGTGCACTGGGTCGTCCAAGTAATACCTGAGCGAGTCAGGGTTGATCCCACGAGGATTGTGGCTTGAAGCAAGCTATGGTTATCTTACAGGTCTTAATTAGGCGAAATAAAAAAGTTGTTGGATTGAGGCTTAATTGCATTAAAAGAAATATGAGAGAAGAGTACAAGGTATTTTGTCAATGAAATCAGTAAAAGGAATATAGTTGAGGATTGGAGTTGCTTAGCCTTTCTGAATTAACTCTGGTATTACTATCTTCTTTGCTTGTGAATGATCTCTTCCATGGCAGGATGTAAGTGATTAACGCTGGTCTGAGCAGCCGCCAATACTCCTTCAGATCTGAACCCCAGGGTTGGCGTGGATCCATTCTGATTGAGGCTAAAGCTCGTACAGTCCATTCTCCTTGATGATCCTACTGAAAATGCCATAGACAAAGTCGGATCTTCTGGATCAGAGAATGCTGCATCTTTGGGTTCTAGCCTCTACCACAGAGACCCTAATCTCTCTGTAAATTGGCTGAACTGGTGTCTCGAGAAGTCCCAACGAAGCCATGGATTAGCCGTCTGAGAGGTGTATAATCAAGCTGGCGGTTCAATGCTTTCTACTGAAGTATTCGCATGAACCCTAGTAGACACGGGTGGTTGTCAGACACGCGGTCCTAGTATGATGAACAGAGCTGATTGTCACTGGTCATCCTATTCACCATGTTGAAGAACGAATATACATCTTAGAAATAATGACACACGGATCGAAGAGAAACAGTAATACTTTTATTAATTCATAGGACTCAGCAGGGCTCCTCCCTTCGACCTAGGAGGTTTACAAACTCATGCTGAAAGGAAATACAATGGTAAAAATGTGTAAAGTGTCTTAAGATCCTTAACAAAGAGTGATCTTCTACTTTAAATACTAAACTAATGACTAGTAAGGGTAAAACAGTCTTTTTAGTGCTAAAATCCACTTCTGGTGCCCACTTGGTGAATGTTTGGGCTGAGCTTTGATGAGATCCACGTGCTAGGAGGCCTCTAGGGCATTGAACGCTGGCTAGGGGGTCCTCTCTGGGCATTTGAACACTAGGCTCTGCTCCTTGGGCGCTGGACGCTTGGAAAGGGGCAATAGGCTGGCGTTGGACGCCAGTTTTGGGCCTTCTAATCCGAAGCAAAGTATGGACTATTATACATTTATGGAAAGATCTGGAAGTCAGATTTCCATAGCCATTGAGGATGCTCCATTGGAACTTCTATATCTCGAGAAAAGCTTTTCCTATTGCAAGGAGGTCAGATCTAGACAGCATCTGCAGTGCTTTCTCTGTTTCTGAATCAGACTTTTGCTCCAGCTCCTCAATTTCAGCCAGAAAATACTTAAAATTGCATAAAAACACATAAATTCAAAGTAGAATACAAAAATATAAATTTAACACTAAAACCTATAGAAACTTAATAAAAACTAAACAAAACATACTAAAAACTATATGAAAACATTGCCAAAAAGCGTATAAAATATCCGCTCATCAGTTAGGAATTTCCACAAAATAATTCCATTGTAAGTATAGTCCAAACCAACAAACAACCTTCAATGAAAGTTTTAATTCAATTCCATAAAGAAAAATGTTTAGAGAATTTAATCGACGAAAATCCTAACATCAAGTTTTTGGCCCCGTTACCGGGGAATTGCAATGAGTTCTTGTTATTAGTTATTGTATATATGTTAATAGTATTAATAGCTAGATTTTTGTTTGTTTTCTAGCTTTGGTTTCGGAGTTTGTTTTCTTTATCTCTTCTTAGTTTTTGATTTTGTTTTTCTTTTCTACTATGAATTCGCATCACTTTGGCTATGAGTTTGGTTCAAACTATGTTGTAGGAAATGAAAATGGAAACTTCAATGGAGGTTTGCATCAAGGATTTGGAGATCAAAAATGGGAGGAGCCTCAAGCATATAGACATCCTTCATGGCAACAACTTCCTCCGGTTTCTTATAGGTATAATCCTACTCCTAATGCATACCAACCTAATGGATGTGGTGACCCTTATTGTGGTTGTCAACCACAATCACCACATACATATAACCCCTTCCCTCAACATAGCCCTCAATAACCTTATTCACAAGTCCCATACCACCATTCACCTCTATATGATGCTAACCCATATCCACCATACCAACAACTATATGAGCCATATTTGGAGTCACCACCATTCCAACATCAATATTCTCAAGAACCATCAATTTCATATACCTCACATCCATATCCTTACCAAGATGAACCACCTTCCAATTATGAACCCTTTCCCCTAAACAATGAACCCTCTCTTCCACTACCTCCTTCAAGGGATGAAGTGCTCCGTACCTTCTTGCAAGAACAACAAAGAGATATTAGCTCTTATATCCAAAGGCAAGAAGAGAAACAAAAGGAGCTAAAGAAGATAGAAATCATGGTGGCTACCATGACTAAAGCCGCTAACTGCCTGGCCTCCCACCTAAGCTCATGCATTCAAGAAACTCCCATTGACGAATGTGGAGGATCGACTAAGGAGAATAGTGAGGGAGTAAGTTTGGAGCTTCAAGGTGAAAAGGAGGAGTTATAGCAAGAATTGCAACCAAGGGAGGAAGTTGAGATAATTGAACCAGAAGGAGCGGTTGAAGAATTAGGAGAGGTTGATCAAGAATTGGACTCAATCATTGATGAGTTCTTGTCCACACTAACAAATCACCTCGATGATCCTATTGAACCTTCTTCCATTGAACTTGAAAGCAATGTTAAGGAGGGTGTGCAACCTCCAAAGCATATGATGAATGATGAAGAATTGGAAGAAGTTGAGCAAGCAACAATTCTTCCTCTTGATGATGATTCCACACTAGCACATGGTCCTTTTGAATTTAAGGAGTCTTCTTCCATTAAAATTAAGGTTGATGTCGAGATAAGTTCCACATTATCTCCAAGTTGTGACATGAAAAATGGAGAAGAGCTAGAAGAGGTTGGTGAGGAAGTGGTTGAATGTGAAGAAATTTTTCTAGAAGTGGACATGGAAGATGCTTGTCAAGAGGTGGAGGCAGTCAAAGAAGAGCACAAGGGGGTGGACTCCACATTATCAAAGTGTGGGGAGGTCTCCCTTCCTAAGTCACCATCATCCTTTATACCATTCAAGTGGGTAAAATTCATATCCCTTAGCTTTCTTATTCCACTTGAATATGGGTTGCTCGAAACAGATGGTCAACTTAGAGCTCTTTGTGGCATGAAAAGTAAGATAGAGTTGGTTAATGGTAGGCATCACAATTCAAGGTTCACTATGGTTGAGTTATCAAAGTCTAAGTGCAATAGTTGGTGTAGTGCTACATTGAATGGATCTAGGAAGGTGTTTGGGTGCCTAATTGAGAATTCATAAGCCTTGTCACCCGGATTGAACTATGGTAGTCAATAAAGTTAAGCCTACAATAAGGATATTAAAGCAAATAGAACATAGGCGGGGGCTAATGCCAAATAAGAGTAGGGTTCTCACTACATGTTAGCTACGCATGTAAGTGAGAGAGCAATATAGGTAAAGGGCATATCAACAAATACTTGATGCAAGAGTAAAGTCAAAGCATGAAGAGCATGTTGAGCATCAAGTTCAAACAAGAAAGAGTGGGTCATGAAAGACAATAGAAGTTCATATCAATGCACAAAGGATGCAATAGTCATAAAAGATTGAGCATTGACCTAAAAACTGCATCACCCAACAATACCAAATAAGTCAAGAAGCACCAAAACTAACCAAAAAATTCTCAACAATTGAGTAGGAGAATTCAACACCGTTATTAAAATGAGAAATTTAGAAAAGAAAATAAGAACAAGCTATAAAAACAAAGTTAAAATGCAATGAATAGAAGTATGCAAATGCAATAAACAAAAGAAAATGAAAGATGAGAAAAATAAAAAGTGAATTTTTTTTATTATTATTTATTTATTTATTTATTTTTTGTTTTGAAGAGAAGGAAAAGAAGAAAGTAAGAAAGGAAGAAGAGGGAAGAAGAAAGGTAGAATGAAAGAAGAAGGAGAGAAGAAAGAAGAAGAAAGGAGAAAAATAGGGTGCAATCTTCGCACAAGCGTCGCCCATGCTTAAGCGTGGATTGCAGGAGGGACAAGCGACGCGTAGGCGTCCCCATGCTTATGCGTGGATTGTGCTTTTCGCACAAAACCAGCACAACTCTGGCACAACTCTCTGATTTTGTACCAGGAGTCCCTATATGGCAATCCACGCATAAGCGTCGCCCATGCTTAAGCGTGGATTGACGCTTTTTTTTAAAAGAAGCCTAAAACAGAATTTAACACTCTCCTAACCTATAAACATTCTAAATCACCCAAAATTCAAATTTAACAACAAATCTTTTAGTTTTTGAATAATTTTCAAATACAAAACAAACAAAACTTACACTTCAAGCAAAATACAATTTAACAACAACTATTCTAATCAAAACATGAATTTAACAAACAACCTATCAATAAAAGCAAAATGTATCAGAGTATAGAAAATAAGAAAAACCACCTACAATGGCAACTCAATTCATTCATTGATTATATATACAAGAGAATGGAAAGAGTTTTCCATGGTGGGGTGTCTCTCACCTAGCACTTTTAGTTTAAGTCCTTAAGTTGGACATTTGGGAGGCTCCTTGTCATAGCGGCTTATGCTTGAACTCATCTTGAAACTTCCACCAATGCTTGGACTTCAAGTAAGCTCCAAAATTCAAAATCCATGACACCTAACTTTGATGAAGTTCCATACAAGCTAAGGGCTCCCAAAATTGATCTTCATATATGCCCGGATCCCAGGTCTTGTTTCTACACCCATCTTCAAGTTGATCATCACAGTTCCACTTGGGTGGTAGACAAGCCGAATTCTCAATGAAGCCTCCAAACAACTCCCTAGACCCATGCAATTTGATTCTACACCAACCATTGCTATTCAACTTTGAGCATACAACCATCATGAACTTAGAGTGATATTTTCAACCACCACACAACTCTCTCCTACTCTTAACTCTACAAAGAGCTCTAAGTTGACCATCATTTTCAATCAAACCATATTCAAATGAGAAAGTAAAGCTTAGGGATAGGAATTTTACCCATTTGAATGTTGTATTGGATGGTGTCTTAGGAAGGGGTATCTCCAATGGTCTTGCAAGCTCCACTCCCTTGTACTCTTCCTTGATTACCTCCACCTCTTTACAAGCTTCCTCGATTTTAACCTCATCCTCTTGGTGGCTTTGTTCCAATTTAATCTCCTCTTCATTGCTTACCAAGGGCATGGGAGATTGTGCATCTTCTTCTTTGATCTCTATGTCAAGTCCAATAGGAGAGGATTCAATTGTAGATAGGAATTCATCAATGATTGAATCCATCTCTTGATCAACCTCTTCCAATCTTTTATCATTCATACTACGCCTTGGAGATTGCGCATTATCCTCCTCAACATCATTTTCAAGTTAAATGGAAGAAAGTTCAACAACTTCCACAAAATCATCAACAACATCACTTGGTGTGGAAGTATTCTCAAGCTTGAAATCCACGTCTTGTTCAACTTTGCCTAGGCTTTCAACCACTTTTTCTTCTTCAACAATGTCTTCCTCCTCCACTTGTTGCAAGACATACCCCCTCTCCTTGTCCTCATGTTGGGATTCTAAAATCTCCTTCATACTCCACCCTTTGGTTGATTTCTCACATTCATCCGTGGAGGTGCTTTGCTTGTTGCATGAGTCCCATGAGTCCAAGGTGGCTTTACTTTTGGCAAGGTTAACCATGATATCTTCATACGACTTTTGGGCTTCCTCTTGCTCTTTTTGACGGATGATTGCTTGAGGCCAGTCCATTGCTTCCTTGAAGCGATCTATTGGCTCTTGTTCCACTTGACTAACATAGGTAGGATCATAGTGCTATTGGACCAATGGATATGGGTATTCTTCTATGGAGGGTTATGGTGGAAAGGGGAATTCATTTTGTGGCTGAAAGTTATCATACATGAGAGGTGATTTATCTTGGTAAGAATAGTGAGGTGGTGGTTCTTGAGGATATTGGTGATGGAATTGGGGTGGTTCTACATATGGTTCAAAGGGTTCACAAGGTGGTTAGTATGGTGGATATGGATTAAGGTCATATGGAGGTGTTTGGCGGTAGGGGGCTTGTGAGTATGGTTGTTGAGGGTAATATTGAGGGAAGGGGTCATATGTCTGTGGTGGTTGTGGTTGACAATCACAATGAGGGTCACAACATATATTAGATTGGTATGCATTAGGAGTGGAATTATACCTATAAGGGACCGGAGGAGGTTGTTGCCAAGAAGGTTGATCAATCCCTTGAGGCTCCTCCCATCTTTGATTGTTCCATCCTTGATGCATGTTGTCATTGTAGTTTTCATTTTCTACAACATAATTTGAGCCAAACTCATAGCCAAACGGATGAGAATTCATAGTAGCAAATAAAAATAAAAGCTAACAAAAATAAGCAACAAAGTCCTAAACCTGACAAAAACTAACAAACAAGCAAAAGGCAAACATATTTACATATTCACAATAGCCAATAATATAACACCATTGCAATTCCCCGGCAACGGTGCCATTTTGATGAAAGGAATTATTATGTCGGTATAGAATTCCACAAATAAACTCTCGTTGCAAGTATAGTTCTAAACCAACAAATAATCCTCAATAAAAAATTTGGTTGTCACAAGTACAAACCCCATTAAGAATTAACCGAAGTATTTAACCTCGGGTTGTCTCATAAGAAATTGCAATGAAGTGATCAATTATTGGCTATGAAGAACAAGGGGGTTTGATTTGTAATTTGCAAGGAAATATAAAAGCAAGGAAGTAAATAACAAGAACTAATAAAAGAAAGGAAAAGAACTCTTGGATAAGACATGGGAATTGAGATCACTATCCTTGTCTACAAACCATATATTGACAATTATGAGGAACCAAGCTCATTAAGTCTACTTTTATACTTGAAGTATATCAAATGGCTTGATCAACATTAATCCATAGGTTCTAACCTAGCTACTAATTGACTTAGTAGTAGGCTAGTATCAATGGTTATCAAATTGATCACCAAGAGTTCTCAAATCACCAATTTAATGAGACCCAATGACTCAAGGTCACTCAATTCCCTTAGCCTAGGCCAAGAGTCAAGAAAACTACTCAATACGAGAATTAACAAAACCCATAACTACATAAGCAAGAAATCAACAATAGCAATGAAGATAGAAATAAAAGAAGACATGGAAAGATAAAATTACATTAGAAGAAATCAAGATCCAATAATGGTTCATCAACATAAAAGAGAGCAAAATAAGAAATTAACAAGAGAAGAAAATAAACTAAAATTCTAGAACAAATAAAAGTAAAGGAAAACTAAAATGAAACAAGATTAGAATCTAGATAAAAAAGGAAATGGAAATAAGAACCCTAAATCTAGAGAGAGGAAAGAGCCTCTCTCTCTAGAATTCTACCCTAAAACATGATGAAAACTAAACTATGACTACTTGGTTCATTCACCCTTCAATCCTCGGGTTCAATAGCATCAGAAATGAGTTGGACTGGGCCCAAAATGCCTCAGAAATTGCTGGCCATGAGTTGCTCAAGATGGCCCACGCTGATCCTTTGACGCGCACGCATGGGGAACGCGTGCACGTCACCTAAATACAAGGCAACACCCGCGTCTACTTGGGTTCAGAATGCGTCTTTCACCGGACAAAGACAAACCAACAGCTTGAATATACATCTCTCAGACGACTAATCCACAACTTCGTTGGGGACTTCCCGAGACTTCAGTTCAGCTGATTTTCGGGGAGATTAGGGTCTCTGTGGTAGAGGCTAGAACCCAAAGATGCAGTATTCTCTGATCTGGAAGATCCGACCTTGTCTGTGGCATTTTAAGTAGGATCATAAAGGAGAATGGACTGTACGCACTTCACCCTCAAGTAGAGATGGATCCACACTAAACCTAGGGTTCAGATCTGGAGGAGTATTGGCAGCTGATCAAACCAGTGTCAATCAAATACAGCCTGCCATTGAAGAAATCACTCACAAGCAAAGAGAGCAGTAGTACCAGAGTTAATTCAGAAAGACAAAGCAACTCCAACTCTCAGCTTTATTCCTATTCTTATCCTTTAACTTTATTACCATTCGGTATTCCTTTCACAGTCAACAACCTTCTGATTTCGCCTGACTAAGACCTGCAAGACAACCATTGCTTGCTTCAAGCCATAATCCTCATGGGATCGACCCTGACTCGCTCAGGTATTACTTGGACGACCCAGTGCACTTGCTGGTACTGCTGCTATATGAACAGTGTGGGGTTTGCGTACACACGCACCAGTTGACTAAGTAGGATTAACTCTTCATAATCATCATATGTTTGTGGTCAATGGCTAGGATAGGTAACCTTGATTCTCAATCCTTGCCAAGAGGATTCTAGCATTTGAATTTCCATTCTTTTTGATTAATTGCCTTGCATTTAATTACTTTGATATTTAGTTATTGTTTGCTTATTTACTTTCTTGCTATTTACATTTCTTACCCCTTGCCATCAAAACTCCATTTCCCCCATAGCCAATAATTGTGCACTTCCATTGTAATTCCTAGGGAGAATGACCCGGGAATTCAAACTCCCAGTTTATCTTTGTTTTAGATTGTGACAATTCTTATTTTTAAACTTTGATTGAGAGGATCCATTCCGAACCAGCATAAACCTCTTCATCAAGTTTTTGGCGCTGTTGGCGGGGAGTTACAATGTGTGCTTATTGTTGGCTATTGTGCAGATGTGAATATTATGAATAGCTTATTTTTGATTGATTAGTTGCTTGATTTTGTTATTTGTTAGGAGTTTGTTTGAATTGCTTCTTGATAGTTTTTATTTTTATTTTCCCTCATTTCTATGAATTTTCACCCTTTTGGCTTAGAGTTTGGTTGTTATGATGTTGTAGGAAGTGAAAACCTCAATGATGGAATGCATCATGAGTTGTGGGATCAATTGAGTGAGGAGCCATATGCCTCTAGGCAACCCTCCTAGCAAGAACCTCCTCCATATTCTTATAGCCACTACCCACCCCTTGATGCATAGCAATACAACCCAAACCCTCAACACTATGATCAACCTTACTCACAAGTCATATCACACTATTACCAAATACTTCCACATGAGCCTAAGCTTTACCCACCATACCATCAACCTTATGTACCTCATGAACAACCTTATGAACCACACTTAGAACCACCACAATTCCAACACCAATACCCCTCACCACCTCAATACTCTTATCAATATCAACCACCTTCAACATATGAGGACCTTCTCCCACATGATGAACCTTCTTTTTTCCCACAACTTTCAACGGAGGAAGCATTCCAATTCTTCCTTCAAGAGCAAGAAGAGTACTAAAAGAGGCAAGACAACATCATGGCTACCTTAGCCGGAGCCCTATCCCATTTAGCCTCACTACACTCTTCCAACAATTCAAGTACCTCTATGAATGAAAGTGAAGAATCAACTCCAATTGAAGCATGTGGATTAGAGGAGAGCTTGGAATAACAAGGGAAATAAGGGGAATTGAAGCATGAGTTGCAAGTGGAGAATGTTGAATTCAAGGAATTAGAAGAAGTGGTTGAAAGACTTGAAGAGGTGGAGATCATACAAGAAGAACTATCACCTCTTTCATTTAAGTGGGTAACATCCTTAACCTTGAGTTTCATTATTACACTTGAATATGGTTTGATTGAAAATAATAGTCAACTTAGGAATCTTTCTGGATTGGGAAATAAAGGAAA
Organism: Arachis hypogaea; assembly: GCF_003086295.3. Classification (NCBI taxonomy): domain Eukaryota; kingdom Viridiplantae; phylum Streptophyta; class Magnoliopsida; order Fabales; family Fabaceae; genus Arachis; species Arachis hypogaea. The sequence goes on along the minus strand of NC_092051.1, from coordinate 94,425,966 downwards.
ATTAGCTAGTGGTTGGAAACATGATCCTAGGTTCATAAAAGTTGAATCTTTAAATTTTGCTTGAATGGTTGATGTAATTCTCAATTAGATGGATGGTTTGGACACTTGAGTGAGAACTTTGAATGCTTTCCACCCGGATAGAATCATTTGAGTCAACAAGAAGATCACGTGCACAAGATTTAGGATTCCAGAGGCCATTGGAGATGCAAACATTGGTGGGGATTCAAGGAAGAATTCAAGCACAAGCCACCAAAGCCAAGGCTCTCCCAATTATCCAACTTAAGGACAATAAATAAAAGTGATAGGTGGAAGACACCCCCACCATGGTAACACCTTTCTAACCCTCTCTTTGTATATCGTTTTAATTCATTGCATTTTGTTTCTTGTAGATAGCTTATGATTAGTTTAATTTCAAGCTAAGTTAGGTTAAATTTTAGTTTGGATAATGTAGTTGTCCAATGTTGGATGTTCTGAGGGTTGGAACCCTTTTGTTGAGCTCAAGTTTGGTGCCTTAGAGCTCTAAAAAATTTTGGAAAAAATAGAGCATGTGCGCGCGCACAGTCTTGTGCGTACACACACATACCCCAATTTTCTGCACTCTGTGCGCACGCACCCAGTTGTGCGTACGCACATTCCTTTACACAGCCCCTGTTCAGAGCGCTGGCATGCCGTGTGCGTGGGCGCCCCTTTTGTATTTTGCGCTCTGTGCGTGTGCACGGCCCTGTGTGCGTACGCACAGATGTCGAATTTTGACGTTTCAATTTCTTAAAAAAAAAAAAGAAAAAAAAGAGCTTCCTGTGCATGCGCACAGCGCTGTGCACACACACGCACCTTATCACCCCTTCTGTCCAGGGCGCTCGCACCAGCTGTGCGTGTGCTTGGTGCACGGAATTGTGATCACACTTTTCACAACTCCGCACAACTAACCAGCAAGTGCATTGGGTCGTCCAAGTAATAAAACCTTACGCGAGTAATGGTCGATCCCACAGAGATTGTCAGCTTGGAGCAAGCTATGGTCATCTTATAAATCTTAGTCAAGCAGATTCAAATGGTTTTGGGGTTTTGATAATTAAAAGATAAATAAAACATAAAATAAAATAAGATACTTATGTAATTCATTGGTAGGAATTTCAGATAAGCATTTGGATATGCTTTGTTGCTTCTGAACCTCTGCTTTCCTATTGTCTTCTTCCAATCATGCGTGCTCCCTTTCATGGCAAGCTATATGATCCTCTTGGATGAAAAATACCAGGTACGGTTTCGACACGGCTAATCAACTGTCTGAAAAATACCAATTGGGCTTCTGTAGCTCCAAAAAATCCACTTCGAGTGCAGGAGGGTCAGAATCCAACAGCATCTGCAGTCCTTTCTCAGCCTCTGAATCAGATTTTTGCTCAGGTCCCTCAATTTCAGCCAGGAAATACCAGAAATTATAAAAAAACACAAAAACTCATAGTAAAGTCCAGAAATGTGATTTTTGCATGAAAACTAATAAAAATATAATAAAAAGTAACTAAAACATATTAGAAACTACCTAAAAATAATGCCAAAAAGGGTATAAATTATACGCTAATCACAACACCAAACTTAAATTATTGCTTGTCCCCAAGTAACTAAAAACAAAATAGGATAAAAAGAAGAGAAAATATAATAAATCTCAAAAATATCAATGAAGATTAGTTTCAATTAGATGAGCGGGACTAGTAGCTTTTTGCTTCTGAACAGTTTTGGCATCTCACTTTATCCTTTGAAGTTCAGAATGATTGGCATCTATAGGAACTCAGAATTCAGATAGTGTTATTGATTCTCCTAGTTTAGTATGTTGATTCTTGAACACAGCTACTTTATGAGTCTTGGTCGTGACCCTAAGCATTTTGTTTTCCAGTATTACCACCGGATACATAAATGCCACAGACACATAACTGGGTGAACCTTTTCAGATTGTGACTCAGCTTTGCTAGAGTCCCCAGTTAGAGGTGCCCAGAGCTCTTAAGCACACTCTTTTTGCTTTGGACCACGACTTTAACCACTCAGTCTTAAGCTTTTCACTTGGACCTTCATGACACAAGCACATGGTTAGGGACAGCTTGATTTAGCCGCTTAGGCCAGGATTTCATTCCTTTGGGCCCTCCTATCCATTAATTCTCAAAGCCTTGGATCCTTTTTACCCTTGCCTTTTAGTTTAAAGGGTTACTGGCTTTTTCTGCTTGCTTTTTCTTTTTCTTTCTTATTTTTTGCCATTTTTTTCGCAAGCTTTGTTTTTCACTGCTTTTTCTTGCTTTAAGAATCAATTTTGTGATTTTTTCAGATTATCAATAACATTTCTCTTTTTTCATTATTCTTTCAAGAGCCAACAATTTTAACATTCATAAACTTCACTATAAAAAATATGCACTATTCAAGCATTCATTCAGAAAATAGAAAGTATTGCCACCACATCAAAATAATTAAACTATTTTCAAGATAGAATTCGAAATTCATGTACTTCTTTTTCTTTTTCAGAAAACATTTTTCATTTAAGAAAGGTGAAAGATTCATGGAATCATTCATAGCTTTAAGACATAGACATTAAACACTAATGATCATGTAATAAAGACAAAAAACATAGACAGAACATAAGACATAGAAATAAAAAAACTGAAAAATAAGAACAAGGAAATTAAAGAACGGGTCCACCTTAGTGTTGGCGGCTAGTTTTTCCTCTTGAAGATCCTATGGAGTGCTTGAGCTCCTCAATATCTCTTCCTTGCCTTTGTTGCTCTTCCCTCATGGCTCTTGTTGAGGTCCATGAGTGGGCTCTCTTGTTTGCTCCATCCTCTTTCTAGTGATGGGCTTTTGAGATGAATCTCTCCATCTCCCATGACTCAGAGTTGGAAGCAACTGCCTTCCCTTTCCTCTTCCTAGAGGTTTCTCCGGCCTTAGGTGCCATTAATGGTTATGGAAAAACAAAAAAAATAGAGCTTTTTTCCATACCAAACTTAAAAGGTTTGCTCGTCCTCGAGCAAAAATAAGATAGAAGGGAGTAGAAGAAGAATGATGCAATTAATTTTGAAAACTTATTATTGTATACAAGAAAAATTAAAAAGAGTTGAAAAGAATTTGAAGAGATATGTAAGTTTTAAAAACATTTTGGAAAGAGTTGAAAAGAATTGAAAAAAGAAGAATTAAAAAGAATTGGAAAGGTTATTAATATTTGAAAATAGAAATTGAAAGATGAACATTTAAAATATGTTTGATGCAAAAAATTATGAATTAAAACATGAAAAATTAAAAAAAATCGAATTGGAAATAAAATTACCTCCCTTGTGTCATCCTGGCGTTAAACGCCCAGGATGCTATCCATTCTGGCGTTTAACGCCCATTTGACTGCCTCTTTGGGCGTTTAACGCCTAGCCAGATACCCTGGCTGGCGTTAAACGCCAGGAATCCTTCTTTATTGGGCATTTTGCTGAACGCCCAGAATGCTGCCTGCACGGGCGTTAAACACCTATTCTGCTATCTTTATTGGCGTTTAAACGCCATTAAGTCTGTCCTCCAGGGTGTGCTATTTTTGATGCTGTTTTTGATTTCGCTTTAATTCTGCAGCTATTTTTATGATTCCACATGATCATCAACCTAAAGAAAACATAACATGGCAATGGAAAACAAATGTCTATAAAAAAATAATATAATTAAATAACATTGGGTTGCCTCCCAATAAGCTCTTCTTTAATGTCAATAGCTTGACAGTGAGCTCTTAGAGAGCTTCACAGAGATTCAGAGCTTAATGGAGGCCTCCCAACACCAAACTTAGAAGTTGAGTGTGGGGGCTCTATTTGACTCTGTATTGTGAGAAGCTTTTCATGCTTCCTCTCCATGGTTACAGAAGAAGATCCTTGAGCCTTAAACACAAGGTAGTCCTCATTCAATTGAAGGACTAACTCTCCTCTGTCCACATCAATCACAGCCTTTGATGTGGCTAGGAAGGGTCTTCCAAGGATAATGGATTCATCTTCAACCTTTCCAGTGTCTAGGATTATGAAGTCAGCAGGGATGTACAGGCCTTCAACCTTCACTAAGACATCCTCTACAAGTCCATAAGCCTGTTTCATTGATTTGTCTGCCATCTCTAGTGAGATTCTTGCAGCTTGTACCTCAAAGATCCCTAGTTTCTCCATTATAGGGAGTGGCATGAGGTTTATTCCTAACCCCAGGTCACACAGAGCCTTTTCAATGGTCATGGTGCCTATGGTACAAGGTATTAAGAACTTTCCGGGATCCGATTTCTTCTGAGGTAATTTCAGTTGAACCAAGGCATTCAGTTCATTGATGAGCAATGGAGGTTCATCCTCCCAAGTCTCATTACCAAATAACTTGGCATTCACTTTCATGATTGCGCATATGACGCGTGCGCATCGTCCCCACCTACGCGTGGCCAGCAGAAAAGAGAGGGGACGCGTATGAGCCGCGCGTACGCATGGGGTCTAATCGTGCTTCTCGCACAAAAGCAGCACAACTCCAGCATAACTCTCTGGTTTTTGTACCAGAAGTTCCAACATAAGCCTATGACGCGTGTGCATCGTCCACACTTACGCGTGGATGTGCGAAAAAACCAGTGACACGTATGCGTCACCTACGCGCACGCGTGGGTTGCATTGTGCTCCTGGCACCCCACCCACACAGTTCCATCAAAACTCTCTGGTTTTTGTACCAGGAGTTGCGGCAATGAATTTGATGCGTACGCGTCGTCCTCGGACATGCGTGGAGCGCCCTTTTTTTTGAACACATAAAAAATAGAAACAAGGCACTCTGACATATATATATATATATATATATATATATATATATATATATATATATATATATATATATATATACTTAAAACTAATGAAAATGCAAAATCAACAAAATTTCTAACTCTTTTTGAAAAATTTTTCAAATACTATACTAGGCAATTCAAATAAAAATGCAATTCAAACAACTAACCTACAACTTAAGGCATAAATCTAATCAAACAAACTAACAATTAAAACACTAAAAGAAGAATATGCAAAGAAGAAAACTACCTAACGATGGCAACTCAATTTATCTATTGATTATATCTACAAGAGAATGGAAACAGTTTACCATGGTGGGGTGTCTCCCACCTAACACTTTAATTTATTGTCCTTAAGTTGGACAATTGGAAGGCTCCTTGTCAAGGTGGTTTATGCTTGTACTCATCCTTAAACTTCCAAGGATGCTTGCTCTTCAAATGGTTGTTAGAATTTCCAACCGACTTTACAAAGTTTGGGTGAAGTTCTTCACAAGACATGAGCTCCCAAAATTGGCATTCATGTTGTGATCTGGGATCCCATATCTTATTTTCACACTCGTCTTCTAATTGATCATCATTGTTCCATTCAGGTGGTAGGCACATAGAATTCTCATTGGAGCACCAAATTCTCCTCCTAGATCCATACAATTTAGTATTCTTCCAACCATGGGATCTATGCCTTGAGGGTTCAATCTTAATAAGCCTAACATCATTTTACCAACCATTACACAATTCTCTCTTACTCTTCGATCCACAAAGAACTCTAAGTTGCCCATTCGTTTCGAGTAAACCATATTCAAATGGGAAAGTAAAGCTTAGGGATAAGAGATTTACCCACTTGAGTGAAAGGATGGATGATGGTGACTTAGAAAGGGGTGGTCCCAATGATCTTGCAATTTTCACTCCCTTGTGCTCTTCTTTGACTACCTCCACCTCTTGACAAGCTTCCTCAATTTCAACTCTTTGTACACCAACTCCTTCTATACATCCCACATTGCTCAAGCCATATGTCGGAGGTTGTGCACGGTCCTCCTTATCATTAATTTCACACAACAATGAGGAAGGTTCAATAATTTCAACTAGCACATTGGTTGGTGCGGGATTATCTTCAATGGTGGGGCTTGCTTCTTGCTTAAGTTCTTCCAATCTTTCATCATCCACAATATGCCTAGGAGGTTGTACATGATCCTCCTCAGCATCATCTTCATGTTCAATGAAAAAAGGTTCAACAACTTCCACAAAATCATCAACAACATCACTTGGTGTGGAAGTGTTCTCAATCTTGAAATCCACCCCTTGTTCAACTTCGCATAGGTCTTCAACCACTTCTTCTTCAACAACAATTTACATCCATTCCACTTGTTGCACAACACACTCCATTTTCTTGTTCTCATGTTGAGATTTTAAAATCTCCTTCATTCTCCACTCTTCGGTTGATTTTCCATATTTGTCCATGGAAATGCTTTTCTTGTTGCATGAGTCCCATGAGTCCAAATTGGCTTTAATTTTGGTAGGGTTGGCCATGATATCTTCATGTCTCTTTTGAGCTTCCTCTTGCTCCTTTTGACGGATGATTGCTTGAAGCCGATCCATTGCTTCCTTGAGCCGATCCCTTGGCTCTTGTTCCACTTGACTAACATAAGTAGGATCATGTTGCTCTTGGACCAATGGATATGGATATTCTTCCATGGAGGGTTGTGGTGGAAAGAGAAATTCATTATGTGGTTGAAAGTTCTCATACATGGGAAGTGATTCATCTTGATAATGGCATAGGTAGTGGTTCTTGAAGGTATTGGTTATCGAAATGGGGTGGTTCTATGTATGGTGTGTATGGCTCATATGGTTGTTGGTATGGTGGATATGGATTGAGATCATATGGAGGTATTTGGTAGTATGAGGCTTGTGCGTATGGTGGTTGAGGGCTATATTGAGGAGAGGGCTCATAGGCACATGGTGGTTGTGGTTGATAACCACAAGGAAGTCTGCCATAGCTATTGGCTAGGTATGCATCATGGTATGGTTCTTGCTCATAATACATTTGGGGAGGTTGTTGCCAAGAAAGTTGATCAATTCCTTGAGGCTCTTCCCATCTTTGATTGTTCCATCCTTGATGCATGTTGTCATTGTGATTCTGATTCCCTACAACATAGTTATAACCACTCTCATAGCCAAAAGGGTGAGAATTCATAGTGGAAAATAAAAACAAAAATCTAACAAAAATAAGCAACAAAGTCCTAAACCTAACAAAAACTAACAAACAAGCAAAAGGCAAACATATTCACAATATTCACATATTCACAATAGCCAATAATATAACACTATTCCAATTCCCTAGCAACGGCGCCAAAAACTTGAATGAAAGTTTTTGTCGGTTAATGGTGCACGAATCCCCACACCTTCGTATAGCTATACCAGCAAGTGCACTGGGTCGTCCAAGTTATACCTGAGCAAGTCAGGGTCGATCCCACGAGGATTGGGGCTTGAAGCAAGCTATGGTTATCTTGCAGGTCTTAGTCAGGCGAAATAAAAAAGTTGTTGGATTGAGGCTTAATTGTATTAAAAGAAATATGAGAGAAGTGTATAAGGTATTTGATAAACTACGATTTTATGGTTTATATTGTGTTTAATTGTGTGGTTTTATCATGATCCTTACCCACTTATTCATTAAATTAGCATGCATTTAGATTTCCTTCCTGAATTTATTACATGTTTGAAAACTACTTCCTAAAGACTTTAATTATTTATTTTTTATTCTCCTTTATTCCATTCGATGCCGTGATCTGTGTGTTAAGTGTTTCAGACTTTATAGGGCATGAATGAGTTGGAGATTGGAAAGGAAGCTAGCAAAAAATGGAAGAAACACAAGAATTTGAGGAGATAACCAGCGAGAAGTGACGCGGTCGCATGTCTCACGCGACCGCGCGAAGGAGAGCAAATCGCAGTGACGCGGCCGCATGTCTCACGCGGCCGCGCGAATTGGAAAAGTTCTGGCGACGCGGTATCATAGACGACGCGAACGCGTGGCGAGGAAAAGCACGAATGACGCGTCCGCATGGATGACGCGATCGCGTGACATGTTCAATCTGCATAATCTTTAGAATTCGTTGGGGGCGATTTTGGGCCCTATTTTGACCCAGTTTTCGGCCCGGAACAGCAGACTAGAGTCAGAGAACATGCAGAAATAATTAACAGATTCATTCAGAGACAGTTTCAGATCTAGTTTTTACTCTCTAGGTTTTAGAATTTTAATTTTCAATTGGTCTTAGCATTGGAACATTGAGAAGAGTTATTCCCTCATCAAGACTTCGTCATTCTAGTTCGTTTTCTCAACTTGGTTTTATTCTTCCATGTTCCTTGTTTTGTTCAATTTTGTTATTTGAATACTTTTATGATTATTTAATGCAAGGATTATTTCTTTTTAATTTAATTTCAATTCCGATAATCATGTCTTCTTTTAATTCCCTTTCATATGCTATGGATTCTTTATTTACAATGCGTGAGTAGTTTCCTTACTTGATGGGGAGTTGATTAAAAGGAACTCTTTGGTTGGAAGGATTAAAGAGAAATTTGTAATTGGGTTAAATGTTGGATTGCTATCCTGTCACCAACGCCAATCCCTTTGAACTAAGTGGGTTGCAACTTGTGAACAGATCTGGCATTCTAGCTTGTTTGACTTTCCCTTACTCAGTAAAGGATAACCAAACAGAACAACCATTAATTATAAATTAATCTTACAATCACTCCACCAATAATAGAAATTTCAACCAATCAACTCCCAGTCAAGGCTTTTATTCATATTATTTAACTTCCCTCAATTTACATTCCAATTTACTTAGCTCAACTTCTTGGAACATCTGATTAATAAGATAGCACACTTTTCTGCAACTCGTTGGGAGACGACCTGGGACTTAAAACTCGCAGTAATTTTTAATTTAATTCTGTGACATATTTCTAAATTGATAGGCAGATTTTCGGTGAGTTAAGAACTATACTTGCAACGTAACCATTTTAATAATTTTTAATTCACTAGCTTCTGCATCTCATCAATTTTTGGCGCCGTTGCCGGGGAGTTGCAATAGAGTGCTAATTTTATTAATTAGAATTTATTTATCTGCATTTTTTTTATTTTGCTACTATGAGCTGCATGTTTCTTCCGTCAAATGACGCGTTCACTTCCTGATCCGTGCTTGTTAATATTCGATCCTGAAATTGAAAGGACAATTTCACGAATAAGGCGAGAACAACGTCGGTTAGCCCGCTCTGAGGGCGGATCTGAAAGTGAATCTGAGGAAGAAACCAGCCCCCGTTCTACTGATTCGGTTGTTTTACGTGCAGAAAACATGGCAGCTAGGAGAGTTACCATCCAGGAGGAAGGAGCCCCTAATTTTACAATGCAACCGTTTCAAGCGCATCATCCGGCGGTAGCTACATATTTTGAAATAAAGCCCGCACTGCTAAATTTGATGCCCAGGTTTCATGGCTTACCTGCTCAAGAGCCTATCAAGCACTTGAGAGATTTCCAGGCAGCCTGTTCTACTGTCAGGCGTGATGGCACTGATGAAACTTCAATACTGCTGAAAGCTTTTCTGTTTTCTCTTGAGGGAAAAGCAAGAGAGTGGTACTACACTCAACCTCTAGCAAATGTATCCAACTGGGATACACTCAGAAAGGAGTTTCTGGAGAAATTCTTCCCATCTGAAGTCACTGATAAGCTAAGGAAGGATATCTCCACAATTGTTCAGGATGACAATGAGACTCTCTTTGAATACTGGGAGCGCTTCAATAATCTTCTGGAACCATGCCCCCACCACATGATTGACAAGATCGTGCTACTCAGCTATATCACACAGGGTATGAGGCCCCAAGATAAGACCATACTGGAAAGTGCCAGCAATGGGTCTATGAAGAAGTACAAGACCACTGATGAAGCTTGGCAATTAATCAGTGATTTAGCTGAATCCACTAGGAACCACAGACAGAAGCAAGGCCGTTCAAAAGCTGTTGCAGAAGTATCTTCTAGCAGCGAGACTGCTGCTCTACGTGAAGGCATCTGTGAAATGACCAACTTGCTGAAGCAAATACAGTTGAATCAACAAGCTCAGCAAGCTCAACCTCCTCCACCACAGCAAAACCAACAACTGGTCCCACAAAGAATTTGCGGAATCTGTGCTAATTACAGCCATTACACTGATGAATACCCACAGCTCCAACAAGAAGACAACATGGTGGCATCCACTCACAACTTCTATGACCGTCCCAATCAAGGGTAAAATCAAAGTGGAAATAATAACCATGGATGGCAGGACAATTCAAACCAGAATTGGAGGGACAACAATAACAGAGGAGGCAGAGATAATCAGAAAAATCAGAGGTGGAACAATAACAACAACAGGCAGCAAAATCAACCTTACAGAGCACCTCACCTGAGGCAGAACCAAGGACCACAGAACAATCAGCAGCAGACCTCTCAATTTACCCATTCTTCATCACCTTCTACTGAAGACCTACTGTAATCTTTTGAGAAAAGACAACAGGCCATGGAAAGTAACATCATGAATAGTATTAATGCCAGTCTGAATGGTCTCACCTCTACTATGCAAGCTTTTATGACACAGTTTGTACCAGCACAAAATTCCAATAACAAACCTTCAAGCACCACTGGAATCCCCTCTCAACCATTACCCAACCCAAAGGGAGGCATTAATGCCATCACCCTGAGGTCCGGAACCACATTGCAGGAGAGGAATCAGGAGGAACCAAGCTCACCAGAATACGCCTCAGCTGAAGAGGTGGTAGAAATCGAAGATGTTGAGAGGAAGAGGATATACAGGACATAGCTGAAGAAAAAATAGCTCAACCATAGGAGGAAGCACCAAAAGGCGCAGGCACCACAGAAAACACTACTCCCGTTCCATTTCCACAACTTGCAAGGAAGCCCAGGAAGCAGCTGGACCCCGATCCTAAAATGGTAGAGATATTCAAAAAGGTTGAGGTAAATGTTCCCCTTTTTGATGTTATTCAGCAGGTACCTAAATATGCAAAGTTTCTAAAAGACTTATGTATCCATAAAGACAAAATTAATGAATTAGAAACTATTCCTTTAGGTAGTTCTACATCTACTTTAATGGGAGGATTACCTGAAAAATGTAGTGATCCAGGTCCTTGCATAGTTAGTTGTACTATTGGTGATGTAGTAATTTATGATTGCATGTGTGATTTAGGAGCATGTGTCAGTATAATGCCTTTGTCTATATATGATGTTTTGAGGCTCCCTCCCTTAAAAAGGTCGGCAGCTCATTTTGTGTTAGCAGATAAAAGCATTATTACAGTGGCTGGAGTTGCTGAAGATGTTTTGGTGAACATTAAAGGGCTCACATTTCCCACTGATTTTTATATCTTGGAGATGCCCCACAATGATTCAGATAAGCCATCATCAATCCTACTTGGAAGACCATTCCTGAAGACATCAAAATTCAAATTGGATGCTTTTTCAGGAACATACTCCTTTGAAATAGATGGCCGCATAGTAATATTCAATCTGAATGGAGTCATTGACAATCCCCCAGAAGATCGTTCTATCTTCCAGTGTGATGTCATAGACGAAAGTGTGGCTGAAATTCAAGAGGAAGAGTTTGAAGAGAGGCACACTGGACAAGGTCCCAGTGTGGGGACCCTCTTAACTGACAGTGAGGGCACTTCGCTATTTTCACAAGCCCCAGATAATCCAGAGCCTGCCCATGATCAAAAGTTAGAATTGAAACCTCTCCCTCCATATCTCAAATATGCTTATCTTGAGGATGAGCAGAAGCTTCCAGTTATTATTGCAAGGGAACTGACTTCTCAACAAGAAGAGCAGTTACTTGATGTACTGAGGAAGCATAAGAAGGCAATTGGGTGGAGTTTGGCAGACATAGTGGGAATCAACCCTCAAGTATGCGAGCATAGAATATTTCTCGAAGAGGGAGCAAGACCTGTCCGTCAACCCCAGAGAAGATTGAATCCCACCATCTTGGAATTTGTCAAAAAGGAAGTGACCAGACTATTGGAAGCAGGTATCATATATCCCATTTCAGACAGTGAATGGGTAAGCCCAGTACAAGCTGTGCCCAAGAAATCTGGAGTCACTACAGTGAAGAGTGAGCATGGAGAGCTCATAGCAACTAGAGTTCAGAATGCTTGGAGAGTCTGCATTGATTACAGGCGTCTCAACCAAGCTACCTATAAGGATCACTACCCACTTCCATTCATTGATCAAATGCTGGATCGCCTGTCAAGTAAATCACATTATTGCTTTTTAGATGGTTACACAAGTTATTTCCAGATTCATATAGCTCCTGAGGATCAGGAAAAGACTACTTTTACATGTCCTTTTAGGACCTATGCTTATAAGAGAATGCCCTTTGGCTTGTGCAATGCACCAGCTACCTTCCAAAGGTGCATGATGAGTCTTTTCTCTGATCTTATCGAAGACTGTATGGAAGTTTTTATGGACGATTTTAGCGTTTATGGTGATTCTTTTAGCCTTTTCTTAGATGGATTATCTCGAGTATTAGATAGATGAGTTAACACAAATCTTGTATTGAATTTCGAAAAATGCCACTTTATGATAAAACAAGGGATTGTATTAGGACATGTGGTATCTAATAATGGTATTTCTGTAGACCCAGCAAAGGTGAATGTTATTTCTAGTTTACCTTACCCCTCTTCTGTGAGGGAAGTCCGTTCGTTCCTTGGCCATGCAGGTTTCTACAGGAGATTTATTAAGGACTTTAGTAAGGTGGCACTTCCCTTGTCCAGATTACTGTAGAAGGATATTGAGTTTGAGTTCAGTGAGGATTGCGAACAAGCGTTTGATAAGCTGAAGACTGCTCTAACTCAAGCCCCAATTGTGATAGGACCAGACTGGAGTCAGCCGTTTGAAATCATGTGCGATGCTTCCAACCATGCAGTAGGAGCAGCGCTGGCTCAGCGCGAAGGTAAGGATCCTTTTGTTATTGCCTATGCGTCTAAGACTTTAGACACTGCCCAGTCCAATTATACTACTACTGAGAAAGAGCTTCTGGCTATTGTTTTTGCTCTGGATAAATTCCGAGCCTATTTACTTGGTACTAGAGTAGTAGTGTATTCGGACCATGCAGCTCTAAAGTATCTATTAGCTAAAAAGGAATCCAAACCAAGACTTATACGTTGGATACTGTTGTTACAAGAATTTGATTTAGAAATAAAGGATAGGAGTGGTAATCAGAATTTAGTAGCAGACCACTTGAGTCACCTTGAACATATTAAGGATGATTCTACTCCTATAGATGATAATTTTCCTTTTGACCACCTGCAAGCAGTATCTGCGGTAATCCCGTGGTATGCACCTGTTGCTAATTATTTAGTTAGCCGCACATTTCCTCCATATTTTTCTAAACATCAAAGAGACAAGCTGAAAAGCGAGTCTAAATATTATATATGGGATGACCCATATTTATGGAGATGTGGCGCTGACCAGATAATTAGACGTTGTGTACCTCAATCAGAATTCCAGTCCATTTTAGAGGCCTGTCACTCATCTGAGAGTGGAGGACATTTTGGCCCTCAAAGAACAGCTAGAAAGATCTTAGACTGCGGATTCTGGTGGCCTACTCTTTTTAGAAACACTGCTGAGTTTTGTAAATCCTGCCCCCATGCCAGAAATTTGGTAATATATCCAGGAGGGATGAGATGCCTCAACAATATATGCTCTTCTGTGAAATTTTTGATGTTTGGGGCATTGACTTCATGGGTCCATTTCCAAATTCTAATGGATATTTTTATATATTGTTAGCTGTGGATTATGTTTCCAAATGGGTAGAAGCAATTCCTACCCGCACTGATGATGATAACACTGTTGTTTCCTTTGTGAGAAACCATATTATATGTCGCTTTGGATCACCATGAGCAATCGTGAGCGATCAAGGCACCCATTTTTCTAACAGGAGACTAACAAGATTGATGAAGAAGCATGGGATAATCCATAAAGTTGCAACAGCTTACCATCCCCAAACTAATGGGCAAGCCGAGGTATCAAACAGAGAAGTTAAGCGTATCTTGCACAAGATAGTAAAGCCTCACAGAAAAGACTGGAGCACCAGGCTACAAGATGCACTGTAGGCATATAGAACAGCATACAAGACGCCCATTGGGATGAGTCCCTTCCGCTTGGTTTATGGAAAAGCTTGTCATCTCCCAGTTGAAATAGAACACAGAGCTTTCTGGGCAGTTAAGGAGTGCAACATGGGAATTGAGAACGCCGGAGCTGAAAGGAAGTTGCAACTGCAGGAACTGGAGAACCTTTGCCTAGAAGCCTATGAGAACTCCAGAATTTACAAGGAAAAGATGAAAGCTGTGCATGATCAGAACATCAAGAAGAAAGAGTTTCAACCTGGAGATTTTGTCCTCCTTTACAAATCTCGACTAAGGCTCATGCCCGGTAAGTTGAGATCAAAATGGGAAGGTCCATACAAAGTAGAGAAGGCTGAACCGTACGGAGTTTATCACCTAAGCCATCCTTCAAGCTCTGAACTTATTAAGGTTAATGGACAACGCTTGAAGCTGTACCATGGTGAGAAGGTGCAGAAAAATAAGGAGCTTGAGATCTTCCACCTGGAAGATCCCCACATAGCAGCCGATTGAGCTAGTGGAGCGTCCAACTTACGGACGTTAAAGCAAAGTGCTTGGTGGGAGACAACCCACCGCGGTATGATCGTTCTTTTCTTCACTTTTAGTTTTTCTTCTTTAGTAACTCTTCTCTTTATTAGTGCTTTCATGCATTTGCATTTCATGTCTTCATATTTCTTTTTAATTAAAAAAAAAAGGGTTTTTCGTCGCGCGACGCGATCGCATCAGCGACGCGTCCGCGTCACAAAAAGGGTGGAGAAAACAAATAAACGAACAGAGAGTTCGGCTGGAGTCCGGCTGGAGGCGTGCCAATGGCACAAATCGACCCACGCAACCGCGTCCCTAACGCGTTCGCGTCACATGGGAATCCTGGCCTCCCACGCGACCGCGTGCCTACGCGGCCGCGTGCCCTGAATTTTCGACGTAAAAGGGTGCACACTGAGATATTGTGCAAGAGTAGTGCTGGATTGGTGCTGGAAGCACAATCCTTATCACGTGACCGTGTCGCCGACGCGGCCGCGTCACCCATTTTATAACGCACACTCACGCGATCGCGTGACCCACGCGATCGCATCACCCAATTTTGGCAATTAAAATAAATCGAACAGAGAGTTGTGCTGGAGCGAGGCTGCACTCGCGCCAGCAGCGTAACACGGGTCACGCGACCGCGTGACTGACACGATCGCGTCCCCTTACCTGACGCACACCCACGCGAACGCGTGCCCCACGCGGCCGCGTCGCATGCGCCGCACAGCTCAACCTAAATTGCCAAATCCTAATTTTTCTTTTCCGTCCTTATTTCTTCCTTCCCCCTTCTATCTCACCTTTCACTCTCTATCCCTCTCACCACCATTAACAAGGTTTCACTTTCTTCTTCCTTCTTCTTTTTTCCATCATTCTTATTATATTATATACATTTTTATTTTCTTTTTCCCTCCTTTTTCTTTTCACTTTTGTATTTCATTTTCTTCTTTCCCTTTTTACATGGTGCTAGAAAATTTTTGAGTCATTATCCCTCATTATATGCTTGTGACTTGTTACAATTTATTTGACAATTATTATTATTTTTAAGGGGATTGCTTGCATGTTCAATTTCATACTTTTTATATCTTACTTACCATGCATGCCATGTGTTTGTGAAAAAGCCTATATAGCCCTATGCACTTTTCTACATTACTTGACTCTACTATTCAATGCTTGCTTTTCACAAATTCTCCTTATTATTTTATTAATTAAATTCAATTGTCAATACAAACGTGATGGTTTGTTACGAAGTAATGCTTGGTCTATGCTACTCATGCCCTTTGCCAGCATGCCAATAAACACCTTGCATTCACTTGTTTTTATCTGCACTAGCTATTTTCCATTAATGGCTTTTCATATGTACTCGAGAGCATGTGTTACTGTCATCTACATTTTGCTGTGCATCATTCACCCTCTTTCCCATTTCCTTCATTGCTGTATATCTCTTTAAATTTAATTTTTTTCTCTTCCCTTCTTTCAGGATGGCCACCAAGAAAGGAAAGGAGAAAGCAACCTCCAAACCACCAGCAAGAAGAGGAACTAAAAGAGCATTAGTGGCAGAGCCTTCTTCAACCACAGTCAAGCCCTCAACAAAAAGAGTTAAGCGGATAATAAAGGTTGACGAAAAAGAGAAAGCGTTTCCAGCAAAGGACACTGTGCGATTTCCCAATTGCTACTGTGAGCAGATGTTCCCTATCCTGGCAGAAAGGAATTATAACAATGAATACCTTCTTATCCTCCCGTCCAATATTGCCAGCTTTGTTGAGCCGCAAATTGAGCGAAGACAATGGGTTTCCTACGGAAACAGCTAAGGCAGGTCAATTTTTCTTGGGTAGTTGAGTTCTACTCCAACTTCTACATGCCGACCCTGCAGTCTGTTTATGTCCGACAGAAGCAAGTCCCCATCACAGAAGAGGCCATTCAGCAAGCTCTGAGTCTTCCCCCTATTCCAGCAGGAATGGACGCTTTTCAAGTAGCCACCCTTCAGCGTCAGAGATACCAATTCGACTGGGACTCTGTTCTCGGAGTCATCGCATTACCTGGCAACCGTTGGATCTACGGATACCACCGTACCCGCACTAAGGGAATCTAGGCTTCAGCACTTACCTCGGAGGCTCGCGTATGGGCACAGATCATGTCCCATTACGTCTTTCCGAGCACTCATGAGTCCTCCTTCACTGCAGACATGGCTGTTCTACTATGGTGCATCCTTACAGACCAACCTCTGAATCTCGCAAGACACATCCGGAATGCTATGGAACACGTACAAATTACGGGCAACTTACCTTTCCCTGCCTTGGTCTCAGATCTTGTCTTAGCAGCCGGAGTCTTCTACAGAGCTGGGGACACCAAAGCCATGCTTCCACGGGATGATCAGTATGTCCCTAACGGGAAATAACTCAGACTCTCAGCAGCCACTACAAGCCTTCCTACTGCTCCAGTTGAAGATAATCCTTCTTCAACACCACAAGCATCTACAACTGAGAAATTGCTCCAGCAGATAATCGAACGGTTGGATCGGCAAGAACAGAAAGCAAAGATGAGAGAGCGTCGTAACGAGCGCCGATTCAAACACCTCAAGGAGCTACTCAAGGGACATTTTAGAGACTCAGACACCCCGGATTCCATTTTCTTCACCAGCACAGGGAGCCATGACGGCCCCGCCTGTGGAGATACTGCTACCAGCCCACCCCTGTTTCTGACAGATGGCACCGAGGACGGTGCAAAGCCTTAAGTGTGGGGAGGTCGGTCAGTACCAGACTTCCGGAGGTAAATTCTCTTCTCTGGCACCAATAATTAGGATATTTTACTTAGATTTTCTTTCCTTTATAGAATAGAATAAATTGCATAGGTTAGGATAGTTGGATGCATGTTCTACTTGATTGAAAAGACAATAAGTTTCTTTTAAAAATATATCTTTGGAACAAAATTTCACTAATTTTTCAAAATTTTTATGATAAATTTGCTTGAGTTGTATTTGGAACATGATATTTGAGCTAAAGAACACACAACCTGTGAAAGATTTGAGCCTTTATGAATGGTTACATTATTTAACCATAATTATTTCGTTTTTGTGTGTTTACTTCTCTATGATTGTAATCTATATTTTGTTTTATCTTATATGTCCAATAGTTATTATATTTGCGTGCTTGCACATGATTGAGGCCATTATTTGTTTAAACTCACTCATCCAAATTAAGCCTACCCTTTTCAATTATCTTTGTTAACCACTTTGAGCCTTTAATTCCCATTTGTTCGATATTTTACCACATTACTAACCTTAAGCCGAAAAATAATCGTATATCCCAAATTGAATCTTTAGTTAGCTTAAGATAGAATTGTGTGTGCTAGTTAAGTATAGGAAATTGTGGGAACAAAAGTTGTTAAGGGAATGTGTCATGAAAATTTAAAAGGAATTTGGATACCTACTCATGTGAAACTACAAGAATTAAAAATCTATATGCATTGACAAGCTTTATTTATATAAAAAAAATTATGAAAAATCAATAAATAAGGGGATAAAATTACCCCAATGTTGAATTCAGAATTTGAAGATCAATACACATATGATAGAACCAAAAATATAAGTTGATACATGAGTATGGATTGAAAAAGGGAATTCTGGGTAGCTAGGTATGAACTTTAAAGATGACATTAAGTGTATACAAGTTATATTAGAGCTTGGGTTAATTAAAGATTCAATTTATTAGCTCACTTGACCAAATATACACCCCTGCCTATACCTTAGCCCCATTACAACCTTGAAAAGACCTCATGATGTTTGTATTGGTATATTAACTATTGTTGATTGGTTAGGAGAAGAACAAAAGTTAGAAAGCATGATTAGAAAAGGATAGAGTGACCACCCTATACACTAGAGATCAGAGCGTACATACATTATCAGTGAGGGTTCAATGCTTGAATTTTCATGTTCCCTGCTTTCACGAGCTATTTTCTTGCACCTTTATCTGTTTGATTGTGTAATGATAAAATTAGTGGAATTTGATTTGTAATTGTTTTGAAGAGCTTATTTACTTTTGATTAAGTGGACAAGAATCATATAGTTGCATTTATTTATATATGTGTAGGTTTGCACTGCATTTCATGAGTTTCTACACGTTCATACTTATTTCCTTATCTCCTTCAATTAAGCATGAGGACATGCTAATGTTTAAGTGTGGGGAGGTTGATAAACCACTATTTTATGGTTTATATTGTGTTTAATTGTGTGGTTTTATCATGATCCTTACCCACTTATTCATTAAATTAGCATGCATTTAGATTTCCTTCCTGAATTTATTACATGTTTGAAAACTGCTTCCTAGAGACTTTAATTATTTATTTTTTATTCTCCTTTATTCCATTCGATGCCGTGATCTGTGTGTTAAGTGTTTTAGACTTTATAGGGCATGAATGAGTTGGAGATTGGAAAGGAAGCTAGCAAAAAATGGAAGAAACACAAGAATTTGAGGAGATAACCAGCGAGAAGTGACGCGGTCACATGGCTCAGGCGACCGCGCGAAGGAGAGCAAATCGCAGTGACGCGGCCGCATGGCTCACGCGGCCGCACGAATTGGAAAAGTTCTGGCGACGCGGTAGCGTGGACGACGCAAACGCGTGGCGAGGAAAAGCGCGAATGACACGTCCGCATGGATGACGCGATCGCGTGACATGTGCGATCTGCATAATCTGCAGAATTCGTTGGGGGCGATTTTGGGCCCTATTTCGACCCAGTTTTTGGCCTGGAACAGCAGACTAGAGTCAGAGAACATGCAGAAATAATTAACAGATTCATTCAGAGACAGTTTCAGATCTAGTTTTTACTTTCTTAGGTTTTTCTCTCTAGGTTTTAGAATTTTAATTTTCAATTGGTCTTAGCATTGGAACATTGAGAAGAGTTATTCCCTCATCAAGACTTCGTTATTCTAGTTCGTTTTCTCAACTTGGTTTTATTCTTCCATGTTCCTTGTTTTGTTCAATTTTGTTATTTGAATACTTTTATGATTATTTAATGCAAGGATTATTTCTTTTTAATTTAATTTCAATTCCAATAATCATGTCTTCTTTTAATTCCCTTTCATATGCTATGGATTCTTTATTTACAATGCGTGAGTAGTTTCCTTACTTGATGGGGAGTTGATTAAAAGGAACTCTTGGGTTGGAAGGATTAAAGAGAAATTTGTAATTGGGTTAAATGTTGGATTGCTATCCTATCACCAATGCCAATCCCTTTGAACTAAGTGGGTTGCAACTTGTGAACAGATCTGGCATTCCAGCTTGTTTACCTTTCCCTTACTCAGTAAAGGATAACCAAACAGAACAATCATTAATTATAAATTAATCTTACAATCACTCCACCAATAATAGAAATTCCAACCAATCAACTCCCAGTCAAGGCTTTTATTCATATTATTTAACTTCCCTCAATTTACATTCCAATTTACTTAGCTCAACTTATTGGAACATCTGATTAATAAGATAGCACACTTTTCTGCAACTCGTTAGGAGACGACCTGGGACTTAAAACTCCCAGTAATTTTTAATTTAATTCTCTGTGATATATTTCTAAATTGATAGGCAGATTTTCTGTGAGTTAAGAACTATACTTGCAACGTAACCATTTTAATAATTTTTAATTCACCAGCTTCTGCGTCTCATCAGTATTTTGTCAATGAAATCAGTAATAGGAATATAGTTGAGGATTGGAGTTGCTTAGCCTTTCTGAATTAACTCTGGTATTACTATCTTCTTTGCTTGTGAATGATATCTTCCATGGCAAGCTATAAGTGATTAATGCTGGTTTGAGCAGCTGCCAAAAATCCTCTAGATTTGAACCCCAAGTTAGTGTGGATCCATTCTGATTGAGGGTGAAGCTCGTACAGTCCGTTCTCCTTGATGATCCTACTCAAAATGCCACAGACAAGGTTGGATCTTCCGGATCAGAGAATGCTGCATCTTTGGGTTCTAGCCACTACCATAGAGACCATAATCTCCCCATAAATCGGCTGAACTGGTGTCTCGAGAAGTCCCCAATGAAGTCGTGGATTAGCCGTCTGAGAGATGCATAACCAAGCTGGCAGTTCAATGCTTTCCACTGAAGTATTCGCACGAACCCAAGTAGACACGAGTGGTTGTTAGGCACGCGGTCCTAGTATGATGAACAGAGCTGATTGTCACTGGTCATCTTATTCACCATGTTGAAGAACAAATATACATCTTAGAATTAATCACACACGGATCGAAGAAAAATAGTAATACTTTTATTAATTCATTAGACTCAGTAGGGCTCCTCCCCTCAACCTAGGAGGTTTAGAAACTCATACTGAAAGGAAATACAATGGTAAAAATGTGTAAAGTGGCTTAAGATCCTTAACAAAGAGTGATCTACTTTAAATACTAAACTAATGACTAGTTAGGGTAAAACGTCTCTTTAGTGCTAAAATCTACTTCTGGGGCCCACTTGGTAAGTGTTTGGGCCGAGCTTTGATGTGATCCATGTGCTAGGAGGCCTCTAGGGTGTTGAACGCTGGCTAGGGGTCCTCTCTAGGCGTTTGGACACTGGGCTCTGCTCCTTGGGCGCTGGACTCCTGGAAGGGGGCAGGAGGCTGGCATTGGACGCCAGTTTTGGGCCTTCTAATCCGAAGCAAAGTATGGACTATTAATCGTTGCTGGAATGATCTAGAAGTCAAATTTCCATTTCCATTGAGAATGATCCATTTGGACTTCTGTAACTCCAGAAAAGCTCTTCCGTGTGCAAGGAGTTCAGATCTGGACAGCATCTGCAGTGCTTTCTCTGTCTCTGAATCAGACTTTTGCTCCAGCTCCTCAATTTCAGCCAGAAAATACTTGAAATTGCACAAAAACACACAAACTCAAAGTAGAATTCAAAAATGTGAATTTAACACTAAAACCTATAGAAACTTAATAAAAACTATACAAAACATACTAAAAATTATATGAAAATAATGCCAAAAAGGGTATAAAATATCCGCTCATCACAACACCAAACTTAAACTGTTGCTTGTTCCAAGAAAATAAAAATAAAATAGGATGAAAAGAAGAGTAGGATGCAATAATTTTCAGAGTTTCCAATGAAGCTCAGTTTCAATTAGATGAGCGGGACTTAGTAGCTTTTTGCTTTTGAATAGTTTTGGTATCTCACTATCCACTGAAACTGAGAATGACTGGCATCCTTAGGAATTTAGAATCCAGATGATATTATTGATTCTCCTAGTTCAGTTCTTTTTTATCCTCGAACACAGCTTTTTAGAGTCTTGGCCATGACCCTATGCACTTTGTTTTTCCAGTATTATCACCGAATACATAAATGCAATATACACTTTAACTAGGTGTACCTTTTCAGATTCTGATTCAACTTTGCTAGAATCCCCAAATAGAGGTATTCAGAGTTCTTAAGAACACTCTTTTTGCTTGGATAATGACTTTAACCGCTCAGTCTCAAGCTTTTCACTTGACACCTTCACGCCACAAGCACATGGTTAGGGACAGCTTAGTTGAGCCACTTAGGTCAAGATTTTGTTTTCTTTAGGCCATCCTAACCACTAATACTCAAATCCTTGGATCCTTTTACCCTTGCCTTTTGGTTTAAAGGGTAACTGGCTTTTTGCTCTTGCCTTTTAGTTTAAAGAGCTAATTGCTTTTTTTTCTTTCTTTTTCTATTTTCTTTTCTTTTTTGCCATTTTTTTGAAATATGCTTTTTATTTTTCTTTGCTGCTTTTTCATGCTTCAAGAATCAAATTTTGGATTTTTCAGATTATCAATAATATTTTTCTTTTTTCTTTATTCTTTCAAGAGTCAGCATCCTAAAATTCCAACTTCAAATATGCACTGTTTAATCATACATTCAGAAAACTAAAGCAATGACACCACATAAAAAATAATTGATTATTCTTTATTATAGAACTCGAAAATTTATGCATCTTTAATTCTTCTAAAAAAATCTACTATTTTATTTATGTTTAATGATGATAAGAGGAATAATTTATAGCTAATTGGAAAATAAAAATTAATTAATTGCTACTAATGCTTATGTAATCCTAAAAATTAAAAGACATAAAAATAAAAATAAAGACTTAAATACTACTAGTGATCATGCAACTCTAAATTAGGATGGAAATACGTGAAATAGGAATAGGAGTAGGTACATGGTTGAAACTCAACAACCTTCAGCTTGAGGGGCGCTGGGGCCTTCAGTTTGAGGGACGCTGGGCTCTTCAACTCCTCCATCTCATGCCCTTGCTTCTCTTGCTCCTTGATCAGTCTGCAAATCATGCTGGTCTGATCTCTCTGCTCCTCTTTGAGCTAATCTAAAGTGCTCTATAAGTATATTACAGACACCTTCAGCTGGTCCCAATACTCAATTGGAGGGATCTCTTGGGGAGGCTCAGGTGGCTTCCTTTTAGGGTGATCTTCTTCTATCTTGGAACTCTCCATCACCTGTTTGGTGATTGGACTTACTACTGGAATAAAGTTATCGGAGGGGATCAGGACCTTGGCCTCTTGGCATAGGCGAAAGATGAGATTTGGATAACCCAGCATGGCATTAGTAGACACCCTGTTTGCTAACCTGTAAATCTCACGGAGAATTATTTGGTAGATTTCTACCTCATTCCCATTATGATGCAGTGAATCATCACTGCTCTTAGAATAGTGACTTCAGAGCGATTACTTTTGGGGAGTATAGAATGCCCAATAAAGTCTAGCCATCCTCTAGCAACTGGCTTGAGGTTTGCCCTTTTTAACTGGCATGGCTGCCCTTTTGTATTCTCAATCCATTAAGTTCCAAGCAAGCATATGTCCTCTAGGACTTGATCCAGCTTTTGGTTAGCTACAACCCTTCTGTTGTATGATTCAGGGTCATTCTTTTGCAAAGGTAATTTGAAGATCTCTCTCACTCTATCCAAATAAAAATACATGATCTTCCCCCTAACCATAGTGCGAAAGTATAGAAGGATGTTCCATCTTTTTTTTGCTTATCTGTTATCTACAGATTTGCATAGAATTCATGGATCATGTTGTGTCCAACTTTAGACTAAGGATAAGTTAGAATCTCCCAGCCTCAACCTTCGAATTTGCTCTTGGATCTTCGGGTATTCTTCTTCTCCTAAATTGAATCCCAACTCAGGGATTACTGGCCTTTTACTCATTATCTTGTGAAAATATTCTTCATGTTGCTTGGTAAGAAATTGAACAGGTTTAAAAACAACTATTGAGTTGTCTTCTTTTTTTGTTCTTTGGGGCAGTCTTGCCACTTCTTGGAGCCATGGGATTGAATTCTTGATGAGAGGACAGGGCTTCTTCCACACCAAACTTAGAAGATTTGCTCGTCCTCAAGCAAAAAGTAAGAAAGGAAGAAGAAGAAAAGTGAAGTAAAGGTAGAAATAGAGAATAGAATTCGAATGAGAGGTGGTGAGTGAGAGAGAGGGGCACGGTCACATATATAAAGGAAGGGGGAGAAGGGATTTTTAAAAATAATCATTAAAGAAAGATAAAGATTTTTGAAAAAGATAAGTTGTTAAACTTGAAAGATAAGAAAAGATTTTAAAAAGATAAAAAATATTTTAAAGATAAGATAAGAAGTATGAAAAAGATTTGAAAGTTTAATAAAAGATATGAACGAAATTTTAAAGATAAGAAAAGATTTTGAAAGAACTTGAAAACAAGTTGAAAAAAAGATATGAAATTTTGGAAAGGATTTGAAAAGAATTAAAGATATGTTAAATTTGGAATTAAATTGAAATAGAAGTATTTGAACAAGATTTGATTTGAAAATAAAATAATATTTGAAATTGAATATGAAAAAGATGAGTTGAATGAAGAGAAGATGAGAATTTTAAAATTACCTCCATGCTGCCTTGCTGGCGTTTAAACGCCCAGCTAGGGCTTCCTGGCCGGCGTTTAACGCCAGGCATGTGCTCCTTCTTGGGTGTTAAACGCCCAGCCAGGGCCTCCTGGCTGGTATTTAACGCCAGGCTTGTGCTCCATTTAGGGCGTTAAATGCCCAGCTAGAGCTCTTTGGCTGGCGTTTAACGCCAGGCTTGCTGCCTCCATGGGCGTTTAAACCTTGCCACCCTTTTCTGGCGTTTAACGCCAGGGGGCTTCCTTCTCTAGGGTATTCTGTTTGCTGTTCTGTATCATTCTGCCTTTATTTTAAGCACTGTTCATGATCACTAACATGAAAATTAACCAAATTAAAACATAATAAAAAATTAAAAATAAAATTGATTAAAACAGAAATAATTTAGAAAATTAATAATATATGAGGAATCATTGGGTTGCCTCCCAACAAGCGCTTCTTTAATGTCTTTAGCTGGACCTCACTGTACTTAACTTAGTAACAGTGTTGAGCCTCCTGGCTCTATATCTCCTCCAATGTAATGTTTGACCCTCTGTCCATTCACAGTGAACCTTGTGTTAGGGTCTTTTCCTTGAAGTTCTATGTGCCCATAAGGTGATACACTAGGAATCACATAGGGTCCCTTCCAACGGGATTTGAGTTTCCTAGGGAAGAATTTGAGTCTTGTGTTGAAGAGCAGGACCTTCTGTCCTGGTTCAAAGACTATGGAAGATATTTTCTTGTCATGCCACCGTTTTTCTTTTTCCTTATAGATCTTTGCATTTTCAAATGCAGCTAAGCAGAATTGATCCAACTCATTTAGTTGGAGCAGCCGTTTCTCTCCTGCTGCTTTAGCATCAAGGTTGAGGAATCTAGTGGCCCAATAGGCCTTGTGTTCTAGTTCCACTAGCAAATGACATGATTTCCCATACACCAGCTGGTATGGTGATGTTCCAATGGGGGTTTTGAAAGCTGTTCTGTATGCCCACAGAGCATCATCAAGCTTTCTAGCCCAATCCTTTCTAGGATTCGCTTTAGTTCTCTATTTGAGACTTCAGCTTGCCCATTTGTTTGGGGATGATACGATGTTGCTACCTTGTGGCGAACTCTGTAACGGCTCAAGACAGAATCCAGTTGTCTGTTACAGAAATGAGTTCCTCCATCACTAATTAGTGTCCTAGGGACACCAAATCTACTAAAGATATTTTTTTGGAGGAACTTCATTACTACTCTGGTGTCATTGGTAGGTGTTGCTATTGCTTCAACTCATTTAGACACATAATCTACTGCCACAAGGATGTAGATACTTGAGTATGAAGGCAGGAATGGTCCCATAAAATCTATGCCCCATATGTCAAACAGCTCAATCTCTAGGATTCTTTGCTGAGGCATGCTGTGACCATGAGGGAGGTTACCAGCCCTTTGGCAACTATCACAGTTATGGACAAACTCTCTAGAATTTTTAAAGAGAGTAGGCCAGTAAAAGCCACTTTGGAGAACTTTGGTGGCTGTCCGCTCACCTCCAAAGTGTCCTCCATAGTCTAAGCCATGGCAATGCCATAGAATTCTCTGTGCCTCTTCTGCAGACACACAGCGTCGGATTATTCCATCTGAGCATCTCTTAAAGAGATATGGTTCATCCAATAATTAGTACTTTGCATCATGCATGAGTTTCTGGGCTTGCTGCTTGGTAAATTCCTTGGGAATTGATGAGTGGATAATTTATACCTTTTTGGCATTGTTTTTACTTAGTTTTTATTATATTTTTATTTATTTTTATTCAAAAATCACATTTCTAGATTTTACTATGAGTTTGTGTATTTTTCTGTGATTTCAGGTATTTTCTGGCTGAAATTGAGGGACCTGAGCAAAAATCTGATTCAGAGGCTGAAAAAGGACTGCAGATGCTGTTAGATTCTGACCCTCCTGCACTCAAATTGGATTTTCTGGAGCTACAGAAACCCAATTGGCGCGCTATCAATTTTGTTGGAAAGTAGACATCCTGAGATTTCCATCAATATATAATAGTCTATAGTTTGTCCGAGATTTGATGGTCCAAACTGGCGTCCAAAGCCAGCCTAAAACATCTTGGCGTAAAACGCCCAAACTGGCACCAGAATTGGAGTTAAACGCCCAAACTGGCACCAAAGCTGGCGTTTAACTCCAGGAACAGCCTATGCACGAAAAATCTTCAATTCTCATCCCAAGCACACACCAAGTGGACCCCAAAAGTGGATTTCTACACTATCTACAC
Source organism: Arachis hypogaea (assembly GCF_003086295.3). Lineage (NCBI taxonomy): Eukaryota > Viridiplantae > Streptophyta > Magnoliopsida > Fabales > Fabaceae > Arachis > Arachis hypogaea. Next base: position 94,399,392 of record NC_092051.1, on the reverse strand, counting down.
TTAGTTACTCATTTTCTGTAAACCTAGGTTACTAGTTTAGTATAAAAACTACTTTTAGAGATTTATTTTATATCTTTTGATCACTTTTGATCTTTGATCACCTTATGTAACTTTTATCATCTTTTCATGTTTTGGGGGCTGGCCTCACGGCCATGCCTAGACCTTTTTCACTTATGTATTTTCAACGGTGGAGTTTCTACACCCCATAGATTAAGGTGTGGAGCTCTGCTGTTCTTCATGAATTAATGCAAGTACTATTGTTTTTCTTTCAATTCACGCCTACTTCTTATCTAAGATATACTTTTGTACTTAATTCAGTTAAGTCAGAATGAAGGGGTGACCCGTGACAATCACCCAATCTTCGTTACTCGCTTAGCCAAGATCCGCGTGCCTGACAACCACAAAGCTGTCTACATGATTTTCAACGTAGTCATTGGATGACAGCTGGAGTATATTCTCTTGGGTATCTAATACACGGACTGATCCCATGAGATTAGTATCTTCGTCATATATGCTAGAATTATTGGCAGCCATTCTTGGGATCCGGAAAGTTTAAACCTTGTCTGTGGTATTTCGAGTAGGATCTTGGAAGGGATGACTGTGACGAGCTTCAAACCTGCGAATGTTGGGAACAAGTGACAGTGTGCAAAAGGATCAATGGATTCTATTCCGACGCTAGCGGAAACCGACAGATGATTAGCCATGCGGTAGCTGTACCTGGTATTTTTCATCCGAGACGAGAAATCCGACAGTTGATTAGCTGTGCAGAAACCGTAGAGGACCATTTTTACTGAGAGGATCTTACAGCTTGCCATGGAAGGAAGTAACGCATGGTTGGAAGAAGGAAATAGGAAAGCAGAGGTTCAGAAGCAACAAAGCATCTCCAGATGCATATCTGAAATTCCCACCAGTGAATTACATAAGTAACTTTATCTTATTTCATATTTTATTTATATTTTAATTATCAAAACCTCATAACCGTTTGAATCCGCCTGACTGAGATTTGCAAGATGACCATAGATTGCTTCAAGCTGACAATCTCCGTGGGATCGACCCTTACTCACGTAAGGTTTATTACTTGGACGACCCAGTGCACTTGCTGGTTAGTTGTGCGGAGATGTGAAAAGTGTGAATCACGATTTACGTACACCAAGTTTTTGGCACCGTTGCCGGGAATTGTTCGAGTTTGGACAACTGACGGTTCATCTTGTTGCTTAGATTGGGTAATTTTATTTTATGTTTACGCTTTTTATTTTTATTTTCGAAAAACCCAAAAAAAAATTGTGTTCTTCAGAATTTTTAAGAATGAATTCTAGAGTTTCATGAGATATGTTGAAGCCTGGCTGGCTGTGAAGCCATGTCTAATATTTTGGACTGAGGCTTCCACTTTTCATTGACATGCTTGTATGTTTTATGCTAAAGCTTGGCTGGCTATTTGGCCATGTCTAATCTTTTGGACCGAAGCTTTCACTTAAAGCTTGGCTGGCCATTGGCCATATCTAAATCTTTTGGACTGGAGCTTTAGACTAACATTGCATGATTCCTGGGATTCTTATTAAAAATTTTGTATCCCTTTATTTTCTTTTTCCAAATAATTTTAGAAAAATACAAAAAAATTAATAAAATCATAAAACTAAAAATATTTTGTGTTTCTTGTTTGAGTCTAGTGTCAAATTTTAAGTTTGGTGTCAATTGCATCTTTTTAATTTTTCTTTAAATTTTTGAAAATTCATGCATGTGTTCTTTCATGATCTTCAAGTTGTTCTTTACGATTTTCTTTGTTTGATCTTTAATTTTTCTTGTTTTGTGTCTTTTCTTGTTTTTCATATGCATTTTCGAATTCATAGTGTCTAAACATTGAAAATTTCTAAGTTTAGTGTCTTGCATGTTTTTCTTTTCTTAAAAATTTTCAAAAATATGTTCTTGGTGTTCATCTTGACATTCAAAGTGTTCTTGGTGTTCATCTTGACATTCAAAGTGTTCTTACATGCATTTTTTGTTTTAATGTTAAACTTTTATGTTTTGTGCCATTTTTGTATTTTTCTCTCTCATCATTAAAATTCAAAACTCAAAAAATATCTTTCCCTTATTTCACTCATAAATTTTCGAAATTTTAGATTGATTTAGTCAAAACTTTTCAAAATTTGGTTTTTTCTTATTACTCAAGTCAAAATTTCAATTTAAAAATTTTATCTTTTCAAATCTTTTTCAAAAATCAAATCCTTTTCATTATTCTTTCCTGTTTTTCGAAAATTCTTCAAAAAATTTTTTCAAACTCTTTTTCTTATTTTTGTTTCATATTTTTGAATTTATTACTAACATTTAATGTTTTGATTAAAAAATTTCAAGTTGTTACTTGCCCATTAAGAAAGGATCAATCTTTAAATTCTAGAATCATATCTTTTAGTTTCTTGTTAGTCAAGTAATCAACTTTAATTTCAAAAATCAAATCTTTTTAATTTCTTTTTCAAATTTTTTTCAAAATAGATTTCAATCGTATCTTTTTCAAAACTTAATTTCAAAATCTTTTTCTAACTTCTTATCTTTTCAAAAATTGATTTTCAAATCTTTTTCAGTTAACTAATTGACTTTTTGTTTGATTTTAAAAGTTTTCTATTTCAATCATATCTTTTTCAAAACCACCTAACTACTTTTCTCTCTCCAATTTTCGAAAATAACTAACCTTTTTTTCAAATTTCTTTTTTGTTAACTAATTATTTTAAATTTTAATTTTATTCTATTTCTTTTAATAAATTCGAATCCTAACTAATAATTAAAATAAAAACAAAAATATTTTCTTTTCTTTTGAATTAATTTTCGAAAACTCTCTCCCTCTCATCTCTTTCTATTTATATATTTACTAACACTTCTCCTCTTCTTAAAAATTCGAACCCTCTCCCTCTCTCTGTGTTCAAATTCTTCTCCTTCATCCTTCTTCATTCTATTCTTCTATTCTTCTACTCACATAAAGGAATCTCTATACTGTGACATAGAGGATTCCTATCCTTTTCTGTTCTCTTCTTTTTCATATGAGTAGGAGCAAGGATAAGAACATTCTTGTTGAAACTGATCCTGAACCTGAAAGGACTCTGAAGAGGAAACTAAGAGAAGCTAAAGCACAAAACTTTAGAGAGGACCTAACAGAAATTTTTGAAAAAGAAGAAGACATGGCAACCGAAAATAACAACCATGGTGGAGATGCAAGGAAGATGCTTGGTGACTTTACTACACCCACTTCTGACTTCTATGGAAGAAGCATCTCAATTCCTGCAATTGGAGCAAACAACTTTGAGCTTAAGCCTCAATTAGTTTCTCTAATGCAGCAGAATTGCAAGTTTCATGGACTTCCATTAGAAGATCCTCATTAGTTTTTAGCTGAATTCTTGCAAATCTGTGACACTGTTAAGACCAATGGGGTTAATCCTGAGGTCTACAGAATTATGCTTTTCCCCTTTGCTGTAAGAGACAGAGCTAGGATATGGTTGGACTCACAACCTAAAGAAAGCTTGAACTCTTGGAAAAAGTTGGTCAATGCTTTCTTGGACAAATTCTTTTCACCTCAAAAGTTGAGCAAGTTTAGAGTGAAAGTCCAAACCTTCAGATAGAAGGAAGGTGAATCCCTCTATGAAGCTTGGAAAAGATACAAACAATTGATCAGAAGGTGTCCTTCTAACATGCTTTCAGAATAGAGCATCCTATGTATATTCTATGATGGTCTGTCTGAATTGTCCAAGATGTCATTGGATCACTCTGCTGGTGGATCTCTTCATCTGAAGAAGACGCCTGCAGAAGCCCAGGAACTCATTGAAATAGTTGCAAATAACCAGTTCATGTACACTTCTGAAAGAAATCCTGTGAATAGTGGGACAACTCAGAAAAAAGGAGTTCTTGAGATTGATACTCTGAATGCAATATTTGCTCAGAATAAAATATTGACTCAGCAAGTCAATATGATTTCTCAGAGCCTAACTGGAATGCAAGCTGCATCCGTCAGTACTAAGGAAGCTGCCTCTGAAGAAAAAGCTTATGACCCTGAGAATCCTGCAATGGAAGAGGTGAACTACATGGGAGAATCCTATGGAAACACCTATAATCCTTCATGGAGGAATCATCCTAATTTTTCATGAAAGGATTAGCAGAAGCCTCATCAAGTATTCAATAATAATAATGGTGGCAGAAATAGGTTTGGCAATAGCAAGCCTTTTTCATCATCTTCTGAGCAACAAACAGAGAATTCTAAGCTGAGCCTCTCTGACTTAGCAACCATAATCTCTGATCTAAGTAAGACCACTCACAGTTTCATGACTGAAACAAGGTCTTCCATTAGAAATTTGGAGGCACAAGTGGGTCAGCTGAGTAAAAGAGTTACTGAAATCCCTCATAGTACTCTCTCAAGTAATACATAAGAGAATCCAAAAAGAGAGTGCAAGGCCATCAACACGTCCAACATGGCCGAACCTGTAGAGGAGGGAAAGGCAGTGATTTTCACTGAGGAGGACCTCAATGGACGTCCACTGGCCACTTAGGAGTTCCCTATTGAGGAACCAAAGGAATCTGAGGCTCATATGGAGACCATAGAGATTCCACTGAACTTACTGTTGCCATTCATGAGCCCTAATGAGTATTCTTCCTCTGAAGAGGATGAAGATATTACTGAAGAGCAAGTTGCTCAGTATCTAGGAGCAATTAGGAAGCCGAATGCCAAGTTATTTGGTAATGAGACTTGGGAGGATGAACCTCCATTGCTCATTAATGAACTTAATACATTGGTTCAACAGAAATTACCTCAGAAGAAACCGGATCCCCGAAAGTTCTTAATACCTTGCATCATAGGCACCATGACCTTTAAGAAAGCTCTGTGTGACCTTGGTTCAAGTATAAACCTCATGCCACTCTCTGTAATGGAGAAACTAGGGATCTTTGAGGTACAAGCTGCAAGAATCTCACTAGAGATGGCAGATAATTCAAGGAAACAGGCTTATAGACTTGTAGAGGATGTCTTAGTGAAGGTTGAAGGCTTACATCCCTGCTGATTTTATAATCCTAGACATTGGGAAGGATGAAGATGAATCCATCATCCTTGGAAGACCCTTCCTAGCCACAGCAAGAGTTGTGATTGATGTAGACAGAGGAGAGTTAGTCCTTCAATTGAATGAGGACTACCTTGTGTTTAAGGCTCAAGGATCTTCTTCTGTAACCATGGAGAGGAAGCATGAAAAGCTTCTCTCAATACAGAGTCAAACAGATCCCCCACACTCAACTTCTAAGTTTGGTGTTGGGAGGCCAACATCAAGCTCTGAGTATCTGTAAGGCTCTCTAAAAGCTCACTGTCAAGCTATTGACATTAAAGAAGTGCTTGTTGGGAGGCAACCCAATGTTATAATTCCCAATGTTATTTAATTATATTTATTTGTTTTCCATTGTTATTTTATGTTTTCTTTAGGTTGATGATCATGTGAAGTCATAAAAACAACTGCAAAATTAAGGAAAAATGAAAAACAGCATCAAAAATAGCATACCCTGGAGGACAGGCTTACTGGCGTTTAAACGCCAGATGGGCAGCACTCTGGGTATTTAACGCTAGAAAAGGTTGTCTGGCGTCTGGTTGGCGTTAAACGCCAGAAATGGGCAGTAGACTGGCGTTTAATGCTAGGAAAGGTAGCAGAGCTGGCGTTTAACGCCAGAAAAGGTAGCAGAACTGGCGTTTAACACCAGAAAAAGTAATAGAGCTGGTGTTTAACGCCAGAAATGGCACACAGGGGGCATTTGAACGCCAGAATGGTGTAGGGAGCAGAATTCTTTGACACCTTAGGATCTGTGGACCCCACAGGATCCCCACCTACCCAACCTTTTCTTCTCTCCTCTTCACACCTCTCTTTAACACTCTTCTCCAAAATAACCTCCACCAATCACCTCCATTTCTCCTCCAAAACTATCATACAACCCACCTACTCCCACCCATTCAAATTTAAACCATCTCCCTCCCAAACCCAACCCCTATTACAAGAATTCCCTCTCCACTCCACTCCTATATAAGCCCCTTATCACTCCTTCCTTTTCACACATCATAACCACCTAAACCCCCCTTGGTCAAACCATTCACACACCTCTATCTCCTCAATCTCTTCTTCTTCTAACTCCTTCTTTCTTCTTTTGCTCAAGGACGAGCAAACTTTTTAAGTTTGGTATGGAAAAAGCTCTGCTTTTTATTTTTCTATAACCATTAATGGCACCTAAGGCCGGAGAAACCTCTAGAAAGAGGAAAGGGAAGGCAATTTCTTCCAACTCCGAGTCATGGAAGATGGAGAGATTCATCTCAAAAGCCTATCACTAAAAAGAGGATGGATCAAATAAGAGAGCCCACTCATGGACTTCAACAAGAGCATGAGGAAATTCCTCATCAAGAAATCTCTGAGATACCTCAAGGGATGCACTTTTCTCCACAAAACTATTGGAAGCAAATCAACACCTCCTTAGGAGAATTGAATTCCAACATAGGACAACTAAGGATAGAGCATTAAGAGCACTCCATTATCCTCAATAAAATCAAAGAGGACTAAAGAGCCATGAAGGAGGAGCAACAAAGGCAAGGAAGAGACATAGAAGAGCTCAAGCACTCCATAAGATCTTCAAGAGGAAGAACTAGCTGCCATCACTAAGGTGGACCCATTCTTTAATTTTCTTGTTTTTATTTTTCTGTTTTTCGAATTACATGCTTTATGTTTTGTCTATGTTTGTGTCTTTATTACATGATCATTAGTATTTAAGTGTCTATGTCTTAAAGCTATGAATGTCCTATGAATCCATCACCTTTCTTAAATGAAAAATGTTTTTAAATTGCAAAAGAACAAGAAGTGCATGATTTCGAGTTCTATCTTGAAATTAGTTTAATTATTTTGATGTGGAGGCAATACCTTTTATTTTCTGAATGAATGCTTGAACAGTGCATATCTTTTATATTTGTTGTTTATGAATTTTAAAATTGTTGGCTCTTGAAAGAATAATAAAAAAGAGAAATGTTATTGATAATCTGAAAAATCATAAAATTGATTTTTGAAGCAAGAAAAAGCAGTGAAAAGCAAAAGCTTGCGAAAAAAAAATATATGAAAAGAAAATGGCAAAAAAAATAAAGAAAAAAAGAGAAAAAGAAAGAAAAAGAAAAAGAAAAAGAAAAAGAAAAGGTAAGCAGAAAAAGCCAATAACCCTTTAAACCAAAAGGCAAGGGTAAAAAGGATCCAAGGCTTTGAGCATTAATGTATAGGAGGACCCAAAGGAATAATATCCTGGCCTAAGCGGCTAAACCAAGCTGTCCCTAACCATGTGCTTGTGGCGTGAAGGTGTCAAGTGAAAAGCTTGAGACTGAGCGGTTAAAGTCGTGGTCCAAAGCAAAAAAAGTGTGCTTAAGAGCTCTGGGCATGATGCACATAAACTAGTTATGCTACGATTTAGGAAATTGCACGATTGGCAAAATTCCTTCCGGCAAGTGCACCGGTTATCGTCAAGTAAAAACTCACAATAGAGTGAGGTCGAATCCCACAAGGATTGGTTGAGTGAGCAATTCGGATTAGAAGTGTGTTCTAGTTGAGCGGAATCAAGATTGAGATGAGAATTGCGGAATGTAAAATTGGCGGGAAAAGTAAATGACAAGAAATTGAAATGGCGGAATCTTAAATTGCATGAATTAAAGAGCAGAAACTAAATTGCTGAAATTAAAAGGGAATGGGGGTGATTGCATGAATTGAGTTGCAGAATGTAAAGAGAAGATGTAATCAGAATTGGGGGATTCATTGGGTTATAGGAGATATTGAGATCTCCGAATCAAAACATGTTTATCTCTTCCTCAAGCAATGCGTTCATTGAATTTTGCTTGGCAATCTTATATGATTGGATCCCAATCCCTTGGCTCACCAATTCTCTCTAAAAATGAACAAATTCCCAATCCCTTGGTTTAAATGTTCATAAGAAGAGATGATGCTCGATCACTGATTATACCACACAGTTTCATGAACCACAATTTGGTAGGATTACATGTCACAATATCCATCCAAACCCCAATCCAATTCACTGTGAGAAAGCTTCTCTAGCATGAATCCTCCATTCCTTTCCCAAGGTTCCGAAGGATTCCAATTATGGGTAGTTTCTTTCCCAAGACAACTACTCAATGGAATTAGATCGAGAAGCTTTCTAACAAAATTCAAGAGAAAAGATTGAAGAAGAAGATAAACTATTATTGATTCATTGAATTACAATAGAGCTCCCTAACCCAATGAAAGGGGGTTTAGTGAGTCATAGCTCTGAATTCAATTACAAAGATATGAAAACTAGCTCAAAGTGAAGGTAAAAAGTCCTTTCTAACTTAAATTCTATCCTATTTATACACTTTCTATATTGAGCTTCTGTTGTGTTTCTTGGGCTTTGAGGCCTCTCCCTGCTTTCCTTTTGCCTTGGGTTTATGATCCATAATCTTGATGAGGCTGCTGGTCCAAATTCTGTAACATTCATTGAGCCAACTTAGTGATAATCAAATAATGGCACATGACTCAATAAATTGAAATTTCAGACTCATCAATCCTTCAGGCCCAATCCCATAAACCATGATATTCAATTGGGTTTCATACCAGAATAAGTTTAAGTTAATGTTTGTGCTCAAATACTAACTTAAACCACAATATCTTTGGTCCAGAAACCTTTTCCAAGAGTGGCGTTTAAGTTGCAGTTTAAGCTTAAACTGCAGCTTAAACGCCAGACACTTCCAGTGAGGCCTTTTGTAGAAGCACGTTTAAGCTTTAGTTTAAGGTTAAACTGAAGCTTAAACGTGGAAATGGAAGAAGGCAGCCCTGGAGAGTCATGTAGTCGAACACGTTTAAGCTCCAGTTTGAGGTCAAACTGAAGCTTAAACGTGGATATAGGAAGGGCAGCCCTGGAGGTCGAACACGTTTAACCTCCAGTTTAAGGTCAAACTGGAGGTTAAACGTGGAAATGGAAGGAGGCATCCTGGAGGTCGAACACGTTTAACCTCCAGTTTAAGGTTAAACTGGAGGTTAAACGTGGAAGCTTAGAAGGGTAGCCCTGGAGGTGTCGAACACGTTTAAGCTCCAGTTTGAGGTCAAACTGGAGCTTAAACGTGGAAATGGAGAGAGCAACCCTGGAGGAGAAAACTTGGTCGAACACGTTTAAGCTCCAGTTTGAGGTCAAACTGGAGCTTAAACGTGGAAATGGCTCCCTGGTGCTTTTCCCATTCTGGCGTTTAACCTCCAGTTTAAGGTTAAACTGGAGGTTAAACGTGGAACTCCTTCCTGAGTGGCATTATCATTCTGGCGTTTAACCTCCAGTTTGAGGTCAAACTGGAGGTTAAACGTGGAATGCTTCTTTGGTGAGACTTTTCATTCTGGCGTTTAACCTCCAGTTTAAGGTTAAACTGGAGGTTAAACTTCAATTCTAGCATTTCTTAGCCTTCATGATTCTGGCGTTTAAACTCCAGTTTAGGCTTAAACTGGAACTTAAACTCCACATTTGATATTCAAGCTTCCTTTATTGATTTTGTTGCTTCCTTGCTTAGCCTCTTCTTCCCTGAAATCATCCAAACAATTGCATCAAAGTGTTGCAAAATTTCATGAGAAATCTTCCATTCATAGCATTTAAGTAATATAACTAAAACTCATGGAATTTGCATTAAAATCATACTGTTTGGATGGTTTATTGCTTTGTTCTTCATTTAACCATTTTTGGTTACTTTAAGCTCAAGAAAATGCATAAAACAACTAAAACTAACAGAAAAATGCTAGTGAAACTACCCTAAGATGCCTTGGCATCACAACACCAAACTTAATACTTGCTTGTCCCTAAGCAAGTCCTGAGTTATTTGAGAAGAAAGTATGAAACAGAAAGCAATTACATTGGCTATATTAGCAGGCATTTGAAGTTCATCAGAAGGGTTTTATGCAGAAAGTTGCAGCATCACTTTTTCATACTTATCAGGTAAGATTATCACTTTTTCATTGCATCCATCAAACACTGCTATGGCCTCTTGTTATTCTTATGTCCTTGTCACTTTTCTCTTCTTAGTTTTTCTTTTCTTTTTCTTAGAGCTTCTTTTGCTCCTTGTTTGCTTAGTGTCATGTGTTGCACAAGCCTTTGGCATTTTCTTTTTCTTATCAGTGCACTACACATATCCACTTTAGGCACTTTAGTTCACATTTCTTCTTGAGACATTGGTGCCCAGCACCTCTTTGTGTGACTAAATGTTTTGTATTTAGGTTGCTCTTGATAATGGACTTTTGGTTGATAATCCCGGGTTAGTTAACCCAAGTTACCAAGTGTTGAAACACTCCTCAGAACCTATTCATCCAAGCATATCCTTAATACATAAACACCACAGGCATTTGTCTCAGAAGTTCAAACCATTGGTACCTAGCTTATTTTCTCAATTTTTTTTGCTTTTTGGTTGCCCTTTTTCAGTGGCTTTTTCTTCTTCTTTTTCTTTCTTTTTCATGGCCAAAGACATTTATTCATCAAGATCCATAGACAGTTTTCAATTTCTACACAAAGAATGATAATTCTACACTCTAATTCCAGTGATCTGACTAAACAATCAAGCATGCATACCACCACTTAATTCTACTTGATTTGTCACTAATTTAGCCAAGTTACTTTTGTTCAAACTTTTCTTTTATTTTTGGAAACAGAACAAGCATGGCAAGCACTCGTTTAAGAAGGTGAAGTTATATCCAAACATCTAGGTATTCACTTTATTCAAAGCAATAAACAGACAAATATACTAACAACTTCCCATTCCAGAAAGATTCAACATTTACAGTCTAAACCAGAACAAGCATGCTTTTGTTTGCCCTTTTTAAAGAATTATCAAGGAATAATACCACCTTGTGAAATTTCTTGATTTCTCTTTGTTGCCAGGAAACAATTTGATTTCTCCTTCTTCTCCTAATTGTTGCTTCATGCTTTAAGATCCTTGTTTCCTTTCCTGCAAAGAGTGATGAAGTTGCTTGCTTCTCAAACACTTGAGTGGTTAGCTCAACTATGTGTGGGTAAGTATCCGAGTTTTGGTGTGCGAACACCAAACTTAGACTCCCACTTACTTCTCTATTCTTTGAGTCCTTGAGTTCTCTTTGGAATGAAGTTGCTGCTAAGGGTTCTAAGCATTTCTGTGACTGCTTAAAATGGTTGTTCCTTTCATATAATTCAAAGGTTGTTGTGTTCAGTTGATCTTTATGGTGGAACACCAAACTTAGAGTCACATATTCCCCTTTGAATTATTGATCTACGAATTCATTGTTTGGTGTGAAACACCAAACTTATTTCTTTGCAATGCACAGAAACTACTTCACCCTTTTTATTGAAACAAATAAAAGAAACAGCAAAAGGGTATTACCTCAGGTTGGGTTGCCTCCTAACAAGCGCTTCTTTAACGTCACTAGCTTGACGGTTGTCCCTTGTTAGGGTGGATTGTAGTGCTTGACGTCTTCTCCTCTCACTATGAAAACGTCCCCACTTGATTCATTCATGACCTCTAAATGTTCCATAGAAAGAACTTTCCTGATTGTGAACACTTGAGGGAGCTGGGAAGGAATGGTTTTGAGGCCAGGTGGAATTGGCAGATAATGACTTGATATCACGTTATCTCCCGGAGAAAAACTTTCAGTGGGAATTTTCTTGTTTCTCCACCCTCTTGGCAATCTCCCTATCACTCTTCCCTTTCTCTTGAGGATTTCTTCATTGACCCTTATGTCAGGAGGATCCTTCTGATCTGTTTCCACTGATTCTTGTGGCTTTAACTCTTGCAACTCTTGTTTGCCTTCCAAGGACTGTTTTAGAGTTTCAGCTGCTGGATTACTTTCCTCCAAACACAGATGGCTACTATCATCCTTAGGCTTTTCAGGTTCTGGTTCAGGCTCAGATGCAGGTTTGAAAACTTTGAAAATGAGCTGTTCATCATGTATTCTCAGAATTAGCTCTCCTTGTTCTACATCTATGAGCGCTCTAGTAGTGGCTAGAAATGGTCTGCCCAGAATGATAGGGTGTAAGTAGCTTTCCTCCATGTCCACAATGACAAAGTCTGTGGGGAAGTAATAATCCCCCACTTTCACCAGCACATTTTCAACTACCCCTTCAGCTTGCTTCTGAGTTTTGTCAGCCAGTTGTATGATTACATCAGTGGATCTCACCTCATTCAGTTGTAGCCTCTTCATAAGAGTTAGAGGCATCACATTTATGCTAGCTCCTATATCACAGAATCCTCTGTCAATTTTTGTTTCCCCTATGATGCAAGGGATATGAAAACTTCCTGGGTCCGTTTTCTTAGAGAGTGTGTCCTTCTTGATGAGAGCACTGCATTCTTTGTTCATTGTTACCGTTTGTCCTCCCTTCAAAACTCTTTTCTTGCTTAACAATTCCTTTAAATACTTGATGTGTGTAGGCATTTGATGGAGAATCTCAAGAAAGGGAATATTGACATGGAGAGAGTTAAATGTCTCTAAAAACCTTGAATAGGTTTTCCCTTTTTCACCTCCTCCTAACCTCTGAGGAAATGGTGCTTTTGGTTGGTATATTTCCAGCATGCCTTTTTGCAGTTCCTTGGCTTGCTTAGTTCCACTTTCCTGCTTAACTTCTTCCACACCTTCCTTCAAGATTTCTGGCTCCTGCTCTGAGGGCCTGATTCCTTCTTCTTCTGAAACTTCCTTCAATATGGTGATGGCCTTGCATTCTTCCCATCTCACTCTCTTTTGTTCCCCTTTAGGATTCTTTTCTGTGTCACTAGGGAACACTGCAGTTGATTTGACGGCCTGTTGAGATAGCTCTCCTACTTGAGACTCCATCCTCTTGAGTTTTTCACCATGGTTTCTTAAGGTAGCTCTCACATCATCCCTGAAGCTTTTCAATTCGGTTATGTCTTGACTCATGGTTGCCATCATTCCTTCTATCCGGTTTAATTGATCTTGAAATTGTTGGTTCAGATTAAGTTGGGTAGGTTGATTATTTTGGCCATGATATGATGGTTGGGGGTAAGTGTTTTGTGTGGCTTGGTATGATCTTTGGTTGGAGTTTTGGTATGTGGAATTGTTATGTTGGTTGTGGTTGTAAGGTTTGTGGTTTTGTGGTTGGGTTTGTTGGTTCCCCCACCCAAAGTTTGGGTGATTTTTCCATCCTGGGTTGTAAGTGTTGGAGTGTGGATCATATGATTGCCTTTGTTGGTTTCCCACATAATTGGCCTCTTCCCAATCACCTCCTTAAATGCTTACTTCCTCTTGATCTTGTGTGTGTATTGCAGCTACTTGCTTTGTTTCTAATTGCCTGGTAAGCTCTGCTAGTTGCTTGGCAAACACCTTGTTTTGGGCTAGAATTGTATCAACATGGTTCAGCTCCATGACTCCCTTAGTGTTGTGCCTCTCTGATGCATAGTAGTACTCATTCTCAGCCACTGTCTCAATCACTTCAATGGCTTCTTCCACAGTCTTTTTCCTGTTCAATGAACCTCCTGATGAATGGTCTACAGCCTTCCTTGATTCATAAGAGAGTCCATCATAGAAAATATGCAATTGCACCCAATCATGGAACATGTCTGGTGGGCATTTCCTTGTCAAGTCCTTGAATCTCTCCCATGCCTCGTAGAGAGTTTCACCATCTTGTTGTCTAAAAGTCTGAACCTCAGATCGAAGCCTATTGACCTTTTGTGGGGGGTAGAAACGTGCCAGAAACTTGCTTTCCACCTCATCCCATGTTGTTAGACTCCCCCTTGGGAATGATTCCAGCCACTTAGCTGCTTTGTCCCTAAGTGAAAATGGGAACAAAAGCAGTTTATATGCATCTTCCTGGACTCCATTGGACTTCACAGTGTCACAAATTCTCAGGAATTTTGTGAGATGTTGGTTTGGGTCTTCATTAGCACTTCCACCAAATGAACAATGATTCTCCACAAGTGATATTAGCTGTGGTTTGAGTTCAAAATTGTTGGCCTGAATGGGTGGTTTCTGGATGCTGCTACCACAATTCCCAGAGGTTGGGTTTATGTATGAACTAAGAACCCTCCTCTCAGGAATGGCATTGTTTCCATCAGCTCTCTCATGGTTGTGAACTTCTCTATCCATGTTGAGATCTAGAGCTTCCTCAAAATTGTCCTCAGATTCTCCTTCAGATTCCTCTTCTCCCACTACTCTCTTCCCTCTTGCTTCCCTTCTCAGTCTATGAAGGGTCCTCTCTGGTTCGGTATATAGAGGAGTTGATGTCTCTCCTCTCCTACCTGTCATACAAGAACACAGCATAGGCACAAACAAGTGAAATACTCTTGGTTAATGGAAGAGTATGGTTAGAGCAATTGAGGAATTAATTCAAACAGTTAGTGAGTCAGTGAGTTAGTTGCTTGAATTTAAAGGCATAAAGAAAGAAAGCATGTAACCGAGTGCAAAAATTAAAATTCAACAAGTAACTTGAACAGAATTAACAAAGCAAGAGAAATTGCTCAATCTAGTTAACTTCCAATTTGAGAATTGTCAATCGAAAACCAATCCCCGGCAACGGCGCCATAAACTTGATGCACATAAACTAGTTATGCTACGATTTAGGAAATTGCACGATCGGCAAAATTCCTTCCGGCAAGTGCACCGGTTATCGTCAAGTAAAAACTCACAATAGAGTGAGGTCGAATCCCACAAGGATTGGTTGAGTGAGCAATTCGGATTAGAAGTGTGTTCTAGTTGAGCGAAATCAAGATTGAGATGAGAATTGCGGAATGTAAAATTGGCGGGAAAAGTAAATGACAAGAAATTGAAATGGCGGAATCTTAAATTGCATGAATTAAAGAGCAGAAACTAAATTGCTGAAATTAAAAGGGAATGGGGGTGATTGCATGAATTGAGTTGCAGAATGTAAAGAGAAGATGTAATCAGAATTGGGGGATTCATTGGGTTATAGGAGATATTGAGATCTCCGAATCAAAACATGTTTATCTCTTCCTCAAGCAATGCGTTCATTGAATTTTGCTTGGCAATCTTATATGATTGGATCCCAATCCCTTGGCTCACCAATTCTCTCTAAAAATGAACAAATTCCCAATCCCTTGGTTTAAATGTTCATAAGAAGAGATGATGCTCGATCACTGATTATACCACACAGTTTTATGAACCACAATTTGGTAGGATTACATGTCACAATATCCATCCAAACCCCAATCCAATTCACTGTGAGAAAGCTTCTCTAGCATGAATCCTCCATTCCTTTCCCAAGGTTCCGAAGGATTCCAATTATGGGTAGTTTCTTTCCCAAGACAACTACTCAATGGAATTAGATCGAGAAGCTTTCTAACAAAATTCAAGAGAAAAGATTGAAGAAGAAGATAAACTATTATTGATTCATTGAATTACAATAGAGCTCCCTAACCCAATGAAAGGGGGTTTAGTGAGTCATAGCTCTGAATTCAATTACAAAGATATGAAAACTAGCTCAAAGTGAAGGTAAAAAGTCCTTTCTAACTTAAATTCTATCCTATTTATACACTTTCTATATTGAGCTTCTGTTGTGTTTCTTGGGCTTTGAGGCCTCTCCCTGCTTTCCTTTTGCCTTGGGTTTATGATCCATAATCTTGATGAGGCTGCTGGTCCAAATTCTGTAACATTCATTGAGCCAACTTAGTGATAATCAAATAATGGCACATGACTCAATAAATTGAAATTTCAGACTCATCAATCCTTCAGGCCCAATCCCATAAACCATGATATTCAATTGGGTTTCATACCAGAATAAGTTTAAGTTAATGTTTGTGCTCAAATACTAACTTAAACCACAATATCTTTGGTCCAGAAACCTTTTCCAAGAGTGGCGTTTAAGTTGCAGTTTAAGCTTAAACTGCAGCTTAAACGCCAGACACTTCCAGTGAGGCCTTTTGTAGAAGCATGTTTAAGCTTTAGTTTAAGGTTAAACTGAAGCTTAAACGTGGAAATGGAAGAAGGCAGCCCTGGAGAGTCATGTAGTCGAACACGTTTAAGCTCCAGTTTGAGGTCAAACTGAAGCTTAAACGTGGATATAGGAAGGGCAGCCCTGGAGGTCGAACACGTTTAACCTCCAGTTTAAGGTCAAACTGGAGGTTAAACGTGGAAATGGAAGGAGGCATCCTGGAGGTCGAACACGTTTAACCTCCAGTTTAAGGTTAAACTGGAGGTTAAACGTGGAAGCTTAGAAGGGTAGCCCTGGAGGTGTCGAACACGTTTAAGCTCCAGTTTGAGGTCAAACTGGAGCTTAAACGTGGAAATGGAGAGAGCAACCCTGGAGGAGAAAACTTGGTCGAACACGTTTAAGCTCCAGTTTGAGGTCAAACTGGAGCTTAAACGTGGAAATGGCTCCCTGGTGCTTTTCCCATTCTGGCGTTTAACCTCCAGTTTAAGGTTAAACTGGAGGTTAAACGTGGAACTCCTTCCTGAGTGGCATTATCATTCTGGCGTTTAACCTCCAGTTTGAGGTCAAACTGGAGGTTAAACGTGGAATGCTTCTTTGGTGAGACTTTTCATTCTGGCGTTTAACCTCCAGTTTAAGGTTAAACTGGAGGTTAAACTTCAATTCTAGCATTTCTTAGCCTTCATGATTCTGGCATTTAAACTCCAGTTTAGGCTTAAACTGGAACTTAAACTCCACATTTGATATTCAAGCTTCCTTTATTGATTTTGTTGCTTCCTTGCTTAGCCTCTTCTTCCCTGAAATCATCCAAACAATTGCATCAAAGTCTTGCAAAATTTCATGAGAAATCTTCCATTCATAGCATTCAAGTAATATAACTAAAACTCATGGAATTTGCATTAAAATCATACTGTTTGGATGGTTTATTGCTTTGTTCTTCATTTAACCATTTTTGGTTACTTTAAGCTCAAGAAAATGCATAAAACAACTAAAACTAACAGAAAAATGCTAGTGAAACTAGCCTAAGATGCCTTGGCATCAGGGCACCTCTAACTGGGGACTCTAGCAAAGCTGAGTCACAATCTGAAAAGTTTCACCCAGTTATGTGTTTGTGGCATTTATGTATCCGGTGGTAATACTGGAAAACAAAATGCTTAGGCTCACGGCCAAGACTCATAAAGTAGCTGTGTTCAAGAATCAACATACTGAACCAAGAGAATCGATAACACTATCTGAATTCTGAGTTCTTATGGATGCCAATCATTCTGAACTTCAAAGGATAAAGTGAGATGCCAAAACTGTTCAGAAGCAAAAAGGCTACTAGCCCCACACATCTAATTGGAACTAAGTTCATTGATAACTTTGGAATTCATTGTGTATTCTCTTCTTTTTATCCTATTTTGTTTTCAGTTGCTTGGGGACAAGCAACAATCTAAGTTTGGTGTTGTGATGAGCGGATAATTTATACCCTTTTTGGCATTGTTTTTACTTAGTTTTTAGCATGTTTTAGTTACTTTTTTATTATATTTTTATTTGTTTTTATTCAAAAATCACATTTCTGGACTTTACTATGAGTTTGTGTATTTTTCTGTGATTTTAGGTATTTTCTGGCTGAAATTGAGGGACCTGAGCAAAAATCTAATTCAGAGGCTGAAAAAGGACTGCAGATGCTGTTGGATTCTGACCCTCTTGCACTTGAAGTGGATTTTCTGGAGCTACCAAAACCCAAATTGGCGCACTCTCAATTTCGTTAGAAAGTAGACATTCTGGGCTTTCTAGCAATATATAATAGTCCATACTTTACTATGAGTTTGTGTATTTTTCTGTGATTTCAGGTATTTTCTGGCTGAAATTGAGGGACCTGAGCAAAAATCTGATTCAGAGGCTGAAAAAGGACTACAGATGCTGTTGGATTCTGACCCTCTTACACTCGAAGTGGACTTTCTGGAGCTATCAAAACCCAATTGTTGCACTCTCAATTTCGTTAGAAAGTAGACATCCTGAGCTTTCCAGCAATATATAATAGTCCATACTTTGCCCGAGATTTGATGGCCCAAACTGGCGTCCAAGGCCAGCCTAAAACATCTTGGCGTAAAACGCCCAAACTGGCACCAGAATTGGAGTTAAACGCCTAAATTGGCACCAAAGCGGGCTTTTAACTCCAGAAATAGCCTATGCACAAAAAAGCTTCAATTCTCAGCCCAAGCACACACCAAGTGGGCCCCAGAAGTGGATTTTTGCACTATCTGCACTTAGTTACTCATTTTCTGTAAACCTAGGTTACTAGCTTTGTATAAAAACTACTTTTAGAGATTTATTTTATATCTTTTGATCACTTTTGATCTTTGATCACCTTATGTAACTTTTATCATCTTTTCATGTTTTGGGGGCTGGCCTCATGGCCATGCCTAGACCTTTTTCACTTATGTATTTTCAACGGTGGAGTTTCTACACCCCATAGATTAAGGTGTGGAGCTCTGCTGTTCTTCATGAATTAATGCAAGTACTATTGTTTTTCTTTCAATTCACGCCTACTTCTTATCTAAGATATACTTTTGTACTTAATTCAGTTAAGTCAGAATGAAGGGGTGACCCGTGACAATCACCCAATCTTCGTTACTCGCTTAGCCAAGATCCGCGTGCCTGACAACCACAAAGTGGTCTACATGATGTTCAATGTAGACATTGGATGACAGCTGGAGTATATTCTCTTGGGTATCTAAAACACGGACCGAGCCCGTGAGATTAGTATCTTCGTGGTATAGGCTAGAATTATTGGCAGCCATTCCTGGGATCCGAAAAGTCTAAACTTTGTCTGTGGTATTCCGAGTAGGATCTGGAAAGGGATGACAGTGACGAGCTTCAAACCTGCGAATGTTGGGTGCAAGTGACAGTGTGCAAAAGGATCAATGGATTCTATTCCGGTGCTAGCGGGAACTGATAGATGATTAGCCATGCGGTAGCTGTGCCTGGTATTTTTCATCCGAGACGAAAGATCCGACAGTTGATTAGCCGTGAGAAACCGTAGAGGACCATTTTCACTGAGAGGATCTTACAACTTGCCATGGAAGGAAGTAACACATTTTTGGAAGAAGGCAATAGGAAAGCAGAGGTTCAGAAGCAACAAAGCATCTCCAGACGCTTATCTGAAATTTCCACCAGTGAATTACATAAGTAACTTTATCTTATTTCATGTTTTATTTATATTTTAATTATCAAAACCTCATAACCATTTGAATCCGCCCGACAGAGATTTACAAGATGACCATAGCTTGCTTCAAGCCGACAATCTCCGTGGGATCGACCCTTACTTACGTAAGGTTTATTACTTGGACGACGCAGTACACTTGCTGGTTAGTTGTGCGGAGATGTGAAAAGTATGAATTACGATTTCTGTACACCAGGAATGAACCTTATAGCCTGGTAATTTGCAATGTCTGCAAACCAAGGTACTATCCGGATGGCATAGAGTTTCTCATTTGGAAAGGATTCAGATATGTCAATGGAGAGAGAAGAAGTCTCTGCTACTGATTCAATCCTAGATAAGTGGTCAGCCACTTGATTTTCTGTGCCTTTTCTGTCTCTAATTTCTATATCAAACTCTTGCAGGAGTAGTACCCATCTTATAAGTCTTTAGAGTGGCATGATCAGTATAGATGATGACCTTAGATCCTACTAGGTAGGATCTAAACTTATCAATGGCATAGACCCCTGCAAGTAGTTCATTTTCTGTAGTAGTGTAGTTTTTCTGCGCATCATTTAGTACGCGACTAGCATAACAAATGACATGCAGAAGCTTGTCATGTCTCTGCCCCAGGACTACGCCAATGGCATGATCACTGGCATCACACACTAGTTTGAATGGTAAGTCCCAGTTGGGTGCAGAAATGATAAGAGCAGTGACAAACTTGGCTTTTAGAGTTTCAAAGGTATGCATGCATTCTTGGGCAAAGACAAATGGGACATCAGTGGCCAAGAGATTACACAGGGGTTTTGTGATTTTTGAAAAATCTTTTATGAACCTCCTGTAAAATCCTGCATGTCCTAGGAAACTTCTGATTGCCTTGACATTAGTAGGTGGAGGCAAACATTCAATCACCTCCACCTTAGGTTGATCTACTTCTATTCCCTTGTTTGAGATCTGATGCCCAAGAACAATGCCTTCAGTTACCATGAAATGGCATTTGTCCCAGTTTAGAACTAAGTTTGTCTCTTGGCATCTTTTTAGAACTAAGGCCATATGACCAAGGCAGGAGTCAAATGAGTCTCCAAAAACAGAGAAGTCATCCATGAGCACTTCAAGGAACTTCTCTACCATATCAGAGAAGACGGATAGCATACATCTCTGAAAGGTGGCAGGTGCATTGCACAGGCCAAATGGCATTCGCCTGTAGGCAAACACACCAGATGGGCATGTGAATACTGTCTTTTCTTGATCCTGTGGATCCACTGCTATTTGATTGTATCCAGAATATCCATCCAAGAAACAATAAAAAGCATGCCCTACTAGTCTTTCTAGCATTTGGTCAATGAATGGTAAAGGAAAATGATCCTTCCTGGTGGTTTCATTGAGTCTTCTATAGTCAATGCACATACGCCACCCTGTAACCGTCCTTTTAGGGACCAGTTCATTCTTTTTATTATGAACCACTGTCATGCCTCCCTTCTTGGAAACAACTTGGATAGGGCTCACCCAGGGGCTGTCAAAAATGGGATAAATGATCCCAACCTCCTAGAGCTTAGTGACTTCTTTCTGTACTACTTCCTTCATAGCTGGATTCAATCGCCTTTGCGGTTACACCACTGGTTTAGCATTATCCTCCAACAGGATTTTATGAATGCATCGGGCTGGGCTAATGCCCTTAAGGTCACTTATAGTCCACCCAAGGGCGGTCCTATGTGTTTTGAGCACTTTAATTAATGCTTCTTCTTCCTGTGGCTCTAAGGTAGAGCTTATAATTACAGAATAAGTATCTCCATCTCCCAGAAATGCATATTTTAGGGAGGAAGGCAATGGCTTAAGCTCAAGCTTTGAAGGCTTCTCCTTTTCCTCAGAGATTTTCAGAGGTTCCTCTGAATCAGGCTAGGTATCATCAAGGATATCATTCGGCCCTTCCTGGAGACTTTTGGCCATGTTGACTTCTTCCACTAGGAAATCAATGAGGTCAATGCTCATGCATTCCTCAGGGATGTCTAGATACTGCATAGCTTTAACAACATTCAGGATGAACTTTTCCTCATTGACTCTTAGGGTTACTTCCCCTTTTTCAACATCAATGAGGTTCCATCCTGGAACTAGGAAGGGTCTCCCTAGAATAAGGGATGCAGTCATGTGTCCTTCCATGTCCAACACCACAAAGTCAGTGGAAAAAGCAAAGGGTCCAACCTTGATAATCATGTCTTCGATTACTCCTGATGGTATCTTAATAGAACCATCAGCAAGTTGAAGGCATATGCGGGTTGGTTTGACTTCATCATTCAAACAAAGCTTCTTTATTAATGAAGCAGGTATTAGGTTGATGCTTGCTCCAAGGTCACATAGAGCTGTCCTTGTACAAGCATCACCTAGAGTGCATGGTATCATAAAGCTTCCAGGATCCTTAAGTTTCTCTGGTAAGCTGTTCTGAATGATTGTACTGCACTCTTCAGTGAGGAGGACTGTTTCTGTCTCTCTCCAATCCTTCTTATGACTCAAAATGTCCTTCATGAACTTAGCATAAGAAGGTATCTGTTCAAGAGCCTCTGCAAAAGGGATCCTGATCTCTAATGTTCTGAGATAATTCGCAAAGCGGGCAAATTGTTTATCTTTTTCCTCTTGACAGAGTTTCTGAAGAAATGGCATCTTAGCTTTATACTCATCAACCTTGGTTGATGAAGGCCAAATGCCATGTGTGTTGGAATGGGGGGTTACTAGCTTGCTTAGGAGGGTTGTTAACAGTGAGTGACTGACCTCCCTTGCTTGGGCATTCGACGCCCATACTGGTGCCCTCTTCCTGGCGTTCAACGCCAGGGGTGTTGCCTCCCTGGGCATTTGAATTCCCAGTTTCTGCCCTTTCCTCGCATTCAACGCCAAGAGTGGTACCTCCCTGGGTGTTTGAACGCCCAGTCTCTGCCCTTTCCTCGCGTTCAACGCCAAGAGTGGTACCTCCCTGGGCGTTTGAATGCCTAGAGTTATCTTGTGCAGAGACCTGATTATCCTCTGTCAATTGTTCTTTCCTTAACCTCATGTTGTTCTGAAGTTGGGTATTTAAGGTTCTCCCACTTCTTAGTTGAATGGCCTGGCATTCCTCTGTTATCTACTTCGATAACTGCTGCATTGTTTGACTCAACTGTGCTTCTACATTCCTGTTTGAAGCCTGAATTTCTCGCAAATCCTCTTGCAATTCCAGTAGTTGCTGGGCAAGGGCGTGCAGTTGCCGGGCAAGGGCGTGCAGTTGCTGGGCAAGGGCGTGCAGTTACTGTGTCAATGGGCCATCTGGCTCCGAAGGGTTAGGTTCAGTAGATACTGCCTTAACCTCTCCCTTTATGAAAGTCTCAGCAGATGAGTACAGATGCTGATTAGTGGCAACTGTCTCAATAAGCTCTTGAGCCTCCCCAATGATCTTTCTCATTTGTATGGAACCACCAACAGAGTAGTCCAAAGACATTCTAACCATGTCTGAAAGTCCATAATAGAAGATGTCTAACTGTGCCCATTCTAAAAACATTTCAGTGGGAAATTTTCTTAGCATCCTTCTATACCTCTCCCAAGTATCATAAAGAGATTCATTATCTCCTTATCTGAAGCCTTGGATGTGCAGCCTCAGCTGGGTCATATTTTTTGGAGGAAAGTATTAATTTAAAAACTTGTCTACTAACTGTTTTCATGTTTTCAAGCTAGCTTTAGGCTGATTATCTAACCACCTCTTTGCTTGGTCTTTTACAGCAAAAGGAAAGACCAATAGTCTGTAAACATCTTGGTCTACTCCCTCATTGTGTACTGTGTCAGCAATCGTTAAGAAATCTTCCAGAAATTTTGTAGGTTCTTCCTGAGGAAGCCCAGAATACTGGCAATTTTGCTGCACTAGAGTAATAAGTTGAGGGTTGAGTTTAAAGCTACTTGCTCTGATGTAAGTTATGCTAATACTTCTTCCATAGAAGTCAGCAGTGGGATTTGTATAAGATTCCAGAGTTCTTCTGAATTCTTCATTCCCATTTGGGTTTATGATTAAGAAAGGTAGAAGAGGAAGAAAGGTAGAAGAGGTAGAAGGAGAAATAGAAGTAGAAAAGATAAGATTAATTTTGAAAATAAGATTAATAATTTAAAAAGAATTGAAAATCAAATTATAAATTTCGAAAATAGAAGAGAGAGAAGAAGAAAATAATTTTCGAAAATAAGAGAGAGAAGGTTTAATTAGGAAGTTTTGAAAATGAAGAGAGATAAGATAAGTAACTAATTAAGAAAAGATTTAAATTTAAGATTTAAAATTAAGATTTGAATTTTGAAAAAATAATCAACAAGATAAATATTTGAAAAGATTTGAAAGAGATGAGATTTGAAAGTTGATTTTGAAAAAGATTTAATTTTAAAGTTTGAGATTTGAATTCTGAAAACTAAATTTTAGAAATTGAAATTTGGATTTTAAATTTTGAAATACGAAAAAGATAAGATAATATTTTGAAAAAGATATGATTTTGAAAAGATTTGATTTTTTTGAAATTTAAAAATTAAGATAAGATAAGATAAAAATTTAAAATTGAAATCTAAATTTTTATTTAAAATTTTCAAAAATTGATTTAAAAAATATAGAAAAGATATTTTTTATTTTTAAATTTAATGAGGAGAGAGAAAAACAAATAAAAGACACAAAACTTAAAATTTTTAGATCAAAATGGACTTAGTGTGCGAAAATTTAAAGACGAGCACCAAGGGACACCAAACTTAAAAGTTTTTAAGATCAAAACAAAAAGAAACCCAAGAACACTTTGAAGATTAAAAAAAGAACACCAAGAACAAGACTAAAAAAATTTAAAGAATACAAGAACACACAAATAACACCAAACTTAAAACTTTTGAACACCAAACATAAAATTTTCAAAATTTTAAAAGAAAAACACAAGAAGACACCAAACTTAAAGATTTGACACAAGATCTAACCAAGGAAAAAACAAAAAATTAACAAAAAAAGAAAAAACAAAAAGACTCAAACCAAGAACAAAGATTAAATAAAGGAAATAAAAATATTTTTGAAAAAGGTTTTAATTTTTTTGAAAAAGAAGAAGAAGAAAATAAAAATAAAAGACTCAAATAAAATAAAAATTACCTGATCTAGGGAGCAAGACAATCCGTCAGTTTGTCCAAACTCAAACAATCCCCGGCAACGGTGCCAAAAACTTGGTGCACGAATCCCTACACCTTCGTACGACTGTACCAGTAAGTGCACTGGGTCGTCCAAGTAATACCTGAGCGAGTCAGGGTTGATCCCACGAGGATTGTGGCTTGAAGCAAGCTATGGTTATCTTGCAGGTCTTAATCAGGCGAAATAAAAAAGTTGTTGGATTGAGGCTTAATTGCATTAAAAGAAATATGAGAGAAGGGTACAAGGTATTTTGTCAATGAAATCAGTAATAGGAATATAGTTGAGGATTGGAGTTGCTTAGCCTTTCTGAATTAACTCTAGTATTACTATCTTCTTTGCTTGTGAATGATCTCTTCGATGGCAGGATGTAAGTGATTAACGCTGGTCTGAGCAGCCGCCAATACTCCTTCAGATCTGAACCCCAGGGTTAGCGTGGATCCATTCTGATTGAGGCTAAAGCTCGTACAGTCCATTATCCTTGATGATCCTACTGAAAATGCCATAGACAAAGTCGGATCTTCTGGACCAGAGAATGCTGCATCTTTGGGTTCTAGCGTCTACCATAGAGACCCTAATCTCCCTATAAATTGGCTGAACTGGTGTCTCGAGAAGTCCCAACGAAGCCATGGATTAGCCGTCTGAGAGGTGTATAATCAAGCTGGCGGTTCAATGCTTTCTACTGAAGTATTTGCATGAACCCTAGTAGACACGGGTGGTTGTCAGGCACGCGGTCCTAGTATGATGAACAGAGCTGATTGTCACTGGACATCTTATTCACCATGTTGAAGAACGAATATACATCTTAGAAATAATGACACACGGATCGAAGAGAAACAGTAATAGTTTTATTAATTCATAGGACTCAGCAAGGCTCCTCCCTTCAACCTAGGAGGTTTACAAACTCATACTGAAAGGAAATACAATGGTAAAAATGTGTAAAGTGTCTTAAGATCCTTAACAAAGAGTGATCTTCTACTTTAAATACTAAACTAATGACTAGTAAGGGTAAAACAGTCTTTTTAGTGCTAAAATCCACTTCTAGGGCCCACTTGGTGAATGTTTGGGCTGAGCTTTGATGAGATCCACGTGCTAGGAGGCCTCAAGGGCATTGAACGCTGGCTAGGGGGTCCTCTCTGGGCATTTGAACACTAGGCTCTGCTCCTTGGGCGCTGGACGCTTGGAAAGGGGCAGGAGGCTGGCGTTGGACGCCAGTTTTGGGCCTTCTAATCCGAAGCAAAGTATGGACTATTATACATTTCTGAAAAGATCTGGAAGTCAGATTTCCATAGCCATTGAGGACGCTCCATTGGAACTTCTATATCTCCAGAAAAGCTTTTCCTAGTGCAAGGAGGTCAGATCTAGACAGCATCTGCAATGCTTTCTCTGTTTCTGAATCAGACTTTTGCTCCAGCTCCTCAATTTCAGCCAGAAAATACTTAAAATTGCACAAAAACACACAAACTCAAAGTATAAAACAAAAATATAAATTTAACACTAAAACCCATAGAAACTTAATAAAAACTAAACAAAACATACTAAAAACTATATGAAAACATTGCCAAAAAGCGTATAAAATATCCGCTCATCAGTTAGGAATTTCCACAAAATAATTCCATTGCAAGTATAGTCCAAACCAACAAACAACCTTCAATGAAAGTTTTAATTCAATTCCATAAAGAAAAATGTTTAGAGAATTTAACCGACGAAAATCCTAACATCAAGTTTTTGGCCCCATTGCCGGGGAATTGCAATGTGTTCTTGTTATTAGTTATTGTATATATGTTAATAGTATTAATAGCTAGATTTTTGTTTGTTTTCTAGCTTTGGTTTAGGAGTTTGTTTTCTTTATCTCTTCTTAGTTTTTGATTTTGTTTTTCTTTTCTACTATGAATTCTCATCACTTTGGCTATGAGTTTGGTTCAAACTATGTTGTCGGAAATGAAAATGGAAACTTCAATGGAGGTTTGCATCAAGGATTTGGAGATCAAAAATGGGAGGAGCCTCAAGCATATAGACATTCTTCATAGCAACAACTTCCTCCGGTTTCTTATAGGTATAATCCAACTCCTAATGCATACCAACCTAATGGATGTGGTGACCCTTATTGTGGTTGTCAACCACAATCACCACATGCATATAACCCCTTCCCTCAACATAGCCCTCAATAACATTATTCACAAGCCCCATACCACCATTCACCTCTATATGATGCTAACCCATATCCACCATACCAACAACTATATGAGCCATATTTGGAGTCACCACCATTCCAACATCAATATTCTCAAGAACCATCAATTTCATATACCTCACATCCATATCCTTACCAAGATGAACCACCTTCTAATTATGAACCCTTTCCCCTAAACAATGAACCCTCTCTTCCACTACCTCCTTCAAGGGATGAAGTGCTCCGTACCTTCTTGCAAGAACAACAAAGAGATATTAGCTCTTATATCCAAAGGCAAGAAGAGCAGCAAAAGGAGCTAAAGAAGATAGAAATCATGGTGGCTACCATGACTAAAGCCGCTAACTGCCTGGCCTCCCACCTAAGCTCATGCATTCAAGAAACTTCCATTGACGAATGTGGAGGATCGACTGAGGAGAATAGTGAGGGAGTAAGTTTGGAGCTTCAAGGTGAAAAGGAGGAGTTAAAGCAAGAATCGCAACCAAGGGAGGAAGTTGAGATAATTGAACCAGAAGGAGCGGTTGAAGAATTAGGAGAGGTTGATCAAGAATTGGACTCAATCATTGATGAGTTCTTGTCCACACTAACAAATTACCTCGATGATCCTATTGAACCTTCTTCCATTGAACTTGAAAGCAATGTTAAGGAGGGTGCGCAACCTCCAAAGCATATGATGAATGATGAAGAATTGGAAGAAGTTGAGCAAGCAACAATTCTTCCTCTTGATGATGATTCCACACTAGCACATGGTCCTTTTGAATTTAAGGAGTCTTCTTCCATTAAAATTGAGTTTGATGTCGAGATAAGTTCCACATTACCTCCAAGTTGTGACATGAAAAATGGAGAAGAGCTAGAAGAGGTTGGTGAGGAAGTGGTTGAAAGTGAAAAAATTTTTCTAGAAGTGGACATGGAAGATGCTAGTCAAGAGGTGGAGGTAGTCAAAGAAGATCACAAGGGAGTGGACTCCACATTATCAAAGTGCGGGGAGGTCTCCCTTCCTAAGTCACCATCATCCTTTATACCATTCAAGTGGGTAAAATTCACATCCCTTAGCTTTCTTATTCCATTTGAATATAGGTTGCTCGAAACAGATGGTCAACTTAGAGCTCTTTGTGGCATGAAAAGTAAGATAGAGTTGGTTAATGGTAGGCATCACAATTCAAGGTTCACTATGGTTGAGTTATCAAAGTCTAAGTGCAATAGTTGGTGTAGTGCTACATTGAATGGATCTAGGAAGGTGTTTGGGTGCCTAATTGAGAATTCACAAGCCTTGTCACCCGGATTGAACTATGGTAGTCAATAAAGTTAAGCCTACAATAAGGATATTAAAGCAAATAGAATATAGGCGGGGGCTAGTACCAAATAAGAGTAGGGTTCTCACTACATGTTAGCTACGCATGTAAGTGAGAGAGCAATATAGGTAAAAGGCATATCAACAAATACTTGATGCAAGAGTAAAGTCAAAGCATGAAGAGCATGTTGAGCATTAAGTTCAAACAAGAAACAGTGGGTCATGAAAGACAATAGAAGTTCATATCAATGCACAAAGGATGCAATAGTCATAAAAGATTGAGCATTGACCTAAAAACTTCATCACCCAACAATACCAAATAAGTCAAGAAGCACCAAAACTAACCAAGAAATTCTCAACAATTGAGTAGGAGAATTCAACACTGTTATTAAAATGAGAAATTTAAAAAAGAAAATAAGAACAAGCTATAAAAACAAAGTTAAAATGCAATGAATAGAAGTATGCAAATGCAATAAACAAAAGAAAATGAAAGATGAGAAAAATAAAAAGTGAATTTTTTTATTATTATTTATTTATTTATTTATTTTTTGTTTTGAAGAGAAGGAAAAGAAGAAAGTAAGAAAGGAAGAAGAGAGAAGAAGAAAGGTAGAAAGAAAGAAGAAGGAGAGAAGAAAGAAGAAGAAAAGAGAAAAACAGGGTGCAATCTTCGCATAAGCGTCGCCCATGCTTAAGCGTGGATTGCAGGAGGGACAAGCGACACGTAGGCGTCCCCATGCTTACGCGTGGATTATGCTTTTCGCACAAAACCAGCATAACTCTGGCACAACTCTCTGGTTTTGTACCAGGAGTCCCCATATGGCAATCCACGCATAAGCGTCGCCCATGCTTAAGCGTGGATTGACGCTTTTTTTTAAAAGAAGCTTAAAACAGAATTTAACACTCTCCTAATCTAAATCACCCAAAATTCAAATTTAACAACAAATATTTTAGTTTTTGAATAATTTTCAAATACAAAACAAACAAAACTTACACTTCAAGCAAAATACAATTTAACAACAACTATTCTAATCAAAACATGAATTTAGCAAACAACCTATCAATAAAAGCAAAATGTATAAGAGTATAGAAAACAAGAAAAACCACCTACAATGGCAACTCAATTCATTCATTAATTATATATACAAGAGAATGGAAAGAGTTTTCCATGGTGGGGTGTCTCTCACCTAGCACTTTTTGTTTAAGTCCTTAAGTTGGACATTTGGGAGGCTCCTTGTCATGGCGGCTTATGCTTGAACTCATCTTGAAACTTCCACCAATGCTTGGACTTCAAGTAAGCTCCAAAATTAAAAATCCATGACACCAAACTTTGATGAAGTTCCATACAAGCTAAGGGCTCCCAAAATTGATCTTCATATATGCCCGGATCCCAAGTCTTGTTTCTACACCCATCTTCAAGTTGATCATCACAGTTCCACTTGGGTGGTAGACAAGCCGAATTCTCAATGAAGCCTCCAAACAACTCCCTAGACCCATGCAATTTGATTCTACACCAACCATTGCTATTCAACTTTGAGCATACAACCATCATGAACTTAGAGTGATGTTTTCAACCACCACACAACTCTCTCCTACTCTTAACTCTACAAAGAGCTCTAAGTTGACCATCATTTTCAATCAAACCATATTCAAGTGAGAAAGTAAAGCTTAGGGATAGGAATTTTACCCATTTGAATGTTGTGTTGGATGGTGTCTTAGGAAGGGGTATCTCCAATGGTCTTGCAAGCTCCACTCCCTTGTACTCTTCCTTGATTACCTCCACCTCTTTACAAGCTTCCTCGATTTTAACCTCATCCTCTTGGTGGCTTTGTTCCAATTTAATCTCCTCTTCATTGCTTACCAAGGGCATGGGAGATTGTGCATCTTCTTCTTTGATCTCTATGTCAAGTCCAATAGGAGAGGATTCAATTGTAGATAGGAATTCATCAATGATTGAATCCATCTCTTGATCAACCTCTTCCAATCTTTTATCATTCATACTACGCCTTGGAGATTGCGCATTATCCTCCTCAACATCATTTTCAAGTTCAATGGAAGAAAGTTCAACAACTTCCACAAAATCATCAACAACATCACTTGGTGTGGAAGTAGTCTCAAGCTTGAAATCCACGTCTTGTTCAACTTTGCCTAGGCTTTCAACCACTTTTTCTTCTTCAACAATGTCTTCCTCCTCCACTTGTTGCAAGACATACCCCCTCTCCTTGTCCTCATGTTGGGATTCTAAAATCTCCTTCATACTCCACCCTTCGGTTGATTTCTCACATTTATCCGTGGAGGTTCTTTGCTTGTTGCATGAGTCCCATGAGTCCAAGGTGGCTTTACTTTTGGCAAGGTTAGCCATGATATCTTCATACGTCTTTTGGGCTTCCTCTTGCTCTTTTTGACGGATGATTGCTTGAGGCCAATGGTAGGATCATATTGCTATTGGACCAATGGATATGGGTATTTTTCTATGGAGGGTTGTGGTGGAAAGGGGAATTCATTTTGTGGCTGAAAGTTATCATACATGAGAGGTGATTTATCTTGGTAAGAATAGTGAGGTGGTGGTTCTTGAGGATATTGGTGATGGAATTGGGGTGGTTCTACATATGGTTCAAATGGTTCACAAGGTGGTTAGTATGGTGGATAAGGATTAAGGTCATATGGAGGTGTTTGGCGGTAGGGGGCTTGTGAGTATGGTTGTTGAGGGTAATATTGAGGGAAGGGGTCATATGTCTGTGGTGGTTGTGGTTGACAATCACAATGAGGGTCACAACATACATTAGATTGGTATGCATTAGGAGTGGAATTATACCTATAAGGGACCGGAGGAGGTTATTGCCAAGAAGGTTGATCAATCCCTTGAGGCTCCTCCCATCTTTGATTGTTCCATCCTTGATGCATGTTGTCATTGTAGTTTTCATTTCCTACAACATAATTTGAGCAAAACTCATAGCCAAACGGATGAGAATTCATAGTAGCAAATAAAAATAAAAGCTAACAAAAATAATCAATAAAGTCCTAAACCTGACAAAAACTAACAAACAAGCAAAAGGCAAACATATTTACATATTCACAATAGCCAATAATATAACACCATTGCAATTTCCCGGCAACGGTGCCATTTTGATGAAAGGAATTATTATGTCGGTATAGAATTCCACAAATAAATTCTCGTTGCAAGTATAGTTCTAAACCAACAAATAATCCTCAATAAAAAATTTGATTGTCACAAGTACAAACCCCACTAAGAATTAACCGAAGTATTTAACCTCGGGTTGTCTCATAAGGAATTGCAATGAAGTGATCAATTATTGGCTATGAAGAACAAGGGGGTTTGATTTGTAATTTTCAAGGAAATATAAAAGCAAGGAAGTAAATAACAAGAACTAATAAAAGAAAGAAAAAGAACTCTTGGATAAGACATGGGAATTGAGATCACTATCCTTGTCTACAAACCATATATTGACAATTATGAGGAACCAAGCTCATTAAGTCTACTTTTATACTTGAAGTATATCAAATGGCTTGATCAACATTAATCCATAGGTTCTAACCTAGCTACTAATTGACTTAGTAGTAGGCTAGTATCAATGGTTATCAAATTGACCACCAAGAGTTCTCAAATCACCAATTCAATGAGACCCAATGACTCAAGGTCACTCAATTCCCTTAGCCTAGGCCAAGAGTCAAGAAAACTACTCAATAACTAGTAGAAGTATTTCATCAAACACCTAGAATGCAATGAAAGTAAACATCACAAAATACGAGAATTAACAAAACCCATAACTACATAAGCAAGAAATCAACAATAGCAATGAAGATAGAAATAAAAGAAGACATGGAAAGATAAAATTGCATTAGAAGAAATCAAGATCCAATAATGGTTCATCAACATAAAAGAGAGTAAAATAAGAAATTAACAAGAGAAGAAAATAAACTAAAATTCTAGAACAAATAAAAGTAAAGGAAAACTAAAATGAAACAAGATTAGAATCTAGATAAAAAAGGAAATGGAAATAAGAACCCTAAATCTAGAGAGAGGAAAGAGCCTCTCTCTCTAGAATTCTACCCTAAAACATGATGAAAACTAAACTATGACTACTTGGTTCATTCACCCTTCAATCCTCGGGTTCAATAGCATCAGAAATGAGTTGGATTGGGCCCAAAATGCCTCAGAAATCGCTGGCCATGAGTTGCTCAAGATGGCCCACGCTGATCCTGCGACACGCACGCATGGGGAACGCGTGCGCGTCACCTAAATACAAGGCAACACCCGCGTCTACTTGGGTTCAGAATGCGTCTTTCACCGGACAAAGACGAACCAACAGCTTGAATATACATCTCTCAGACGACTAATCCACAACTTCGTTGGGGACTTCCCGAGACATCAGTTCAACTGATTTTCGGGGAGATTATGGTCTCTGTGGTAGAGGCTAGAACCCAAAGATGCAGCATTCTCTGATCCGAAAGATCTGACCTTGTCTGTGGCATTTTGAGTAGGATCATAAAGGAGAATGGACTGTACGCGCTTCACCCTCAAGTAGAGATGGATCCACAATAAACCTGGGGTTTAGATCCGGAGGAGTATTGGCAGCTGATCAAACCAGTGTCAATCACATACAGCCTACCATTGAAGAAATCACTCACAAGCAAAGAGAGCAGTAGTACCAGAGTTAATTCAGAAAGACAAAGCAACTCCAACTCTCAGCTTTATTCCTATTCTTATCCTTTAACTTTATTACCATTCGGTATTTCTTTCACAGTCAACAACCTTCTGATTCCGCCAGACTAAGACCTGCAAGACAACCATTGCTTGCTTCAAGCCATAATCCTCGTGGGATCGACCCTGACTCGCTCAGGTATTACTTGGACGACCCAGTGCACTTGCTGGTACTGCTGCTGTATGAACAGTGTGGGGTTTGCGTACACACGCACCAGTTGACTAAGTAGGATTAACTCTTCATAATCATCATATGTTTGTGGTCAATGGCTAGGATAGGTAACCTTGACTCTCAATCCTTGCCAAGAGGTTTCTAGCATTTGAATTTCCTTTCTTTTTGATTAATTGCCTTGCATTTAATTGCTTTGATATTTAGTTATTGTCTGCTTATTTACTTTCTTGCTATTTACATTTCTTACCCCTTGCCATCAAAACTCCATTTCCCCCATAGCCAATAATTGAGCACTTCCATTGTAATTCCTAGGGAGAATGACCCGGGAATTCAAACTCCCGGTTTATCTTTGTTTTCGATTGTGACAATTCTTATTTTTAAACTTTGATTGAGAGGATCCATTGCCGGTTTGGACTATACTTGCAACGGAAGAAATTATATTTTGTCTAAATTTTCGAACCGGCATAAACCTCTTCATCAAGTTTTTGGCGCCGTTGGCAGGGAGTTACAATGTGTGCTTATTGTTGGCTATTGTGCAGATGTGAATATTGTGAATAGCTTATTTTTAATTGATTAGTTGCTTGATTTTGTTATTTGTTAGGAGTTTGTTTGAATTGCTTCTTGATAGTTTTTATTTTTATTTTCCCTCATTTCTATGAATTCTCACCCTTTTGGCTTAGAGTTTGGTTGTTATGATGTTGTAGGAAGTGAAAACCTCAATGATGGAATGCATCATGAGTTGTGGGATCAATTGAGTGAGGAGCCATATGCCTCTAGGCAACCCTCCTGGCAAGAACCTCCTCCATATTCTTATAGCCACTACCCACCCCTTGATGCATAGCAATACAACCTAAACCCTCAACACTATGATCAATCTTACTCACAAGTCATATCACACTATTACCAAATACTTCCACATGAGCCTAAGCTTTACCCACCATACCATTAACCTTATGTACCTCATGAACAACTTTATGAACCACACTTAGAACCACCACAATTTCAACACCAATACCCCTCACCACCTTAATACTCTTATCAATATCAACCACCTTCAACATATGAGGACCTTCTCCCACATGATGAACCTTCTTTTTTCCCACAACCTTCAATGGAGGAAGCATTCTAATTCTTCCTTCAAGAGCAATAAGAGTACTAAAAGAGGCAAGACAACATCATGGCTACCTTAGCCGGAGTCCTATCCCATTTAGCCTCACTACACTCTTCCAACAATTCAAGCACCTCCATGAATGAAAGTGAAGAATCAACTCCAATTGAAGCATGTGGATTAGAGGAGAGCTTGGAACAACAAGGGAAATAAGGGGAATTGAAGCATGAGTTGTAAGTGGAGAAGGTTGAATTCAAGGAATTAGAAGAAGTGGTTGAAAGACTTGAAGAGGTGGAGATCATACAAGAAGCACTATCACCTCCTTCATTTAAGTGGGTAACATCCTTAACCTTGAGTTTCATTATTACACTTGAATATGGTTTGATTGAAAATAATAGTCAACTTAGGAATCTTTCTGGATTGGGAAATAAAGGAAAATTAGGTAGTGGTTGGAAACATGATCCTAGGTTCATAAAAGTTGAATCTTTAAATTTTTGCTTGAATGGTTGGTGTAATTCTCAATTAGATGGATGGTTTGGATACTTGAGTGATAACTTTGAATGCTTGCCACCCGGATAGAATCATTTGAGTCAACAAGAAGATCACGTGCACAAGATTTAGGATTCCGGAGGCCATTGGAGATGCAAACATTGGTGGGGATTCAAGGAAGAATTCAAGCACAAGCCACCATAGCCAAGGCTCTCCCAATTATCCAACTTAAGGACAATAAATAAAAGTGATAGGTGGAAGACACCCCCACCATGGTAACACCTTTTTAACCCTCTCTTTGTATATGGTTTTAATTCATTGCATTTTGTTTCTTGTAGATAGCTTATGATTAGTTTAATTTCAAGCCAAGTTAGGTTAAATTTTAGTTTGGATAATGTAGTTGTCCAATGTTGGATGTTCTGAGGGTTGGAACCCTTTTGTTGAGCTCAAGTTTGGTGCCTTAGAGCTCTAAAAAATTTTGGAAAAAATAGAGCATATGCGCGCGCACAGTCTTGTGCGTACGCACACATACCCCAATTTTCTGCACTCTGTGCGCACGCACCCGGTTGTGCGTACGCACATTCCTTTGCACAGCCCCTGTTCAGAGCGCTGGCATGCCTTGTGCGTGGGCGCCCCTTTTGTATTTTGCGCTCTGTGCGTGTGCACGGCCCTGTGTGCGTACGCACAGATGTCGAATTTTGATGTTTCAATTTCTTAAAAAACAAGAAAAAAAAGAGCTTCCTGTGCATGCGCACAGCGCTGTGCGCACACACGCACCTTATCACCCCTTCTGTCCAGGGCGCTCGCACCAGCTGTGCGTGTGCTTGGTGCACGGAATTGTGATCACACTTTTCACAACTCCGCACAACTAACCAGCAAGTGCATTGGGTCGTCCAAGTAATAAAACCTTACGCGAGTAATGGTCGATCCCACAGAGATTGTCGGCTTGGAGCAAGCTATGGTCATCTTATAAACCTTAGTCAGGCGGATTCAAATGGTTTTGGGGTTTTGATAATTAAAAGATAAATAAAACATAAAATAAAATAAGATACATATGTAATTCATTGGTAGGAATTTCAGATAAGCATTTGGATATGCTTTGTTGCTTTTGAACCTCTGCTTTCCTATTGTCTTCTTCCAATCATGCGTGCTCCCTTTCATGGCAAGGTGTATGATCCTCTTGGATGAAAAATACCAGGTACGGTTTTTGCACGGCTAATCAACTGTCTGAAAAATACCAATTGGGCTTCTGTAGCTCCAAAAAATCCACTTCGAGTGCAGGAGGGTCAGAATCCAACAGCATCTGCAGTCCTTTCTCAGCCTCTGAATCAGATTTTTGCTCAGGTCCCTCAATTTCAGCCAGGAAATACCTGAAATTATAAAAAACACAAAAACTCATAGTAAAGTCCAGAAATGTGATTTTTGCATGAAAACTAATAAAAATATAATAAAAAGTAACTAAAACATATTAGAAACTACCTAAAAATAATGCCAAAAAGGGTATAAATTATACGCTAATCACAACACCAAACTTAAATTGTTGCTTGTCCCCAAGTAACTAAAAACAAAATAGGATAAAAAGAAGAGAAAATATAATAAATCTCAAAAATATCAATGAAGATTAGTTTCAATTAGATGAGCGGGACTAGTAGCTTTTTGCTTCTGAACAGTTTTGGCATCTCACTTTATCCTTTGAAGTTCAGAATGATTGGCATCTATAGGAACTCAGAATTCAGATAGTGTTATTGATTCTCCTAGTTTAGTATGTTGATTCTTGAACACAGCTACTTTATGAGTCTTGGCCGTGACCCTAAGCATTTTGTTTTCCAGTATTACCACCGGATACATATATGCCACAGACACATAACTGGGTGAAACTTTTCAGATTGTGACTCAGCTTTGCTAGAGTCCCCAGTTAGAGGTGCCCAGAGCTCTTAAGCACACTCTTTTTGCTTTGGACCACGACTTTAACCACTCAGTCTTAAGCTTTTCACTTGGACCTTCATGACACAAGCACATGGTTAGGGACAACTTGATTTAGCCGCTTAGGCCAGGATTTCATTCCTTTGGGCCCTCCTATCCATTAATGCTCAAAGCCTTGGATCCTTTTTACCCTTGCCTTGTAGTTTAAAGGGTTACTGGCTTTTTCTGCTTGCTTTTTCTTTTTTTTTTCTTTTTTTTTTTGCCATTTTTTTCGCAAGCTTTGTTTTTCACTGCTTTTTCTTGCTTCAAGAATCAATTTTGTGATTTTTCAGATTATCAATAACATTTCTCTTTTTTCATTATTCTTTCAATAGCCAACAATTTTAACATTCATAAACTTCACTATAAAAAATATGCACTATTCAAGCATTCATTCAGAAAATAGAAAGTATTGCCACCACATCAAAATAATTAAACTATTTTCAAGATAGAATTCGAAATTCATGTACTTCTTTTTCTTTTTCAGAAAACATTTTTCATATAAGAAAGGTGAAAGATTCATGGAATCATTCATAGCTTTAAGACATAGATATTAAACACTAATGATCATGTAATAAAGACAAAAAATATAGACAGAACATAAGACATAGAAATAAAAAAACTGAAAAATAAGAACAAGGAAATTAAAAAACGGGTCTACCTTAGTGTTGGCGGCTAGTTTTTTCCTCTTGAAGATCCTATGGAGTGCTTGAGCTCCTCAATATCTCTTCCTTGCCTTTGTTGCTCTTCCCTCATGGCTCTTGTTGAGGTCCATGAGTGGGCTCTCTTGTTTGCTCCATCCTCTTTCTAGTGATGGGCTTTTGAGATGAATCTCTCTATCTCTCATGACTCGGAGTTGGAAGCAACTGCCTTCCCTTTCCTCTTCCTAGAGGTCTCCGGCCTTAGGTGCCATTAATGGTTATGGAAAAACAAAAAAAAAACAGAGCTTTTTTCCACACCAAACTTAAAAGGTTTGCTCGTCCTCGAGCAAAAATAAGATAGAAGGGAGTAGAAGAAGAATGATGCAATTAATTTTGAAAACGTATTACTGTATACAAGAAAAATTAAAAAGAGTTGAAAAGAATTTGAAGAGATATGTAAGTTTTAAAAATGTTTTGGAAGGAGTTGAAAAGAATTGAAAAAAGAAGAATTAAAAAGAATTGGAAATGTTATTAATATTTGAAAATAGAAATTGAAAGATGAACATTTAAAATATGTTTGATGCAAAAATTATGAATTAAAACATGAAAAATTTAAAAAAATTGAATTGGAAACAAACTTACCTCCCTTGTGTCATCCTGGCGTTAAACGCCCAGAATGCTATCCATTCTGACGTTTAACGCCCATTTGACTGCCTCTTTGGGCATTTAACGCCTAGCCAGATACCCTGGCTGGCGTTAAACGCCAGGAATCCTTCTTTACTGGGCGTTTTGCTGAACGCCCAGAATGCTGCCTGCATGGGCGTTAAACGCCCATTCTGCTATCCTTATTGGCGTTTAAATGCCATTAAGCCTGTCCTCCAGGGTGTGCTGTTTTTGATGCTGTTTTTGATTTCGCTTTAATTCTGCAGCTATTTTTATGATTCCACATGATCATCAACCTAAAGAAAACATAACATGGCAATGGAAAACAAATGTCTATAAAAAAATAAATATAATTAAATAACATTGGGTTGCCTCCCAATAAGCGCTTCTTTAATGTCAATAGCTTGACAGTGAGCTCTTAGAGAGCTTCACAGAGACTCAGAGCTTAATGGTGGCCTCCCAACACCAAACTTAGAAGTTGAGTGTGGGGGCTCTGTTTGACTCTGTATTGTGAGAAGCTTTTCATGCTTCCTCTCCATGGTTACAGAAGAAGATCCTTGAGCCTTAAACACAAGGTAGTCCTCATTCAATTGAAGGACTAACTCTCCTCTGTCCACATCAATCACAGCCCTTGCTGTGGCTAGGAAGGGTCTTCCAAGGATAATGGATTCATCTTCATCCTTTCCAGTGTCTAGGATTATGAAGTCAGCAGGGATGTACAGGCCTTCAACCTTCACTAAGACATCCTCTACAAGTCCATAAGCCTGTTTCATTGATTTGTCTGCCATCTCTAGTGAGATTCTTGCAGCTTGTACCTCAAAGATCCCTAGTTTCTCCATTACAGGGAGTGGCATGAGGTTTATTCCTAACCCCAGGTCACACAGAGCCTTCTCAAAGGTCATGGTGCCTATGGTACAAGGTATTAAGAACTTTCCGGGATCCGATTTCTTCTGAGGTAATTTCAGTTGAACCAAGGCATTCAATTCATTGATGAGCAATGGAGGTTCATCCTCCCAAGTCTCATTACCAAATAACTTGGCATTCACCTTCATGATTGCTCCTAGATACTGAGCAACTTGCTCTTCAATAATATCTTCATCATCTTCAGAGGAGAAATACTCATCAGAGCTCATGAATGGCAACAGTAAGTTCAGTGCAATCTCTATGGTCTCTATATGAGCCTCAGATTCCTTTGGTTCCTCATTAGGGAACTCTTTAGTGGTCAGTGGACGTCCATTGTGGTCTTCCTCACTGGAAATCACTGCCTCTTCCTCCTGTATAGGTTCGGCCACTTTGGGTATATTGATGGCCTTGCACTTTCTCTTTGGATTCTCTTCTGTATTGCTTGGGAGAGTACTAGGAGGGATTTTAGTAACTCTTTTACTCAGGTGACCCACTTGTGCCTCCAAATTTTTGATGGAGGACCTTGTTTCAGTCATGAATCTGAGAGTGGTCTTAGATAGATCAGAGACTATGGTTGTTAAGTCAGAGAGGCTCTGCTTAGAATTCTCTGTCTGTTGCTGAGAAGATGATAGAAAAGGCTTGCTATTGTCAAACTTATTTCTCCCACCATTATTATTATTGAAGCCTTGTTGAGGCTTCTGTTGATCCTTCCATGAGAAATTAGGATGATTCCTCCATGAAGGATTGTAAGTGTTTCCATAGGATTCTCCCATGTATTTCACCTCTTCCATTGCAGGATTCTCAGGGTCATAAGCTTCTCCTTCAGAGGAGGCTTCTTTAGTACTGCCAAATGCAGCTTACATTCCAGTCAGATTCTGAGAAATCATATTGACTTGCTGAGTCAATATTTTGTTCTGAGCCAATATGGCATTCAAAGTATCAATCTTAAGAACTCCTTTCTTCTGAGTCATCTCATTATTCACAGGATTTCTTTCAGAAGTATACATGAACTGGTT
Source organism: Arachis hypogaea (assembly GCF_003086295.3). Taxonomy (NCBI): domain Eukaryota; kingdom Viridiplantae; phylum Streptophyta; class Magnoliopsida; order Fabales; family Fabaceae; genus Arachis; species Arachis hypogaea. The sequence goes on along the minus strand of NC_092051.1, from coordinate 94,360,000 downwards.
ATTTGCAACTATTTCAATAAGTTCCTAGGCTTTTGTAGGTATTTTCTTCAGATGAAGAGATCCACCAGCAGAGTGGTCCAATGACATCTTGGACAATTCAGACAGACCATCTTAGAATATACATAAGATGCTCCATTCTGAAAGCATGTCAGAAGGGCACCTTCTGATCAATTGCTTGTATCTTTTTCAAGCTTTATAGAGGGATTCACCTTCCTTCTGTCTGAAGGTTTGGAATTCTACTCTGAGCTTGCTCATCTTTTGAGGTGGAAAGAATTTGGCCAAGAAAGCATTGACCAACTTTTCTCAAGAGTTCAGGCTTTCTTTAGGTTGTGAGTCCAACCATATCCTAGCTCTGTCTCTTACAGCAAAGGGAAAAAGCATAAGTCTGTAGACCTCGGAATTAACCCCATTGGTCTTAACAGTGTCACAGATTTGTAAGAATTTAGCTAAGAACTGATGAGGATCTTCCAATGGGTAAGAATAGAAGAATGAGGCAGAGAGGGAATAAGAGAAATTCGAACACAGAGAGAGGGAGAGGGTTCGAATTATGAGTAGAAGAGAAGTGTTAGTATATAAATAAAATAATAAAAAGAGATGAAAGAGAAAGTATTCGAATATTAATTAAAAGAAAAGAAAAATATTTTTGTTTTTATTTTAATCATAAGTTAGAATTCGAAATTTAAGAAAGGAAATAAAATAAAATTAGAATTTAAAATAATTAGTTAATTAAAAAGAATTTTGAAAAAGTGGTTAGTGATTTTCGAAAATTAGAAGTGGAAAAGTAGTTAGGTGGTTTTGAAAAAGATAAGAAATAGTAAACTTTTTAAAATTAAACAAACAAGTCAAGTGGTTAATGGAAAAAGATATGAAAATAATTTTTGAAAAGATGAGAAGTTAGAAAAAGATTTTGGAATTAAATTTTGAAAAAGATATGATTGAAATTTATTTTGAAAAATATTTGAAAAAGAAATTTAAAAAGATTTGATTTTTAAAATTAAAGTTGATGACTTGGCTAACAAGAAACTAAAAGATATGATTCTAGAATCTAAAGATTGAACCTTTCTTAACAGGAAAGTAACAAACTTGAAATTTTTGAATCAAAACATTAATTGTTAGTAAAGTTTTCAAAAATGTGAAATAAAATTAAGAAAAATATTTTGAAAAATTTATTTTGAAGAATTTTCGAAAAACATGAAAGAAAAATGAAAAAGATTTGATTTTGAAAAAGATTTGAGAAGATAGAATTTTTAAATTGAAATTTTGGCTTGACTAACAAGAAACAACAAAATTTTAAAAATTCTTGACTAAGTCAACTCAAAATTTCGAATTTTATGAGTGAAATAAGGGAAAGATATTATTTTTGATTTTTTGAATTACTGAAGAAAGAGAAAAACAACAAAATGAAACAAGGCATAAAAATTTAAGATCAAAACAAATAATGCATGCAAAAACACTTTGAATGTCAAGATGAACTCCAAGAACACTTTGAAGATCAAGATGAACATCAAGAACATATTTTTGAAATTTTTTTTTTAGAAAAGAAAGACATGCAAGACACCAAACTTAGAAATTTTTAATGTTTAGACACTATGAAATCGAAAATGCATATGAAAAACAACAAGAAACACAAAACAAGAAAAATTAAAGATCAAACAAGGAAAATCATCAAGAACAACTTGAAGATCAAAGAAGAACACAATGCATGAATTTTCGAAAACCTAAGAAAAATTAAAAACATGAAGTTGACACCAAACTTAAAATTTGACACTAGACTCAAACAAGAAACACATTATTTTTTTTTTGGTTTTATGATTTTATTATTTTTTTGTATTCTTTTTCGAAAATAAAAATAAAAAGCTTAAACATAAAATAAAATTAACCAATCTAAGCAACAAGATGAACCGTCAGTTGTCCAAACTCGAACAATCCCCGGCAACGGCGCCAAAAACTTGGTGCACGGAATTGTGATCACACTTTTGATAACTCTGCACAACTAACCAGCAAGTGCACTGGGTCGTCCAAGTAATAAAACCTTACGCGAGTAAGGGTCGATCCCAGAGAGATTGTCGGCTTGAAGCAAGCTATGGTCATCTTGTAAATCTTAGTCAGGCGGATTCAAATGGTTATGGGGTTTTGACAATTAAAAGATAAATAAAACATAAAATAAAATAAGATACTTATGTAATTCATTGGTAGGAATTTCAGATAAGCGTTTGGATATGCTTTGTTGCTTCTGAACCTCTGCTTTCCTATTGTCTTCTTCCAATCATGCGTGCTCCCTTCCATGGCAAGCTGTATGATCCTCTCGGATGAAAAATACCAGGTACGGTTTCTGCATGGCTAATCAACTGTCGGATTTCTCGTCTCGGATGAAAAATACCAGGTACAGCTACCGCACGGCTAATCATCTGTCGGTTCTCACTAGCGTTGCAATAGGATCTCTCTAACCTTTTGCACACTATCGCTGCGCCCAACATTCGCGAGTTTGAAGCTCGCCACAGTCATCCCTTCCCAGATCCTACTCAGAATACCACAGACAAAGTTTAAGCTTTCCGGATCTAAGGAATGCTGCCAATTGGTTCTAGCCTCTACCACGAAGGTTCTAATCTCACGGACTCGATCCGTGGATTAGAGACCCAAGAGAATATACTCCGGCTGTCGTCTAATGACTACTTTGAACATCATATAGACCGCTTGTGGTTGTCAGTCACGCGGATCTTGGCTAAGCGAGTAACGAAGATAGTGGGTGATTATCACGGGTCACCCCTTCATTATGACTTAACTGAATTAAGTACGAGAGTATATCTTGGAGAAGAAGTAAGCGTGAATTGAAAGAGAAACAATAGTACTTGGATTAATTCATGAAGAACAGCAGAGCTCCGCACCTTAATCTATAAGGTGTAGAAACTCCACCGTAGAAAATACATAAGAGAAAATAACCTAGGCATGGCCGAATGGCCAGCCTCCAAGTCCAAAGATCCTAGATATCTCCTAATACAATAGTAAAAAGTGCTATTTATACTAAACTAGTTATTAAGGATTACAGAAAATAAGTAACTAAGTGCAGATAGTGCAGAAATACACTTCCGAGGCCCACTTGGTGTGTGCTTGGGCTGAGCATTGAGCTTTACATGTGCGTAGGCCATTTCTAGAGTTAAACACCAGCTTGGATGCCAGTTTGGGCGTTTACCTCCAGTTCTGGCGTTTTATGCCAGAAAAGGGTCTCTGGCGGGTGTTTGAACACTAGTTTGGGCCATCAAATCTCAGGCAAAGTATGGACTATTATACATTGCTGGAAAGCCCAATATGTCTACCTTCCAACGCAATTGAGAGCGCACCAATTGAGCTTTTGTAGCTCCAGAAAATCTACTTTGAGTGCAGGAGGGTCAGAATCCAACAACATCTGTAGTCCTTTCTCAGCCTCTGAATCAGATTTTTGCTCGGCCCCTCAATTTCAGCCAGAAAATACCTGAAATTACAGAAAAATACACAAACTCATAGTAAAGTCCAAAAATGTGATTTTTGCATAAAAAATAATAAAAATATAATAAAAAGTAACTAAAACATATTAGAAACTACCTAAAAACAATGCCAAAAATGGTATAAATTATCCTCTCATCAGTGCTCCCTATCTTTTTTTTCCATCTGTGCATACGCACACCTGTGTGCGCACGCGCAGGTCACCTATTGCTAAAAAAAAAACTCTTTCTGTGCGTGGGCACATGTGTGTGCGTACGCACAAGTCAAATTTCACGTTCTGCTCGAAGTGCTCGCACACTCTTGTGTGTGCGCCCACTCCCATTTTACACCTTTTATGTGTGCGCACGTCCTTTGTGCATGTGCACAACCCTGTTTTCACACCACCCTACTTCTTTTCTTATCTTATCTCCATTTCTTCTCTTCTCCTCCCTTCTTTCCTTTCTTCAACCATCATCCACCACTGTCTTTCACCACCTGCCATACTCACCTTTAGTTAGTTAGTTTGTTAGATTAATTTTCTATTTTGGTGCTAAGTGTTAGATGATTGAGTTGATGTCTTGATTATGTTGAGATATTACTGCTTAATTATTGATATTGTTGTTGCTATTTAGTGTTGGATATCTTTATTGAGGTTATACTTTGTTACTTGGTATTGAGTTTTGAATGTTGAATATTTGTGCATACCAAGTACTCATAACATTGCCTTTATGAATCTTGTTGGATTTCTAAATTGCATGTCTTGGCCACCATGTAATTTGATTTCATTATCTATAGATAGGCAATTTATTCTTAGTTGATGTATTTTTTTGGTGATACTTGTTATGACTGATTTTTATTTAAGTCACCTAGTTGATGCATTGAAATTAAGGAATTGTGAAATTGAAGGAGAAAATAGAATTGATTGAAAGTGGAAGTGAGATTACAAAGCAAAATCAAGTAGAAATCGTATTCCAATCAATTAAAGTCAACTAAAGTAAGTTAACTTGCCTTCTCAACAAAAAGAAAGTAAGGAAACATTGTTGCTATGTAATAAGAAAAAGAATAGAGTTAATTGAAAAAGATAAGTGTTATTTGAAAAAAAAAGTTAAATATTATATACATAGCAAGCATGATCCTTAACTTTGAGAATTTTTCAAAAAGATATACAACAGACAAGCTCACATTCAACTTCACAAGTAAAGAAATATGCTAGAAATGACTAATTCAAGTATGTGTAGTGCACATATTCAATCAAATAAGGTTCACATGTCATTAATGCATATGCACAAGTCATTGATGATGAAATAAGTAAGAAAAAGTTGAAAACGAGGCATAGTCATACAACAATATGTTTAACCACTAAAATTGCAGGATTGGTTGAAAAAGAATAAGATTGATGCCTAATGTAACACACAAATCATTTACGGGCAAACAAAATGAATTTAATGGTTACACAGGTCGAAATACACCAATTTGCAATCATAGTCGAAATAAACCTCAAACATGTGAAATGCATAAGTATGGTCATTTTGGAATCTTGAAACAGTTGCCTCAATGCTAATGAGTAAACTAGAAGGAAACAATCATCGAGGCATGAAATCTGACAAAAAATTCTCATTAAAAGCTCTTGAGGTAAATTTGATAACCAATTGGTGCGCAAAGTCTTATTGACATAAAAATTCGTCAATAAGAACCTTGTTGCACCAAATTCAGCAATTCCACATGCACAACAGAATTTAGGCAGCATAGGAGCAGTACATGAATCAAATAGGCTTAGTAATTGGTCAATTGATCTGAACACATTTTCCTGACAATGTTCAAAACAATGTCAAACAACATAATACCACGACTCAATTGACATCAATTACTAAGGGTGTACAATGAAAAACAATCAAACAATTCAGCAACATAAATGGGAATGTTGCTTTCCGGTCACGAATATAAATGGAAACCCCAGGCATATCATGCCCGGCACACGATCCAAGGATATAGTGCCCGGCACACTCTTGTGATTCTGAAAGGATGCGAGTGGGATCCTCAGCCATAGACTTAACATCTCAACGTAAGCGTGTCTAACCACTGCCTTTACGCCGCCACGGCGGCCTCGACAGGCGGGATTATTCTACCGTCCCTGCCAGCGCATAGTGTCTCAACAGTATCACAATAAATCATTATATAATTGATGAAGGAAAAACGATTCCACACAAAACTCACCGGCAAGTGTACCGGATCGCATCAAGTAGTAATTACTCACAAGAGTGAGGTCGATCCCACAGGGATTGATGGATTGAGCAATTTTAGTTAGGTGATGAATTTAGTTATGCAAATATTTGATGATTTGAGTGATTTTGATTAACAGAAGCTAAATCGCAAGAAAATAAAAGTGAAGAAGGTAAATTGAGCAGAAAAGTAAAGTGCAGAAGAGATAAATTGCAGTAACTTAAAGTGCAAGAAAGTAAAAGAACTGAAACTTAAATTGCAAGAAAAGTAGATTGCAGAAACTTAAAGTGCAAGAAATGTAAATTGGTGAATCTAAATTACTGAGAAATGTAAATTGCTTGAAGAGTAAAGGGATTTGGGTGCTGGGGTTTGGAATTGAACAAGAAATTGCAAACTAAAGTAAATCAGAGAGTTATGAGATGCAAGAATTCAGATCTGGATCTCAACAGCAAGAACAGAAATGCAAAATTTGCTTCAAGAAACAAAACAGCAAGAAAACTTGAATCAATTATGAAATCCTAAAAGAGAAATTGAAGATCGAAGAAAAGCAATGAGACTAGCAATCAGATCTAGATCTCAATTGCTCCCTTGATCAAGCAGAAAGGAAATTTGCAGATGAAATGGAAATGAAAACAGAAGAGACGAGTAAGATCCAATTCTTAGAACAATTGAGAAGAAGAGTAAAAGATGATTCTCAGATTTTGAATCAATGGAGCTCTTCAATCTCAATTCACAACCCAAAAATAGAAAAGTAGAAGTTGCAGAAGAAAGAAAATGAAAACAGAAAGCTAAACTCAGATCCAAATTCCCAAATCCCAAAATCCAAAGACAATTGAAAATTAAAAGTGAAAACTAAAAATGAGCTAAAAGGTCCTTTACAAATTGAATTAACTCCTATTTATACACTTTCTATTTTGGTCTTCAAAGCTTGGAGTGGGCCTTTTGGTTTTTTTTGGATTTGAAGAGAGATGGGTCCGTTGGCTTCGGTTCAATTTGGGTTGGAGGCATGGGTCAGCTCCTAGGGGAGCGTTCCGTTTGGTGTAGTGAACTTTGCATTCACTCTTTGTTGGTGAGCCTTGGTGTGCCTTGTTTGCAATTGGCCTCCCTAGCGTTCACTCTTTGAACGCTACGTTCAAATTGTGAACGCTATGCTTGCTGAGCCTTCCTCCCAAGGCCTGAATCCATGATAAAGTTAGCTTTTGTGAACGTAGCGTTGCTTTTTTCAAACGCTACCCTTCCTTGGTTTGATGCTGAGCCTTGCTTCCTTGCCAAAGAGCCACGAGAAAGGTGAAAGAAGTGAACGTAGCGTTCACATATTTGAACGCTACTCGTTGGCCCTTGCTTGGTGCGTCTTCGAGCCTTGGCCAGCGCATGTTTGGTGCGCGCTTTGCTTCCCTTGGCCAGCATCACAAAAAAGTGAAAGAAAGTCAGCGTAGCGTTCTCTTCTTTGAACGCCATGCCTTGGTTTTTGCTGCACCATTTGGTGCTCCCTCTTGGAGTGCTACATTGCCTTTTTCCAACGCTTCCTCTTGGTGAGTCTTCCTCCCAAGGCTTGAAGCTCAAAAACGTTGGCACAAGGGAGCGCTACGTTCAATGTTTTGAATGCTGGCCTTGCTCCCTTGGTGGTTGGCCTTGTGTACGCCACGGTTAGATGTCATGGGCCACGCTTTTAAAAGCGTGGCCTAAGGTATAAAGTGTGCTTCAAGATTCCTCTTTACTCTTTTCATCATTTCTTCACCTATAAGCAACCAAACAACTAATCAAAGTCCCACCAAAATTACTAGATCTTTGCATCATTTATAAAATCAATTAATTCTAGCATAACACCTATGATTTTGTGTAAAATAAATGATGTTTGATTGATTCAACATAATTATGAAAGTCCACTCCAATTACTTACTATGGTGCAAGAAAGTGCATAAAACCTAATGAAACTAAGGAAAAATGCTTGTAAAACTAGCATAAGATGACTTGTCATCAATAATCCATCAGTGATCACTTTCAGTATTTAATATTTCTCATTTATCTTCCAGTCCCAAACTCGTCACAAACATTTCCAATTTTCTTATTTCCATAGCTCATCATACTCATCATCAACTGTACTTCAACGGTCAAGTCACAAACTTTAGAAACCTAAGTCTCCGTCTTCTAAACTTTTACCAGAAAATATCTAGTTTAACTCACTTAGAGTATTCTGGTGCACGAAACTGGCTCCGTAGAATTCGCACAGATAGACCAGCAAGTATACCGAGTCATCCACGTAATACCTGAGGTGAGTCAGGGTCGATCCCACAGAGATTGTTGGTTTGAGCAAGCAGTGGATACCTTGCAGATCTTAGTTAGGTGGATAGAAATTATAGTTTGTCACGAAAAGCATATAAAATAGATAAATAGAACGTTACTAAGTAGATAGGAAATCAATGGTGATAGAACCGTTGAGACTTCGGAGATACTTTGTCTTTCTAGATTAACTTTTCTTACTATCTTCTTCAATAACCTTTTGATTCCTTCAATGGAAGCTGTAAGTGATTAACTCATATCCTCTCATCAAGTTAACCTCCTCTACTGCAGCAATCCACCATGTTGAAGTGACTCATGTCCTCTCATTAAGCCACCTCTATATTTCTTACTGTAGTAGAAGATGAAGCCCTAAGCAGTCCACTCCCCTTCACAATCCTACTCAAGTTGTCACAGACAAGGCAGATCTTCCAGATCAGAAAGTGCTGCTTCTCTAACTCTAGCCTTAACGCCATAGAGATCTTATGCACCCATAGTCAATGGGACTATATATCACATATCCAAAGTTGCTCAGATGCTCTATTGGAATCCGCAATGCAATCTCTAGCTTTAGTTCAACGCTATCCGTGTTAGTGATGACATGTCACCATGTCATGTTTTTCTATGCTTTTTCATTTGTTTTCAATAGGTTTTATGCACTTTCTTGAGCCATAAGCAAGCCAATTGGGTAGATTTTCATGTTTCCTTTGATTTAATCAACCATGTATGAATTAATACAATTTCATGAGGTTTTATGCTATAATTGTCACATATTATGAAAGAATGAATATCTCATGATTTTGAGCATAGCTTTGATGTGTTTGGTTGATTAATGATAGGTGAAGAAAGCTTGGAGAAAGGTTGAAGCAAGAAGGAATGGATAGGAGGAAGAGAGGACAAAAAGTTTGAGCAAAAGTTTGCCTCAAACTTTAGCTCAAACTTTTGGAATAAGTGAAAATGAACCAGGGAGCAAAAAGCTGGAGCAAAAGTTAGCCTCAAACTTTTTGGCAAACTTTTGGCATCACAAAACAACACCCTGGAGAGCAAAAGTTTGCGCCAACGTTAGCCCCTAACTTTTTGGCAAACGTTGGCGCTTGAACAACACACCCTGGAGAGCAAAAGTTTGCGCCAACGTTAGCCTCTAACTTTTTGGCTAACGTTGGCGCCACAAGGCATACAAGGGGTATACTTACAACAAGAATAACTTGAGCTACAGAGCTCAAAATGAGGTGATTCAAAAAGCAATGGAAAGTAGGAATTGAGAGCTTTCCAAGCATATATGGCACTGTATGGTGGACACTATAATTGAGGGAGAAAACTGTCCCGCAATATGCATAAACGAATATGGTGGCAACTTGCAGTGAGGCCAACTGACCTCTGCACCTTCGACGGAGTATAACTCGAGCTGTAGAGCTCCAAATGATATGCTTCCAACGGCATTGGAAAGTAGACATCCAGGACTTTCCAACAATGTATAATAGTATGGGGTGGACAATACGTTTGAGCCTCCAAAACTGGCGTTTTCGACCATGTTTGAGGCAAACTTTACCTCAAACGTTGGGCACCAAAGCCAGCGACCCTGTTCTCTTCAAAGGAGCATAACTTGAGTTGTAGATGTCCAATTGAGATGATTTCAATTGGGTTAGAAAGCTGACATTCAGAGCTTTCCAACCATATATAATAGTCTATAGTGGGCATAAAATTGGTAACGTTGACAAGAGGACAAAGTAGCGCCACATACATGCACTAGGGGAGGCCAACGTTGGAGCAAAAGTTTGACCCCTAACTTTTGCCCCAACGTTGGTATCAGCAAAAGAAGGTGGCTGATGTGAAAAGTTGGAGTAAAAGTTTGCCTCAAACTTTTACTCAAACTTTTACTCAAGCTTTCATGATTCCAAACCCGGTTCAATTCGGTTCTTCTCCAAACTCCAAGAGCAATCAACCAAGGCCTCTATCAACCCAATTCCATCAAGAGCAAGGGCCCAATTGACACCACTCAAAGGCACAAGAGATAGTTAGAATAGAAATTTCATTTTAATTGTAATTTGTTTTCATTTTGTAAAAATGCCTATATAAGGCATCATTCTCATTTTAGAAAGTAAGCCCGAATAGAGAGGAGGGGAGGCGAGCTCCACTAGGGAGCATTAGGAATACAGAACTCTCTCTCTTTAGTTTTTCTTTGTTTTGAATCTTGGGTTGAGAATTGAAGAAATTCTGTTTCAATCTCAACTTGAGAATTCTCTCTGTTTTCCTCTTCTGCAAACTTTCCGTGAATTACAATTTGAATTAAAACTCTCTTTACTGCTTTCATCTCTATTTCTTCTGCAAATTGTTTACTGTTGGATCAAAGAAGGAATTGAGATCTAGACTTGGTCTCTAGTCTCATCCAACCCCTGAGATCTTCAACTTTCCTTTAGTTATTGCAATTGAGCTGCATTTCACTTTCTGTTTGGTTCCTCAATTCAATTTACATTAAGCTTGCTGCAAATCTCATTTACTTTCCTGCACGTGTGTTCCTCTGCATTTTACATTTGAGCCACTGTGATCTGAATTTACTTTTCATGCAATTTTAATTTCCTTGCAATTGTTCTAAGCTTTGATTTACTGCTTTCATTTAATTTCCCTACACCCAGTCCCCTTTACTTTCATGCAATTTATATTTCTTGCAATTTAAGTTTCAGCTATTTTACTTTCTTGCTCTTTAAGTTACTTGCAATTTTACTTTCTGCACTTTATAATTCCTGCAAGTTTACATTCTGTTGGCTTCAATTGTCATTCAAATCACTCAATGTTAGCTTGACTAAACTAGTCACCCACTAAAGTTGCTTGATCCATCAATCCCTGTGGGATCGACCTCACTCACGTGAGTTTTATTACTTGATGCGACCCGGTGCACTTGCCGGTTAGTTTTGGGTGTTTTGGAGAAATTCGTTTTTCCACAAAAAAATATCCCATCAAGTTTTTGGCGCCGTTGCCGGGGATTGATTTACATCAACAATGATTAAGTGGGTGAAAAGTCTAGATTAAGCATTTTCTTTATTTTTGTTCTCTGTTCTAAGTTGAAACCAAGGTGTTTGAGTTTTTGCCTCACTAAGAAATTCTCATCTCTGATATGAGTAATTTCAATTTTCATTGATGTTTGCAAAATACAAATGGAGTTCAACTCATCATTTGGTCAAACAAAATTTTATGGGATATCACCCACCATCACCAATCTCTAATGGTGGTTGGGAATATCACCAAGAAACTTCAAATTCTAGGCACTCCAATTCATGGAGCTATGCTTCAGAACCACAAGATGAGAAAAAAAATCATATGGGATATTTTCCTCCACCACAAAATGATGCAAGTCATGACTCTAATGGTGGCTGGGAAGGGAATTCTAGTGCTCCATATGATATTCATCCAAAGATATCATCACTTGACCATACTTCAACCAAAAGCCCCTTTCAAAACTCACCACCCACACAAACTTCCATGAACCACTCAAGGCTTTCAGAGCTTGAGTCCATGTTCAAAAAAATTGAGGAGGAGACAATGAAAGCCTTGAAAAGGGAAGAAATCATCCGTTAGAGGGCGAATGAGCACCTAGAGAACATAAGGAAACACTTAGAACCATCAAACAGTAAAAATCAATCTGTGGGAGAGGAAGTGGAAAAACAAGAACAAAAGGTCCTTATGTCAAGTGAAAGTGCAATGAAGAAGGAGGAAAAACAAGAGGAAGAGGCTACTGAGTCAAGTGGATTTTTAATGAAGAATGAGGTGGTTAAAAATGAAACTACACTTGAGATGACAAAGGAACATGAAGAATCACAACTCTCACAAATTTCCCTGGACTAAAACGCCTCAACACTTGAATCCATGATTGAAAGGTATGAAGAGGAGATGAAGAAAGCTTGGGAAGATCAACAAACCTCCTCCATAAAAGAGCTATTAAAACAAATGTTGAGTGTAAAAGAGGAAGTGGAGGAGCAAGAAAGTGAAGAAGTCATTCCAAACTCAAGTGAGGCAGAGAAGTACATAAAGGAGGAGTTCATGGAACCACCAATACAAGAGACTCTTGATGAAAAGAAGACTCCAACAATCACACAACCACCAAGATTTGGATTCAAAGAAGTGAAGGCAATTAACAAAAGCACCAAGAAGAGGATTGTGACCAAACTACCAAGGACAACATTCAAGAGGAGGTCAACCACAAGCAATCCAACCCCTGGACCAATAGCAAGCAAGCTCAATCAAGCCATGTACAAAAGAAAGCTTGCTGAGGAGAGACCAAGACAGGGGGTAATAGCTGAATCTTCTCCTCCTTTGAAGTCATTTCTCTTAACAAATTGGAAGAAGAGGAAGAAAGTAAAGAACAGGTAGACAGTAGGTACATTTCTTTTCCTTGCTTTGTTTAAATTTCAATAAATTGGCATATGGTTACATTCTAAGTTTGGTGTTGCCCTGCAACAAACTGTTTTCCATCTTCATGGATGATTGCATCAATTTTACATGAAAGTGACACACCAAGATTCTAAGTTTGATGTGCCACCTATTTTTCTATGCAAATCAATCCAACAACATCACTTGTCTGCATAATCATATTGCCTTTTACAGTGTTATTTTTCTTCTTAGTTGGATAATTTTTGTTTTCTCTTTGTTTCATTTATTTACTTGTTTTTAATGCTTCCTTCATTAACTGTTTTTGTTAATACATCACCAAGACATCCTTATTCATAACAGACTCTTCATTTGGTGATTGTATTTAACATATAATAGTTTCTTTTGTTTAGTTTTAGCTCAAATAAATTGACATATGGTTGCATTCTAAGTTTGGTGTTGCTATGCAACAAAATTTAGTTCCAATTCTTACAAGATACTTGCATTAATTCCAAGTGAAAGTGTCACACTAAGTTTGGTGTGCCACTTATCTTTTATGCAATGTATTGTGCTCACCTTCTTAAGTTTGCAATCACAATATCTCTGTCTCTTGTGCCTTGATTATTATCTTTAATTTTGCTTGCTTAAAACACATGTGCTACTAATATTTCATTGTGTAAGACATTCATGATACATCTTAGCCCCATAGCCATTGTTCTAATTGTTGCTTGAGGATGAGCAAGTATTCTAAGTTTGGCAAGGGAAGGAGGAAGAATAGAGGAAAAAGGACAACAATAATGAAGATGAACTGCAAGGTTGTAGAGTTCCTTTTCTCCTCATTTGTTTCAAGCACTATAAACTGCATGATTGTCTTCATCTTTTCTGTTTACATGTGTGTATGAATAAAGCATAGCTTGAATATTGATTTATAACATGTTGCCATGCCATTATGACTACCAACTTGAGTTTTGTAAAGTTTAAAGCAGTAAAGTATCATGATCATAAACAAACAAGGAATTAAAGAAGAGTTTAGCATGTGCATACAAGTATTGGAAAGCTAGTATGATTAATTGTTGCTCAATTGTATTGGATTTTATTTAATTGAAGTTTTCATCTAGAACATTTTGTGAAATATTTTTAAAATCATGAAAACCTTGAAGATGCAAATACAATTAAAGCAAGAAAAGTAAAAGGGAAAGAATGAGAAAGCTGAAGGCTTTGAGTACCAATGGCAATTCATTTGTTAAGTACTTGTGGTGTTTATGTATCAAGCCAAATGCTTGAAAACAAAACACTTAGAAGTCAAGGTTAGGCTCAAAGTGCAAAAGCACTCCCTCAAAGCTCAAGGCTCTGAGCATCAATGATTAGAGAGTCAAGAAAAGAAAAGAAAAATGAGCTTAATGAAGTCCTCTAATCAAATGCTTGTGGTGATTATGTATCAAGTGGTAATACTTGAAAACAAAGCATTTAGAAGTCGTAGCTTTGTTATCAACTCATGGGGCAAAGCACCCAAAAGGAGAAGCAAATAAGAAAATCAAAAGCTTGTTTCAAGGAAGAAATATAAGAAAAAGATTTCATAAATTGAGCTAGATGTAAGCATCAATCATTTACATTTCTTTTGTGATTGTAGCATGCTTAGAAAACTAGCTTACTATGAACATTGAGTTGCTATTCTTCTTGCCTTGGATTGTCAATCTTTATTGCATGATTCTTTTCTTGCTTGGGGACAAGCAAGGTTTAAGTTTGGTGTTATGATGACATGTCACCATGTCATATTTTTCTATGCTTTTTCATTTGTTTTCAATAGGTTTTATGCACTTTCTTGAGCCATAAGCAAGCCAATTGGGTAGATTTTCATGTTTCTTTTGATTTAATCAACCATGTATGAATTAATGCAATTTCATGAGGTTTTATGCTATAATTGTCACATATTATGAAAGAATGAATATCTCATGATTTTGAGCATAGCTTTGATGTGTTTGGTTGATTAATGATAGGTGAAGAAAGCTTGGAGAAAGGTTGAAGCAAGAAGGAATGGCTAGGAGGAAGAGAGGACAAAAAGTTTGAGCAAAAGTTTGCCTCAAACTTTAGCTCAAACTTTTGGAATAAGTGAAAATGAACCAGGGAGCAAAAAGCTGGAGCAAAAGTTAGCCTCAAACTTTTTGGCAAACTTTTGGCATCACAAATCAACACCCTGGAGAGCAAAAGTTTGCGCCAATGTTAGCCCCTAACTTTTTGGCAAACGTTGGCGCATGAACAACACACCCTGGAGAGCAAAAGTTTGCGCCAACGTTAGCCTCTAACTTTTTGGCTAACGTTGGCGCCACAAGGCATACAAAGGGTATACTTCCAACAAGAATAACTTGAGCTACAGAGCTCCAAATGAGGTGATTCAAAAAGCAATGGAAAGTAGGAATTGAGAGCTTTCCAAGCATATATGGCACTGCATGGTGGACACTAGAATTGAGGGAGAAAACTGTCCCGCAATATGCATAAACGAATATGGTGGCAACCTACAGTGAGGCCAACTAACCTCTGCACCTTCGACGGAGTATAACTCGAGCTGTAGAGCTCCAAATGATATGCTTCCAACGACATTGGAAAGTAGACATCCAGGGCTTTCCAACAATGTTTAATAGTATGGGGTGGACAATACGTTTGAGCCTCCAAAACTGGCGTTTTCAACCACGTTTGAGGCAAACTTTACCTCAAACGTTGGGCACCAAAGCCAGCGACCCTATCCTCTTCAAAGGAGCATAACTTGAGTTGTAGATGTCCAATTGAGGTGATTCCAATTGGTTTAGAAATCTGACATTCAGAGCTTTCCAACCATATATAATAGTCTATAGTGGGCATAAAATTGGCAACTTTGACAAGAGGACAAAGTAGCGCCACATACATGCACTAGGGGAGGCCAACGTTGGAGCAAAAGTTTGACCCCTAACTTTTGCCCCAACGTTGGTATCAGCAAAAGAAGGTGGCTGATGTGAAAAGTTGGAGTAAAAGTTTGCCTCAAACTTTTACTCAAACTTTTACTCAAGCTTTCATGATTCCAAACCCGGTTCAATTCGGTTCTTCTCCAAACTCCAAGAGCAATCAACCAAGGCCTCTATCAACCTAATTCCATCAAGAGCAAGGGCCCAATTGACACCACTCAAAGGCACAAGAGATAGTTAGAATAGAAATTTCGTTTTAATTGTAATTTGTTTTCATTTTGTAAAAATGCCTATATAAGGCATCATTCTCATTTTAGAAAGTAAGCCCGAATAGAGAGGAGGGGAGGCGAGCTCCACTAGGGAGCATTAGGAATACAGAACTCTCTCTCTTTAGTTTTTCTTTGTTTTGAATCTTGGGTTGAGAATTGAAGAAATTCTGTTTCAATCTCAACTTGAGAATTCTCTCTGTTTTCCTCTTCTGCAAACTTTCAGTGAATTGCAATTTGAATTAAAACTCTCTTTACTGTTTTCATCTCTATTTCTTCTGCAAATTGTTTACTGTTGGATCAAGGAAGGAATTGACATCTAGACTTGGTCTCTAGTCTCATCCAACCCCTGAGATCTTCAACTTTCCTTTAGTTATTGCAATTGAGCTGCATTTCACTTTCTGTTTGGTTCTTCAATTCAATTTACATTAAGCTTGCTGCAAATCTCATTTACTTTCCTGCACGTGTGTTCCTCTTTATTTTACATTTGAGCCACTGTGATCTGAATTTACTTTTCATGCAATTTTAATTTCCTTGCAATTGTTCTAAGCTTTGATTTACTGCTTTCATTTAATTTCCCTACACCCAGTCCCCTTTACTTTCATGCAATTTATATTTCTTGCAATTTAAGTTTCAGCTATTTTACTTTCTTGCTCTTTAAGTTACTTGCAATTTTACTTTCTGCACTTTATAATTCCTGCAAGTTTACATTCTGTTGGCTTCAATTGTCATTCAAATCACTCAATGTTAGCTTGACTAAACTAATCACCTACTAAAGTTGCTTGATCCATCAATCCCTGTGGGATCGACCTCACTCACGTGAGTTTTATTACTTGATGCGACCCGGTGCACTTGCCGGTTAGTTTTGGGTGTTTTGGAGAAATTCGTTTTTCCACAAAAAAATATCCCATCAGTTAGGAATCGCACGGAACCCATGTAGAACAAGGGTGATTATCACGGGTCACCCTCAATTCATAAGATGAAGAACGAGGTTGCATAAGAGAATAGAATCAGACATACTGAATGAAAATAGTAATATTATTGATCCATAAAACTCAGCAGAGCTCCTAACCTTAACCTTAGGAGATTAGTGACTCATACTGTACAATAAACAATGTAATTCGAATGGAGGAGGAAGAAGATCCTAAACAAGGGTGATCTTCTCCTATATATACTAATCTAATGACTAAGAATTACAAAAATAAGATAAACTAGTCTTGTAGTGTGAAAATCCACTTCTGGGGTCCACTTAGTGAGTGTTTGGGCTGAGCTTGAGTGTTTCCCATGAGCTGGTACCTATTAGGGGCATTGAACGCTGGCTTGGGACCCCTTAAAGGGCGTTGGATGCTAGCTACCCCCCTTATGGGCGTTGGACACCAGGACTGGGTTTGGTGGCTGGTGTTGAATGCCAGTTTTGGGCCTTTATTGCCAAAGCAAAGTATGGACTATAATATATTTCTGGAAATCCCTGGATGTTAGCTTTCGATATTCATTGAGAGCGCACCATTTGGACTTCTGTAGCTCTAGAAAAGCTCCTTCGAGTGCACGGAGGTCAGATCCTAACAGCATCTGCAGTCCTTTCTCTGCTTCTGAATCAGACTTCTGCTCAAGCTCCTAAATTTTAGCCAGAAAATACCTGAAATTACCATAAAAACATACAAACTCAAAGTAGAATCCAAAAATGTGAATTTTACACTAAAACCTGTGAAAGCTTAATAAAACTTAAACAAAACATAATGAAAATTATATGAAAACAATGCCAAAAAACGTATAAAATATCCGCTCATCAGAACACCAAATTTAAACTGTTGCTTGAACCAAAGAAACCAAAATAAATTAAGATAACAAGAAATAGAAGGATGCAATAAATATCAGAGTTTTCAATGAAGCTCAGTTTCAATTAGATGAACGGGACTAGTAGCTTTTTCCTTCTGAATAGTTTTGGCATCTCAGTTTCCATTGAACCTCAGAATAGTTGGCATCTTTAAGAACTTAGAATCTAGATGATACTATTCAGTTTATTAGTTAAGTTCTTTTTGATTCTTGAACACATCTTCTTTAGAGTCTTAGCTGTGACCCTAAGCACTTTGTTTTCCAGTATTACCACCGGATACATAAATGCCACAGACACTTAACTGGGTGAACCCTTTTTTATTGTAATTCAGCTTTGCTAGAATCCCTAGCCAGTGATGTCTAGAGTTTTTAAGCACACTCTTTGCTTTGGACTATGACTTTAACTGCTTAGTTGCAAGTTTTTCACTTGACACCTGATGAGCGGATATTTTATACGCTTTTTGGGGTTAATTTTATATAGTTTCTAGTGTGTTTTAGTTAGTTTTTAGTTTATTTTCATTAGTTTCTAGGAAAAATTTATATTTCTGGACTTTACTATGAGTTTGTGTGCTTTTTTGTGATTTCAGGTATTTTCTGGCTGAAATTGAGGGAGCTGAGCAAAAATCTGATTCAGGCTGAAAAAGGACTGCTGATGCTGTTGGATTCTGACCTCCCTGCATTCAAAATGGATTTTCTGGAGCTACAGGACTCCAAATGGCGCGCTTTTAATTGCGTTAAAAAGTAGACGTCCAGGGCTTTCCAGAAATATATAATAGTCTATACTTTGCTCAAGGATAGACGATGTAAACTGGCGTTCAACGCCAGTTCCATGCTGCAGTCTGGCGTCCAGCGCCAGAAACAAGTTACAAATTGGAGTTCAACGCCAGAAAAGGATCCAAAGCTGGCGTTGAACGCCCAAAACAGCCCTATGCACGTGATTAGCTTAAGTCTCAGCCCCAACACACACCAAGTGGGCCCCAGAAGTGGATTTCTGCACCATCTATCATAGTTTGTTCATTTTCTGTAAACCTAGGTTACTAGTTTAGTATTTAAACAACTTTTAGAGGTTTATTTCGATCTCATGACATTTTGGGATCTGAACTTTGTACCTTTTGACAGCATGAGTCTCTAAACTCCATTGTTGGGGGTGAGGAGCTCTGCTGTGTCTCGATGGATTAATGCAAGTATTTCTGTTTTCCATTCAAACATGCGTGTTCCTATCTAAGATATCCATTTGCACTTCAATATGAATGTGATGAACGTGACAATCATCATCATTCCTCCACGAACGCGTGCCTGACAACCACTTACGTTCCACCATAGAATGAATGAATATCTCTTAGATCTCTTAATCAGAATCTTCGTGGTATAAGTTAGATTGATGGCAGCATTCAAGAGAATACGGAAAGTCTAAACCTTGTCTGTGGTATTCCGAGTAGGATTCAGGGATTGAATGACTGTGACGAGCTTCAAACTCATGAGTGCTGGGCATAGTGACAGACGCAAAACGATAGTAAATCCTATTCCGGTACGATTGAGAACCTGCAGATGATTAGCCGTGCGCTGACAGCGCATCTGGACCCTTTTCACTGGATGATAGCCATTGACAACAGTGATCCACCAACACACAGCTTGCCATAGAAGGACGTGCGTGCGTGAATCAGAAAACAGAAGAAAGCAGAATTTCAGAAGACAAAGCGTCTCCAAAACTCCATCCTATTCTCCATCATTACATACAAGTATAATTTGTGTTCTGCCCTTTTATTCCTTGCAATCATAATTGATAAGTGAATTATTTTATTGTCTTCCTGACTAAGAGTTATAAGATAACCATAGATTGCTTCAAGCCAACAATCTCTGTGGGATCGACCCTTACTCACGTAAGGTATTACTTGGACGATCCAGTGCACTTGCTGGTTAGTAGTACGAGTTGTAAAAAGTGTGATTTACAATTCGTGCACCAAGTTTTTGGCGCCGTTGCCGGGGATTGTTTGAGTTTGAACAACTGACGGCAAATCTTGTTGCTTAGATTAGGAAATTTTTGTCTTTTGGGTCAGAGTCTTTTATTTTCTTTTCAAAAAAATTTTTCAAAAAAATAATTTTTCTATTAAATCTCGTGCCAAACTTTAAGTTTGGTGTTTTCTTGTTGATTTTCCTTTGTTTTTCGAAAATTTATTTTGGTTTTCTAAAAATTTTAAGTTTGGTGTTCTTTCTTCATGTTCTTGTGTTCTTGTGAGTCTTCAAAATGTTCTTGAGTTTTCCTTGTGTCTTGATCTTAAAATTTTTAAGTTTGGTGTTCCTTGGTGTTTTTCCTCCAAAATTTTCAAAAACAAGGAGCATTAGATCTAAAAATTTTAAATCTTGGGCTATCTTATTGTTTCTCTCTTTCCTCTTTAAATTCAAAAATATCTTTTCTCTCTATTAAAAAAAAAAAACAAAACAAAATTTTCGAAAATTATTTTTAAAATTCAGATTTTTTTTCAAAATTTAAAATCTTTTTCAAATCATATCTTTTTCAAAACTTCCTGATCACTTTCTCTCCCCTCATTTTTTCGAAAATCTTCTCCTATTTTTATTTATTTTATTTTAATTTATTTTATTTTCGAAATAATTAAATAAATAAATAAATAAATAAAAATAAATTTTTTATTTTGCATCATCTCCCTTTCTCCATCATGGATCTAAGTGGAAATGAACAGTCCAGGAGGACTCTGGGGTCATATGCTAACCCCTCTACTGCTTCATATGGGAGTAGTATCTGCATACCCTCCATTGGAGTCAGTAGCTTTGAGTTGAATCCTCAGCTCATTATCATGGTGCAGCAAAGCTGCCAGTATTCCGGTCTTCCACAGGAAGAACCTACAGAGTTTCTGGCACAGTTTTTACAAATTGCTGACACAGTACATGATAAGGAAGTAGATCAGTATGTCTATAGATTATTACTGTTTCCATTTGCTGTAAAAGACCAAGCCAAGAGGTGGTTAAATAACCAACCTAAGGCTAGCATAAGGACATGGAAACAGCTGACAGAAAAATTCCTAAATCAATACTTTCCTCCAAAACGGATGACACAGCTAAGGCTGAACATCCAAGGCTTTAAATAAGGAGATAATGAATCTCTTTATGATGCCTGGGAGAGATACAGAGAGATGCTACGAAAATGCCCCTCTGAAATGTTTTCAGAATGGGTTCAGTTAGACATCTTCTATTATTGGCTTACAGAAAGAGCTCAAATCTCTTTAGATTGCTCAGATGGTGGATCTATCCACATGAGAAAGACAATTGAAGAGGCTCAAGAGCTCATTGATACAGTTGCTAGAAATCAGCATCTGTACCTAAGCAGTGACTCTTCCATGAAAGAAGAGGCTAAAACAGTAACTACTGAACTCAGTCCTACAGAGCAAGCTGCTGAATTCAATCAGCAATTGGATTTTCTAACAAAGCAGTTAGCTGAATTCAAGGATAAACTACAAGAGACAAGGATGGCTAATATAAACATGGAAGTATAATTAAAGCAAACAAAGCAGCAGCTGTCAAAACAAATAACAGAAGAATGCCAAGCAGTTCAATTAAGAAGTGAGAAAGCACTAAAAACCCCACTTCAAGGCAGCAGGAAACCAAGAAATGAGCAAACCACCCAAAATCCATCTGAGGACAGTAAGAGCCCAGGGAAAAATAATTCTGGCACCAAAACGCCAGAAGTTGGGTGGAAGGCTGGCGCTGAACGCCCAGACCATGCTCAGGACTGGCGTTCAATGCCAGAAACAAGCAAGAATCTGGCGTTGAACGCCAAAAAGAAGCACAGTTCTGGCGTTCAAACGCCAGGAACAGAGGAGGAGCTGGCGTCTAACGTCACTCCAGCTTCTAACTCTGGCACTCAATTGCCAGTGAGGGATCAGACACCATATGTGCTGATGACAACCCATCTAGAAAGGCTTCTTCAACCACTTCTGTAGGAAATAAACTTACAGCAACTAAGGTTGAGGAATATAAAGCCAAGATACCTTATCCTCAAAAACTCCGCCAAGAGGAGCAGGATAAGCAATTTGCTCGCTTTGCAGATTATCTCAGGACTCTTGAAATAAAGATTCCATTTGCAGAGGCACTTGAGCAAATACCTTCTTATGCCAAGTTCATGAAAGAGATCTTGAGTTATAAGAAGGATTGGAGAGAAACTGAAAGAGTTCTCCTCACTGAAGAATGCAGTGCAGTCATTCTGAGAAGCTTTCCTGAAAAGCTTAAAGACCCTGGGAGTTTTCTGATACCATGCACATTAGAAGGTAATTGCACCAAGACAGCTTTATGTGATCTTGGGGCAAGCATCAACCTAATACCTGCATCCACTATCAGAACGCTTGGTTTAACTGAAGAAGTTAAACCAACCCGGATATGTCTCCAACTTGCTGATGGCTCCATTAAATACCCATCAGGCGTGATTGAAGACATGATTGTCAGAGTTGGGCCATTTGCCTTTCCCACTGACTTTGTAGTGCTGGAAATGGAGGAGCACAAGAGTGCCACTCTCATTCTAGGAAGACCCTTCCTAGCAACTGGACGAACTCTCATTGATGTCCAACAGGGGGAAATAACCCTGAGAGTCAATGATAATGAGTTTAACTTGAATGCTGTCAAAGCCATGCAGCATCCAGACACATCAAAAGACTGCATGAAAGTTGATCTTATTGACTCTTTGGTAGAAGAGATCAACATGGCTGTGAGTCTCGAATCAGAGTTGGAAGACATCTTTAAAGTTGTTCAGCCTGATTTGGAGGATTCAGAGAAAATGAAAGAGCCTCTAAAATTTCCTCTGGAAGAGGAAAAACCTCCTAAACCCGAGCTCAAACCATTACCACCATCCCTGAAATATGCATTTTTGGGAGAAGGTGACACTTTTCTAGTGATCATAAGCTCTGCTTTAAATCCACAGGAAGAGGAAGCACTTATTCAAGTGCTAAGGACACACAAGATAGCTCTTGGGTGGTCCATAGGTGACCTTAAGGGCATAAGCCCAGCTAGATGCATGCACAAAATTTTATTGGAGGATAATGCTAAACCAGTGGTTCAACCACAGAGGCGGCTAAATCCAGCCATGAAGGAAGTGGTGCAGAAAGAGGTCACCAAATTACTGGAGGCTGGGATTATTTATCCTATTTCTGACAGCCCCTGGGTGAGCCCTATCCAAGTTGTCCCCAAAAAGGGAGGCATGACAGTGGTTCATAATGAAAAGAATGAACTGGTTCCTACAAGAACAGTTACAGGGTTGGCGCATGTGTATTGACTACAGAAGGCTCAATACAGCCACCAGAAAGGACCATTTTCCTTTACTATTCATAGACCAGATGCTAGAAAGACTGGCAGGTCATGATTATTACTGCTTTTTGGATGGCTACTCAGGCTATAACCAGATTGTAGTAGATCTCCAGGATCAAGAGAAAACAGCATTCACATGTCCATCTGGAGTGTTTGCTTATAGAAGGATGCCATTTGGGCTGTGTAATGCGCCTGCAACCTTCCAGAGATGCATGCTCTCTATTTTCTCTGATATGGTGGAAAAATTTCTGGAATTCTTCATGGATGACTTCTCAGTATATGGAGACTCATTCAGCTCCTGTCTTGATCACCTGAAACTAGTTCTGAAAAGATGCCAAGAGACCAACCTGGTTTTAAACTGGGAAAAATGTCACTTTATGGTGACTGAAGGGATTTTCCTTGGGCATAAAATTTCAAACAAGGGAATAGAGGTGGATCAAGCAAAAATAGAGGTAATTGAAAAATTACCACCACCTGCCAATGTTAAGGCAATTAGAAGCTTTCTGGGGCATGCAGGATTCTATAGGAGGTTTGTAAAGGATTTTTCAAAAATCGCAAAACCTCTGAGCAATCTGCTAGCTGCTGACACGCCATTTGTGTTTGACACAGAGTTTCTGCAGGCGTTTCAAACACTGAAAGCCAAGCTGGTCATAGCACCAGTTATTTTTGCACCAGACTGGACATTACCATTTGAGCTAATGTGTGATGCCAGGGATCACGCCATTGGTGCAGTACTGGGGCAGAGGCATGACAAGCTTCTGCATGTCATTTATTATGCTAGCCGTGTTTTGAATGATGCCCAGAAAAATTACACAACCACAGAAAAAGAATTGCTTGCAGTGGTTTATGCCATTGACAAGTTTTGATCATACTTAGTAGGATTAAAAGTGATTGTGTACACAGATCATGCTGCTCTTAAATATCTACTCATAAAGCAGGATTCAAAACCCAAACTCATAAGATGGATATTGCTTCTGCAAGAGTTTGATATAGAAATAAGAGACAGAAAAGGGACAGAGAACCAAGTGGCTGATCATCTGTCCCGGATAGAGCTAATAGAAGGGACGTCATTCCCCTCTCTTGAAATCTCTGAGACCTTTCTGGATGAGCATTTGTTTGCCATTCAGGAAACACCATGGTTTGTAGACATTGCAAACTACAAAGCTGCAAGGTTCATTCCCAAGGAGTACAGCAGGCAACAAAAGAAAAAATTAATTACTGATGCAAAGTACTACTTGTGGGATGAACCCTATTTCTTTAAGAGATGTGCAGATGGCATAATCCGTAGGTGTGTGCCTAAAGAAGAAGCACAAAGGATCTTATGGCACTGCCATGGGTCACAATATGGAGGTCATTTCGGAGGTGAGCGAACAGCCACCAAGGTCCTCCAATGTGGCTTCTACTGGCCTACACTCTACAGAGATTCCCGAGAGTTTGTACGTAACTGTGACAGTTGCCAGAGAGCTGGTAATTTGCCTCACAGTTACGCCATACCTCAACAAGGAATCTTGGAGATTGAGTTGTTTGATGTATGGGGTATTGATTTCATGGGGCCTTTCCCACCATCATACTCAAACACTTATATTCTGGTGGCAGTTGACTATGTATCAAAATGGGTTGAGGCCATTGCCACACCCACCAATGATACTAAAACAGTGCTGAAGTTCCTCCAGAAACATATATTCAGCAGGTTTGGTGTTCCCAGGGTACTAATCAGTGATGGGAGCACTCACTTCTGCAACAAACAGCTTGACTCTGCCATGGTCCGGTACGGGATTCGCCACAAGGTGGCGACTCCGTATCACCCACAGAAAAATGGGCAAGCTGAAGTCTCTAACAGAGAACTAAAAAGAATCCTGGAATGGACTGTAAGTACCCGTAGAAAGGATTGGGTACGAAGCTTGGATGATGCTCTGTGGGCTTATAGAACAGCATTCAAGACTCCTATAGGGACCTCTCCATACCAACTTGTGTATGGTAAGGCATGCCACCTGCCCGTGGAACTGGAACATAAAGCCTACTGGGCAACCAGATTCCTAAACTTTGATGTCAAATTAGCTGGAGAAAAAAGATTGCTTCAGCTAAATGAGCTAGAGGAATTCAGATTCACTGCTTTCAAAAATGCCAAGCTTTATAAAGAAAAATAAAAAAGTGGCCTGACAGAAAGCTGTCATCTAGAATCTTTAAACCAAGACAAAAGGTTCTGTTGTTTAACTCTAGGCTCAGGCTATTCCCCAGGAAACTGAAGTCCCGGTGGAGGGGACTATATGTGATTACAAGTGTATCACCATATGGTTATGTGGAGCTTCAAGATATTGATTCTGATAAGAAGTTCATTGTTAATGGACAGAGAATCAAGCACTATCTTGAAGGCAATGTTGAGCAAGAGTGCTCAAGGCTGAAGCTAGATTAAAAGCTCAGCAAGGTCCAGCTAAAGACAATAAAGAAGCGCTTGCTGGGAGGCAACCCAGCCATGGGGCATCACTTCCTCTAAGCATTTTGCCCTATTCTTGATTTTATTTGTTTATATAAAGTTCACTGATACTAAGGTAAAGAGTTAATTGCATAAGTTCACAGGGTTACAGAAGGATTCTGCACACAAAACAGAGAAAAATAGCTCACTGGCAAGAAAACGCCAGTAAAAGTCTGTTTTTAGCGTTCAACGCCCAAAAGAAGCATCCATTGGGCATTGAACGCCAGTAAGGATAGCCATTTGGGCGTTAAACGCCAGAAAGAAGCATCTTCTGGGTGTTCAACGCCAGAAAGAAGCTCCTTCTGGGTGTTTAACGCCAGATTTACAGCGTCCTGGGCGTTCAGAAAAATGCCCAGTGACAAAGGAGTTCCTGGCGTTCAACGCCAGAAAGAAGCAGCAGCTGGGCATTGAACGCCCAAGAGAGGCAGCATTTGGGTGTTGAATGCCCAAAACATGCAGCGTTTGGGCGTTCAAACGCCAGGATGGTGGGGAGGAGGTGAATTCATTTTTACTTCACATTTTTCATTCTAAATTTAATTTTCATGTTTCAATTCATGATTTCTTGCATAAACATGTTAAGAACCCTGATTTCTAAAATCCCTAATTTCTAAAAACCCTATTTTAAAAATATCAAATATATCTTAATCCATAAGCACAAATCCTTTTTTTTATCCAATTCAACTCTTTTTCAAAATTTTCAAAATAAATCTATCTCTTTTCATTCAAAAATCTTTTCAACTAATCAATATCTTTTTCAAATCTCCATACTATCTTTTTCAAAAATCCAAATCTATCTTTTTCAAATATCTTTCATATCTTTTTAATCTTAAATCATATCTTCTATCTTATCTTTCTTTGTATTTTCGAAATAACCCACCCCCTCCCTTTAAATATGGGTTCGGCCTCCCTCCCCTCCCATCTTCAACTGCACCTAGCTCTCCTTCTCTCCCTCTCTTTTCTTTTCTTTTTGCTTGAGGACAAGCAAACCTCTAAGTTTGGTGTGCCTATCCGTGATCACTAAGATCATGGCTCCTAAAGGAAAATAACCCACTCCAAGAGGCAAGAAAGAGAGTGTTCCAAAACAACTTTGGAATCAAGAGAAGTTCTTAACTAAAGAACATTCAGACCATTATTACAAAATAATGGGTCTAAGATCAGTGATCCCGGAAGTTAGATTCGATCTGAAAGAAGACGAATATCTGGAGATCCGTGAGCAAATCTGAATCAGGAACTGGAAGATCCTAGCCAATCCTGAAATAAAAGTGGGAAGGAATATGGTCCAGGAGTTCTATGCTAATATGTGGCATACAGACAGGCAAAGACTATCTGGATCTGCTATCTATGACTATCGGACCTTGGTCAGAGGAAAGATTGTTCATACCCACCCTGACAAGATCAGGGAAATCTTAAAGCTACCTCAGCTGAAAGATGATCCAGACTCCTTCAATAGGAGAATGATGAGAACAGACAAGGGTCTGGATAAGATTCTAGAGGATATATGCATCCCTGGAGCCAGGTGGACCACCAGCACGAAGGGTGTCCCAATTCAACTCAAAAGAGAAGATCTCAAACCAGTCACCAGAGGATGGCTGGACTTCATTGGGCATTCTCTGCTGCCCACAAGCAACCATTCTGAAGTCACTATTAGAAGAGCAGTGTTGATCCATTGCATCATGATGGGAAAAGAAGTGGAAGTTCATCAACTGATTTCAACTGAATTCTACAAAATTGCAAACAAAAATTCCAAAGATGCCAGGTTAGTTTATCCAAGCTAGATTTCTATGCTCTGCAAGGACGCTGGAGTAAGGATGGGAATAACTGAGTATATCTCAGTTGAGCGGCCAATCACCAAAGCATCAATGGAAAAACAACAAGCACAGGATGACCCCATCAAGAAGAGAACACAGGAAATTCTCCCAGAAATCCCTCAATCTGAATACTGGGAGTATCTTGAAACATCTATTACCAAGATGCAAGAAGCTATGGAACAAATACAGAAAGAACAGAAGGAACAAAGTAGCATTCTTTGCTATTTGCTTAAAGAACAAGAGGAGCAAGGGCGTGATTTAAGGGAATTGAAGCGCCAGAAATTATCTCTTGAAGGACCAAGCACCCCGCAGATTAGAGGAACATCCACTTCCCAGAACAAAGGTTGTTAAATTCCAATCTTACCCTTAATTCGGTGATAACTGTTTTTATTTTAGTTTTACCTTAGGAGTCATATAGTAGTAATTAGTATCTATATTTTTGATTTTATCCCCAATTAAGCGATAATTTAATTTTATCATAATCATTGAACATGAATAAAATAGAAGAATTTCTTTAGAATAAGAGACAATATTTTTCAAGTTTTTAATAAGATAAATTCTAATTATTTACATGTGGTGGCAATGCTTTCTGTCTTCTGAATGAATGCTTGAACAGTTCATATGTCTTTTGAATTTGATGTTTAAGACTGTTAAATATGTTGGCTCTTGAAAGAATGATGAACATGAGACATGTTATTGATAATCTGAAAAATCATAAAAATGATTCTTGAAGCAAGAAAAAGCAGCAAAGAACAAAGCTTGCAGAAAAAAAAATATAGAGAAAGAAAAAGAGAAAGCAAGCAGAAAAAGCCAAAGCTCTTAAAACCAAAAGGCAAGGGTAAATAAAAAGGACCCCAAGGCTTTGAGCATCAGTGGATAGGAGGGCCTAAAGGAATAAAATCCCGGCCTAAGCGGCTAAACCAAGCTGTCCCTAACCATGTGCTTATAGCGTGAAGGTGTCAAGTGAAAACTTGAGACTGAGAGGTTAAAGTCAAGGTCCAAAGCAAAGAGAAGAGTGTGCTTAAGAACCCTGGACACCTCTAATTGGGAACTTTAGCAAAGCTAAGTCACAATCTGAAAAGATTCACCCAATTATGTGTTTGTGGCATTTATGTATCTGGTGGTAATACTGGAAAACAAAGTGCTTAGGGCCACGGTCAAGACTCATAAAGTAGCTGTGTTCAAGAATCAACATACTAAACTAGGAGAATCAATATCACTATCTGAATTCTGAGTTCCTATATATGCCAATCACTCTGAGCTTCAACGGATAAAGTGAGATGCCAAAACTATTCAGAAGCAAAAAGCTACTAGTCCTGCTCATCTAATTAGAATCTGAGCTTCACTCAAAAACTCTGAGATATTATTGCTTCTTAAATTATTTGTATTCTATTTTATTTATCTAGTTGCTTGAGGACAAGCAACACTTTAAATTTGGTGTTGTGATGAGCGGATATTTTATACGCTTTTTGGGGTAATTTCATATAGTTTCTAGTGTGTTTTAGTTAGTTTTTAGTTTATTTTCATTAGTTTCTAGGCAAAATTTATATTTCTGGACTTTACTATGAGTTTGTGTGCTTTTCTATGATTTCAGGTATTTTCTGGCTGAAATTGAGGGAGCTGAGCAAAAATCTGATTCAGGCTAAAAAAGGACTGCTGATGCTGTTGGATTCTGACCTCCTTGCATTCAAAATAGATTTTCTGGAGCTTCAGGACTCCAAATGGCACGCTTTCTAATTGCGTTGGAAAGTAGACATCCAGAGCTTTCCAGCAATATATAATAGTCTATACTTTGCTCAAGGATAGACGACGTAAACTGGCGTTCAACGCCAGTTCCATGCTGCAGTCTGGTGTCCAGCGCCAGAAACAAGTTACAAAGTGGAGTTCAACGCTAGAAAAGGATCCAAAGCTGGCGTTGAACGCCCAAGAAAGAAATCGGTTGGAGCTTGGCTGACATTGTGGGGATCCCGCACATGTATGCATCGTATTTTTTTCCAAGAGGGAGCTCGGCTGGTGAGACAACCCCAAAGAAGGCTCAACCCGAATATCCTAGATGTGGTGAAAAAAGAAGTCACAAGGCTACTTGATGCGGGTATCATATATCCGATTTCTGACAGTGAATGGGTGAGCCCGGTCCAAGTCATCCCAAAGAAATCAGGAATCACTGCAGTTAAGAAGGATGATGGTGAAGTGGTCACCAAAAGAGTGCAAAATGCTTGGCGGGTGTGCATCGATTATAGAAGGTTGAACGCTGCTACAAGGAAGGACCACTACCCTTTGCCCTTCATTGACCAGATGTTGGACCGACTGGTAGGTAAATCTCATTATTACTTTCTTGATGGATTCACTGGCTACTTCCATATACATATTGCTCCTGAAGATCAGGAAAAGACCACATTTACTTGTCCCTTTGGCACATTTGCTTATAAAAGGATGCCATTTGGGCTATATAATGCACCCACCACTTTTTAGCAGTGCATGACGAGTGTCTTTTTCGATCTTATGGAGACTTGTTTGGAGAACTTGGCCAAGGTCTTGGAACGATGTGTCGACACTAACCTTGTTCTCAATTTCGAAAAATGTCACTTCATGGTGAGACAAGGCATAATGTTAGGACACATAGTTTCTGACAAGGGCATTTCTGTGAACCCGGCCAAGGTTGATTATCACCAGTTTACCTCAACCCTCTTCTGTGAGGGAGGTCCGTTCCTTTTTGGGGCATGCAGGATTCTATAGGCGCTTTATCAAGAATTTTAGCAAGATTGAATTGCCATTGTCGCGCCTACTCCAAAAGGACGTGGACTTTGAGTTTGATAGTGCTTGTGTGGATGCCTTTGAGGAGTTAAGGAGAGCTCTTACCACGGCACCAATTGTGAGGGGCCCCAACTGGACGTAGCCATTCGAGATAATGTGCGATGCGTAAAACTATGCCGTAAGTGCCGCGCTTGCATAGCGTGATGGTAAACTCCCTTATATCATTGCTTATTCCTAAAAAACAATGGATGCGGCATAATCCAACTATACCACTACGGAAAAAGAACTCCTAGCTATTATTCATGCCTTAGATAAATTCAGATCTTATTTGCTAGGGTCCAAAATAGTGGTATATACGGATCATGCAGCTTTAAAGTATTTGATGACAAAGAATGAATCGAAACCTAGGCTCATACGTTGGATCTTGCTCTTGCAAGAGTTCGACATTGAGATTAAGGATCGAAGTGGGTTTCAAAATTTGGTTGTGGATCATTTGAGCCGCCTTGAAAATCTTAAATATGACCCATTTCCAATTGATGACTCATTCCCTTTGGATAGTTTGCATGCTATTTTGGATAGCTTTCCTTGGTTTGCATCTATAGCGAACTACTTGGTTGCTAAGATCTTCCCTCATAGCTTTTCTAAACATCAAAGAGATAAGTTGAGAAATGATTCCAAATATTACATTTGGGATGACCCTCACTTGTAGAAGAGGGGAGTAGACCAAGTAATTCGAAGATGTGTTCCGGAATCCAAAATCCAACCCATTATTGAAGCTTGCCATTCATCCGAGTGTGGCGGCCACTTTGGCCCACAACGGACGGCTAAAAAGGTTTTTGATTGTGGATTCTGGTGGCCAACCTTATTCAAGGACGCTAACCAATTTTGTGTGTCATGTCACCAATGTTAGAAGTCGGGAAATGCATCCCAAAAGGATGAAATGCCTTAACAACCAATGTTGTTCTGTGAAATCTTTGATGTATGGGGCATAGACTTTGTGGGGCCATTTCCCAACTCAAGTGGGTATCTATATATTTTGTTGGCAGTTGACTACGTATCAAAGTGGGTGGAAGTGATACCTACCCACTTTGATGACGCTAATGCCGTGACTTCTTTCATTAGAAATAATATTGTGTGCCGCTATGGGTCGCCACGAGCAATCGTGAGCGACCAAGGTTCCCACTTTTGTAACAGGAAGGTAGAAGCACTGTTCAAGCGCTATGGGATATTACATAAGGTTTCAACTGCCTATCACCCCCCAAACGAATGGACAAGCGGAGGTATCCAATCGGGAGATTAAGAAAATTCTGGAGAAAGTGGTGAATCCACAAAGAAAGGACTGGAGCTCTCGATTGGGAGATGCACTATGGGCATATAGGACGGTCTACAAGACCCTGTTAGGGATGAGTCCCTTCTGGATCGTCTATGGCAAGGCATGCCACCTTTCGGTGGAAATTGAGCATAAGGCCTATTGGGCAGTGAAGCAGTGTAACATGGACATCACCAAGGCAGGTATAGCCAGAAAATTACAACTAGAGGAGCTTGAGTGTCTTAGGATGGAGGCATATGAGAATGCGTGAATCTACAAGGAAAAGATCAAGGCATTCCATGATCACCATATCCGAAAGAAGGATTTTCGAGAAGGTGATGAAGTTCTCCTCAACAACTCAAGGCTTAGATTCATGCCTGGGAGACTCCGTTCCAAATGGGAAGGACCCTTTAAGGTGAAGGAGGTAAAGCCCTATGGAGTAATGGAACTAATTGACCCTCAAGGTGTTACAACTTTCAAGGTGAATGGACATAGAGTGAAGAAGTACCATGGCTATAAATCACCAAGGGAAGTGGAGGTTCTCCTGCTTGAGGATGCACCAAAAGGAGAGGAAGCTTAAGCGCATGACAGTCCAACTTAAGGACGTTAAAGAAAAGTGCTTGGTGGGAGACACCCCACCATGGTAAGATATTCCTTGTGTATACTTTCTTGATGTTGTTGAGTTTCCTTAGGTATGCTAGCTTTTGTTGACTTTGTTGAATTGTTATAATGTTCATGTAGATTTCATTAATCTTGGTATAGATGAATTGATAAGGTTAGAGAAAATGCTTTATTTTGAGTAGTGCATGAATTTGTGAGTGTTTTCTTGACTATCTAGCTTGGATACCTGCCAGGAATGTGTTAAAAATACCTTTCTCTATGTAAAAAAAAATCCACGCTCAAGCGTGTAGGACGCGTGCGCGTCGCTTGCGTTTTTGCAACTCTGGGTACACTTTCCCGAGAGTTGCGTGAGCATTGCGCAAGCATTGTGCGAAATGCGTGACTGCCTACCCACGCGTTGCTAATATGCATAAACTTGATATGCTACGATTTAGGAAATTGCACGATCGGCAAAATTCCTTCCGGCAAGTGCACCGGTTATCGTCAAGTAAAAACTCACAATAGAGTGAGGTCGAATCCCACAAGGATTGGTTGAGTGAGCAATTCGGATTAGAAGTATGTTCTAGTTGAGCGGAATCAAGATTTAGATGAGAATTGCGGAATGTAAAATTGCATGAATTAAAGAGCGAGAAGCTAAATTGCTGAAATTAAAAGGGATGGGGGTGATTGCATGAATTTAATTGCAGAATGTAAAGAGAAAGTGGTAAATCAGGAATGGGGAGTTCATTGGGTGTTAGGAGATATTGAGATCTCCGAATCAAAACAACTTTTATCCCTTCCTCAACCAATGCATTCATTGAATTTTGCTTGGCAATCTTATATGATTGGATCCCAATCCCTTGGCTCACCAATTCTCTCTAAAAACAAACAAATTCCCAATCCCTTGGTTTAAATGTTCATAAGAAGAGATGATGCTCGATCACTGATTATACCACACAGTTTCATGAACCACAATTTGGTAGGATTACATGTCACAATATCCATCCAAACCCCAATCCAATTCACTGTGGGAAAGCTTCTCTAGCATGAATCCTCCATTCCTTTTCCAAGGTTCCGAAGGATTCTAATTATGGGTAGTTTCTTTCCCAAGACAACTACCCAATGGAATTAGATCGAGAAGCTTTCTAACAAAATTCAAGAGAAAAGATTGAAGAAGAAGATAAAACTATTATTGATTCATTGAATTACAATAGAGCTCCCTAACCCAATGAAAGGGGTTTAGTGAGTCATAGCTCTGAATTCAATTACAAAACTAAAAGAAAATGATCCAAAGTTCTCCGTGTAAAAACCTCCCAACTAACTTAAATTCTATCCTATTTATACACTTTCTAAATTGAGCTTATGTTGTGTTTCTTGGGCTTTGAGGCCTTTCCCTGATTTCCTTTTGCTTTGGGTTTATGGTCCATAATCCTGATGAGGCTGTGATCCAATTCTGTAACATTCATTGAGCAAACTTAGTGATAAACAAGTAATGACACAAGGCTCAACAAATTGAAGCTCCAGACTCATCAATTCTTCAGGCCCAATCCCATAAACCATGATATTCAATTGGGTTTCATACCATAATACGTTTAAGTTAATGTTTGTGCTCAAATGCTAACTTAAACTTCAATATATTTGGCCCAGAAACCCCTTTCAAAAAGTGGCGTTTAAGTTGAAGTTTAAGTTTCAGTTTAAGGTTAAACTGAAACTTAAACGTGGAAATGGAAGAAAGCAACCCAGGAGTGTGAAATGTCGAAACTGAAGCTTAAACATGGAAATGAAGAAAACAACCCTGGAGGAGCAATTGGGTCGAACACGTTTAAGCTTCAGTTTAAGGTTAAACTGAAGCTTAAACGTGGAAATGAGAAAGCAACCCTGGAGGAGAGAAATAGTCGAACACGTTTAAGCTCCAGTTTAAGGTTAAACTGGAGCTTAAACGTGGAAATGCTCCTAGTGCCTTTCTTACTTCTGGCGTTTAACCTCCAGTTTAAGGTTAAACTGGAGGTTAAACGTGGAAATGCTTCCTGGTGAGAAATTGTGTCGAACACGTTTAAGCTCCAGTTTAAGGTTAAACTGGAGCTTAAACGTGGAAATGCTCCCTTGGTGAAATTCTCATTCTGGCGTTTAACTTCCAGTTTAAGGTTAAACTGGAGGTTAAACGCCAGTTCCAGCATTTCTTAGCCTTCATGATTCTGGCGTTTAAGCTCCAGTTTAGGCTTAAATTGGAACTTAAACGCCATTTCCAGCATTATATGGCTTGGTAGTTTAAGTTCCAGTTTAAGCTTAAACTGGAACTTAAACTCCACATGTGATATTCAAGCTTCCTTTATTGATTTTGTTGCTTCCTTGCCTAGCCTCTTCTTCCCTGAAATCATCCAAACAATTGCATCAAAGTCTTGCAAAATTTCATGAGAAATCTTCCATTCATAGCATTCAAGTAATATAACTAAAAACTCATGGAATTTGCATCAAAATCATACTGTTTGGATGGTTCATTGCTTTGTTATTCATTTAACCATTCTTGGTTACTTTAAGCTCAAGAAAATGCATAAAACAACTAAAACTAACAAAAAAATGCTAGTGAAACTAGCCTAAGATGCCTTGGCATCACAACACCAAACTTAATACTTGCTTGTCCCTAAGCAAGTCCTGAGTTATTTGAGAAGAAAGTATGAAACAGAAAGCAATTACATTGGCTATATTAGCAAGCATTTGAAGTTCATCAAAAGGGTTTTATGCAGAAAGTTGCAGCATCACTTTTTCATTCTTATCAGGTAAGATTATCACTTTTTCATTGCATCCATCAAACACTGCTATGGCCTCTTGTTATTCTTATGTCCTTGGCACTTTTCTCTTCTTTGTTTTTCTTTTCTTTTTCTTAGAGCTCCCTTGCTCCTTGTTTGCTTAGTGTCATGTGTTGCACAAGCCTTTGGCATTTTCTTTTTCTTATCAGTGCATTACACATATCCACTACAGGCATTTTAGTTCACATTTCTTCTTGAGACATTGGTGCCCAGCACCTCTTTGTGTGACTAAATGTTTTGTATTTAGGTTGCTCTTGATAATGGACTTTTGGTTGATAATCCCGGGTTAGTTAACCCAAGTTACCAAGTGTTGAAACACTCCTCAGAACCTATTCATCCAAGCATATCCTTAATACATAAACACCACATGCATTTGTCTCAGAAGTTCAAACCATTGGTGCCTAGCTTATTTTCTCAATTTTTTGCTTTTTGGTTGCCCTTTTTCAGTGGCTTTTTCTTCTTCTTTTTCTTTCTTTTTCATGGCCAAAGACATTTATTCATCAAGATCCATAGACAGTATTCAAACTTCTACACAAAAATGATAATTCTACACTCAATTTCCAGTGATCTGACTAAACAATCAAGCATGCATACCACCACTTAATTCTACTTGATTTGTCACTAATTGAGCCAAGCTACTTTTGTTCAAACTTTTCTTTTATTTTTGGAAACAGAACAAGCATGGCAAGCATTTGTTTAAGAAGGTGAAGTTATATCCAAACATCTAGGCATTCACTTTATTAAAAGCAGTAAACAGACACTCATACTAAAAACTTCACATTCCAGAAAGATTCAACAATTACAGTTTAAACCAGAACAAGCATGCTTTTGTTTGCCTTTTAAAGAATGGTCAAGGAACACCACCACCTTGTAAAATTTCTTGTTTTCTCTTTGTTGCCAGGAAACAATTTGATTTCTCCTTCTTCTCCTAGTTGTTGCTTCATGTTCTTTCTAAGATCCTTGTTTCCTTTCCTGCAAAGAGTGATGAAGTTGCTTGCTTCTCAAGCACTTGAGTGGTTAGCTCAACTATATATGGGTAAGTGTCTGAGTCTTAAGTTGGTGTGTGAACACCAAACTTAGTCTCCTACTTACTTCTCTGCTCTTTGAATCCTTGAGTTCTCCTTGGAATGAAGTTGCTGCTAAGGATTTTAAGCATTTCTGTGATTGCTTAGAATGGTTGTTCCTTTCATATAATTCAAAGGTTGTTGTGTTCAGTTGATCTTTATGGTGGAACACCAAACTTAGAGTCACACATTCCCCTTTGAATTATTGATCCACGAATTCATTGTTTGGTGTGAAACACCAAACTTAATTCTTTGCAATGCACAGAAACTACTTCACCCTTTTTATTGAAACAAATAAAAGAAACAGCAAAGGGGTATTACCTCAGGTTGGGTTGCCTCCCAACAAGCGCTTCTTTAACGTCATTAGCTTGACGGTTGCCCCTTGTTAGGGTGGATTGTAGTGCTTGATGTCCTCTCCTCTCACTATGAAAACGTCCTCATTTGATTCCTTCATGATTTCCAAATGTTCCATAGAAAGAACTTTCCTGATTGTGAACACTTGAGGGAGCTGGGAAGGAATGGTTTTGAGGCCCGGTGGGATTGGCAGATAATGACTTGATATCACTTTATCTCCCGGAGAGAAACCTTCAGTGGGAATTTTCTTGTTTCTCCACCCTCTTGGCAATTTCTTTAAAATTCTTCCCTTTCTCTTGAGGATTTCTTCATTGACCCTTATGCCAGGAGGATCCTTTTGATCTGTTTCTATTGATTCTTGTGGCTTTAACTCTTGCAATTCTTGTTTGCCTTCCAAGGACTGTTTCAGAGTTTCAGCTGCTGGATTGCTTTCCTCCAAACACAGATGGCTACTATCATCCTTAGGCTTTTCAGGTTCTGGTTCAGGCTCAGATGCAGGTTTGAAAACATTGAAAATAAGCTGTTCATCATGTATTCTCAAGATTAGCTCTCCTTGTTCTACATCTATGAGCGCTCTAGCAGTGGCTAGAAATGGCCTTCCCAGAATGATAGGGTGTAGGTAGCTTTCCTCCATGTCCAAAATGACAAAGTCTGTGGGGAAGAAATAATTTCCCACTTTCACCAGCACATTTTCAACTACCCCTTCAGCTTGCTTCTGAGTTTTGTCAGCCAGTTGTATGATTACATCAGTGGATCTCACCTCATTCAGTTGTAGCCTCTTCATAAGAGTCAGAGGCATCACATTTATGCTAGCTCCTAGATCACAGAATCCTCTGTCAATTTTTGTTTCCCCTATGATGCAGGGGATATGAAAACTTCCTGGGTCTGTTTTCTTAGAGACTATGTCCTTCTTGATGAGGGCACTGCATTCTTTGTTCATTATTACAGTTTGTCCTCCCTTCAAAACTCTTTTCTTTCTCAGCAATTCCTTTAAATACTTGATATGTGTAGGCATCTGCTGGAGAATCTCAAGAAAGGGAATATTGATATGGAGAGACTTAAATGTCTCTAAAAACCTTGAATAGGTTTTCCCTTTTTCTCCTCCTCTTAACCTCTGAGGAAATGGTGCTTTTGGTTGGTA
This sequence comes from Arachis hypogaea, assembly GCF_003086295.3. Lineage (NCBI taxonomy): Eukaryota > Viridiplantae > Streptophyta > Magnoliopsida > Fabales > Fabaceae > Arachis > Arachis hypogaea. The sequence goes on along the minus strand of NC_092051.1, from coordinate 94,323,027 downwards.
TGTTTCCAGCATGCCTTTTTGCAGTTCCTTGGCTTGCTCAGTTTCACTTTCCTGCTTAGCTTCTTCCACACCTTCCTTCAAGATTTCTGGCTCCTGTTCTGAGGGTCTGATTCCTTCTTCTTCTGAGACTTCCTTCAATATGGTGATGGCCTTGCATTCTTCCCATCTCACTCCCTTTTGTTCCCCTTTAGGATTCTTTTCTGTGTCACTAGGGAACACTGCAGTTGACTTGGGGGCCTGTTGAGATAGCTCTCCTACTTGAGACTCCATCCTCTTGAGTTTTTCACCATGGTTCCTTAAGGTAGATCTCACATCATCCCTAAAGCTTTTCAACTCACTTATGTCCTGACCCATGTTTGCCAGCATTCCTTCTATCCTGTTTAATTGATCTTGAAATTGTTGGTTCGGATTGGGTTGGGTAGGTTGATTATTTTGGCCATGATATGATGGTTGGGAGTAAGTGTTTTGTGTGGCTTGGTATGATCTTTGGTTGGAGTTTTGGTATGTGGACTTGTTATGTTGGTTTTGCTGGTTTCCCCACCGAAAGTTTGGGTGGTTTTTCCAGCCTGGGTTGTAAGTGTTGGAATATGGATCATATGGTTGCCTTTGTTGATTTCCTACATAATTGGCCTCTTCCCAATCACCTCCTTCAGTGCTTACTTCCTCTTGATCTTGTGTGTGTATTGCAGCCACTTGCTTTGTTTCTAATTTCCTGGTGAGCTCTGCTAGTTGCTTGGCAAACACCTTGTTTTGGGCTAAGATTGTATCAACATGGTTCAGCTCCATAACTCCCTTAGTGTTGTGTCTCTCTGAAGCATAGTAGTACTCATTCTCAGCCACTGTCTCAATCACTTCAATGGCTTCTTCCACAGTCTTTTTCCTATTCAATGAACCTCCTGATGAATGGTCTACAGCCTTCCTTGATTCATAAGAAAGTCCATCATAGAAAATATGCAATTGCACCCAGTCATGGAACATGTCTGGTGGGCATTTCCTTGTCAAATCCTTGAACCTCTCCCATGCCTCGTAGAGAGTTTCACCATCTTGTTGTCTAAAAGTCTGAACCTCAGATCGAAGCCTATTGACCTTTTGTGGGGGGTAGAAACGTGCCAGAAACTTGCTTTCCACTTCATCCCAGGTTGTTAGGCTCCCCCTTGGGAATGATTCCAGCCACTTAGCTGCCTTATCCCTAAGTGAAAATGGGAACAAGAGCAGTCTATAGGTATCTTCCTGGACTCCATTGGACTTCACAGTGTCGCAAATTCTCAGGAATTTTGTGAGATGTTGGTTTGGATCTTCATTAGCATTCCCACCAAATGAACAATGATCCTCCACAAGTGATATTAGCTGTGGTTTGAGTTCAAAATTGTTGGCCTGAATGGGTGGTTTCTGAATGCTGCTACCACAATTCCCAGAGGTTGGGTTTATGTATGAACCAAGAACCCTCCTCTCGGGAATGGCATTGTTTCCATCAGCTCTCTCATGGTTGTGAACTTCTCTATCCATGTTGAGATCTAAAGCTTCCTCAAAATTGTCCTCAGATTCTCCTTCAGATTCTTCTTCTCCCAGTACTCTCTTCCCTCTTGCTTCCCTTCTAAGTTTATGAAGGGTCCGCTCTGGTTCGGTATAATGAGGAGTTGATGTCTCTCCTCTCCTACGTGTCATACAAGAACACAGCACAGGCAACAAACAAGTGAAATACTCTTGGTTAATGGAAGAGTATGGTTAGAGCAGTTGAGAAATTAATTCAAATAGTTAGTGAGTCAGTGAGTTAGTTGCTTGAATTTAAAGGCATAAAGAAAGAAAGCATGTAACAGAGTGCAGAAATTAAAATTCAACAAGTAACTTGAACTGAATTAACAAAGCAAGAAAAATGCTCAATCTAGTTAACTTCCAATTTGAGAATTGTCAATCGAAAACTAATCCCCGGCAACGGCGCCATAAACTTGATGTGCATAAACTTGATATGCTACGATTTAGGAAATTGCACGATCGGCAAAATTCCTTCCGGCAAGTGCACCGGTTATCGTCAAGTAAAAACTCACAATAGAGTGAGGTCGAATCCCACAAGGATTGGTTGAGTGAGCAATTCGGATTAGAAGTATGTTCTAGTTGAGCGGAATCAAGATTTAGATGAGAATTGCGGAATGTAAAATTGCATGAATTAAAGAGCGAGAAGCTAAATTGCTGAAATTAAAAGGGATGGGGGTGATTGCATGAATTTAATTGCAGAATGTAAAGAGAAAGTGGTAAATCAGGAATGGGGAGTTCATTGGGTGTTAGGAGATATTGAGATCTCCGAATCAAAATAACTTTTATCCCTTCCTCAACCAATGCATTCATTGAATTTTGCTTGGCAATCTTATATGATTGGATCACAATCCCTTGGCTCACCAATTCTCTCTAAAAACAAACAAATTCCCAATCCCTTGGTTTAAATGTTCATAAGAAGAGATGATGCTCGATCACTGATTATACCACACAGTTTCATGAACCACAATTTGGTAGGATTACATGTCACAATATCCATCCAAACCCCAATCCAATTCACTGTGGGAAAGCTTCTCTAGCATGAATCCTCCATTCCTTTCCCAAGGTTCCGAAGGATTCCAATTATGGGTAGTTTCTTTCCCAAGACAACTACCCAATGGAATTAGATCAAGAAGCTTTCTAACAAAATTCAAGAGAAAAGATTGAAGAAGAAGATAAAACTATTATTGATTCATTGAATTACAATAGAGCTCCCTAACCCAATGAAAGGGGTTTAGTGAGTCATAGCTCTGAATTCAATTACAAAACTAAAAGAAAATGATCCAAAGTTCTCCGTGTAAAAACCTCCCAACTAACTTAAATTCTATCCTATTTATACACTTTCTAAATTGAGCTTCTGTTGTGTTTCTTGGGCTTTGAGGCCTTTCCCTGATTTCCTTTTGCTTTGGGTTTATGGTCCATAATCCTGATGAGGCTGTGATCCAATTCTGTAACATTCATTGAGCAAACTTAGTGATAAACAAGTAATGACACAAGACTCAACAAATTGAAGCTCCAGACTCATCAATTCTTCAGGCCCAATCCCATAAACCATGATATTCAATTGGGTTTCATACCATAATACGTTTAAGTTAATGTTTGTGCTCAAATGCTAACTTAAACTTCAATATATTTGGCCCAGAAACCCCTTTCAAAAAGTGGCGTTTAATTTGAAGTTTAAGTTTCAGTTTAAGGTTAAACTGAAACTTAAACGTGGAAATGGAAGAAAGCAACCCAGGAGTGTGAAATGTCGAACACGTTTAAGCTTCAGTTTAAGGTTAAACTGAAGCTTAAACGTGGAAATGAAGAAAACAACCCTGGAGGAGCAATTGGGTCGAACACGTTTAAGCTTCAGTTTAAGGTTAAACTGAAGCTTAAACGTGGAAATGAGAAAGCAACCCTGGAGGAGAGAAATAGTCGAACACGTTTAAGCTCCAGTTTAAGGTTAAACTGGAGCTTAAACGTGGAAATGCTCCTGGTGCCTTTCTTACTTCTGGCGTTTAACCTCCAGTTTAAGGTTAAACTGGAGGTTAAACGTGGAAATGCTTCCTGGTGAGAAATTGTGTCGAACACGTTTAAGCTCCAGTTTAAGGTTAAACTGGAGCTTAAACGTGGAAATGCTCCCTTGGTGAAATTCTCATTCTGGCGTTTAACTTCCAGTTTAAGGTTAAACTGGAGGTTAAACGCCAGTTCCAGCATTTCTTAGCCTTCATGATTCTGGCGTTTAAGCTCCAGTTTAGGCTTAAACTGGAACTTAAACGCCATTTCCAGCATTATATGGCTTGGTAGTTTAAGTTCCAGTTTAAGCTTAAACTGGAACTTAAACTCCACATGTGATATTCAAGCTTCCTTTATTGATTTTGTTGCTTCCTTGCCTAGCCTCTTCTTCCCTGAAATCATCCAAACAATTGCATCAAAGTCTTGCAAAATTTCATGAGAAATCTTCCATTCATAGCATTCAAGTAATATAACTAAAAACTCATGGAATTTGCATCAAAATCATACTGTTTGGATGGTTCATTGCTTTGTTATTCATTTAACCATTCTTGATTACTTTAAGCTCAAGAAAATGCATAAAACAACTAAAACTAACAAGAAAATGCTAGTGAAACTAGCCTAAGATGCCTTGGCATCAGTTGCCTGTTCATCTCTCTTGTCCACACGTGCGTGTCCATGATGCGTATGCGTCGGTCGCTATGTGCGGCACTCTAGGTACACTTTCCTGAGAGTTGCGCAAACATTGCACAAAACGCGCAATTCCTATTGACGCGTAGACGTGTGGCACTCTCACGCATCGTCTTACATTCTTGCCCATCCACGCGTGCGCACACATGACGCAAACGCGTCGGTCGCCTTATCTGCGTCCCTAGTATGCGACACCCGAGACTTGCGCGAGTATTGCGCACTTATCTGCGTCCCCAGTACACGACACCCGAGAGTTGCGCGAGCATTGCGCAAGCAATGCGCAAAACGAGCAGTTGCCTCCACGCGTGCGCGCGCTATGACACGTACGCGTCCCTTACCTTTTCCCCTACCCACATGTACGCGTGGGTGGCGCTCGCGCGCCCCTCTTCTTTTCTTCACTCCACGCGTACGCATGGCGTGCGCGCGTGCGTCGATCCTTGGACGCAAGAAATGCACCAGTGCGCCCTGTTTCAAATTTTTCTTCTCACCTCCCTCTTCTAATTTCTTCTTCCTCTTCTCCTCTATTCTTTCCCTTTCCCCTCTTCACCACGTCTCTCGCCCACCACCTCCGGCGGTCCCTCTCTCTCTCTTCCCTTTCTCTTTCTCTTACTTCCACCTTATCTTCTCTATTCCTCTCAAGGTCATATTCTTTTCCATTCTCTTTGTCTTTGCTTTATGCCTTTCTTCTTAATTGCATGTCTTTACTTTCTCGTATTTCTCTTAGTTGCACTTTGTTAAATTTTCTCTTGTTTATTTGCTTCCTTTCTTCTTTTTCTTGCCATTTTCTATGGATGTTGAAATTTGAGTTACCCCTTGCTTTGATGGGTTAGTTTGTTGTCTTTTGAATCTTTTGTGATTCTGTGATGTTGTTTAGATGTTGGGTATATCATTTTGGGGTATTGCACTTTTGCATTTATTCAATGTGCTTATGGTTTGGATGTTGCACATCAAGTGTTTGTTGAATTGCACCTATCACATTTTTTTAGTTAATTTTGATACTATGCTTTCAATTTGGTGCTCTTCTCTCAACACACTTGCCTTCTTATTGCACATTAAGCTCTTTGCACTTCATCTTTCCCATTCTTATATGCATAGCCACTACTTGCTTCCTTAGATCATATTGCAAGAATCGTATTCCACCCCTCTCTAACTCCACTCCATTCCTTTTGCATGCCTTATTGTCTTGGAGTTAGATTAAGTAATTGATTTTCTTGTACTTTTTATCTTTCTTGCATATGTCACTTGGAGTTGTTAGCGATGCTTGAGTTCATTCGTCTCATGCCTTACTTGCATGCCTTTTTCACTCTTGCATCCCATGCTAGTGCATTGCTCCGTATTTCAAAGGTTGTCTTGCTTGCATGTGGCAGCTGTCATATTTTCAAGATAATTTTTCTTTTGTGGCACCTTTCTCACTAGCATGTTATAATTCAAGTGTGGTTTCTGTGAGTCTAATGTCTTCTCTTTTTCCCCTCCTTTTTCAGATGACCATAAAAAAGGACAAGAAAAAGGCACCGAAGAAGCCGCCTCCCAAAAGGGCACCTCAAAGAGCCACCACTAAGGCACCCCAAGCCAAGCATCTCTCTAAGAAGGCGTGAAGCATCATTAATATTGATGCACAAGAAAAGGAGAACCCTGTAAAGGACCCCACTAAGTTTCCCAACCGCTATTGTAAGCTTATTGTATCCCATCATGGTTGCACAAAATTATCATTCTGAACCCCTTCTTAACCATTCGGGTCATGTAGTTCAGTTTGTCATACCTCGCATTGAGCGATGAGGGTGGGGCTTTCTCATGAGGAGACCACAAGAAGCCAATCTCTTGTGGGTGGTAGAGTTCTACACCAATTACTTCTCACCTTCTCTTCAAACTGTTTTCATGCGCCGGAAGCAAGTTCCAGTTTCTGAGAAAGCTATTCAAGAAGTACTCCAAGTCCCACCCAAACTAGATGAGGTAGATGGTTACCAAGAGGCCCTCTGCCAGCGTGATGAGTTCAACTCTGTTTTTGATTGGGACGATGTCCGCCGGGTTATTGCCAAACCGGATATATTTTGGACCTGAGGGAGACTCAGGCCCCGACCTAAGGGCATTCTTGTGTGCTTTCTGACCGTAGAGGCTCGAGCATAGACCCATATCTTGTCTCATTACGTGTTTCTCATCACTCACGAGACATTGATCACCGCAGATCTAGCCTTGCTAGTTTGGTGTATACTCACAGAGCGGCCGGTTAACATTGCTCGCCTCATCCACCAAGCCATGGGTCGTGTTCATGCCAAGGGTAACCTACCTTTCCCCGCCTTGATGATAGAGTTAGTTGCTACTGTTGGTGTTCCCCGGGAGACTAAGGGTCGGAAAGCAATGATTCCGGTAGCGGGCGACGTCATCCCAACCGGTAAATATCTCAAGTCTCCGGTAGAACCCAGAAACCTTGATATAGCTATCCCCTCAGATATCCCTACCACTTTTTCTACATCATAAAGATCTTCCCACTAACGGCTTGAGGACCTCCATAGGAAGATAGATAGATATGAACGATGGAACCAACGCCAGTATGCTTACATAAAGAAGCTTTTGAGTTGTGTGACCCCTTCTATGGAGGAACCGGAGATCTCCACATCCACCTCATATTTAAGTGAAGAGAGCACTCGCGAACGGGATAGTGGAAGTTCCAAACCCGACCACCTCTTGCACCTTGCTTGTAGCACGGAGGACCGTGCTAATTCTTAAGTGTGGAGAGGTCGTTTGACCGATCTTCGTAGGTAATAATCTCCTCTTTTCAACATCTATGGACTTTAATTCTCTTTTTCTTTGTTAATTAGGACGCTTTGCATGTTTAGTTAGTTTTTCTTGTTAGGACTACTTGGTCAGGGTGATGACCTCTTTTCCAAGAAACTGTATTTTCAGGGTACCCTACTAATTTTGAAAAACTTTTTTAAGATAAACTTGCGTAAAGAATGTATTTTGGAACATGGTGTTTGAGCTAAGAACACAAGCATGTGAGTTTTGAGCCTTATTGTGTGGTTATATCTTCTAACCACTTATTCCCATTCTTGTGTTCATTACTTTCTCTCTATGATTACAATCCTTGCTTTGTCTGATTCTATATATCTATTATTTTGTGTATGGATGCATTTACATGATTGAGGCCATCATTTCAATAGTAACTTTTTCCAAATAGCCTTAACCCTTTTACCTACCATTTCTAACCAGTTTTGAGCCCATGATAAACCTTTTTTATTCTTAAATGGAGCACATCAACACCCCTAAGTGAAAAACAATGAACGTCCTTGGATGTGGATCCTTGATTAGCTTAGGTGAGTAAGGGTGTGTATCATTCAATGGGAGGGTATACTTGGAAACTTGGGTAGATGTAAAGGTATGTATTTATGGTTGTAATTGAAAATTTTAGAAATTGGGAACATACTCATGTATTAAATAATTGAACCATATGCATTGGCATTTTTGTATATGAAACCCTAAAAAAGGGGACAAACAAAGATATATATATATATATATATATATATATATATATATATATATATATATATATATATATATATATATATATATATGAGAATGAAGGAAAAGGAATGTAAAGAGAAAGAGATAGAAAAACAAAAGAAACCAAAATATGGAAAAAGATAAGCAATAAAAAGGGGACAAAAATGCCCCAAAGTAAAGCAACAATAACAATGCATATGGAATGTGAACTAAAAAGAATGCATGAGTATATGAAAAAGTGGAAACCATGGGTAGCTAGGTATTGTATTAGAATTATATAGGTTGTTTTATGTGTTTGGTGAGATCTTAGGTTAATCAAGGATTCAAATTTTAAGCTCACTTGACCATATACATCCCTACCTTTACCCTAGCCCCATTACAACCTATGAACAAGACCTCATGATATTTGTTTGCATGCATTGAGTAATTGTTGATTGTTAGATGAAAGACAAATCTTGGAAAGCATGATTAGGGGTGGATTGAGTGATGAACCCTATACACTCGAGCGAATAGAGCGGATACACTTCCGGTGAGAGTTCGATGCTCAACTCCTCGTTTCTGGCTTTCACAAACGTTCGTCTCTCAAGTTATATGCACTTCATTTTGATGTTCAAATTGGTAAGATTCATGGACTACATGTCACCTTAGCCCTATATGCTCATATGCGTTCTTGGAGGATAGATTTACCCTTGACCAAGTAGATAGATACCTTTACATTAGTTGCATGCATTCACTTAGGTAATTTGCACTTCATGAACCCTTTCCTCCCATGGTCTTTGGTCTTTTATCTTTAGCATGAGGACATGCTCGGTTTAAGTGTGGGGAGGTTTGATAAACCCCGATTTTGTGGTTTATATTGTGTAGAATTTGGGGGGGGGGTTTTGTCAATATTTTCCACATTTATTCACAGAAATTGCATGGTTTTGCATTCTCTTCCTAATATTGCTTCATGATGGAAAACATGCTTCTTTTGCTTTAAAAATGCCATATTTTGATCCTCTTTTATTACCATTTGATGCTGTGATATATTTGTTGAGTGATTTCAGAGTTTGTAAGGCAAGAATGGCCTAGAAGAGAGGAAGGAAGCATGCACAAGTGGAAGGAACATGAAGAATTGGGCTTTGGAAAATCAACTTCGACACGCACCAGCACCACACGCGCACGCGTGGGTGCAAGGAGTTGGGTATGGCGTGCGAAGAGTGACGCATCCACGTGGATTGGTGACTTCCCTACTGACGCGTACGCACGCTTGACGCGTACGCGTGAATCGCGAAATTCAAGTGACACACATGCATACATGATGCGTACGCGTGACAAGCAGCACGTGACCTCATTAAAGAAATCGTGCCTGGCGATTTCTGAGGCTCAGTGGTGCACGAAATTATGATTACACTTTTCACAACTCCGCACAACTAACCAGCAAGTGCACTGGGTCGTCCAAGTAATACCTTACGTGAGTAAGGGTCGATCCCACAGAGATTGTTGGCTTGAAGCAAACTATGGTTATTTTGTAAATCTTATTCAGGAGATTAATGATAAGAGAGATTGTATTTATGAAAAATAAATAACATGAAATAAATAGTACTTGTGATTCAGTAATGAGAAATAGGCTGAGGTTCCGGAGATGCTCTGTCGTCTGAATCTCTGCTTTCCTACTGTCTTCTTCTCCAAACACGCATGGCTTCCTTCCATGGCAAGCTTTATGATCCTCTCGGATGAAAAATACCAGGTACGATCTCTGCACGGCTAATCAACTGTCGGATTTCTCGTCTCGGATGAAAAATACCATGTACAGCTACCGCACGGCTAATCATGTGTCAGTTCCCACTACCGTCGGAATAGGACCTTGTCCTTTTTGCACACTCTCACTGTGTCCAACATTCGTAGGTTTGAAGCTCGTCACAGTCATCCCTTCCCATATCCTACTTAGAATACCACAGATAAGGTTTAGACTTTCCGGATCCCAGGAATGCTGCCAATTGGTTCTAGCCTATACCACGAAGGTTCTAACCTCCGGACTCGGTCCGTGGATGAGAAACCCAAGAGATACGCACTCAAACTATCACCCAATTACTACGCTGAGTTCAGATAGAATGGAGTGGTTGTTAGGCACGCGTTCGTAGGGTTGAGGATAATGATGAGTGTCACGGATCATCATATTCTCCATATTGAAGTACGAGTGAGTATCTTAGAATAGAATCAAGCGTGATTGAATAGAAAACAGTAGTAGTTGCATTAATCCATTGAAACACAGTAAAGCTCCTCACCCCAACCTATGGGGTTTAGAGACTCATGCCGTAGAAGATACAAATAAAAGTGTAAAAATGTCATAAGATGTCAAAATGAATCTCTAAAAGTAGTTTTTATACTAAACTAGTAACTTAGGTTTACAGAAAATGAGTAACTAAGTGCAGATAGTGCAGAAATCTACTTCCGAGGCCCACTTGGTGTGTGCTTAGGCTGAGCATTGAAGCTTTCACGTGCATAGGTTGTTCCTGGAGTTAAATGCCAGCTTTGGTGCCAGTTTGGGCGTTTTACGCCAAGATATTTTAGGCTGGCTTTGGACGCCAGTTTGGGCCATCAAATCTCGAGCAGACTATGGACTATTATATATTGTTAGAAAGCCCAAGATGTCTAATTTTCAACGCAATTGAGAGCGCCCCAATTGGGGTTCTATAGCTCCAGAAAAGCTACTTCGAGTGCAGGAGGGTCAGAATCCAACAACATCTGCAGTCTTTTTTCAGCCTCTGAATCAGATTTTTACTCAGGTCCCTCAATTTCAGCCAGAAAATATCTGAAATCACAAAAAAACATACAAACTCATAGTAAAGTCCATAAATGTGATTTTTGAATAAAAACTAATAAAAATATAATAAAAAGTAATTAAAACATACTAAAAACAATGTAAAAACAATGCCAAAAAGGGTATAAATTATCCGCTCATCACTCAGCAGGCCCAAATTCAACCTGATTCTGTATGGAAAAGACCCAGGAACTCTAGGGAAAAAGGGGGGGGGATCATTCATTACACACTTAGACACAATTTTGGCTAGTTTTTTTGGTTCTTGTTCTTCTAGAGAGAGAAACCATTATTCCTCTCTAGATCTAGTTTGATTTGATCTTCCCTTGTTGAATTCTGAATTGGGTTTTGTTGGTTTCTAGTTTTGATTACTTAATTTGAATTCTCTAGTATAATTTTGTTGAGATCTTGTGTTAGATTGATGTTTTCTAGTTATTTCCCATTTTCTATTCATCTTATGAACTTTGTGGATCTTGAATTGTTAATGAGACATTGATGTTCCCCATGATTAATAGTATTATTTGAGTAATTTTATATTGATAATTGTTAGTGGGTACTTTTAATTTCCAATTTGATTGCAATTTGACTATGTCTTTTATTAATGCATACAATGTGTTTAATGAAATGTTTCCTTTGATTATGGAGTAGTTTTCTTTACTCTTGGCCTATGTTAAGGGAATTGGGTAAACTTGAGTCATTGGGTCTAATTGATTTGGTGATTTGAGAATCCTTAGTGGTCAAGTTGATACCGATTGACACTAATCCACTACTAAGTCAATTGGTAGTTGGATTGGGACTTATGAGTTGAGATTGATCAAGCCACTTGACGTACCTCAAGCTTAGGAGTAAACATTACGTACTTAAAGCTCTTGGAGGTAGACTTAGTGAGTTTGGTTCCTCATAATTGTCAAGATATGGTTATTAGACAAGGATGGTGACCCCAATCCCTATGCCTAGCCAAGAGTTCCTTTTATTATTCACATTTGAAAACCAAAAATTTCAATTGCATTGACTTTAGTTATAGTTACTTGTTTAGTTCTAGAGTAGAATTACATTGGATGTAATCTAGTTAAATTGAAATTGCTCACATCTTGCTTTAGTTACTTGATTTAGTTTCATGAACTTTAAGATTTCTTTCTTGTTAAGTCTATTAGTTCAATTCCTTTATCATGGCTTCCAACCCTGGAATTCTAACCTATGTTGATGCACATGTTTGCCCATTCCTTGTGAGATGACCCGAGGTTTAAATACTTCGGTTACTTTTATTGGGGTTGAACTTTGTGACAACCAATTCCTTAAAATTTGATTGAGAGTTGTTAGTTGGTTTGAAACTATGCTTACAACGAAGTTCTATTTCTATTAATAGAAATTCTAGACCGACAATAATTCTGGTGTCACATATTGAACAAGATGTGGTCCTCCCATAACTGTAGAATAAGCTCTCCCTTTGCTACATCAATGATGGCATTGGTAGTAGCTAGGAAGGTCTTTCAAGGATAGTGGATTCATCCTCTTCCTCCCCAGTATCCAAGATTATGAAATCTGTAGGGATGTAAAGGTTCTCAACCTTTACTAAGACATCCTCTACACCATATTCTGTTCGAGCCATGCAGGAGCACCATGTCAGCCTCACACCAGTATTATTTTTGGGGACGGGGTGACGCGTACGCGTCGGCGACGCTTGCGCGTGGGCAGCGTCGCACGCCTAGCACCCCTTCAGCACGAACTTGGCACAACTCTCTGTCCAGGTCGTGATGTGGCATTGTCCCATCATGAATAAGGCACAATTGGAGAATGGACGTCGACGCGTACACGTGGGTCACGCGTACACATGACTTGTGCCCGCGCCCTTTGCCCCCTTTCCGCACGGCCTAGCACAACTTTTTGTTTGGCCGTTGATGCACCACTATTTCGTGGTACATTTTATGCTGAATTGAGTGGATTTTATCAACTTTTTCCATATCTATTCAATGAAATAGCATGGTTTCATGACTTTCTCCTAATTTGTGCTTAAGAGTGAAAACATGCTTTTTAGGCCTTTAATTAGCTAATTTTAATTCAGCTTTGATTTCACTGGATGCCTTGATGTGTTTGTTAGTGAATTCAGGATTGAAAAGGCTAGGAATGGATCCAATGAGTGAAGAGAAAAGCATGCAAAGTGGAGAACTCATGGAAAATCAAGGATTTGGAGTGCATGCATCAACGCGCATGCATGAAGATGAAGTCGCATGGCGACGCGTACGCGTGACATGACGCGTACGCATGACCCATGCATACGCGTCGTAGCTCGCACGTGACCCCATTAAAGTGAAAACGCTGAGGGCAATTTCTTAGAATAGAATCAAGCGTGATTGAATAGAAAATAGTAGTAATTGCATTAATCCATTGAAACACAGCAGAGCTCCTCACCCCCACCTATGGGGTTTAGAGACTCATGCCGTAGAAGATACAAATGAAGTGTAAAAATGTCATAAGGTGTCAAAATGAATCTCTAAAAGTAGTTTTTATACTAAACTAGTAACTTAGGTTTACAGAAAATGAGTAACTAAGTGCAGATAGTGCAGAAGTCTACTTCCGGGGACCACTTGGTGTGTGCTTGGGCTGAGCATTGAAGCTTTCATGTGCATAGTTTGTTCCTGGAGTTTAACGCCAGCTTTGGTGCCAGTTTGGGCGTTTAACTCTAATTCTGGTGCCAGTTTGGGCATTTTACGCCAAGATGTTTTAGGCTGGCTTTGGACGCCAGTTTGGGCCATCAAATCTCGAGAAAAGTATGAACCATTATATATTGCTGGAAAGCCCAAGATGTCTAATTTCCAACGCAATTGAAATCGCACCAATTGGGCTTCTGTAGCTCCAGAAAATCCACTTCGAGTGCAGAAGGGTCAGAATCCAACAGCATCTGCAGTCCTTTTTCAGCCTCTAAATCAGATTTTTGCTCAGGTCCCTCAATTTCAGCCAGAAAATACCTGAAATCATAGAAAAATACACAAACTCATAGTAAAGTCAAGAAATGTGATTTTTGAATAAAAACTAATAAAAATATAATAAAAAGTAATTAAAACATACTAAAAACTATGTAAAAATAATGCCAAAAAGAGTATAAATTATCCACTCATCACAATACCAAACTTAAATTGTTGCTTGTCCCCAAGCAACTAAAAACATAATAGGATAAAAAGAAGAGAATATACAATAAATTTCAAAAATATCAATGAAGATTAACTTCAATTAGATGAGCAGGACTTGTAGCCTTTTTGTTTCTGAACAGTTTTGGCATCTCACTTTATCCTTTGAAGTTCAGAATGATTGGCATCCATAGGAACTCAGAATTCAGATAGTGTTATTGATTCTCTTAGTTCAGTATGTTGATTCTTGAACACAGCTACTTTATGAGTCTTGGTCGTGACCCTAAGCATTTTGTTTTCCAGTATTACCACCGGATACATAAATGCCACAGACACATAACTGGGTGAACCTTCTCAGACTGTGACTCAGCTTTGCTAGAGTCCCCAGTTAGAGGTGCCCAGAGCTCGTAAGCACACTCTTTTTGCTTTGGACCACGACTTTAACCACTCATTCTCAAGCTTTTCACTTAACACTTTCACACCACAAGCACATGGTTAGAGACAGCTTGGTTTAGCCACTTAGGCCAGGATTTTATTCCCTTGGGCCCTCCTATCCATTAATGCTCAAAGCCTTGGATCCTTTTTACCCTTGCCTTTTGGTTTAAAGGGTTAGTGGCCTTTTCTGCTTGTTTTTTCTTTTTCTTTCTCTTTTTTTTTGCCACTTTTTCTTTTCTTCTCTTTTTTTTTTCTACAAGCTTTTCACTGCTTTTTCTTGCTTCAAGAATTAATTTTATGATTTTTCAGATTATCAATAACATTTCTCCTTTTTTATTATTCTTTCAAGAGCCAATAATTTTAACATTCATAAACAACAAAATAAAAAATATGCATTGTTCAAACATTCAAACATTTCTCTGTTTTATGTCTTGAACCTCCATTTTCCTAATTTATCCACTGAAATACATTAGCTAACATTAGGAATAAAATTAAATACTTATATAATTGTTATAAACATCTAATTTGATTTGATAATGGCTGGGTTGCCTCCCAACAAGTGCTTCTTTACTATCTTTAGCTGAACTTTACTGAGCTTTTTAATTTAGTCTCAGTTTTGAGCATTCTTGCTCAACATTTCCTTCAAGATAATGTTTGATTCTCTGTCCATTAACAATGAATTTTTTGTCAGAATCAACATCTTGAAGCTCTACATAACCATATGGCGACACACTTGTAATCACATATGGTCCCCTCCACCGGGATTTCAATTTCCCAGGGAACAATCTGATCCTAGAGTTAAACAGCAGGACCTTCTATACTGGCTCAAAGATTCTAGATGATAGCCTTTTGTCATGCCATCTTTTTTCTTTTTGTTTATTTATTTTAGCATTTTCGAAAGCATTGAATATAAACTCCTCTAGCTCATTCAACTGGAGTAATCTTTTCTCTCCAGCTATCTTAGCATCAAGGTTTAGGAACCTGGTTGCCCAATAGGTGATAAACCCTAATTTTGTGGTCTATCTTGTGCTTAATTTGGGGGATTTTATCAACTTTTCTCATATTTATTCAATGAAATAGCATGGTTTTGCAATTCTCCCTTGATTTGTGCTTAAATGTGAAAACATGTTTTTTAGGCCTTAAAATAGCTAAATTCAATTCACTTTAATTCCATTCGATGCCTTGATATGTTCGTTGAGTGATTTCAGGTTCATAAGGCAAGTATTGGATGGAAGAAGTGAGGAGAAAAGCATGCAATGTGGGAGAACTTATGAAGAAATGAAGGAACCGCAAAGCTGTCAAGCCTGACCTCTTCGTACTCAATTGACCATAACTTGAGCTACAGAAGTCCAAATGAGACAGTTCGAGTTGCGCTGGAGAGATAACATCCGGGGCTTCGAAATAATATAAAATTTGCCATAGTTTCTTCGGGTTTAGGGGTGCGCACGCGCACTGTACGCGTGCGTGCCGATGCTTTACGTGGCCCACTAAAGGTGAAATCGCTGGGGGCGATTTCTGAAGCATTTTGGGCCCAATCCAACTCATTACTGATGCTATTTCATGCATAATTCAAGCTTGGGCAAGGGGAGAGAAATTGTTTAGTAGTATAGCATCATGTAGGTTAGTTTCTAGAAAGAGAAGCTCTCT
Organism: Arachis hypogaea; assembly: GCF_003086295.3. Lineage (NCBI taxonomy): Eukaryota > Viridiplantae > Streptophyta > Magnoliopsida > Fabales > Fabaceae > Arachis > Arachis hypogaea. The sequence goes on along the minus strand of NC_092051.1, from coordinate 94,307,307 downwards.
CTTCTCTCTAGAATTAGGGTTCTTAGGCTTGATTCCATCTTAGATCTAGGTTTTGATTATTGTTCTCATCTTGTTTCCTTTACAATTTCTTGTTTCTACTACTCTATTCTTCTTAGTTCTCTTGTCAATTTTACTTTTATGTCTCTTTTATGTTTATGAATACTCATGTTAGATTTTGTTTACATTTAATACAATTTGATGTTGATGTTTCTTTTATTGATGATTTGAGTTGTTGATTTACTTTTCTTGCAATTGGTAGTTGGTAGATTTATTGTTCTTGCACATTTACTATGCTTTCCTTTTATGCCTTCCAAGTGTTTGACAAAATGCTTGGTTGGGCTTTAGAGTAGATTTTGAGCATTCTTGGTTTGGGAAGAGTAATTGGGTAATCTTGAGTCATTAATACCCAATTTAGATTGGTGATCTAGAGTTGTTAGTTAATATCATTTTCAATGACTTTAATCTCTTGCTAATTCAATTATTGAGTTGATTAGGACTTTTGATTTGAGATTAACTAGTCTTGTTTGACTTTCTCTAATTGAAGATAACTTATACCTTCTTCCAACATTGGGGATGATGAAATAAGATAAATTCTTGTTAAGTGTTGTTATGATTAATGACTAGGATAGAAAGCCTATGATCTCAAACCTTGCCATAAATGTCTCTCTTTATTAATTGCTTTCTTTAGTTGCTCTCTTTACTTTTCTTGTCATTTATTTTGTTGTCCCTTTTACCAATCAAAACCCCTTGCACCTTTATAGCCAATAATTGAGCACTTTATTGTAATTCCGTATGAGACGATCCTGAGTCTAAATACTTCGGTTAATTTTCATTGGGGTTTGTACATGTGACAAAACCCAATTTTAATTTGATGTGAGAGTTGTTTGTTGGTTTGAAGCTATGCTTACAACGAAGTAATTCCTTTCTTTAGGAAGAAAATCTAGACCGACAACAATTTTTGCTCTCAAATTAATGGCGCCGTTACCGGGGAGTTGTAATGGTGTTATGTTATTGGCTATTGTGAATATTCTGAATATGTTTGCCTTTTGCTTATTTGTTAGCTTTTGTTAGCTTTAGGACTTTGTTGCTTATTTTTGTTAGCTTTTGCTTTCATCTGTTACTATGAATTCTCACCCCTTTGACTATGAGTTTGGCTCAAATTATGTTGTAGGGAATGGAAACTATAATGACAATATGCATCAAGGATGGAACAATCAAAGGTGGGAGGAGTCTCAAGGGATTTATCACCTTTCTTGACAACAACAACCTCCGGATTCTTATGGGTATAACTCTCATCCTAATGCATATCAATCTAATGGATGTGGTGACCCTTATTGTGATTGTCAACAGCCACCACCACATGCCTATGAACCACCCCCTCAACATGGTTTTGAACCACCTTACTCATAAGCCCCATACTACCAAACACCCCATATGACCCTAATCCTTATCCACCATACAACCACCTTATGAGCCATATGAACCATACACAGAATCACCACAACTCCAACACAACTACTCCCAAGAACCACCTCCATATACACCATCTCTATACCCTTACCAATATGAGCCACCTTCCAACTACAATGCCTTTCCCTCAAACAATGAACCCTCTCTTCCACCACCGCCTCCCCGATGAAGTCCTCACACTAGAACTAAGAGATATTGACTCTCAACTCCAAAGGCAACAAGAGGGGATGAAAAAGGAGTTTAAAGAGCTAGGAGCCAAGATGGCTATCCTAGCGGAAGCCGTTAGCAATATGGCCTCCTCCCAACTAAGCCTAAGCAATCAAGGCACTCCCATTGACGAATGTGGATAAGCAATTAAGGAGCATAGTGAGGGAGTGAGTTTAGAGCTTCAAGGTGAAGAAGATGAGTTGAAGCAAGAATTGTCACAAGGGGAGGAAGTTAAGATAAATGAGTCGGAAGGAGTGGTTGAAGACCTAGGAGATGTTGGAAGTCCATGGGAATGTAGAATTAGAAAGCCCTCTTCCAAGATACTTGATGTTGATGTTAAGGAGGGTGTACAACCTCCAAAGCATATTATGATTGAAAACTTTGAAGAGCTTAATCAACAGATGGATTCAATCATTGAGGAGTTCCTATCTACAATTGAATCCCCTTCCATTGGGCTTGAAATTGAGGTCAAAGAAGAAAATGCACAACCTCTCATGCCCTTGGTGAGCAATGAAGAAGATATTGAATTGGAAGAGATCCACTAAAAGGAAGAAGTTGAAGTTGAAGAAGCTTGCAAGGAGGTGGAGGTAGTCAAGAAGGAGCACAAGGGTGTAGACCTCGCATTGGCTAAGTTTGGGGAGGTCCCCCTTCCTAAGTCACCATCATCCAACACAACATTCAAGTGGGTAAAATTTCTATCCCTAAGCTTCACTTTCTCACTTGAATATGGTTTGATTGAAAATGATGGTCAACTTAGAGCTCTTTGTGGAGTTAAGAGTAGAAGAGAGTTGTGTAGTGGTTAGAAACACCATTCTAAATTCATGATGGTTGCATGCTCAAATTTGAATGGCAATGGTTGGTGTAGAACCGATGAGCGGATAATTTATACGCTTTTTGACATTGTTTTTAGTATGTTTTTAGTAGGATCTAGTCACTTTTAGGGATGTTTTCATTAGTTTTTATGTTAAATTCACATTTCTAGACTTTACTATGAGTTTGTGTGTTTTTCTATGATTTCAGGTATTTTCTGGCTGAAATTGAGGGACTTGAGCAGAAATCAGATTCAGAGGTTGAAAAAGGACTGCTGATGCTGTTGGATTCTGACCTCCCTGCACTCAAAGTGGATTTTCTGGAGCTACAGAACTCGAAATGGCGCGCTTCCAATTGCGTTGGAAAGTCGACATCCAGAGCTTTCCAGCAATATATAATAGTCCATACTTTGGCCAAGAATTGATGACGTAAACTGGCGTTCAACGCCAACCTTCTGCCCAAATCTGGCGTCCAGCGCCAGAAAAGGATCCAAAACCAGAGTTGAACGCCCAAACTGGCACAGAACTTGGCGTTCAACTCCACAAATGGCCTCTGCACGTGCTACACTCAAGCTCAGCCCAAACACACACCAAGTGGGCCCCAGAAGTGGATTTATGCATCAATTACTTACTCATGTAAACCCTAGTGACTAGTTTATTATAAATAGGACCTCTTACTATTGTATTAGGCATCCTGGATTGTATTTTGATCCTGTGATCACGTTTTAGGGGGCTGGCCATCTCGGCCATGCCTGGACCTTCACTTATGTATTTTCATACGGTAGAGTTTCTACACTCCATAGATTAAGGTGTGGAGCTCTGCTGTTCCTCAAAGATTAATGCAAAGTACTACTGTTTTCTATTCAATCCTTCTTATTTCGCTTCTAAGATATCCATTCGCACCCAAGAACATGATGAAGGTGATGATTATGTGTGACGCTCATTATCCTTCTCCCTTATGAACGCGTGTCTGACAAACACTTCTGTTCTACATGAAATAAGCTAGAATGAGTATCTCTTAGATCTCCTAACCAGAATCTTCGTGGCGTAAGCTAGAATGATGGCGGCATTCAAGAGAATCCGGAAGGTCTAAACCTTGTCTGTGGTATTCCGAGTAGGATTCAATGATTGAATGACTGTGACGAGCTCCTAACTCGCGATTGCAGGGCGTTAGTGACAGACGCAAAAGGATAGTAAATCCTATTCCAGCATGATCGAGAACCGACAGATGAATAGCCGTGCCGTGACAAGGTGCGTGAGCATATTATTCACTGAGAGGATAAGATGAAACCATTGGCAAGGGTGATTGATGACAAGTCATCATATACCCTTTTTAATAGTCTTTTTCTTCATTTTCATTTGGTTTTATACACTTTCTTGTACTCTAAGTAAGTAATTTGGAATGAAAATGCATAACTTCTTTGAATCAAACAACCACCATATAATTGATGCTAAATCATGAGGTTTAGGCCAAATTTAATTGCAGTTTGATGATTTGTAAACCTTGTGAATTTGGTGATACTTTGATTGGTTGTTTTGATTAATTGTAGGTGAAGAAAAGAAGAAAAGAAGAAAAGCGTGACCTAAGGAGCGTGGTTCAAGGAATAGAAAGTGTGGCCATCAAAGGAGAAAGTGTAGTGCAACAAACCATGGAACTCATTCCAAGAGCACCAAGCACTAAGAGAGCGCTACACTCACTTCCAAGGGACCAAGGCACAAAGCTCAGTTCACTTTGTGAGCTGAGCACAACACAAGGCCAAGAAATAAGGAAATGAGGAACCAAGCTCAGCTCACAAAGTGAGCATTATCGAGAGCGCTAGAGGAGAAATTCAAGAAAAATGATTTCCAAATGCATGCTCCAAGACTTGAACCCATGACCAAAGGGAAAGGGTGGAGGCGCTACTCTCATGGAAAATAAGCCAAAATTGGCCAAATGCACTCCCCAAGCTTCGAACCCCACACCTTGAGGAAGCAAGGAAGCAAGGCAACCAAGAAAAGGGGTAGCGCATGCTTCCCATGGGTTTCGAACCAAGGACCCTTCCTTGGATACACCAAAGCTCAGCTCACAAAGTGAGCTGAGCGCTACTTCTTGATGCATGGGGGCACATCTTGACACGGCCAGGAAAGGAGTGGAGCGCATGACACGGTCCAAGGGGCAGCACAACAAATTGGCACTAAGGCACCAATGCTCAGCTCACAAAGTGAGCTGAGCTCTCCCCTGATGCACCCCAAGACAGCAGCACGCTATCAATGCTTCCCCACACTAAGTGTCAAAGCTCAGCTCACTTTGTGAGCTGAGCACTCCCCTGGAAGAATATTACCCATGGGCTGAAAATTCAACCAAAAGTCCAATTTAATTCAAATCTTCACCAAATCAAAAGCCCATCCAAATTCCAATATCCAAGAATAGAAAGTGTATAAATAGGAGTTAGTTTGATGTAATTGGGGAGCTGAATTTTACTTTTAAATTTTCTTTTCATTTTCATTTTGAGTTTTAGTTTTAAATTTAGATTTCAGAGAACTTGGAAGGAGAATTGATCTCTCTTCTTCTTGGTTCTTGCTTGAGCACTCTTTTATTTTCTTGTTTTGGGATCTTGGGTGGAGAATTGAAGAACTTCTGTTTCAATCTCACCTTGAAATCTTGTTTAATTTTCTGCATAATTGAATTTCATTTTCTGTTTGATTCACTGCTTCATCTTCTACAGTTTTCTGCAATTTACTTTTCTTTGTTTCTTTAGCAATTGTTCTTGTTGGATCAAGGAAGGATTTGAGATCTAGAATTGTTATCTAGTCTCTTCCACTCCTGAGATCTTCAACCTCTTTTAATTTGCTGCAACTTAAGCACTGCTTTCCTGTTTTTTTAATTCTTCAAGTCATTTTACTTCTCTGTTAAGATTTGCTTCACTGCAAGTCAAATTTCTCTTTTATGTTTAATGAACTTTAATTGTTCTTGTTTAATTCCTGCAAGTCCACGTCCCAATCCCTTTTACAATTCAAGCAATTTACATTTCTTGCACTTTAAGCTTCAGTCATTTATATTCCTTGCAAGTTAAGTTTCTGCACTTTATTTTACATGCTCTTTAAGATTCAGTTTCTTTATTTTCCTGCTCTTTAGTTTATTGCAATTTTCCCTTTCTCCTTTACATTTCATGCAATTTAGTTTCTGTTAATCACAAACACTCAACCAATACTTGATTCGCTTGACTAAATCAACCACTAAACTAAAATTGCTCAATCCTTCAATCCCTGTGGGATCGACCTCACTCATGTGAGTTATTATTACTTGATGCGACCCGGTACACTTGCCGGTTAGATTTGTGTGTTTTGGTGGAAATTTATTTTTCACCAAAATACTCATCAGTGATGCCTCCAGACGATTAGCCGTGCCGTGACAGGGCATTGGATAATTTTCCCGAGAGATGACCGAAAGTAGCCATTGACAGTGGTGATGTATCACATAAAGCCAGCCATGGAAAGGAGTGAGACTGATTGGATGAAGATAGCAGGAAAGCAGAGGTTCAGAGGAACGAAAAGCATCTCCATTTGCTTATCTGAATTTTCTACCAATGATTTACATAAGTATCTCTATCCCTATTCTATTATTCATTATTCGAAAACTCCATGATTATTTTATATCCGCCTGACTGAGATTTGCAAGGTGACCATAGCTTGCTTCATACCAACAATCTCCGTGGGATTCGACCCTTACTCACGTAAGGTATTACTTGGACGACCCAGTGCACTTGCTGGTTAGTTGTATCGAAGTTGTGAACCATGGTATTGGCATCATGTTCTTGGCGCCATTGCCAGGGAAAGAAAGAGCCATGAATTCTACATAATCAAAGTGTAATCACGATTGCACGTACCAAGTTGCTCACGTTGCCAGGGAATGTTTGAACCTGGACATCACAATTTCGTGCACCAAGTTTTTGGCGCCGTTGCCGGGGATTGTTTGAGTTTGGACAACTGACGGTTCATCTTGTTGCTCAGATTGGGTAACTTTCTTTTCGTTTTCTTTTCAAAAAGTTTTCAAAAATTTTTCAAAAACTCTTCTTTTGTTTTCGAAAAAAAATGTTTTCAAAAATTCTATTCAAAATTTTTGAGAATGAATTCTAGTGTTTCATGAAGCATGTGAAGCCTGGCCGGTTGTAAAGCCATGTCTAAATTTATTTGGACTGAGGCTTGCAATTTGTTATCAAGAGCAAGCTAGTTGTTGCTAATCAACCTGCTGCTGATCCTCAATCACCTGCTGAAGCTTGGCTGGCCATTGGCCATGTCTAGTGTTTTGGACCGGAGCTTTCTTTGAAAAGCTTGGCTGGCTAGTGAGCCATGTCTAATTCCTGGACTGAAGCTTTAGACTAAGAATGCAAGATTCCTGGAATTCATATTAAAAATTTTGGAATCCTTATTTTCCTTTTTCAATTAATTTTTGAAAAAAAAATCCAAAAAAAAAAATTAGAAAATCATAAAAATCAAAAATATTTTTCTGTTTCTTATTTGAGTCTTGAGTCATATCATAAGTTTGGTGTCAATTGCATGTGTATCTTGCATTTTTCGAAAATTTCATGCATTCATAGTGTTCTTCATGATCTTCAAGTTGTTCTTGGTAAGTCTTCTTGTTTGATCTTGATGATTTTTTGTTTTGTGTCTTTTCATGTTTATCATATGCATTCTTGAATTCTTAGTGCCTAAGCATTAAAGAATTCTAAGTTTGGTGTCTTGCATGTTTTCTTTGCATTAAAAATTTTTTTCAAAAATATGTTCTTGATGTTCATCATGACATTCATAGTGTTCTTGGTGTTCATCTTGACATTCATAGCATTCTTGCATGCATTCATTGTTTTGATCTAAAAATTTCATGCATTGCATCCTTTTAGTGTTTTCCTCTTGCATCATAAAAATTCAAAAATAAAAAAAATATCTTTCCCTTTTTCTCTCATCAAATTCGAAAATTTGAGTTGACTTTTTCAAAAAATTTTAAAATCAAGTTGTTTCTTATGAGTCAAATCAAATTTTCAATTTGAAAATCTTATCTTTTTCAAAATCTTTTTCAAAAATCAAATCTTTTTCAAAATTCTTAGTTATTTTCGAAAATTCCAAAAATATTTTTCAAAAATCTTTTAAATTATTTTTATACCAAATTTTCGAAAATAACATAATCAATTAATGTTTTGATTAAAAAATTTGAAGTTTGTTACTTGCTTGTTAAGAAAGATTCAAACTTTAAGTTCTAGAATCATATCTTGTGATTTCTTATGAATCAAGTCATTAATTGAGATTTTAAAAATCAAATCTTTTTTAAAATTAATTTCCAAAATATCTTCTTATCTTATCTTTTTCAAAAATTTGATTTCAAAATATCTTCTCTAACTTCCTAACTTCCTATCTTTTCAAAATTTGTTTCAACTAACTAACTAACTTTTTGTTTGTTTCTTAACTTTTTCAAAACCACCTAACTAACTCTCTCTCTCTCATTTTCGAAAATATCTTCCCCCTTTTTCAAAATTTCTTTTTTAATTTATTAATTATTTTATTTTTTAAATCTTAATTTTCGAAAATCACTAACATTTTTCAAAAACTGTTTTCAAAAAAAAAAAAAATCACTAACTCCTTTTCAAAATTAATTTTCGAAAATTCCCTCCTTCTCTCTCATCCTATTCTATTTATTCATTCATTAACTAACATCTCTTCCTCACATCATCACCAAATTCGAACCCCCTCTTCTATCTATGTTCGAATTTCTTCTTCTTTTCTTCTACTAACAATAAGGATCCTCTTTACTGTGACATAGAGGATTCCTCTTCTTTTCTTTTTCTCTCCTCTTTCTTATGAGCAGGGACAGAGAAAAAGGCATTCTTGTTGAAGCTGATGCAGAACCTGAAAGGACTCTGAAGAGAAAATTAAGAGAAGCTAAATTACAACAATCCAGAGACAACTTGATTGAAAATTTCGAACAAGTAAAGGAGATGGCAGCCGAACCCAACAACAATGCAAGGAGAATGCTTGGTGACTTCACTGCACCTAATTCCAATTTACATGGAAGAAGAATCTCCATTCCTGCCATTGGAGCAAACAACTTTGAGCTGAAACCTCAGTTAGTTTCTCTGATGCAGCAGAACTGCAAGTTTCATGGACTTCCATCTGAAGATCCTTTTCAGTTCTTAACTGAATTCTTGCAGATATGTGATACTGTTAAGACTAATGGAGTAGATCCTGAAGTCTACAGGCTCATGCTTTTCCCTTTTGCTGTAAGAGACAGAGCTAGATTATGGTTGGATTCTCAACCCAAAGACAGCCTGAACTCTTGGGATAAGCTGGTCATGGCTTTCTTAGCCAAGTACTTTTCTCCTCAAAAGCTGAGCAAGCTTAGAGCTGATGTTCAAACCTTCAGAGAGAAAGAAGGTGAATCCCTCTATGAAGCTTGGGAAAGATACAAACAGTTGACCAAAAAGTGTCCTTCTGACATGCTTTCAGAATGGACCATCCTGGATATATTCTATGATGGTCTGTCTGAGTTATCTAAGATGTCATTGGATACCTCTGCAGGTGGAACCATTCACCTAAAGAAAACGCCTGCAGAAGCTCAAGAACTCATTGACATGGTTGCTAATAACCAGTTCATGTACACTTCTGAAAGGAATCCTGTGAGTAATGGGACGCCTATGAAGAAGGGAGTTCTTGAAGTTGATACTCTGAATGCCATATTGGCTCAGAACAAAATATTGACTCAGCAAGTCAATATGATCTCTCAGAGTCTACATGGAATGCAAGCTGCATCCAACAGTACTCAAGAGGCATCTTCTGAAGAAGAAGCCTATGATCCTGAGAACCCTGCAATAGCAGAGGTAAATTACTTAGGTGAACCTTATGGAAACACCTATAACTCGACATGGAGAAATCATACAAATTTCTCATGGAAGGATCAAAAGCCCCAACAAGGCTTTAATAATGGTGGAAGAAACAGGTTTAGCAACAGCAAACCTTTTCCATCATCAACTCAGCAACAGACAGAGAACTCTGAACAAAATGCTTCTAATTTAGCAAATCTAGTCTCTGATCTATCTAAGGCCACTGTAAGTTTCATGAATGAAACAAGGTCTTCCATTAGAAATCTGGAAGCACAAGTGGGCCAGCTGAGTAAAAGGATCACTAAAATCCCTCCTAGTACTCTTCCAAGCAATACAGAAGAGAATCCAAAAGGAGAGTGCAAGGCCATTGACATAAGCGCCATGGCCGAACCTGTAAGGAGAGGAGAGGACGTGAATCCCAAGGAGGAAGACCTCCTGGGACGTCCAGTGATCAATAAGGAGCTTCCCTCTGAGGAACCAAAGGACTCTGAGGCTCATCTAAAGACCATAGAGATTCCATTGAACCTCCTTATGCCCTTCATGAGCTCTGATGAGTATTCCTCTTCTGAAGAGAATGAGGATGTTACTGAAGAGCAAACTGCCAAGTTTCTTGGTGCAATCATGAAGTTGAATGCCAAATTATTTGGCATTAATACTTGGGAAGTTGAACCTCCCTTGTTCATCAATGAACTGAGTGATATGGATCAACTGACATTACCTCAGAAGAGACAGGATCCTGGAAAGTTCATAATACCATGTACCATAGGCACTATGATCTTTAAAGCTCTTTGTGACCTTGGTTCAGGAATAAACCTCATGCCCCTCTCTGTAATAGAGAAACTGGGAATCTATGGGGTGCAAGCTACTAAAATCTCACTAGAGATGGCAGACAGCTCAAGAAAACATGCTTATGGACAAGTAGAAGATGTATTAGTAAAGGTTGAGGGGCTTTACATACCTACTGATTTCATAGTCCTGGATACTGGAAAGGAAGAGGATGAACCCATCATCCTGGGAAGACCTTTCCTGGCCACAGCAAGAGCTGTGATTGATGTTGACAGAGGTGAATTATTCCTTCAATGGAATGAGAACTCCCTTGTGTTTAAAACTCAAGGATCTCCCTCTGCAACCATGGAGAGGAAGCAGAAAAAGCTTCTCTCCAAGCAGAGTCAACCAGAGCCCCTACAGTCAAACTCTAAGTTTGGTGTTGGGAGGCCAAAACCAAACTCTAAGTTTGGTGTTGAACTCCCATATCCAAACTCTAAGTTTGGTGTTGGAGAGTTTCAACAAAGCTCTGCACATCTGTGAGGCTCCATGAGAGCCCACTGTCAAGCTATTGACATTAAAGAAGCGCTTGTTGGGAGGCAACCCAATGTTTTTCTAATTCTTATTTTTATTGTTTTTCATATTTTCTTAGGTTCATGATCATGTGGAGTCACAAAATAAATAGAAAAATTGAAAACGGAATCAAAAACAGCAGAAGAAAAATCACACCTTGGAGGAGTATCTGTCTGGCGTTCAGCGCCAGAACAGAGCACGGTTCTGGCGCTGAACGCCCAAAATGGGCAGCTTCTGGGCGCTGAACGCCAGAACAGGCATGGTTCTGGCGTTCAACGCCAGAAATGGCACACAAATGGGCGTTGAACGCCCAAAATGGCCACCAACCTGGCGCTGAACGCCCAGAGTTGGATACAAAGGCATTTTTACATGTCTAATTGGTGCAGGGATGTAAATGCCTTGACACCCCAGGATCTGTGGACCCCACAGGATCCACTCAGGATCTGTGGACCCCACAGGATCCCCACTACCTCCACTCACCTCTTCTCACCACTCTCTTTCACACAACCCCATAAACACTCTTCTCTAAAAGCCCTTCACCAATCACCTCAATCTCTCTTCCCCATTAAACCTTCACCACTCACATCCACCCACTCTTCCCAATAAACCTACCTCATAAACTCCACCTACCTTCAAAATTCAAAACCAATTTCCCACCCAAACCCACCCATATGGCCGAAACCTTTCCCCCCTTCCCTTCCCTATATAAAGCCCTCCATTCTTCATCAAATTCACACAACACACCCCTCTACACTCTCCTTGGCCGAAACCACATCTCCCTCTCCCTCTCCATTTCTTCTTCTTCTTCATCTATTCTTTTGTTTATTGCTCGAGGGCGAGCAATATTCTAAGTTTGGTGTGGTAAAAGCATAGCTTTTTTGTTTTTCCATTACCATTGATGGCACCCAAGACCGGAGAATCCTCTAGAAGAGGGAAAGGGAAGACAAAAGCTTCCACATCCGAGTCATGGGAGATGGAAAGATTCATCTCTAAAGCCCATCAAAACCACTTCTATGATGTTGTGGCCAAGAAGAAGGTGATCCCTGAGGTCCCTTTTAAACTCAAAAGAAATGAGTATCCGGAGATCTGACATGAAATTCAAAGAAGAGGTTGGGAAGTTCTAACAAATCCCATCCAACAAGTCGGCATCCTAATGGTTCAAGAGTTCTATGTCAATGCATGGATCACCAAGAACCATGATCAAAGTAAGAACCCGGATCCAAAGAACTATGTTACAATGATTCGGGGGAAATACTTAGATTTTAGTCCGGAGAATGTGAGGTTGGCGTTCAACTTGCCATACATGGAAGAAAACGCACGCCCCTACACAAGGAGAATCAACTTTGATCAAAGGTTGGACCAAGTCCTTATGGACATATGTGTAGAAGGAGCTCAATGGAAGATTGACTCCAAAGGCAAGCCAGTTCAACTAAGAAGATTGGACCTCAAGCCTATAGCTAGAGGATGGTTGGAGTTTATTCAATGCTCAATCATTCCCACTAGCAACCGGTCTGAAGTCACTATAGACCGGGCCATCATGATCCATAGCATCATGATTGGAGAAAAGGTGGAAGTTCATGAGATTATACCTCAAGAACTCTACAAGGTGGCTGACAAGTCCTCCACCATGGCAAGGTTAGCCTTTCCTCACCTCATTTGCCACCTATGCAATTCAGCTGGAATTGACATAGAGGCAGATATCCTCATTAAAGAGGACAAGCCCATCACTAAGAAAAAGATGGAGCAAGCAAGAGAGCCCAATCATGGAGCTCAAGAGGCGCAAGAAGCTCATTTCCATGAGATCCCGGAGATGCCTCAAATGCACTTTCCTCCACAAAATTATTGGGAGCAAATCAACACCTCCCTAGGAGAATTGAGTTCCAATATGGGACAACTAAGGGTGGAACATCAAGAGCACTCCATCATGCTTCATGAAATAAGAAAAGATCAAAAAGCAATGAGGGAGGAGCAACAAAGACAAGGAAGAGACATAGAAGAGCTCAAGGACATCATTGGTTCCTCAAGAAGGAAACGCCACCATCACTAAGGTGGATTCATTCCTTGTTCTTGCTTTCTCTGTTTTTCGTTTTCTGTATTATGTGCTTATCTATGTTTGTGCCTTCATTACATGATCATTAGTAGTTAGTAACTTTGTCTTAAAGATATGAATGTCCTATGAATCCATCACCTCTCTTAAATGAAAAATGTTTTAATTCAAAAGAACAAGAAGTACATGAGTTTCGAATTTTTCCTTGAACTTAGTTTAATTATATTGATGTGGTGACAATGCTTCTTGTTTTCTGAATGTATGCTTGAACAGTGCATATGTCTTTTGAAGTTGTTGTTTAAGAATGTTAAATATGTTGGCTCTTGAAAGAATGATGACTAGGAGACATGTTATTTGATAATCTGAAAAATCATAAAAATGATTCTTGAAGCAAGAAAAAGCAGCAAAGAACAAAGCTTGCAGAAAAAAAAAAAGAAGAAGAAAAGAAAAAAATAGGCGAAAAAAAAAAAGAAAAAGAAAAAGCAAGCAGAAAAAGCCAATAACCCTTAAAACCAAAAGGCAAGGGCAAATAAAAAGGATCCCAAGGCTTTGAGCATCAGTGGATAGAAGGGCCTAAAGGAATAAAATCCTGGTCTAAGCGGCTAAACCAAGCTGTCCCTAACCATGTGCTTGTGGCGTGTAGGTGTCAAGTGAAAACTTGAGACTGAGCGGTTAAAGTCAAGGTCCAAAGCAAAAAAAAAAAAAAGAGTGTGCTTAAGAACCCTGGACACCTCTAATTGGGGACTTTAGCAAAGCTGAGTCACAATCTGAAAAGGTTCACCCAATTATGTGTCTGTGGCATTTATGTATCCGGTGGTAATACTGGAAAACAAAGTGCTTAGGGCCACGGCCAAGACTCATAAAGAAGCTGTGTTCAAGAATCATCATACTGAACTAGGAGATTCAATAACACTATTCGAAATCTGAAGTTCCTATAGATGCCAATCATTCTGAACCTCAATGGATAAAGTGAGATGCCAAAACTATTCAAGAGGCAAAAAGCTATAAGTCCCGCTCATATGATTGGAGCTATGTTTCATTGATAGTTTGGAATTTATAGTATATTCTCTTCTTTTTATCCTATTTGATTTTCAGTTGCTTGGGGACAAGCAACAATTTAAGTTTGGTGTTGTGATGAGCGGATAATTTATACGCTTTTTGACATTGTTTTTAGTATGTTTTTAGTAGGATCTAGTCACTTTTAGGGATGTTTTCATTAGTTTTTATGTTAAATTCACATTTCTGGACTTTACTATGAGTTTGTGTGTTTTTCTATGATTTCAGGTATTTTCTGGCTGAAATTGAGGGACTTGAGCAGAAATCAGATTCAGAGGTTGAAAAAGGACTGCTGATGCTGTTGGATTCTGACCTCCCTGGACTCAAAGTGGATTTTCTGGAGCTACAGAACTCGAAATGGCGCGCTTCCAATTGCGTTGGAAAGTAGACATCCAGGGCTTTCCAGCAATATATAATAGTCTATACTTTGGCCAAGAATTGACGATGTAAACTGGCGTTCAACGCCAGCCTTCTGCCCAAATCTGGCGTCCAGCGCCAGAAAAGGATCCAAAACCAGAGTTGAACGCCCAAACTGGCACAGAACTTGGCGTTCAACTCCACAAATGGCCTCTGCACGTGCTACACTCAAGCTCAGCCCAAACACACACCAAGTGGGCCCCGGATGTGGATTTATGCATCAATTACTTACTCATGTAAACCCTAGTGACTAGTTTATTATAAATAGGACCTCTTACTATTGTATTAGGCATCCTGGATTGTATTTTGATCCTGTGATCACGTTTTAGGGGGCTGGCCATCTCGGCCATGCCTGGACCTTCACTTATGTATTTTCATACGGTAGAGTTTCTACACTCCATAGATTAAGGTGTGGAGCTCTGCTGTTCCTCAAAGATTAATGCAAAGTACTACTGTTTTCTATTCAATCCTTCTTATTTCGCTTCTAAGATATCCATTCGCACCCAAGAACGTGATGAAGGTGATGATTATGTGTGACGCTCATCATCCTTCTCCCTTATGAACGCGTGTCTGACAAACACTTCTGTTCTACATGAAATAAGCTAGAATGAGTATCCCTTGTCTGTGGCATTCCGAGTAGGATTCAATGATTGAATGACTGTGACGAGCTCCTAACTCGCGATTGCAGGGCGTTAGTGACAGACGCAAAAGGATAGTAAATCCTATTCCAGCATGATCGAGAACCGACAGATGAATAGCCGTGCCGTGACAGGGTGCGTGAGCATATTATTCACTGAGAGGATAAGATGAAACCATTGGCAAGGGTGATGCCTCCAGACGATTAGCCGTGCCGTGACAGGGCATTGGATCATTTTCCCGAGAGATGACCGAAAGTAGCCATTGACAGTGGTGATGTATCACATAAAGCCAGCCATGGAAAGGAGTGAGACTGATTGGATGAAGATAGCAGGAAAGCAGAGGTTCAGAGGAACGAAAAGCATCTCCATTCGCTTATCTGAATTTTCTACCAATGATTTACATAAGTATCTCTATCCCTATTCTATTATTCATTATTCGAAAACTCCATGATTATTTTATATCCGCCTGACTGAGATTTGCAAGGTGACCGTAGCTTGCTTCATACCAACAATCTCCGTGGGATTCGACCCTTACTCACGTAAGGTATTACTTGGACGACCCAATGCACTTGCTGGTTAGTTGTATCGAAGTTGTGAACCATGGTATTGGCATCATGTTCTTGGCGCCATTGCCAGGGAAAGAAAGAGCCATCAATTCTACATAATCAAAGTGTAATCACGATTGCACGTACCAAGTTGCTCACGTTGCCAGGGAATGTTTGAACCTGGACATCACAATTTCGTGCACCAAGAACCAAATTGCATGGGTCTAGGAGAATGTTTGGGTGCTTAATTGAGAATTATAAGGTCATGCCTTCCAATTGGAATCATGATGATCAATTTGAAGATGGGTGTCAAAATAAAGTGTGGGATCCCAGATTGCACAAGGAGAATCAAATTTGGGAGCCCATGGCTTGTGTGGAACTCCATCAAGGCTTGGTTTGAAGACTAAAGCTTATTGGAGATTCAATCATTGGTGGATGTTCAAGAATAGCTTCAAGCACAAGCCACCTTAAGAGGAGCTCCCCATAAGTCCAACTTCAGGATAATAAACAAAAGTGCTAGGTGGGAGACACCCCACCATGGTAAACTCTTTTCATTTTCTCTTTTGTAAATATTGGTAGAATAGGTTTGATTTCATGTTTTGTTTAGTTTATTGAGTATATTTGGTAGTATAATATGTTAAATAAGGTTTTAGGGTGTTTTGGTAGATATTTGGAGGTTTGGAAGGCTTGGTTTGGTGCAAGAACTTGGAAAAAATTTGAAAAACAGAGCACCAACCCGCGCGTACGCGCGCCTTAAGCATTTTCGACCATCCACGCGGACGCACCATGTACGGGTACGCGTGGATGCAAAAATTCCACCCCCGGCCAAAAACCCGAGAGTTAGGCCTACACTGCGCGAACATTGGGCCAAAGGCACAAACCAACCTGCGCATATGCGCCGTTGACTCTAAATGCACAATGCACGCGCACGCACGCTGTGCACGTGCACGTCGATAGCGCCACCTGCCCTCCTGGTACATGTTTCAAAGAGTTGGGCCAACCTTGGGCTGATACTGTGCCCCGCGCATAATCTCACCCACGGTGCACGAACCTGGTGTGTACGCGTCCTTCGGCCAAACTGCACATCGGCGCGTAAGCGTGCATGACGCGTCCGCGCCGGTAAAAAAAAGAGTTTTTTTCTCATCTTCCATTTTCTTTTGTCCATTGCATTTGCATACTTCTATTCTTTACATTTTTATTTCGTTTTTATAGCCTGTTTTTACTTTATTTTTTTCGAGTTTCTTATTTTAATAATGGTGTTGAATTTTCCTACTCAATTGTTGAGAATATCTCGCATGATTTTGGTGCCTCTTGACTTGTTTGATATTATTGGGTGATGAAACTTCTAAAATCAATGCTTCATCTTGTATGACTCTTGTGTCTTTGTGCATTGATATGACCTCATATTGTCTTTCATGACCCACTTCTTCCTATTTGAACTTGATGCTCCATATGCTCTTCATGCTTTAACTTTGCTCTTGCATCAAGTATTAATTGATATGCCCTTTGCCTATATTATTTTCTCACTTACGTGCGTAGCTAACATGTAGTGAGAACCTTACTCTTATTTGGCATTAGCCCCACCTATGTTCTACTTGCTTTGATATCTTTGATGTAGGCTTAATTATCCTTCTTTTTCTTTCCTTTTAGGTTGGCCACTAAGAAGAAAAGGATTGGAAAGGCTTCTAAATGGGGCAACAAACAAGTTCACCCGCACAACCTTTTGAAGAAGCTCATCAATTGTAGTAACCCGTCCACCTTATTTTTCTTTGCATGCACCAAGGACGGTGCAAATTTCTAAGTGTGGGGAGGTCATCCGACCGATCTCCATGGGTAACAACCTCCTTTTTCAACACCAATTTCTTTGTTAGTTAATTGTTGCATTGCATGATAGGTTGCATGTTAGTTATAATTTGTATATATTCTATCATTTCTTTTTATGTTAGGACTACTTGGTTAGGGTGATGACTTTTTTTCCAAGAAAAATTGTTTTTAGGGCACCCTACCAATTTGAAAAAAAAAAATTTGTGATAATCTTGCTTGAAGAATGTATTTTGGAACATGGTATATGTGAGTTTTGAGCCCAATTGCGTGGTTACATCACATAACCACTTATTTTCATTCTTGTGTGCATTGTTCTCTTTCTATGATTGTAATCTTTGATTTGTTTGATTCTTTATGTCCATTATTCAATATATACATGCATTTATATTATTGAGGCCGTCATTTCATATAGCTCACTTACCCAAATACCTACCTTTCATCAACCATTGTTAGCCACTTTTGAGCCTATTTAATCCCTTTTGTTCTTAATTGTAGCACATCACTACCCATAAGTGAAAAATAATAAATGTCCTTAATTTAGATCTTTGATTAGCTTAGGCTAGTGAGGGTGTGTATCATTTGGGTATAGGAAACTTCGGACATTGGTTGAGGTAAAAGTGTAATTTTTATTTTTGTTAAAAAATATCGGGAATTGGGTACATATTCATGCACTATATGTAAAATCATATGCATTGATACATTTGTATATACTTTAGAAAAAAAATGCTAAAGAAAAAGAAAAAGAACATATATATATATATATAGAAAAAGAAAAAAAAAAGAGAAAAAGAAAAAAAAAGGGGACAAAAATGCCCCAAAGTAAAGTTCAATAAAAATCAATGCATATGGAATGTGAATTAAAAAGAATGCATGAGTATGTGAAAAAGTGGGAATCATAGGTAGCTAAGTTGTGTATTAGAATTGTATAGGTTGTTATATGTATTAGGTGAGAGCTTAGGCCAATCAAAGATTCAAATTTCAAGCTCACTTGACCATATGCATCCTACCTTGACCCTAGCCCCATTACAACCTATGAACAAGTCCTCATGATGAATGTATGCATGCATTAAATAATTGTTGATTGTTAGATGAAAAACAAATCATAGAAAGCGTGATTAGAAGAGAATTGAGTGATCGACCCTATACACTTGAGCGACTAGCGTGGATACACTTCCGGTGAGGGTTCGATGCTCAATTCCTTGTTCCCAGCTTTCACGAGC
This sequence comes from Arachis hypogaea, assembly GCF_003086295.3. Lineage (NCBI taxonomy): Eukaryota > Viridiplantae > Streptophyta > Magnoliopsida > Fabales > Fabaceae > Arachis > Arachis hypogaea. The sequence continues at coordinate 94,288,888 of NC_092051.1, read as the reverse complement.
TTTCTTCTTGCAAGTCTATTTGAACTTCATTTTGATATTTGAATTGGTAGGATTCCTGAATCATCATATGATCTTAGCCCTACTTGTTCATATATGTTCTTGGAGATTGATTTACTTTTAACCACGTAGGTAGAATCATATTGCATTTAGTTGCATGCATGTAGATAGGTGCACATAGTTTATTTGCATTGAATAAATGTTCATACCCCTTTTCTTATCCTTCTTTATTCTTAGCATGAGGACATGTTTGGTTTAAGTGTGGGGAGATTTGATATACTCCAATTTTTTGGTTTATCTTGTACTTAATTTGGGGGATTTTATCAACTTTTCTCACATTTATTCAATGAAATAGCATGGTTTTGCAATTCTCCCTTGATTTGTGCTTAAATGTGAAAACATATCTTTTAGGCCTTAAAATAGCTAAATTCAATTCACTTTAATTCCATTCGATGCCTTGATATGTTCGTTGAGTGATTTCAGGTTCATAAGGCAAGTATTGGGTAGAAGAAGTGAGGAGAAAAGCATGCAAAGTGGGAGAACTCATGAAGAAATGAAGGAACCGCAAAGCTGTCAAGCCTGACCTCTTCGCACTCAATCGACCATAACTTGAGCTACAGATGTCTAAATGAGGCGGTTCTAGTTGCGTTGGAAATCTAACATCCAGGGCTTTGAAATGATATAAAATTTTCCATAGTTGCTTCGCGTTTAGGGGCGCGCACGTGCACTATTTACGTGCACGCCGATGCTTCACGTGGCCCACTAAAGGTGAAATCGCTGGGGGTGATTTCTGAAGCATTTTGGGCCCAATCTAACTTATTTCTGATGCTATTTCATGCAGAATTCAAGCTTGGGAAAAGGGGGAGCAATTGTTTGATAGTATAGCATCATGTAGGTTAGTTTCTAGAGAGAGAAGCTGCCTCTTCTCTCTAGAATTAGGGTTCTTATGCTTGATTCCATCTTAGATCTAGGTTTTGATTATTGTTCTCATCTTGTTTCCTTTACAATTTCTTGTTTCTACTACTCTATTCTTCTTAGTTCTCTTGTCAATTTTACTTTTATGTCTCTTTTATATTTATGAATACTCATGTTGGATTTTGTTTACACTTAATACAATTTGATGTTGATGTTTCTTTTATTGGTAATTTGAGTTGTTGATTTACTTTTCTTGCAATTGGTAGTTGGTAGATTTATTATTCTTGCATATTTACTATGCTTTCCTTTTATGCCTTCCAAGTGTTTGACAAAATGCTTGGTTGGACTTTAGAGTAGATTTTGAGCATTCTTGGCTTGGGAAGAGTAATTGGATAATCTTGAGTCATTAATACCCAATTTAGATTGGTAATCTAGAGTTGTTAGTTAATATCATTTTCAATGACTTTAAACTCTTACTAATTCAATTAGTGAGTTGATTAGGACTTTTGATTTGAGATTAACTAGTCTTGTTTGACTTTCTCTAATGGAAAATAACTTATACCTTCTTCCAACATTGGGGATGACGAAATAAGATAAATTCTTATTAAGTGTTGTTATTATTAATGACTAGGATAGAAAGCCTATGATCTCAAACCTTGCCATGAATGTCTTTCTTTATTAATTGCTTTCTTTAGTTGCTCTCTTTACTTTTCTTGTCATTTATTTTATTGCCCATTTTACCAATCAAAACCCCTTGCACCTTCATAGCCAATAATTGAGCACTTCATTGTAATTCCTTGTAAGATGACACGGAGTCTAAATACTTCGGTTAATTTTCATTGGGGTTTGTACATGTGACAAAACCAAATTTTAATTTGATGTAAGAGTTGTTTGTTGGTTTAGAGCTATGCTTACAACGAAGTAATTCCTTTCTTTAGGAAGAAAATATAGACCGACAATAATTTTTGCTATCAATAGGCCTTGTGTTCCAGTTCCACTGGCAGATGGAAGGCTTTTTCATACACAAGTTGGTATGGAGAGGTCCCTATAGGAGTCTTGAATGCTGTTCTATATGCCCACAGAGCATCATCCAGACTTCTTGCCTAATCCCTTCTACGGGTACTTACAGTCCGTTCCAGGATTCATTTTAGTTCTCTATTCGAGACTTCGGCCTGCCCATTTGTCTGTGGATGATATGGAATCGCCACTTTATGGTTAATTCCATATTGTACCAGAGCAGAGTCAAGCTGTTTATTGCAGAAATGAGTGCCTCCATCACTGATCAGTATCATAGGGACACCGAACCTGCTGAAGATATGCTTCTGGAGGAACTTCATCACTGTCTTACTATCATTAGTGGGTGTTGCAATTGCCTCTACCCATTTAGATACATAGTCTACTGCCACCAGAATATAAGTGTTTGAATATGATGTTAGGAAAGGCCCCATGAAGTCAATACCCCATACATCAAACAACTCAATCTCTAGGATCCCTTGCTGAAGCATGGCATAACCGTGAGGCAGATTACCAACTTTCTAACAACTGTCACAGTTACGTACAAACTCTTGGGAGTCTCTATAGAGAGTGGGCCAATAGAAAGCACATTGGAGAACCTTGGTGGCTGTTCGCTCACCTCCAAAGTGTCCTCCATATTGTGATCCATGGCAATGGCATAGGATCTTCTGTGCCTCTTCTCTAGGCACACATCTACAGATTACTCCGTCTGCATACCTCTTAAAGAGATATGGTTCATCCCACAAGTAGTACTTTGCATCAGAAATCAATTTTTTCATTTGTTGCTTACTGTACTCTTTGGGTATGAATCTCACAGCTTTATAGTTTTCAATATCTGCAAACCATGGTAATTCCTAAGTGGCAAAGAGTTGCTCATCCGGAAAGGTTTCAGAGATCTCAGTAGGAGAGAGTGACGTCCCTGCTACTGGTTCTATCCGGGACAGGTGATCAGCTACTTGGTTCTCTGTCCCTTTTCTGTCTCTTATTTCTATATCAAACTCTTGCAGAAGCAATACCCATCTTATGAGTCTGGGTTTTGAATCCTGCTTTGTGAGGAGATATTTTAGAGCAGCATGGTCAGTGTACACAATCACTTTTGATCCTACTAAATAAGATCTGAACTTGTCAATGGCATAAACCACTGCGAGCAACTCCTTTTCTGTGGTTGTGTAATTCTTCTGTGCGTCATTTAAAACACGGATAGCATAATAAATGACATACAGAAGCTTGTCATGCCTCTGTCCCAATACTGCACCAATAGCATGGTCACTAGCATCTCACATTAGTTCAAATGGTAATGTCCAATCTAGTGCAGAAATGATTGGTGCTGTGACCAGCTTAGCTTTCAGAGTCCCAAATGCCTGCAGACACTCTATGTCAAAGATAAATGGCGTGTCAGCAGCTAGCAGATTGCTCAGAGGTTTTGTAATTTTTGAGAAATCCTTTATAAACCTCCTATAGAATCCTGCATGCCCCAGAAAGCTTCTAATTGCTTTAACATTGGCAGGTGGTGGTAAATTTTTAATTACCTCTACCTTAGCTTGATCCACCTCTATTCCCATGTTTAAAATTTTGTGCCCAAGAACAATTCCTTCAGTCACCATAAAGTGACATTTTTCCCAGTTTAAAACCAGGTTAGTCTCTTGGCACCTTTTCAGAACAAGTGCTAGATGGTCAAGACAGGAGCTAAATGAGTCTCCAAATACTGATAAATCATCCATGAAGACTTCCAGAAATTTTTCTACCATATCAGAGAAGATGGAGAGTATGCACCTCTGAAAGGTTGCAGGTGCATTGCACAGACCAAATGGCATCCTTCTGTAGGCAAATACTCCAGAAGGACATGTAAATGTTGTTTTCTCTTGGTCCTGAGGATCTACTACAATTTGGTTGTAACCTGAATAGCCATCTAAAAAGCAGTAATATTCATGACCTGCTAGTCTCTCTAGCATCTGGTCTATGAATGGTAAAGAAAAATGATCCTTTCTGGTGGCTGTATTGAGTCTTCTGTAGTTAATACACATACGTCACCTTGTAACTGTTCTTGTAGAAACCAGTTCATTTTTTTCATTATGAACCACTGTCATGCCTCCCTTCTTGGGGACAACTTGGACAGGGCTCACCCAGGGGCTATCAGATATAGAATAAATAATCCCAGCCTCTAGAAACTTAGTGATCTCTTTCTGCACCACCTCCTTCATGGCTGGATTCATCCGCCTCTGTGGTTGAACTACTGGCTTGGCATCATCCTCCAATAGTATCTTGTGCATGCATCTGGCTGGGCTAATGCCCTTAAGATCACTTATGGACCACCCAAGAGCTGTCTTGTGTGTCCTTAGCACCTGAATTAGTGCTTTCTCTTTCTGTGGCTCTAAAGTAGAGCTTATAATTACTGAAAAAGTGTCATCTTCTCCCAGAAATGCATATTTCAGGAACGGTAGTAGTGGCTTGAGCTCGGGTTTAGAAGGCTTCTCCTCTTCCTGAGGAGTTTTTAGAGGTTCTTCTATTTTCTCTGGTTCCTCCAGATCAGGCTGAACATCTTTAAAAATGTCCTCTAGCTCTGATTTAAGACTCTCAGTCATATTGACTTCTTCTACCAGGGAGTCAATAATGTTAGTGCTCATGCAGTCTTTTGATGTGTCTGGATGCTGCATAGCTTTGACAGCATTCAACTTGAATTCATCCTTATTGACTCTCAGGGTTATCTCCCCTTTTTGGACGTCAATGAGGGTTCATCCAGTTGCTAGGAAAGGTCTTCCTAGAATGAGAGTTGCACTCTTGTGCTCCTCCATTTCCAGCACTACAAAGTCAGTGGGAAAGGAAAATGGCCCAACCTTGACAATCATGTTCTCAACTACGCTTGATGGAATCTTAATGGAGCCATCAGCAAGTTGAAGGCATATCCGGGTTGGTTTAACTTCATCAATCAAACCAAGCTTTTTGATAGTGGATGCAGGTATTAGATTGATACTTGCCCCAAGATCACATAGAGTTGTCTTGGTACAAGCACCCTCTAATGTGCAAGGTATCATAAAGCTTCCGGGATCTTTAAGCTTCTCTGGTAAGCTTTTCAGAATGACTGCATTGCATTCTTCAGTGAGAAAAACTTTTTCAGTTTCTCTCCAATCCTTCTTATGACTTAAGATCTCTTTCATGAACTTAGCATAAGAGGGTATTTGATCAAGTGCCTCTGCAAACGGAATCTTTATTTTAAGAGTACTGAGATAGTCTGCAAAGCGGGCAAATTGTTTATCCTGTTCTGCTTGGCGACGTTTATGAGGATAAGACATCTTGGCTTTGTATTCTTCAAACTTAGTTGCTACAGGTTTATTTCCTACAGAAGTGGTTAGAGAAGCCTACTTAAGGGGGTTGTTATCAGCACTTGCAGGTGTCTGTTCCCTTATTGGCGTTTGAACGCCAGAATTGGGTGCTTTTTGGGCGTTTAACGCCAGGTTGCCACCCTTTTCTGGCGTTTGAATGCCAGAATTGGCTATCCTTTAGGCGTTTAACGCCAATTCTTCACCCCTTTCTAGCGTTTGAACGCCAGAATCATTCCTCTCTGGGCTCATACTGTCCTCAGAGGGATTTTGAGCAGTGGCTCGGTCATTTTCAGTTAGTTGTTCCTTGCTTGGCTTCCTACTACTTTAAATTGAGACATTCAATGTCTTCCCACTCCTTAACTGAACAGCTTGGCATTCTTCTGTTATCTGTTTAGATAGCTGCTATCTTGTCTGATTCAAGTGTTTTTCCATATTCTCATTAGCATCCTTGGTTTCTTGCAGCATCTCTTTAAATTCTGCTAACTATTTTGTTATAATAAGCAATTGCTGATTGAGTTCAGTAACTTGTTCTTGAGGACTAAGTTCAGTGGATACTGCATTAGCTTCTTCTTTCATGGAGGACCCACTACTTAAGTATAGATATTGATTTCTAGCAACTGTACTAATGAACTCTTGAGCCTTGTCAATTGTCTTTCTCATATGTATAGATCCACCAGCTAAGTGGTCTAGAGACATTTGGGCCTTTTCTGTAAGCCCATAGTAAAAGATGTGTAACAACACCCATTCTGAAAACATTTTAGAGGGGCATTTCCTTAGCATCCCTCTGTACCTCTCCCAAGCATTATAAAGGGATTCATTATCCTCTTGTTTAAAGCCTTGGATATCCAGTCTTAGCTGTGTCATCCTTTTTGGAGGGAAATATTGATTCAGGAATTTGTCTGATAACTGTTTCCATGTTCTTATGCTTGCTGTGGGTTGGTTGTTTAACCACCTCTTAGCTTGATCTTTTACAGCAAATAGAAACAGTAATAATCTGTAGACATCCTGATCTACTTTCTTATCACGTACTGTGTCAGCAATTTGTATGAACTATGCCAGAAACTCAGTAGGTTCTTCTTGTGGAAGACCGAAATACTGACAATTTTGCTGCACCATGATAATGAGCTGAGGATTTAGCTCAAAACTGCTTGCTCTGATGGAAGGTATACAGATACTACTCCCATAGGAAGCATTAGTGGGGTTAGCATATGACACCAGAGTCCTTCTGGACTGTTCATTTCCACTTAGATCCATGATGGAGAAAATAAAATATTTTTGTTCATTGAGCACACTTCCCTGCAATTCCTTGAGAGACGACCCGAGGTTTGAATACTTCGGTTATTTTTATTGGGGTTTGTACTTGTGACAAACAAATTTTTTATAGAGGATTGTTTGTTGGTTTAGAAATTATACTTGCAACGAGAATTTATTTGAGAAATTCTAAACCATCACAATTTTGTTCATCAGCCGTGCGGACGTGTCATTCAAGCATCGTTTTAGCATGATGCCTGTCCGCGATCTCACGCGTGCGCGTCGGGCATGCGCACGTGTGGCAGTTTTTTTTTTAACAGAACAAAAGGAAAATATGCTTAAGTGAAAATTTACAGAGATAATTAATGAGGCAAATATAAGCACATAAATAAAATAGAATTAGAAAAATGGAAGATCATACCATGGTGGGTTGTCTCCCACCTAGCACTTTTCTTTAACGTCCTGAAGTTGGACGGTATATAGGCTCAGTCCTCTTCCTTTGCTGGATACTTCAAGAGGAAAATCTCTAACTCCTTGTTGTTCTTCACTCTCGCGCCATGATATTGCTTCAAACGGTGACCATTAACCTTGAAGAAAGTAGGACTTGAGGGGTGACTTAGGTGGATAACTCCATACGGTTCCACCTAAACCACCACGTAGGGTCCATTCCACCTTGATCTCAGTTTGCCTGACATTAACCTTAACCTTGAGTTGTAGAGAAGGACTTGATCCTCAGCTCTAAACTCTCTCCGTTTGATGCTCTTATCATGCACCGCCTTCACCTTTTCTTTGTAGAGCCTTGAGTTTTCATACGCTTCTAACCTAAGGCAGTCCAATTCCTCCAGTTGTAATTTTCTTTCAATGCTGGCTCCTCCCAATCCTGAGTTGCATTCCTTCACAGCCCAGTAATCTTTGTGTTCCACCTCTACCGAAAGGTGACAAGCCTTTCCGTAGACTAGGCAAAACGGACTCATTCCGATGGGTGTCTTGTAAGCTCTCTGATAAGCCCATGGCACATCTCCAAGCCTAGATCTCCAGTCCCTTCTATGAGGTTTAACAATCTTCTCGAGTATGCGCTTGATCTCTCTATTAGACACCTCCGCTTGCCCATTGGTTTAGGGATGGTAAGCCATCGCCACCTTGTGAATGATACCATGTTTCTTTAACAGACCTGTCAATCTCCTAATACAGAAATGAAAGCCTTGATCACTCACGATTACTTGTGGTGATCCAAAGCGACAAATAATATTATTCCTAACAAAAGAAACAACCACATTAGCATCATCAGTACGGGTAGGAATTACTTTCACCCACTTAGAAACATAGTCAACAGCTAACAGAATGTATAAGAAACCATTGGAGTTTGGAAATGGACCCATGAAGGCAATACCCCATACATAAAAAATTTCACAAAATAACATGAGTTGTTGGGGCATCTCATCCCTCTTGGATATGTTTGCAAACCTCTAGCATTGGTGGCAAGAGTCACAGAAAATATTAGCATCCTTAAAAAGTGTGGGCCACCAAAATCCGCAGTCTAAAATTTTTCTTGCTGTTCTCTGAGGACCAAAGTGTCCACCACTCTCAGAAGAGTGGCATGCCTCTAGAATAGACTGGATTTCGGATTTTGAGACACACCTTCTAATTATTTAGTTAGCACCACATCTCCACAAATATGGGTCATCCAATATGTAATACTTGGACTCGCTCTTGAGCTTGTCCTTTTGATGCTTAGAAAAATTTGGAGGAAAGGTTCGACTAACCAAATAATTAGCTATGGGTGCATACCAAGGAACCACCTCAGATATTGATTGCAAGCTATCAAGTGGAAATGCATAATTGCTAGGAGTGGAGTCACTTTTAATATATTCTAGGCGACTCAAGTAGTCCGCCACCAAATTTTGGTAACCACTCCTATCTTTGATCTCTAAATCAAACTCTTACAATAACAATATCCAACGAATTAACCTTGGTTTTGACTCTTTCTTTGCTAACAAATACTTCAAAGCCGCATGGTCTGAATATACTACCACCTTTGTTCCAAGTAAATAAGCTCGGAATTTATCCAAAGCAAAAATAATAGCTAAAAGTTCTTTTTCAGTGGTAGTATAATTAGACTGGGCACCATCTAAAGTCTTAGAAGCATAAGCAATAATATAAGGGTCCTTACCTTCACGCTGAGCTAGCGCCGCTCCTACCGCATAATTTGATGCGTCGCACATGATCTCGAACGGCCTACTCCAGTCAGGCCCTCTCACAATAGGAGCTTGGGTTAAGGCAATCTTCAGCTTGTCAAATACTTCCTTGCAGTCTTCACTCAAGTCAAACTCTATGTCCTTCTACAGCAGACGGGATAGAGGTTGTGCAACCTTACTGAAGTCCTTGATAAAACGCCGGTAGAAACCTACATGACCAAGTGATGACAAGTCATCCTAGCCTATTTTAACTAGTCTTTTTCTTTTGTTTTCATTAGAATTATGTACTTTCTTGAGCTACAAGCAAGCTAATTGAGTAGATTTTCATGTTTCCCTTGATTGAACCAACCATATATGAATTTATGCCATTTCATGAGGTTTTATGCTATATTTGTTGCATATTATGAAAGAATGAATATCTCATGATTTTGAGCATAGCTTTGATGAGTTTGGTTAATTAATGATAGGTGAAGAAAGCTTGGAGAAAGGTTGAAGCAAAGAGGAATGGCTAGGAGTGAAGAGAGGACAATGGAATAAGTGAAATTGAACCAAGAAGCAAGAAGTTAGCCCCAACGTTAGCCCCCTAACTTGGAGGCTAACGTTGGAACTTGAAATTTCCTCCCTGGCCATCCCACGTTTGCACCAACGTTAGCCCCCTAACTTGGAGGCTAACGTTGGCACATGAATTCCTCCCTGGCCATCCAACGTTTGCGCCAACGTTAGCCCCCTAACTTGGAGGCTAACGTTGGCACATAAAGACATAAGGGAGAGGGGCCAACGTTTGCGCCAACGTTAGCCCCCTAACTTGGAGGCTAACGTTGGCGCCACTAGCACTAGACAAGGCCAACGTTAGGGTCAAAGTTAGACCCCTAACGTTGGCACCAACGTCCATACCAGAAAAATGTGTTGTCTGCTATGAAAAGTTGGAGCCAAAGTTAGACCCCTAACTTTGGCTCAAACTTTTGGTCCAACTTTTGCTAACCTCAAACCCGGTTCAATTGGTTCACTTTGGTTCTTCTTCAAACTTCAAGAGCAATCAACCAAGGCCTCTTTCAACCCAATTCCACCAAGAGCAAAGGCCCAACTCAAGGCTTGAAGATCTTTGGAAGAAAGTGCATAAATAGGATAGAATTCAAGTTATTCGGGGAGCTTTTCCTTTTGGAATTTTCATAATAGTTTTCGGAGAGCTTTTGATATTGAGTGAACTTTAATTTCTTTGTTTTCGTTGCTTTCAGTTTCATTTTACACTTGTCTTGGATCTTGGATTGGAGAATTGAAGAAATTCTGTTTCAATCTCAATCTTGGATCTCTCTGTTTCTTTACTGTTAATTGAATTTCATTTCCGGTTAATTGCTCTTCATCTCTTTTCTTTGCAATTTACATTTTCTTTGCAATTGTTCTTGTTGGATCTAGGAAGGCATTGAGATCTAGACTTGATTTTCTAGTCTCTGGGCCCTGAGATCTAAATTTTACATTCTCTGTTTCTTGCTTTTAATGTTCATTTACTTTACTGCTTCAAGATCCGTTTCAATCCCCATTCCCTTTTTCTCTTTTGTTTGATGCAATTTAACTTTTCCTTGTTTAATTTCTGCAAATCCACATCCTAATCCCCTTTACATTTCAAGCAATTTACATTCCTTGCACTTTAAGATTCCGCAATTTACATTTCTTGCACTCTAAGTTTCTGCCATTTAATTTCTTGTTCCTTAAGATTCAGCAATTTAATTTCCTGCACTCTTTACTTTCATGCAATTTACATTCTGCAAATCACAAATCACCCAACCAACACTTGATTCGCTTGACTAAATCAACCACTAAACTAAAATTGCTCAATCCTTCAATCCCTGTGGGATCGACCTCACTCCCGTGAGTTTTTATTACTTGATGCGACCCGGTACACTTGCCGGTTAGATTTGTGTGTTTTGGAAGAAATTTATTTTCATCCAAAATACTCATCACCAAGAAAAGAACGGACTTTTCTCACAGAAGAGGGGTAAGGTAACCCAGAAATAACATCAGCCTTTGCAGGATCAACAGATATACCAGTATTAGAAACAACATGGCCTATAACAATACCTTACTTTACCATAAAATGACATTTTTTAAAATTAAGTACAAGGTTCGAACTAGCACATCTTTCTAATACTCTAGCAAGGTTATCCAAACAGAGCTCAAAGGAATCACCATAGACACTAAAGTCATCCATAAATACCTCCATACAGTGCTCAAGAAGATCTGAGAAGATACTCATCATGCACCTTTGAAACGTAGCCGATGCATTACATAAACCAAAAGGCATTCTCTTATATGCATACATTCCAAAGGGGGATGTAAAAGTTGTTTTCTCCTGATCTTCTGGAGCAATATGGATCTAAAAATAACCAGTATAACTAACTAGAAAACAATAGTGTGATTTACCTGACAGACGATCAAGCATTTGATCGATGAAAGGTAGTAGATAGTGATCCTTGCGAGTGGCCAAGTTCAAGCGCTTGTAGTCCATGCACACTCTCCAGGAATTTTGCACCCTTGTAGTCATGAGTTCCCCATGCTCATTCTTCACTATTGTGACGCCGGACTTCTTCGGAACCACTTGTATTGGACTAACCCACTCACTATCTAAGATTGGATAGATAATGTTGGCTTCAAGCAGTCGGGTCACTTCCTTCTTCACAACTTCCAGAATTGTGGGGTTTAACTGCCTTTGAGGTTGACGGATAGGCTTGTTTCCCTCCTCTAGAAAAATGTGGTGCTCACAGACTGGAGGGCTTATACCTACTATGTCCGCCAAACTCTACCCAATAGCTTTCTTGTTTCTTCTTAGTACATGAAGAAGACGCTCCTCTTGTTGGGAAGTAAGCTCCTTTGCAATAATCACCAGAAGCTTCTGATTGTCTTTAAGATAAGCATACTTGAGGTGAGGTGGAAGGGGCTTCAACTCCATGTTCAGCTCATGGTTTGGCACTTGATCATCTGGAACCCCTGGAGGTGGCAAGATATCTTTAGTTTGCTCAGGGGGTTTTCCCACACTTGAACCTTGAACCATGTTCTTCTCATCCACTGCCTCTTGGTGAACATCAGCCACAGTCTCGTCAATAATATCACACTGGAAGATAGAGTGGTCTTCTGGTGGGTGCTTTATAGCTTCATCAAGGTTGAAGCTCACTGTTCTTCCATCTATCTCAAAGGAATAGGTTCCCGAGAAGGCATCCAATTTAATTTGAGAAGTCTTCAAAAACAGCCTCCCAAGCAAGATAGATGAAGGTCTCCCTGAGTCATTAGGGGGCATCTCTAGAATGTAGAAGTCAATAGGGAAAGTCAACCCCTTAATGCTCTCCAAGACATCTTTCGCAATGTCGACCACTAAGATTATGCTTTTATCTGCCAACACAAAACGGGCTGCCGACCTTCTCAATGGTGGAAGCTTCAAAGCATCATAAACTAATAATGGCATAATACTAACAAAGGCACCTAAGTCACATATGCAATCCACAAACTGTACCTCACCTATAGTGCAAGTAACCATACAAGGATCGGGATCACCACATTTCTCTGGTATAGCACCCATCAAAGCAGAAATCGAGCTACCCAAAGGAATAGTTTCTAAATCCTAGATCTTTTCCTTATTCATGCACAAATCCTTTAGAAACTTAGCATCCTTAGGAACCTGGCGAATAGCATCAAAAAGTGGAATAGTTACCTCAACCTTTTTGAAGATATCCACCATCTTGGGATCTAGCTCCAGTTGCTTTTTAGTCCTCCTAGTAAGGTGTGAAAAAGGAATGGGGATGGCTTCTTTCAGAACATTCTCTTCCTTAGATGCTCCATTCCTTGGTTTAGCTACTTCTTCTTCAACCACCTCTTGTGTCTCATCCTCTTCTTCAACATCTTCTACCTCAATAACTTCTTCCTCTTGAACGTCTTCTCTTAAGCTTGGCTCCTCGAGACTCCTCTCTTACAATGTAGTTCCAGACCTCAAAGTGATGGCATTAATTCTACCCTTGGGGTTAGGTAAAGGTTGGGAGGGAAGTGCACTAGAGCTTGAAGGTTGAGCATTTGAGGTAGAGGGTGGTTCCATACAGAATATAAGAGCTTGTAGAGTGGAGGTAAAACCGGTGAGGCTAAAGGTAAGTGAAGTTTGAAGCTCTTTTTGTCCTTGAAGAATAGAACGGAGTGTTTCATCTTGGTTGGAGGAAGGAGGAAGGTAGGTAATTTGTGGGACTTGTGGTTGGCTGAATTGAGGTGCTTGGGCTTGCCTTTGGTGAGGTGGTTGGTATCTTTGGCCTTGGTTTTATTGTTGGTACGGAGGGTTCTGTTGATACCAGTTGTGTTGGTAGTTATTATTCCACCTTTGATTTCCACCATTGTCTCTACCTCCTTGGTTGTTGTTGTCTCTCCATACTTAGTTGGGGTTGTCTTGCCAACCTTGATTGTAATTACCACATTGATTGTAGTTACGGCCTTGTTGATAGTACCCTTGATTTGGACTGTTGTAATAAGCATTGGTGGCCGCCAAGGTGTTGTACTCTTGGAGTTGTGGACATTCATCAGTGTAGTGCGAGTAGCAAGCGAAAATTTTACATACTCTCTGAGGGACTAACTCTTGATAGTGTTGTTGTGGAGGAGGTGGAGGTTATTGCTGATTGAGTTGGAGTTGCTTGAGTATATTGGTCATCTCTCCTAATGTCTTGGTGAGAGTAGTGGTCTCACTACTAGAAGAAACTTCCGTAATGGCCTTGGGATGTTTATTCCGTTGCCTTGTTTGTTGGGTAGACTCAGCTAGATCGGTGATCAATTGCCACGCTTCTGTCGCTGTTTTGTACTTAGTCAAAGAGCCATTACTCGCAACATCAAAAAGGGTCTTGTCTCGAGGCTTCATGCCTTGGCAGAAGTAGTTGATTAGCATCAACTGGTCAATCATGTGATGGGGGCACGAGTCCAGGAGATTCCAAAGTGTTCCCAATACTCATAGAGAGTCTGTGATTCACCCTGAATGATGCAGGAAATTTCCTTCCTCAATCTGTTTGTGACCTCAACTGGAAAGAACTTGTCCAGTAATTCCCTTATAAGCAGATCCAATTAGTAACAACAGCTTCTGGTTGAGTGTAGAACCACTCCTTTACGTTTTCCTCAAGAGAAAATGGGAAGGCATATAACCAAACAGCAGTCTCGTCTGCACCATGCCGCCTACTAGTTGAACAAGCTATCTGAAAATCTCTAAGGTGCTTGATAGACTCTTGAGCAGGTAAACCATGGAATTTAGGCAGTAGATTAATCAATGCGGTCTTCAATTCGAAATCAGCAGTTAAATTCAGATGAGTGCTTGATATGGTTGCAGTGTAAAATCTAGAGCTCCCGCTTCCTTGAGAGTAATTCTTCTAGGAGCTGCCATAGTATCTGTACTTAAATCAACAGAAGAGGTGTCAATGGAATTAGTAGGAGAGGAGTTAGTTTCTTCCTCAAATGACACTTCAGACTCAACCTCTGATAAGACTGGTGAATTGGGTAAAACCCCTTCACCACCCTCGGAGGCTAACCGATGCCGAGCTCGCTTAATATGTGAAATGGTTTTTTCAATTTCAGGATCAAATGCGGCTAGACTCGGATCCGGTAATGAACGTGTTATTCAATGCAAGAAACATAGAGCTCATGGTAATAAAATATACTAAGAAAAATAAATAATAAATACTACTAATAAACAGAAAATGCACCAATAAAATAAAAAAATGCAATTATGTAAATATAAAAATATTTACACTAATCAATAATTTAGCACACATATGCAACTCCTCGGTAACGGCGCTAAAATTTGATGGGTAGAAAAATGCCAGTTAAGAATTTCTTATAAAAATAGCGTTGCAAGTACAGTCTTAACTGATGAAATTTCCACTATCAATTTAATTTATGTCACAATTAAAATTTAATAACCGAGAGTAGAATCCCGAGTCGTTTCCCTAAGAGTTGACACAATGATGTAAATTATTGGTCAGGCTTTTCTGAATATTTTTTAGGTTGAGAACGGAAAAATAAGAAAACTAGAAATTAAAGCAATGAGCAAATAACAAGAGATGTTATGTATTTAAAATAAGAGGCCTTGGTTAGGGGAGATAATTGGGGTTTCTATCCTTGTTGTCTTTCCCAAGTGTGATAGTAGAGGTTCATTACTTCCACTTAGTTATCTTCTAACAATTGAAGGAAAGTCAAGTGGTTGTCACTAACTCTGATTCACAAGTCCTAGTCACTTCATAGGGAAGGACTAGAGTTGCTGAAAATTGAGTTACCCAGCAATTTCCAATTACAAATCAATACTTGAGTATCCCAACTCAAGGGATCCCAATTAATCAACTCCTAAGCCAAGTTGAGAGCTTTAAGTCATTAAAATAAAATTGGTAATTTTGAGAAATTAATTAAATTAAAATTGGAGAGGAAAACTATAAAGATGATGACTTCAATTGAAGGTAGCAATAGCTCTCTCAAGATCAAATCCAAAGCAAAACTAAGAAATCAAAACCCTAAAGAAAAGTAGTGTTTTTTTCTCTAGAATTCAAAAACTAAAGCTAAAACTAAAGTGGAAAGTGTAGTCCTCAGTCTCAGCTCCATCCCTGCCTCTAGTCTGTATTTTTGGGCTTGGATCTGGGTCCAAATCAGCTAGAAATCTCCCCCACGAGTTCTGTTAGGTGCAGCACGTGACGCTCTGTCACGCGTACGTGTTGGCGCTGAACTTTGCATCTGTCCATGCGTACACGTCAGTCACGCGTACGTGTCGCTGAACGATGCTCTTGGTCACGCGCACGTGTCATCCATGCGTGCGCGTCGCTCCTTGCTTCTCAAATCTTCAATTTCTTGTGCTCCTTCCACTTTAATATGCTTTATCTTCTTCCTTTAAGCCATATATGACCTGTAAACCTGAAAACAGTTAACAAACACATCACGGCATCGTGGAAAAATGGTGGTTCAATTCTATGCTGTTTTATAGGCAGTTAGAATACAGGTGTGGCTAAGTAACTCAATGGATAGTTTTGGTCCTGTTGAAAATACCAGTGCAAGTGAAGACCCAATTTTGATTAATATGGAAAAAGACTTTGCTAGCTGGAATGATAGTGACAATTCTAGTTACAGTAATGTTCATTATTTAGTCGGTGTCAGGAACATTAGAAATTTCCTATCTGATAAAATTCTTTTAGTTAGGGATAACAATAGCCAAAGGAACCGTTATTCCATATATTTTGATATTGAAAATCAATTTTTAGAGATTTCTAATGATCCTTCTTTTCTAAGTGAACCAGAAAGTTTTTTTGATAGTTATAATAAGAATTCTAGCTATCTGAATAATGTCTCTAAGAGACATGAGAATCATTACATGTATGATACTAAATCGAGTTGGAAAAATGGCATTTATAATTGCATTGAAAGTTATCTTCGTTCTCAAATCTGTATTGTTAGTCACATTTTAAGTGAAAGTGATAAATACAATGACAGTTACTTTTATACTTCTATTTGTGGTAAGGGCGGAAATGGTAGTGAAAGCGAGAGTTCTTCCATAAAAACAACTATCACGAATGAGAATTTAACTAAAAGAGAGGATTCTAAAGATCTCGATGAAACTCAAAAATACAAGCATTTATGGATTAAATGCGAAAATTATTATGGATTAAATTATAGGAAATTTTTTAAATCAAAAATGAATATTTGTGAACACTGTGGATATCATTTAAAAATGAGCAGTTCAGATAGAATCGAACTTTCGATTGATCCAGGTACTTGGAATCCTATGGATGAAGACATGGTCTCTATGGATCCCATTGAATTTCATTCGGAAGAGGAATCCGAATGGAAATAAAGGAGAATTAAAAATTAACAATTTAAGGCTTAGAAAACATGTTTTCAATCATATCACAAAATTGGGAAGGAAACTTAAAAACATGCAATTTACATGAATAAGTGCGAGTTTAGTTGATAAAACCCACTCAATTCAGTCCAAAATATATCATAAAATAATGGTTTATCAACTATCAACGGGAATATTTTGTGAAAATTCTTAACCGACATTAATCTTACATCACGCACACAAACCAGAACTCACAATTTCGGCAACATCTCAGAAATAATATTTTTGACACCAACTTCCCATGATCATATCTTTTTCTACGAAATTCCGATTTCCACAAAATATATACCGTTTTAAAGCTCTTTGAATTATCTTTTAATTAATACAAAATTCAATCCATTTCAAAAATTTTAGCTCAAGATATGATCTGCCAAAAATCCATTTTCACCAAAACCTTTAAACCTCAATTTCACCAAACTCTCAATCCAAAATCACTTATTTCACATTCAAAATAGTCCTAATATACCTAAATCATATTCATATATCTTTTCATGATTCCATAACCTAGAAACACATAAAATCATCCATTCCATACTCCAAATTCTACTTGTAAACTCAAATCTCAACAATTTACATCACAAAATATCATTTCACCATCCTCTATCAACATCAATAAACCTCATCATTCATTAACATTCACAAGAATCCAAACCGAATATCACTACACAATATTATCATTATTCAACTTTAATCTCAATAATCAACAACAATATCACAATTCATTAAAATCTTTGCAAGCACCAATACTCAAAATTCACTATCAATAATTCAAACATATCCTATGGTCCACTGATGCGTGAGCATCTTATACCCTTTTTCATAGCATTTTCTAGTTGTTTTTAGTTAGATTTTATGAATTTTTACTATATTTTAGTGTAAAATTTATCTTTCGATACTACTTTGAGTTTTTGTGTTATTTCTATGATTTTAGATGATTTTTGGGCAAATTTGGTAGAATCTTGTTCAGAGACAAAGAAAGGATAGCAGATGCTATCAAACCTGACCTCCGTACATTCCAACGAGCATATCTTGAGCTATAGAGATCTAATTGACGTGTTTTTAATGGTGTTAGAAATCTAACTTTCAGAGCTTTCCAACGATATATAATAGTCTATACTTCTTATCCAGAATAACTACCAAAACTGGCATTAAACACTCACACTTGGCGTTTAACGCCCGAGAAGGGCTAACCTCCCAAGTTGAACGCCCAAAACTGGCATTCAATGCCAGCCAGGGATCAGAAGCCAGCAAATTCACCCCCTTCTCCGCATTCAATGCCTAGATTCCAAATTGAATGCCAGGCATCAACCCAAACATTCACCAAGTGGGCCTCAAATTAAAATTAACATCTTTTAGGGTTAGTATTTACTATTTAAAGAGTAGATCACTTAGGTTAAGAGTGCAATTAACTTAAGATCTTCTTTTACTTTTATTCTATTTTTCTGTAAAGTGTGAGTAACTAAACCTCCTAGTTAAGATTAGGAGCTCTACTTATTTCTATGGATTAGTCTTATTACTCTTCTATTCTAATTAATGTCTGATTCAATTATAAGGTGCTGTTTTCGTTCTTAATCTTATGAATCTAGGGTGGAACGACAGTATGACCCTCATTCTACATGAGCACTTGTGATTCTCGACAGAGCTATCTCGCTTGGTCTAGAGTTTGAAAACACTCCTCCTAAACTAAGGGTTACCTACGGCTGATTGGGATATGTGACATGAAATCCAGTTAGTTTTGGTGTAATTAAGGTTTTTGTGGCACTAAACTAGATTTCTGAACTTCACCCTCTGATCTGAAAAGAATTGACCTTGTCTGTGGCATTTTAGTAAGATCTGGGGAGATTAACTCGCTAAGACTTTAGGTTTTAATCACTTATGGTTTGCCATGGAATGAATCACTTATTCTTAAAATAGTTCGTACGAAGTATTAATCCAGAAAGATAAGCATCTCTGAGACCTTAACTGCTTCCATATATTATCACTTTACCAATCTTTAATTGTTATTCTTTACTTTCTTGTTTTATGTGAATTCAACAACAATAACTCTTTTTCTATTTGCCTGACTAAGTTCTGCAAGATGTAATACCCTAACTTTTAGCACCTCATGATCGCACTAAAAGTCCGGGTGTCACCTACCTCTACTCCTTTAATTTCATACTATATTTATTTAATATTGAGCCTTTGCGAATACGAACCGAAATCCTTAATTAAGAAAACGGAAAGTTTTTTATTTTTAATCACTTAATCACAAAGATATATGTATATATATATATATATATATATATATATATATATATATAGACTTATTTCAAGATTCTCAAAATACACGTCCTATTCCCTCTAAGAACTAAAAACAATAAACGATGAGGGAAAAATAAAATCTAACAACTCAACTTGTAAACATAATCTTCTATGCTCTTGTAGTTCTGCCCTTAAACCTTTGCACATGTAGCTGAAAGGGTGAAAATAGGGGGTAAGAACTGGAAAGTTCTTAGTAGGGTCGGGATTAGAAGTTTTGTTCATTTTATATATACTTGGTCAGCAATAACAATCAACAAGGTACCATCTAGTTCAACAATTAAAGAACACAGAATTCCAACAATCATTTAGCACACCCACAATTACAGAAAATACACTCACAAATAAATATGCACAAACAAGTATGATGCATGTTGTAACACCCTAATTACCCTAAGTCGTATCTCGCGTCGTAAAGCAAAGGTTAATCAAAGGTTACGACAATTCTAAATCTTATACATATTTAAATAGAAGGAAATAATATATTCTAAAATCCCGATGAAGGATTTAAGCTCAAAAACAGATTTCAAAAAGCGCAAAACGCTCTCACAAAGCTACACTAAACGAGACACAAGATATACGTATAGATATCAACACACACACACACACACACACACACACACACACACACACACACACACACACACACACACACACATATATATATATCAAACTATAAGGATCTAGCTGCCGCTCGCAGAGTTTATGCCAGCTAGTTATATACAGACATACAGAGTTTAGAAAGCAAAATAGCTTATACAAATTTTCCTCTCAAAGTATGCCGCTAGGAAAAATAAATACAAAAGTGAGAGATCTTAAACAAAATAATTAAAATGACTTCAAAACAGGATAGAGATCCTCCACTCTGTCACCACCAAGCAACTCACCGAGGTGGATTGTGATCTACATCTGAAAAATAATAATAGAATATGGTATAAGAACTGGAGGTTCTCAGTATGGTAACAGTGCCCAGTAATGTAAGATATAAGACTCCTAGACGCCAGAGGCAATCCTAGAGCTTCATATCCATGATGAGATTCAACTTAAAGCATAACTAAAACTTTAAAACATATCTTAAAACCATAATAATAAAGGGTAATCTAACTTAGTGGATTTCTAAACTAACAAGCCTCCGCTGTCCCACAGCCTTCACCAACCCATCCTCCATGCGATCCCATCGCCACCGGCTTCCGAACCTCCTGAATCCAGTAGAATACACAATTGATACAATGCAAGCAAAGCACACGTATAAGCATATATGTCAAGTAATTCAAATAGGAAATTAGGCATGTTATACAAGTAGGCAAGCAATACAAGTCGGCAAAGCAAGCAAATAGATAAAAGATGCACAGATGAATGCCTATCCTATTGGCTGTGATATCATATTGTCGGTTTAACTGCCAACCCGACACACCTCCATGGAGATGTCACCCTTCGGTCTAATAATGGGAACCCCCGAGATATGGTGCCCGAAACACCATCCAGGATGTCAGTGCCTGCACACTCTAGTGATTCTGAAGGGATGCGAGCGGGATACTCTTGCCACAGACCTCACATCTCAGCGTAAGCGGGATAAACCTACCGTCGTTACGCCACCGCTGCAACCTCGATAGGCAGGATTAACTTGCCGTCCCTGCCAGGCACATAGCGTCTTAACAATTCTCAGTATATAACAGTAATCCAGTAGTTTTCAGAAAGTTATTTTTCAGTATATCAATAATTCATCATTGCATTCCGAGTCCTAGACTCATCTCAACCACTGTCAAGTCATAATTTCCATTCTGAGTCCCAAACTCATCTCAACCACTGTCAATTCATAATTTCTATTCTGAACCCATTAGTTCACTACTTTCACAATTCTTTTAGAACTCTTCAGTTTACCACTTTCACAATTCATTATCAATAATCACCAATACCATACGCCGCCTTTTCACTTAGCTAAAACCATCCTCAGCTCTCCAGAAACCTAAGCTTCCATTTTCTAACTTTTACCAGAAATACCGAGTTTGATCGCCTAGAACCTTTTCTAGGTTTTGACATCCAAAAACAAGCCAAAGAGTCTTATATAAGTGTCACAAAAGTTTACAAGCTTGCCGGGAAGGGGAAACATTTGAAAACAAGGTTTTTATTGAAAAATAGGGCAGTGTGCGTACGGATAGGGGTGTGCGTACGCACGCCCAGAAAGATGTTTAAGAAGTGTGCGTACGCATAGAGGTGTGCGTATGTACAGGGAGTAAAAATTTCCATTCTGCTCATACCCACGATGCGTGTGAACGCCCTCAACAGAATGCACCTTCCAAGTGTGCGTGCGCACACTTTCAAAAATAGACAGCGTGTGTGTGCGCAGACAAACCAGATATTCCAAATTCTGCAACATTCACAGAATTCAGATTTCAGACACCAACTTTCAACGATCATATCTTTCTATACAAAATTCGGATTTCTACAAAATTGATACCGTTTTAAAGCTCTTTAAATTATCTTTGATTTGATATAAAATTTATTCCATTTCAAAAACGGTAGCTCAAGATATAATCCGTTGAAGTTCATCAAAAATACATTTTTACCCAAGGTTCACTAAATTCTCAACTTACCAAATCTTTCAACCAAAACCAAACCAAAACCACACCAACTTTAACTCACATCAGTTCTTACCATGTGTATCACATTCCACCACTCATATCATCAAATTCTCAAACCCAATTATCAATTATATCGCTTTAAACAATTTCTCACATACAAACTCATCAATCATCATTCAATCACTACTAATCATGAGAAATCAACTTCAATTTCAACATCCAACATCATTTATCAACATCAATACCAATATCCATCAAAATAATCCAATCCTATCCTATGGGTCATTAGCCTAAGTGTCTAGAAATATTACATATTACATAGAGAAAACCAAAATCGTACCTTGACCGATTCCCAATATGCACTAAATCACCAAATTGACCTCCACCAAGCTTCCACAAACTCTCAAACTCAATCAAGCCACCAAGTCCACTTTCAAGTCACCAACATTCTCCATATAACACCAATTCAAGCTATATAGCCATAATTCATAGCTAATCAACCTAGGGTTTATTATAATTATAATTTCACAAGGGTTAAGAATAAACTCACCTTACTCAGGATTGATTGGGTCAAACCCAATAGGAACCAAAGGCTAGAGTGTACCTAAACACCCAAAATCACAAAACTTCACTCAAAACCAAAACCAAATTTTCAAATTTCACAAGGGCTTGAAACAGGACAGGAAATTTTGAAATTCTTACCACAATACTTAGCTAGAAGTGACGGACTCGGCGAGAGCTTTGCGTAGCCGCGGATGGCATGCGAATCAAAGCACCGTAACTCGAGATATGATGGATTGAAGAAGAGAGTGAATAGTGTTTTAGCTCTCCCCTCTCACTTCACTCTTGCAGCTGTGTTTTGTGTTTATGAGTGTGGTGAATGAGCTGATGGCTCATTAAAGAAGGTTTTATATGTTGGGCTTGGGCCTAACTTGGGCCCGGTCCTACCCGTTAGCATTTTTGGTCCGTTCGACCCAATTTCGGGCCAAACCTTTAAAATTAACGCCCGCTTTTCAACTTTAAATATTTTTCTAAGGTTTTCTACTATTTTTAATTATTCTCATACAGTATCGAACATACTTAAATCGGTTCTGCTAGTTCATTTACCGGTTTAAATTTTTATGCTATTTTTTGTAGAAAATTACATTTTCTGAATTAGAAAAATCTACTGAATCCAAAAACCATTTTTAAATCTCCTAATTCTCATTCTAAGCTTTCGAAACCTAATTTGGGCAATTTAATTATTTAATTAATCGGTTAGTTAATCGCGATTCTTACACATGTCTATCCCCTACTGCAGGTAATGAGCTCATCTGTCGGTTTCGACCTACTCCCGACGTAACTCAGCAACCTTTGTCTGAGTATGGTTTCCAGTGTCATAACCTCTGTAAGCAACCTCTATGTTACAGGTGCGACTCTCTTGAGCCGATGTATACAAACATAACCTCTGTAAGCAACCTCGGTCTTATAGGTGAGGCTCTTTCCGGTCAATGTATGTATTGATAACCTCTATAAGCAACCTCCGTCTTACAAGTGCGACCATCCCCTGGATTGGCCGATGTATATCTGGAAAGTAAATCTTGGTAGACTCACTACCATATCTCTGCTCGTTTTCAGCAAGTAAACAATTATCTCAGCTCGTTCTCAATTCCAAATAATACTTCTATTTATCTCCTTTTCATTTCACTCGTTCTTTCGTTTCTTTTGTTCCTGCTCTCTACTCTCCTGTGACAGAGGTTCTTTAGATTCTTTTAATCCTTTTTTTTCTTCTTCTTTTATTTTTCTTGTTTTAATACCAGAAATCATCTTCACACTTTTCCCTCATCTCTCCCTAGATGTTTTATGAAGAGTGAATCATAAGATTCTCAACTTAGGTTCGTCTTTCTACAGCTTTTAAGTAAGTTACTATTTAACTCTTCTATTCTGTTATAATACAAATTACTAATGTATAATACATTTCAAAAATACATTGATAATAATCTTAATAAATTAATAACAACAATAATAATTTTTTTTATTACTCAAAACTTATAAGTTAAGCTTTATTATTAAACTTTTATAAATTATTCTAAATATTTGAGCTTTCTAAAATATTTATATTTTTATCCCAACATATTTTATAATTTATTAAAATACTCTTACATATAATATAATTACCAAAATAACTTTATATCTTTTATAAAATACTCATTTTACCGCTAAATTTCTTAATTATTACTTAAAATATCCCAAAACGTAGATAATTACAAAACTAACTTCAGTTTTATTTAAATTACTATTTCAATCTCAAATATAAATCTTATTTTTCTTGATTATAACTTTACCAAAGGACTGAACTCTATTTCCAAAATTTTTCAAGTTTTCTGCTTGATTTTTAAGTCTGTTTTTGAGTTTTACAGTTACCGATTTCTCACAGTTTTTTATTCAATCTTCTAATCACCAAATCTCATCAATTTCCTCAAAATAACACATTACAACAGTCCCAAAACTATTAAAATAATCACAGGTAAATTATTCCTCATAGCCAAACCATCAAATCACAAGCAACAATAATAATTCAACATAAACTCATTCAAACTCAAATAATAATTAACCAAATCAACATTCACTTATCAAATTCATATTTAATTATTATAAAGTTACCAAACTCTACCTCCGTACTAAATCAAAATAATGGAAGCTTCGAAGAAGCTTTTTGATCGAGCTGCTGAAGAAGAAAACATCAAAAATCACCTGTACCAACTAGAATTTCAATTAACCGAATTCCAAGAGAAGGAGAGCTATGTCACTGTCAACTTCTACTGAATAAAAGTGATGTCAATACGTAGAGGAAAAAAATATAAACACTTTTATCGGATTAGATTTTTTATTGGAGTTATGGATCTCAAAATATCGAGGTCAAAAGATATAT
This sequence comes from Arachis hypogaea, assembly GCF_003086295.3. Taxonomy (NCBI): domain Eukaryota; kingdom Viridiplantae; phylum Streptophyta; class Magnoliopsida; order Fabales; family Fabaceae; genus Arachis; species Arachis hypogaea. Next base: position 94,264,517 of record NC_092051.1, on the reverse strand, counting down.
GTTTTCATGCCATTCACGTTCTCTCCCGATTTTCTTTCTTTTTCTTCCCACGGTTACTTGTCTCTTTTTCCTTTGCTTAGTTCGGTGAAGAAGGAAGAAATAAATGAAGCATAGGTGATGATTAATGGAAATGAGGAAACATGTGTCATATTATGTATATACACATATATGCATACAAGCCACCATGGCTTTCTTTCTTTTTCTCCCATTACGTTTGTTAAATGTAACCAAATAATAATATAATAATGATAATATAATCATAATAATAACAATAATAATAACAATAACAATGATAAATCGATAACTAATAGTATATGAGTAATTTTTTTTGTCTAGATTATTTTAGAGTTAAATATATATGAGTTACTAATATAAATGACATTAGTAACTTAAAAGTAAAAGATATACGATAAAGTATTAGTGAAGCTAAACTCATCAAAGGGTATCGATATTTGCTCATATCGGCGGATATCAAACTCGATAATAATATTATTAACAAAACTCTATTTTTAAATTAAAAATATCAATTACTCAAATTAAAATATACATATAATTTTCATTACTTATAAATTACTAGAATTATAGTTTTAATTATATATATATATATATATATATATATATATATTATGAATTTCATTAAATTCAAATAGTTATAAAATTAATTTAATTACTTATAATGAAGTAATTTCTAAAAATAAGGGACTCTAATTTATAAAAATAAATTTTAACTTATTTATATTTATATTTTTAAAATTGTGGGTCATTACACAAGACAATTATTGCTTGCGAATCCAACAATTCTCGTGGGATCGACCCTCACTCACCTGAGGTATTACTTAGACGACTCGGTACACTTGCCAGTGAAGTTGTGCGAGTTTAATTTTTGCACACCAAGTTTTTGGCATCGTTGCCGGGAATTGCTCGTGATTGACAACTACTGGTTGTCTTGTTGCTTAGATCAGGTACTTTTATTAGTTTTTGACAATGTATTTTCTTTTGAGTTTCTAACTTTTGAGGTTTACTTATTTCTCTGTTTTTCTTTCAAAATTTTCATCATTAATTTTCTCTTACTTTCAAAATTTTAAGTTTGGTGTTTCTTAGTAGTTTTTGTTTAATTATTGTTTTTCTTGATTTTCGAAAATTGATCTTGTTTGCTTTTTTTTTTTTGTTCGAATTTTTTTGTTATTATCTCTTATTTGATTTCAAAATTTTTAAGTTTAGTGTTTTTTGGTATTCTTTTGGTGCCTTTCCTTTTGGTGTTATTTTTGTTATTTTATTTTGATTTAATTTTAAATTTTAAGTTTGGTGTCTTTATAGTATTTATCTTTCCTTTTCTAAAAAAAAAAATAATATCGAAAAAAAACCTTTTCTTTTTAAATTTTCTGAAATTCTTGAGTCTTTTTCTGATCTTAGTTTAAATTTTTAAGTTTGGTGTCCCACTAGTGATATTTTTGTTTAAATTAATTTTCTTTAATCATATCTTATTTATCTTTCTTTATCTTTGATCTTTACCTTATCTTTTTCTTTGATTTTTAAATTTTATTATCTTAACTTATCTTTATTTTAAATTCAAATTTTAAAAGGTTTAGTATTTTGTTAGTTTCTTCTTTCTTTCAAATTTGAATTTCAAAATCTTTATTTTACTTCTTCTCTCTAATTTTCGAAAAAATTTTCAAAATAAAGTAAAATGAAATATACAAATATGTAAATTTAAAAAAATATTTACACCAACCAATAATTTAGCACACTGTTGCAACTCCCTGGCAACGGCACCCCAAAATTGATGGGCGAAAAATTACCGTTAAGAAAATATTAATAAAAGCTGCGTTGCAAGTACAGTTCTTTACCGACAAAAATTCCACTTATCAATTTAGAAAGAGTTGTCACAATTTAAGAATAAAATACTGGGAGTAGAATTTTCAGGTCGTCTCTCAACGAGTTGACAAAAGAGTGCAATTTATTGGTCATAAATTTTCTGAGAAATTTTAGAGTTGGAAAATGGTAAAATAAATGATTATAAATTAAAGCAATAAAAATTTACAAGAGGTTTTATATATTTAAAATAAAAAGCTTTGACTAGGAGAAGATTAATTGGAGGTTCTATCCTTGTTGATTTTTCCAAGTATAATAGTAATAGGTTGTTGCTTCTACTTAGTTATCCTTTACCTAATAAGGGAAAGCCAAGTAACTGAACCAACTCTGATTCACAAGTCCTAATCCCTTCCCAGGGAATGATTAGAGTTAGTGACTAGAGAGTCAGCCAACAACTTCCAATTACAAATTAACACTTGAGTATTCCAACTCAAGGGTCTCTTATTAATCTACTCCAAAGTCAAGTTGGGAGCCTACTCCATTGACATGGATGCCATTTTCACAGACATGTAAAGGGAGTAGAAAAGAGACATGGTAATTAAAATTAATTTAGTAAAAAAGCAATGTTTTTGAAATAATAAATTAAGGAAAAATGATATTCAAACCAATAATGAAATTAAATGTAAAAATAACTCTTGCATTAATAATTTCCAAAATCAAAGATATCCATATGGAACTCTGAACAAACTGAATGGAAAATAAAAGAGTAAGGGAATAAGAAAGCGAACTGTAATGATAGAGACTTCAAACGGAGGTAGTAATTCTCTCAAGATCCAATCCAAAAGCATAAACTATAAATCTAAGAATGTGAAGAACTCTAGAGGAAGTAGTATTTTCTCCCTAAGATTCAAAACTAAAACTAAAAACTAAGTGAATATGAATATCTCTTGAGTCTCTTTTTTCCCCCTGCTCTAGTCTGTGTTTTTGGACCAAAAACTGGGTCTAAACTCAGCCCAAAATCGCCCCCAGCTTCTTCTGCAGTTACAACACATTACGCACATCACGCGTACGCATCAGTCACGCATACGCGTCGATGGTCTTCTGCGTGTGTCACGCGTACGCGTCAGTTACGCGTACGCGTCGCTGTGAAAAGCTCCAAGTCACGCACACACGTGAGCCATGTGTGCGCGTCGATCCTCGCTGGTCAGCTCCTTTGTTTCTTGTGTTCCTTCCACTTTTGCATACTTCCTTTCCATCTTCTAAGCCATTCCTGCCCTATAAAGCCTGAAAACACTTAACACACGGATCATGGCATTGAATGGTATAAAGGAGAATTAAAAATTGACAAATTAAGGGCTTGGGAAGCAAGTTTTCAATCATGGAACAAAATTAGGGAGGATTTATAAAACCATGCAATTTGTATGAATAAGTGTGCAAAGAACTGATAAAAATCACTCAATTTAGCACAAAATAAACCATAAAATAGTGGTTTATCCATCTCCCCACACTTAAACATTAGCATGTCCTCATGCTAAACTGGAAGTGTATATGCACTCTAATCGCTCAAGTGTCTAGGGTTAACCCACTCTAATCTCCTCTAGTCATGCTTTCTAAAGCTTTGTTCTTCATCTAACCAATCAACAAATATCTAGTGTACCAATGCAAATATCATGAGATCTTTTCAAGGTTGTAATGGGGCTAAGGTAAGGGTGAGGATATATGTATGGCCAAGTGAGCTATAATTTGAATCTTTGACTAACCTAAGTTTTCACTTACACACACACACTCTATATAATTGTAAAATCATGTCTAGCTACCCATAATCTCACTTTTGTATATTTCACATACTCATGTATCAAATTTTCTTTAATTTCATCACATATGCATTGATCTTTTTATTGGACTTAACATTGGGGTAATTTTGTCCCCTATTTATTTATTTATAATATTTTTTTTATTTTTTTTATTTTTTTTAAAAACATAGTATATCAATGCATGTGGTTTTTATAGTTTCACATGAGCAAGCACCCAAATTATCAAAATTTGTCAATAAAAACAAGATACATTCTCATTAACCCAAGTTTCCATAATTCCCCACACTTAGTTGACACACAATTTCTATCTTAAGCTAACCAAAGATTCAAATGGGATAATTAATTTTTTTTGCTTAAGGCTAGTGATGTGGTAATATAAAGAATAAATGGGGATTGAAAAGGCTCAAAGTAGCAAACAAAGGTAAATGTAATGGTAGGCTATTTGGGATAAGTGAGCTAATATCAAATGATGGCCTCAATCACATGTATGCATGAATATACACTAGACAATGGACATATATAATGGAACAAACCATAGATTACAATCATAGAGAAAAAAACACACAAGAATAAAAATCATGGTTAAATAATGTAACCATATAATTAAGCTCAAAATCTCACAGGTTGTGTGTTCTTAGCTATAAACCATGTTACAAATTACAATCTTCAAACAAGTTTAACACAAATTTTAATTTGAATTAGTGAAATACCATAAAATAGTGTCTTGAAAAGAAACTCATTGCTTCAACGAAGCAGAACATACATGCAAGCAATCTATCCTATCTAATAAAAGAGAAATAACATATTGGTGTTAAGAGAGATAGAGATTACCTCCGGAAGTCAGGTACTGACCTCCCCACACTTAAGGCTTGGCACGATCCTCCGTGCCATCAGTATGGAGAAAGGTGGGGCTGGTAGCATCGCCCCCACTGTCGGACTCGTTATGGCTACCCGTGCTGGTAGGTGAAGTGGAGTCTGGGGTATCCCTTTCTTCCGGAGGTGGGTGAGTACTAACAATGAGCTCCTTCAGATAGTTGTATCAGCACTTGTTGTGGTGCTCCACTTGCTCCATCTGCCAGTCTTGCCGGTCTAACCTCTGAAGGATCTGAAGGAACATCTGAGTAGTGGGTGGTGTAGGAGGTGTGGGTGATGGTGGGGCGAAAGTGGGAGGAGTGTCTAAAGACGGGCTGGGATGTCGGCTAGTAGAGGGTACTGGGGGTCTGGTATACTTTCCATTCGGGACATACTGATCAGCCCTTGGGATCATGGCTTTGGTATCCCCAGCCCTATAGGAGACTCCTGCTGTAGAGACAAGATCTGAAACCAATGTGGGAAAAGGTAAGTTGCCCGCAATCTGCATGTGTCCCATGGCCTGCCGGATGTGTCTTGGTAAGTTAATGGGTTGCTCTGTATGAATGCACCAGATGAGAACAGCCATGTCCGCAGTGAAGGTGGACTCGTGAGTGCTCGGAAAGACATAGTGGGACATAATCTGTGCCCACACGCGAGCCTCCAAGGTAAGTGCAGGAGCTGAGATGCTCTTAGGTCGAGTCTGATGTTGTCCATAGATCCATGTGCTGCCAGGTTGTGTTATGACTCTAAGGACGCTATTCCAGTCAAACTGGTATCTCTGGCACTTGAGAGAGGCCTCTTGGCAAGTGTCCAACCCCTCTGGGCTAGGTGGAAGATCCAATACTCTCTGAATGGCCCCTTCGGAGACAGGTACTTACTTTTGACGAATGATAAACCCCAATTTTATGGTTTATCTTGTACTTAATTTGGGGGATTTTATCATCTTTTCCCACATTTATTCAATGAAACAGCATGGTTTTGTAATTCTCCATTGATTTGTGCTTAAGTGTAAAAACATGCTTTTTAGGCCCTTAAATTGGTGATTTTAAATCACTTTAATTCCATTCGATGCCTTGATGTGTTTGTTGAGTGATTTCAGGTTCATAAGGCAAGTATTGGATGGAAGAAGTGAGGAGAAAAGCATGCAAAGTGGGAGAACTCATGAAGAAATGAAGGAACTGTAAAGCTGTCAAGCCTGACCTCTTCGCACTCAATCAACCATAACTTGAGCTACAGAAGTCCAAATGAGTCGGTTCTAGTTTCATTGGAAAGCTAACATCCGGGGCTTCAAAATGATATAAATTTTTCATAGTTGCTTCGCGTTTAGAGACGTGCACATGCACTATATGTGTGCGCGCCGATGGAGCACGTGATTCACTAAAGTGAAATCGTGGCCAGCGATTTGTAGAGATTTTTGGGCCCAATCCAACTCATTTCTAATGCTATTTCATGCAGAACTCAAGCTTGGGCAAGGGGGAGCAATTATTTGTAGTTTTGGCATCATGTAGGTCAGTTTCTAGAGAGAGAAGCTCCCTCTTCTCTCTAGAATTAGGTTAGGATAATCTCTTCTAGATATAGGTGCAATTACATGTTTTCATCTTATTTCTTTTATGAATTCTTGCCTCTACTCTTTCATTCTCATGATTTGTAGTGTTAATTTCTCGTTTTTCTCTCCTTTGTGATGATGAACTCATGTTGGATTTGGATCTTTTCTTTAATGCAATTTAAGCTTTGATGTTCTTTTATAGTTGATTTGAGTTGTGATCTTACTTTCCTTGCAATTGGTAGTTGGTAGATTTTACTATTTCTTGTCATTTATTATGCTTTCCTTTTATGCCTTCCAAGTGTTTGACAAAATGCTTGGTTGGATGTTAGAGTAGATTTTGAGCATTCTTGGCTTGGAAAGAGTAATTAGGGAATCTTTTGTCATGAAAACCCAACTTACGTTAGTGATCTAGAGTTGTTAGTTAATATCATTTTCAAATACTCTAATCTCTTGCTAATTCAATTAGTGAGTTGATTAGAACTTTTGATTTGAGATTAATGGTGCACGAAATTGTGATCTCCAGGCTCGAACAAATCCTGGTACTGGCTCCAAAGCTTGGTGCTCTGATCTTAATTCATAATTGTCACAACTTCGATACAACTAACCAGCAAGTGCACTGGGTCGTCCAAGTAATACCTTACGTGAGTAAGGGTCGAATTCCACGGAGATTGTTGGTATGAAGCAAGCTATGGTCACCTTGTAAATCTCAGTCAGGCGGATATAAAATAATCATGGAGTTTTCGAATAATAAATAATAGAATAGGGATAGAGATACTTATGTAATTCATTGGTGAGAATTTCAGATAAGCGAATGGAGATGCTTTTCGTTCATCTGAACCTCTGCTTTCCTGCTATCTTCATCCAGTCAGTCTTACTCCTTTCCATGGCTGGCTTTATGTGATACATCACCACTGTCAATGGCTACTTTCGGTCATCTCTCGGGAAAATGATCCAATGCCCTGTCATGGCACGGCTAATCGTCTGGAGGCATCACCCTTGCCAATGGCTTCATCTTATCCTCTCAGTGAATAATATGCTCACGCACCCTGTCACGGCACGGCTATTCATCTGTCGGTTCTTGATCATGCTGGAATAGGATTTACTATCCTTTTGCGTCTGTCACTAACGCCCTGCAATCGCGAGTTAGGAGCTCGTCACAGTCATTCAATCATAGAATCCTACTCGGAATACCACAGACAAGGTTTAGACTTTCCGGATTCTCTTGAATGCCACCATCATTCTAGCTTATGCCACGAAGATTCTGGTTAGGAGATCTAAGAGATATTCATTCTAGCTTAATTCATGTAGAACAGAAGTGTTTGTCAGGCACGCGTTCATAAGGGAGAAGGATGATGAGCGTCACACATAATCATCACCTTCATCACGTTCTTGGGTGCGAATGGATATCTTAGAAGAGAAATAAGAAGAATTGAATAGAAAACAGTAGTACTTGCATTAATCTTTGAGGAACAGCAGAGCTCCACACCTTAATCTATGGAGTGTAGAAACTCTACCGTTAAAAATACATAAGTGAAGGTTCAGGCATGGCCGAGATGGCCAGCCCCCTAAAACGTGATCAATAGTCTCCTAAGATGAACAATGGATTAAAACTGAGACCAAAGATGGTCAAAAAGACTAGTAAAAGGTCCTATTTATAATAAACTAGTCACTAGGGTTTACATGAGTAAGTAATTGATGCATAAATCCACTTCCGGGGCCCACTTGGTGTGTGTTTGGGCTGAGCTTAAGTGTTGCACGTGCAGAGGCCATTTGTGGAGTTGAACGCCAGTTTCTGTGCCAGTTTGGGCGTTCAACTCTGGTTTTGGATCCTTTTTTGGCGCTGGACGCCAGATTTGGGCAGAAGGCTGGCGTTGAACGCCAGTTTACGTCGTCAATTCTTGGCCAAAGTATAGACTATTATATATTGCTGGAAAGCCCTGGATGTCTACTTTCCAACGCAATTAAAAGCGCGCCATTTCGAGTTCTGTAGCTCCAGAAAATCCACTTTGAGTGCAGGGAGGTCAGAATCCAACAGCATCAGCAGTCCTTTTTCAACCTCTGAATCTGATTTCTGCTCAAGTCCCTCAATTTCAGCCAGAAAATACCTGAAATCACAGAAAAACACACAAACTCATAGTAAAGTCCAGAAATGTGAATTTAACATAAAAACTAATGAAAACATCCCTAAAAGTGACTAGATCCTACTAAAAACATACTAAAAACAATGTCAAAAAGCGTATAAATTATCCGCTCATCACAACACCAAACTTAAATTGTTGCTTGTCCCCAAGCAACTGAAAATCAAATAGCATAAAAAGAAGAGAATATACTATAAATTCCAAACTATCAATGAAACATAGCTATAATTAAATGAGTGGGACTTATAGCTTTTTGCCTCTTGAATAGTTTTGGCATCTCACTTTATCCATTGAGGTTCAGAATGATTGGCATCTATAGGAACTTCAGATTTCGAATAGTGTTATTGACTCTCCTAGTTCAGTATGATGATTCTTGAACACAACTTCTTTATGAGTCTTGGCCGTGGCCCTAAGCACTTTGTTTTCCAGTATTACCACCGGATACATAAATGCCACAGACACATAACTGGGTGAACCTTTTCAGATTGTGACTCAGCTTTGCTAAAGTCCCCAATTAGAGGTGTCCAGGGTTCTTAAGCACACTCTTTTTTTTGCTTTGGACCTTGACTTTAACTGCTCAGTCTCAAGTTTTCACTTGACACCTACACGCCACAAGCACATGGTTAGGGACAGCTTGGTTTAGCCGCTTAGACCAGGATTTTATTCCTTTAGGCCCTCCTATCCACTGATGCTCAAAGCCTTGGGATCCTTTTTATTTGCCCTTGCATTTTGGTTTTAAGGGTTATTGGCTTTTTCTGCTTGCTTTTTCTTTTTCTTTCTATTTTTTTTTTCTGCAAGCTTTGTTCTTTGCTGCTTTTTCTTGCTTCAAGAATCATTTTTGTGATTTTTCAGATTATCAAATAACATGTCTCCTAGTCATCATTCTTTCAAGAGCCAACATATTTAACATTCTTAAACAACAACTTCAAAAGACTTATGCACTGTTCAAGCATACATTCAGAAAACAAGAAGCATTGTCACCACATCAATATAATTAAGCTAAGTTCAAGGATAAATTCGAAACTCATGTACTTCTTGTTCTTTTGAATTAAAACATTTTTCATTTAAGAGAGGTGATGGATTCATAGGACATTCATATCTTTAAGACAAAGTTACTAACTACTAATGATCATGTAATGAAGGCACAAACATAGATAAGCACATAACATAGAAAACGAAAAACAGAGAAAGCAAAAACAAGGAATGAATCCACCTTAGTGATGGTGGCGTTTCCTTCTTGAGGAACCAATGATGTCCTTGAGCTCTTCTATGTCTCTTCCTTGTCTTTGTTGCTCCTCCTTCATTGCTTTTTGATCTTCTCTTATTTCATGAAGCATGATGGAGTGCTCTTGATGTTCCACCCTTAGTTGTCCCATATTGGAACTCAATTCTTCTAGGGAGGTGTTGATGTGCTCCCAATAGTTTTGTGGAGGAAAGTGCATTTGAGGCATTTCCGGAATCTCATGGTGATGAGCTTCATACGCCTCTTGCGCTCCATGAGTGGGCTCTCTTGCTTGCTCCATCTTTTTCTTAGTGATGGGCTTTTCCTCTTTAGTGAGGATATCTCCCTCTATGTCAATTCCAGCTGAATTGCATAGGTGGCAAATGAGGTGAGGAAAGGCTAACCTTGCCATGGTGGAGGACTTGTCAGCCACCTTGTAGAGTTCTTGAGGTATAATCTCATGAACTTCCACCTCTTCTCCAATCATGATGCTATGGATCATGATGGCCCGGTCTATAGTAACTTCAGACCGGTTGCTAGTGGGAATGATTGAGCATTGAATAAACTCCAACCATCCTCTAGCTATAGGCTTGAGGTCCAATCTTCTTAGTTGAACCGGCTTGCCTTTGGAGTCAACCTTCCATTGAGCTCCTTCTACACATATGTCCATAAGAACTTGGTCCAACCTTTGATCAAAGTTGACTCTCCTTGTGTAGGGGCTTGCGTTCTCTTCCATGTTTGGCAAGTTGAACGCCAACCTCACATTTTCCGGACTAAAATCTAAGTATTTCCCCCGAACCATTGTAACATAGTTCTTTGGATCCGGGTTCTTACTTTGATCATGGTTCTTGGTGATCCATGCATTGGCATAGAACTCTTGAACCATTAGGATGCCGACTTGTTGGATGGGATTTGTTAGAACTTCCCAACCTCTTCTTTGAATTTCATGCCGGATCTCCGGATACTCATTTCTTTTGAGTTTGAAAGGGACCTCAGGGATCACCTTCTTCTTGGCCACAACATCATAGAAGTGGTCTTGATGGGCTTTGGAGATGAATCTTTCCATCTCCCATGACTCGGATGTGGAAGCTTTTGTCTTCCCTTTCCCTCTTCTAGAGGATTCTCCGGTCTTAGGTGCCATCAATGGTAATGGAAAAACAAAAAGCTTATGCTTTTACCACACCAAACTTAGAATATTGCTCGCCCTCGAGCAATAAACAAAAGAATAGAAGAAGAAGAAGAAATATGGAGAGGGAGAGGGTGATGTGGTTCGGCCAAGAAGGGTATAGAGGGGTTGTGTCGTGTGAATTTGAAGAAGAGTGGAGGGCCTTATATAGGGAAGGGAGGGGGGTTATGGTTCGGCCATATGGGTGGGTTTGGGTGGGAAATTGGTTTTGAATTTTGAAGGTAGGTGGAGTTTATGAGGTAGGTTTATGGGGAAGAGTGGATGGATGTGAGTGGTGAAGGTTTAGTGGGGAAGAGAGATTGAGGTGATTGGTGAGGGGTTTTTTAGGGAAGAGTGTTTGTGGGGTTGTGTGAAAGAGAGTGGTGAGAAGAAGTGAGTGGAGGTAGGTGGGGATCCTGTGGGGTCTACAGATCCTGAGTGGATCCTGTGGGGTCCACAGATCCTGAGGTGTTCAAGGAATTACATCCCTGCACCCCTTAGGCATGTAAAAATGCCTTTGTATCCAACTCTGGGCGTTCAGCGCCAGGTTGGTGGCCATTTTGGGCGTTCAACGCCCATTTGTGTGCCATTTCTGGCGTTGAACGCCATAACCATGCCTGTTCTGGCGTTCAGCGCCAGAACCATGCTCTGTTCTGGTGCTGAACGCCAGACAGATGCTCCTCCAGGGTGTGATTTTTCTTCTGCTGTTTTTGATTCCGTTTTCAATTTTTATATTTATTTTGTGACTCCACATGATCATGAACCTAAGAAAATATGAAAAACAATAAAAAATTAGATAAACATTGGGTTGCCTCCCAACAAGCGCTTCTTTAATGTCAATAGCTTGACAGTGGGCTCTCATGGAGCCTCACAGATGTGCAGAGCTTTGTTGAGACTCTCCAACACCAAACTTAGAGTTTGGATATGGGAGTTCAACACCAAACTTAGAGTTTGGTTGTGGCCTCCCAACACCAAACTTAGAGTTTGACTGTGGGGGCTCTGGTTGACTCTGCTTTGAGAGAAGCTTTTCAAGCTTCCTCTCTATGGTTGCAGAGGGAGATCCTTGAGTTTTGAATACAAGGGAGTTCTCATTCCATTGAAGGACTATTTCACCTCTGTCAACATCAATCATAGCTCTTGTTGTGGCCAGGAAAGGTCTTCCTGGGATGATGGATTCATCCTCTTCCTTTCCAGTGTCCAGGACTATGAAATCAGTAGGTATGTAAAGGCCCTCAACCTTTACTAATACATCTTCTACTTGTCCATAAGCCTGTCTTCTTGAGCTGTCTGCCATCTCTAGTGAGATTTTAGCAGCTTGCACCCCATAGATTCCCAGTTACTCTATTACGGAGAGGGGCATGAGGTTTATTCCTGAACCAAGGTCACACAGAGCCTTAAAGATCATGGTGCCTATGGTACAGGGTATTATGAACTTTCCAGGATCCTGTCTCTTCTGAGGCAATGTCAGTTGATCCAGATCACTTAGTTCATTGATGAACAAGGGAGGTTCAACTTTCCAAGCATCAATGCCAAACAATTTGGCATTTAGCTTCATGATTGCACCAAGAAACTTGGCAGTTTGCTCTTCTGTAACATCCTCATTCTCTTCTGAAGAGGAATACTCATCAGAGCTCATGAAGGGTATAAGGAGGTTCAATGGAATCTCTATGGTCTCTAGATGAGCCTCAGAGTCCTTTGGTTCCTCAGAGGGAAGCTCCTTATTGATCACTGGACGTCCCAGGAGGTCTTCCTCCTTGGGATTCACATCCTCTCCTCTCCTCACAGGTTCGGCCATGGCGCTTATGTCAATGGCCTTGCACTCTCCTTTTGGGTTCTCTTCTGTATTGCTTGGGAGAGTACTAGGAGGGATTTCAGTGATCCTTTTACTCAGCTGGCCCACTTGTGCTTCCAGATTTCTAATGGAAGACCTTGTTTCATTCATGAAACTTACAGTGGCCTTAGATAGATCAGAGACTAGATTTGCTAAATTAGAAGCATTTTGTTCAGAGTTCTCTGTCTGTTGCTGAGTTGATGATGGAAATGGCTTGCTATTGCTAAACCTGTTTCTTCCACCATTATTAAAGCCTTGTTGGGGCTTTTGATCCTTCCATGAGAAATTTGGATGATTTCTCCATGTTGAGTTATAGGTGTTTCCATAAGGTTCACCTAAGTAATTTACCTCTGCTATTGCAGGGTTCTCAGGATCATAAGCTTCTTCTTCAGAAGATGCCTCTTGAGTACTGTTGGATACAGCTTGCATTCCATGCAGATTCTGAGAAATCATATTGACTTGCTGAGTCAATATTTTGTTCTGAGCCAATATGGCATTCAGAGTATCAACTTCAAGAACTCCCTTCTTCACAGGCGTCCCATTGCTTACAGGATTCCTTTCAGAAGTGTACATGAACTGGTTATTAGCAACCATGTCAATGAGTTCTTGAGCTTCTGCAGGCGTTTTCTTTAGGTGAATGGATCCACCTGCAGAGGTATCCAATGACATCTTAGATAACTCAGACAGACCATCATAGAATATATCCAGGATGGTCCATTCTGAGAGCATGTCAGAAGGACACTTTTTGGTCAACTGTTTGTATCTTTCCCAAGCTTCATAGAGGGATTCACCTTCTTTCTGTCTGAAGGTTTGAACATCAGCTCTAAGCTTGCTCAGCTTTTGAGGAGGAAAGTACTTGGCTAAGAAAGCCATGACCAGCTTATCCCAAGAGTTCAGGCTGTCCTTGGGTTGAGAATCTAACCATAATCTAGCTCTGTCTCCTACAGCAAAAGGGAAAAGCATGAGCCTGTAGACTTCAGGATCTACTCCATTAGTCTTAACAGTATCACATATCTGCAAGAATTAAGTTAAGAACTGAAAAGGATCTTCAGATGGAAGTCCATGAAACTTGCAGTTCTGCTGCATCAGAGAAACTAACTGAGGTTTCAGCTCAAAGTTGTTTGCTCCAATGGCAGGAATGGAGATGCTTCTTCCATGTAAATTGGAATTAGGTGCAGTAAAGTCACCAAGCATCTTCCTTACATTATTATTATTTTCGGCTGCCATCTTCTCTTCCTGTTCGAAAATTTCTGAAAGGTTATCTCTGGATTGTTGTATTTTAGCTTCTCTTAATTTTCTCTTCAGAGTCCTTTCAGGTTCTGGATCTGCTTCCACAAGAATGTTCTTATCCTTGCTCCTGCTCATATGACAAAGAAGAAGGCACAGAAAAATAATAATAATAATAGAGATCCTTTATACCACAGTATAGGGATCCCTTTGTGAGTGGAAGAAAAGAGGGGGGACAAAGAATGTGATGTAAAGGAAGAAGCACAACTATACGGATGGAAGAGATGTGAGATGAGATGTTAGGATATGAATGAATAAATAGAATAGGATGGGGGAGGGATAATTTTCGAAAATTATTTTGAAAAAGAGTTAGTGATTTTTGAAAAATGGTTTTTGAAAAATGTTAGTAATTTTTTTTTTTTGAAATCAAAAATAAAAAATAAAAATAATTAGTTAATAAAAAAGAAATTTTTGAAAAAGTGGGGAGATATTTTCGAAAATTTGAGAGAGAGAGAGTTAGTTAGGTAGTTTTAAAAAAGTTAAGAAACAAACAAAAAGTTAGTTAGTTAGTTGAAACAAATTTTGAAAAGATAAGAAGTTAGGAAGTTAGAAAAGATATTTTGAAAAGATATTTTTGAAAAAGATAAGATAAGAAGATATTTTTGAAAAGATATGATAGAAATTAGTTTTGAAAAAGATTTGACTTTTAAAATCTCAATTAATGACTTGATTCATAAGAAATCACAAGATATGATTCTAGAACTTAAAGTTTGAATCTTTCTTAACAAGTAAGTAACAAACTTCAAATTTTTTTTTTGAATCAAAACATTAATTGTTTATGTTATTTTCGAAAATTTAATACAAAAATAAGAAAAAGATTTTTGAAAAATATTTTTGGAATTTTCGAAAATAACTAAGAATTTTGAAAAAGATTTGATTTTTGAAAAAGATTTTGAAAAAGATAAGATTTTCAAATTGAAAATTTGATTTGACTCATAAGGAAACAACTTGATTTTAAAAATTTTTGAAAGAGTCAATCCAAATTTTCGAATTTGATGAGAGAAAAAGGGAAAGATATTTTTTTGATTTTTGAAATTTTTATGAAAAACATGAAAATTATGCAATGCATGAAATTTTTAGATCAAAACAATGAATGCATGCAAGAATGCTATGAATGTCAAGATGAACACCAAGAACACTATGAATGTCAAGATGAACATCAAGAACATATTTTTGAAAAATTTTTAATGCAAAGAAAACATGCAAGACACCAAACTTAGAAATCTTTCATGTTTAGACTCTAAGAAACGAAAAATGCATATGAAAAACAATAAAAGACACAAAACAAAAAATCATCAAGATCAAACAAGAAGACTTACCAAGAACAACTTGAAGATCATGAAGAACACTATGAATGCATGATATTTTCGAACAAATGCAAGATGCATATGCAATTGACACCAAACTTATAACATGACTCAAGACTCAAACAAGAACACAAAAATATTTTTGATTTTTATGATTTTCTAATTTTTTTGGATTTTTATTTTATATTTTTTGAAAATTAAAAGGAAAAATGAGGATTCCAAAATTTTTAATATGAATTCCAGGAATCTTGCCATGTTAGTCTAAAGCTTCAGTCCAGGAATTAGACATGGCTCACTAGCCAGCCAAGCTTTCAAAGAAAGCTCCAGTCCAAAACACTAGACATGGCCAATGGCCAGCCAAGCTTTAGCATGTAAATCAGAAACAGTAGCAGGTGGATTAACTCCAACTAGCTTGCTCTTGATAACAAATTGCTGCCTCAGTCCAAATAAATTTAGACATGGCTTTACAGCCAGCCAGGCTTCAACATATAATTACATGGGCTGGAGTGATTAGTTGAATACCAATCCCAAAGTAGTTTGGGTATGGCTTTACAGCCAGATATGATTCAACATATTTCATGAAACACTAGAATTCATTCTTAAAAATCTTGAATAAAATTTTTGAAAACATTTTTTATTTTTTTTCGAAAATAGATGAGAAAATTTTAGAAATATTTTTGAAAAATTTTTGAAAAGAAAACGAAAAGAAAATTACCTAATCTGAGCAACAAGATGAGCCGTCAGTTGTCCAAACTCAAACAATCCCCGGCAACGGCGCCAAAAACTTGGTGCTGTTGCCGGATCAAAAGGGAATCTGGCACTGATGTTACCGGACCAAAAGCTTGCCGAAGACTCAAACAATCCCCGGCAACGGCGCCAAAAACTTGGTGCACGAAATTGTGATCTCCAGGCTCGAACAAATCCTGGTACTGGCTCCAAAGCTTGGTGCTCTGATCTTAATTCATAATTGTCACAACTTCGATACAACTAACCAGCAAGTGCACTGGGTCGTCCAAGTAATACCTTACGTGAGTAAGGGTCGAATCCCACGGAGATTGTTGGTATGAAGCAAGCTATGGTCACCTTGTAAATCTCAGTCAGGCGGATATAAAATAATCATGGAGTTTTCGAATAATAAATAATAGAATAGGGATAGAGATACTTATGTAATTCATTGGTGAGAATTTCAGATAAGCGAATGGAGATGCTTTTCGTTCATCTGAACCTCTGCTTTCCTGCTATCTTCATCCAGTCAGTCTTACTCCTTTCCATGGCTGGCTTTATGTGATACATCACCACTGTCAATGGCTACTTTCGGTCATCTCTCGGGACAATGATCCAATGCCCTGTCACGGCACGGCTAATTGTTTGGAGGCATCACCCTTGCCAATGGCTTCATCTTATCCTCTCAGTGAATAATATGCTCACGCACCCTGTCACGACACGGCTATTCATCTGTCGGTTCTCGATCATGCTGTAATAGGATTTACTATCCTTTTGCGTCTGTCACTAACGCCCTGCAATCGCGAGTTAGGAGCTCGTCACAGTCATTCAATCATAGAATCCTACTCGGAATACCACAGACAAGGTTTAGACCTTCCGGATTCTCTTGAATGCCGCCATCATTCTAGCTTACGCCACGAAGATTCTGGTTAGGAGATCTAAGAGATATTCATTCTAGCTTAATTCATGTAGAACAGAAGTGTTTGTCAGGCACGCGTTCATAAGGGAGAAGGATGATGAGCATCACACATAATCATCACCTTCATCACATTCTTGGGTGCGAATGGATATCTTAGAAGAGAAATAGGAAGAATTGAATAGAAAACAGTAGTACTTGCATTAATCTTTGAGGAACAGCAGAGCTCCACACCTTAATCTATGGAGTGTAGAAACTCTACCGTTAAAAATACATAAGTGAAGGTTCAGGCATGGCCGAGATGGCCAGCCCCCTAAAACGTGATCAATAGTCTCCTAAGATGAACAATGGATTAAAACTGAGACCAAAGATGGTCAAAAAGACTAGTAAAAGGTCCTATTTATAATAAACTAGTCACTAGGGTTTACATGAGTAAGTAATTGATGCATAAATCCACTTCCGGGGCCCACTTGGTGTGTGTTTGGGCTGAGCTTAAGTGTTGCACGTGCAGAGGCCATTTGTGGAGTTGAACGCCAGTTTCTGTGCTAGTTTGGGCGTTCAACTCTGGTTTTGGATTCTTTTCTGGCGCTGGACGCCAGATTTGGGCAGAAGGCTGGCGTTGAACGCCAGTTTACGTCGTCAATTCTTGGCCAAAGTATAGACTATTATATATTGCTGGAAAGCCCTGGATGTCTACTTTCCAACGCAATTGGAAGCGCGCCATTTCAAGTTCTGTAGCTCCAGAAAATCCACTTTGAGTGCAGGGAGGTCAGAATCCAACAGCATCAGCAGTCCTTTTTCAACCTCTGAATCTGATTTCTGCTCAAGTCCCTCAATTTCAGCCAGAAAATACCTGAAATCACAGAAAAACACACAAACTCATAGTAAAGTCCAGAAATGTGAATTTAACATGAAAACTAATGAAAACATCCCTAAAAGTGACTAGATCCTTCTAAAAACATACTAAAAACAATGTCAAAAAGCGTATAAATTATCCGCTCATCAATTAACTAGAAATGTTTGACTTTCTCTAATGGAAGATAACTCACACCTTCCAACATTTGGGATGACGAAATAAGATAAATTCTTGTTAAGTATTGTTATGTTTAATGACTAGGATAGAAAGCCTATGATCTCAAACCTTGCCATGAATGTCTCTCTTTATTACTTGCTTTCTTTAGTTACTTGCTTGATTCATTCTTCTTGTCATTTAATTCTTGCACCTTTACTTTCTTGCCCCTTATTAATCAAACCCCCTTGTCCCCTTCATAGCCAATAATTGACCACTTCATTGCAATTTCTTGTGAGACGACCTGGAGTCTAAATACTTCGGTTAATTTTTATTTGGGGTTTGTACATGTGACAACACCATATTTTAATTTGATGTGAGAGTTTTTTGTTGGTTTGGAGCTATGCTTACAACGAAGTAATTCCTTTCTTTAGGAAGAAAATCTAGACCGACAACAAATTCTCAACTATCAACAAACATAGACAGACTGCAGGGTAGGTGAGTAGAAGTTGGAGTAGAATTCAACTACCCATGATAGGTTGGCCTCCCGCAGCTGCCTCCTTAAGAATCCCCACTGTCTCCTTTCAATGCGGGGCTCTACAAAATCAGCAAAGTATGTTGGAAGAATGAGTAGGTGTTTATTATTGTAGTTTCTCTCAGCTAGGATAGGGAACATCTGCTCACAGTAACGGTTAGTGAACCGAGCAGAGTCCCTAGCAGGAAATGCCCTTTCTGCCTAATCAACTTTGATTGTCCGCTTCACTCGCTTCGTGGGTGGCTTAATGCTTGTAGTGGGTTGCGCCTTAGCCGCCGCTCTTTTAGTGCCCTTCCTTGCCGGTGTCTTGTCAGTAGCCTTCTCTTTTCCTTTCTTGGTACACATCCTAAGGAAGAAAGAAAGAGAAATAATGTTAAATATAGATAGCTAAAAACCAGAAGGAAGAAATTCCAAGTGATAATAAATGCCAAAGAAAAAGGAATGTCTTATACATGGTAGCTACAACATGCATGGAAGACATTAATTAAAATCATGAAGGCAATTCATAACAATTATATGCAAGAAGGTTAAAAGCATGCAAGTAATAGGCATGAGAAGCATAACTCAAGCATCAATTATTAAATGGACCAAATTAATGAGCATTTGTATGATGACAATTGTGAATGATATACTCAATACATGTGGATTGCAAGAGTTGTGAAAAAGAGGCATTAAAGTGTAAGAATAAAATAGAAAAGAAGTCCAAATGCTATAAAAGCTTTTTCACAAACACTTAGTGTGCAAGTTAAAATAGAAATTAAAATAATTAATCCAAATATATATGAGACCCAAAATAAAATGTCAATTGTCAAATTACTCCTCATAATATCCACAAGCTCAAATATAATTAAGTATTCACCCAAATAAAGCTCCAACATCAACATAAAAATCAAGATAAAAGAATAAGAAAGAAGGTATAATTAACTAATCTAATTAAAAATAAATAAAACAAACAAATGCAATAAAGAAAAGAAGAAGGAAAGAGTAGGAGAGAGGAAGAAGAGAAACCTTTAGAAGAAAATGAAAATAGAATGTTGAGTGGAAGTAAGAATGAGAGAAGAGAAGTGAGAATAGAAGAGAAAAAGAAAAGGAAATTGTAATTGCCAGCGTTGGTGGCTCTGGTGGTAGTTCGCCAGTGGTGGTGGAAGAAGGGAAGAAGAAAGAAGTAAGAAGTAAGGAGTAAGAATAGGGAAAGAATGAAGAAGAAGAAAGAAAGAAGAATTAGGATTGAAAGAGAAGTAGGATTTGGAAAGGGGAAATAAGTAAAACTGGCGGCGTGCTGATTAGGTGATGCGGCGCATGCGACGCGCACGCGCACCCCATGCGTACGCATGGTTGCGCAAAAGTGGAGGTGACGCGCAAGCGTGAGGTACGCGTACGCGTGACCTTGGTTGTGCTATTCGCGCAATTCCAGCCTCGCACATGCACAACTCTCTATTCGATTGTACTCGGGCCAAAATTGCATGCGACGCGTGCGCGTCAGGCACACACACGCGTGGATGGCCATAAAGTGAAAGTGACGCATATGCGTGGGTGAATTTTTGCCTCCAGCATACTTCTGGCGTCAGACCATCACAACTCTCTATCAAAACACATATTTACGCCGATTTCCAGGGCCACACATGCATGTCTTAGACGCTTACGCGTGGGTTGCCAAAACCGCAGGTGACGCGCATGTGTTAGGTACGCATACGCGTGAGCTTGCTTGTGCGCAAGGCACGCTTCCTACACAGCTCCCACATAACTCTCTGTTTAATCCTAAAGGGTTGCACATTCACGCATGACGCGTACGTGTCATAGACGCTTGCGTGTCGAACACCATTTTTTTTAATATGCAGAAAAAAGGTAATTATGCAGAACTGAACACTGATAAAAATAACATAGAACTAATAATAAAAATGAAAGATCATACCATGGTGGGTTGTCTCCCACCTAGCACTTTTCTTTAACATCTTTAAGTTGGACAGTCCACAAACTCAATCTTCTTTTGTTGGTGGATCCTCCAAGAGGAAGATCTCCAGTTCCTTGTTGTTCTTCATCTTCTCACCATGATATAGCTTCAAGCGGTGGCCATTGACTTTGATGAATTTGGAGCTTGAAGGATGACTCAGGTGAAAGACTCCGTATGGTTCTGCCTTCTCTACTCTATAGGGTCCTTCCCACCTTGATCGCAGCTTGCTTGGCATAAGCCTCAACCTTGAGTTGTAGACCAGGACTAACTCCCCCAGTCTAAACTCTCTTCTCTTGATATTCTTGTCATGCACAGCCTTCACCCTCACTTTGTATAACGTAGAGTTCTCATATGCTTCGAGTTGAAGGTTCTCTAATTCCTGTAGTTGCAACTTCCTTTCAGCGCCGGCTCTCTCCAATCCCATGTTGCATTCTCGTACCACCCAGAAATCTTTGTACTCCACCTCCACTGGGAGGTGACAAGCCTTTCTATAAACTAGGCGGAAGGGACTCATTCCGATTGGTGTCTTGTATGCTGTCCGATATGCCCAAAGCGCATCTGCAAGCCTGGTACTCCAGTCTCTTCTATGAGGCTTGATAATCTTCTCCAGGATACGCTATATCTCTCTGTTAGACACCTCGGCTTGTCCATTGGTCTGAGGATGGTAAGCCGTCGCCACCTTGTGAACAATGCAATGTTTCTTTAGTAGACTTGTCAATCTCCTGTTACAAGAAAGAGTGCCTTGATCACACACGATTGCTCGTGGTGATCCAAAGCGACAGATAATATTGTTTCGAACAAAAGAGACAACAACGTTAGCATCATTAGTATGGGTAGGAATTGCTTCCACCCATTTAGAAACATAATCAACAGCTAACAAGATGTATAAGAAACCACTAGAGTTTGGAAATGGACCCATGAATTCAATACCCCAAACATAAAAAATTTCACAAAACAACATAAGTTGTTGGGGTATCTCATCCCTCTTGGATATATTCCCAAACCTTTGGCATGTGGAGCAGGATTCACAGAAAGCAGTTGCATCCTTAAATAGTGTGGGCCACCAAAATCCACAATCCAAAATTTTTCTAGCAGTTCTTTGAGGACCAAAATGTCCACCACTTTCAAAAGAGTGGCAGGCCTCTAAAATTGACTGAAATTTTGATTGTGGCACACACCTTCTAATTATTTGGTCAGCACCACATCTCCATAAATATGGGTCATTCTATATATAATATTTAGACTCGCTTTTAAGCTTGTCCCTTTGATGCTTAGTAAAATTAGGAGGAAAGGTACGACTAACCAAATAATTAGCTATAGGTGTATACCAAGGAACCACCTCAGATATTGCGTGCAAGCTATCAAATGGAAAAGCATCATTAATAGGAGTGGAGTCATTCTTAATGTGCTCTAGGCGACTCAAGTGGTCCGCCATTAAATTTTGGGAACCACTCCTATCTTTGATTTCTAAATCAAATTCTTGCAGCAACAATATCCAACGTATTAACCTTGGTTTGAACTCCTTTTTAGCTAATAAATATTTTAGAGCTGCATGGTCTGAGTATACTACTACCTTAGTACCAAGTAAGTAGGCTCGGAATTTATCCAGAGCAAAAATAATAGCCAGAAGCTCTTTTTCAGTGGTAGTATAATTAGACTGAACATCGTCTAAGGTCTTAGAAGCATAAGCAATTATATAAGGGTCTTTACCTTCGCATTGAGCCAGCGCCACTCCTACTGCATAGTCAGAGGCGTCACACATTATCTCAAATGGCTGGCTCCAGTCTGGCCCTCTCACAATCGGAGCTTGAGTCAAGGCAATCTTCAGCTTATCAAACGCTTCCATACAGTCCTCAGTCAGCTCGAACTCAACATCCTTCTGCAGCAATCGAGATAAAAGTAGTGCTACCTTATTGAAGTCCTTGATAAATCGCCGGTAGAAACCTGCATGACCAAGAAACAAACGGACTTCCCTCACGGAGGAGGGGTAAGGTAAACCAGAAATAAGATCTACCTTTGCTGGATCAACTAAAATACCAGTATTTGAAACAACATGTCCTAGAACAATACCTTGTTTTACCATAAAATAAAATTTTTCAAAATTCAATACAAGGTTTGAACTAACACACCTGTCTAATACTCTAGCTAAACTATCCAAGAAAAGGTTAAATGAATCACCATACACACTAAAGTCATCCATGAAAACTTCCATATAGTTCTCAAGAAAATCTGTGAAAATGCTCATCATGCATCTTTGAAACGTAGCCGGTGCATTACATAAGCCAAAAGGCATTCTCTTATATGCATACGTTCCAAAGGGACATATAAAAGTTGTTTTCTCCTGATCTTCAGGAGCTATATGAATTTGAAAATAGCAGTGTAACCATCCAGAAAATAGTAGTGTGATTTACCAGATAGGCGATCAAGCATTTGATCGATGAACGGTAACGGGTAGTGATCCTTGAGAGTAGCCTGGTTGAGACGCCTATAATCAAAGCACACCCTTGATAGTGGATGGATTCGTTGTTGATCTAGAATTTCAAAACATAAAATTCCATCATTGAAAGTATAGTCTAAATCAACAATTAATCCCCAATCAAATGTTTAATCCAAAGGATGTGTCACAATTCAAAACCAATTCAATTCCGGGAGTTTCAATTCCCGGGTCGTCTCCCAATGACGCTTGAGACCAATGAGTGTGCAATCTTGGTTGTGAGGATCATGGGGTTTTTAATAAAGGGATAAACATATAAAGCAATGAAAGAACAAGAAAAATTGTAATAGATGAACTAATAAAGGAATCAATGAAGTAACTATGCAATATATACAAGTAAAGTATAGAGGGAACTAATGTAAATGTGAATAAAGAAAATTAAGCATAAAAGGCATCTTGACTTGGAGTGAGCTAAGGGTCCTTTCCTTGTTGGAACCACAACTATGACAACTAGAATGGATTAATCTCACTTGATCAACCTCACATCGGAGAGTAAGTTAAATGAGCATAAGTGTTCTTAACCCACAAATCCTAAATTGCTTGCTAATCAGCTTAGCAAAAACATAGCGTTAGTGGGAACAAGAATAATTAACAATCCAAAATTGACACTAAATGTTGGACATTCCAACTCTAGGAACCCAATAACTCACTTTTCCCAAGCCAAGAGATAGAAAACTAGGTTGGCAAAAACCAAATGTAACAAATGATCTCAATCAACAATAAAGACTCAAGAAAGCACGTAATAATCATCAAATATCAAATTTATCAACAAGAAATAGAAATTACAAGAGAGAAGTGAAATTGAACTATAACTTGAATTATAAGAAAGAGTAAGAACAATGTAACTATAAAGAGTAATGACAAAGAGATACTTACAATGGAAATTAGCAAAATCCAAGATCAAAATTGAAATGGCACTTGAATGTAAAAACCCTAGTATAAACCCTAGTAGAGAAGATGATGAAAAACTTAAAGAAAAACTACACTAAAAGGCTATCTACTACAACTCCTAAGCTACACTAATGTTATGCTACGGTATGGTCTTCATTCTCCCTTCCTTATGAGCTAAATGGCTTCAGAAATGGGCCTCAAATCCATCAAAACCGCGAGTCATGTCATATTTTAATGAAGGCATGTGCGTCCACCTGTGCGGACGCACAGATGTGTGTGTTCGCACACTCTGTGAAAAATCTCGACCCGTGTGTACGCACAGGAAGTTGTGCGCATGCACACTAGGCGATGCTTGATTGGAACGCGCGATGCGGCTCACGTGCACGCGTGGCTCTGATCTGGTGGCTGTGCGTACGCACGCATGTCTGTGCGTCCGCACACTAGGCTGAGCTCTTCTGCTTTGATTCTTCATGCTTCCTCTCTTTGAATGCTCTTCTTTCATTTTCTCGAAGCCATTCCTGCCTTATACCTCTGAAATCACTCATAGATAATATCAAGGCATCGAATGGAAGGTAAATGGAATAAAATTAATCAAATTAGGCACAAAAGAGCATGTTTTCATAATCAAGCACAAATTTGGAGGCAAGTTCAAATGCATGCTATTTAGTGGAATAAGTGCAAGTTTATATGATGAAATCCATTCAATATCAACCAAAAATCATCATCAAATATGGACTCATCAATTCTCTCACACTTAAACACTAGCATGTCCTCATGCTAAGCACTCAAAGGAGATAGATGAAAGGAAAACAATTTATTCTATGTACTACCTAAATGCATGCAATTAACCTAAAGGTTACTACCAATATGTACTATGCAAAGAGTTGGTAAAACAAACCATGAAATTCCAATCCATCACAAGAAGGCTTTGGGGCAAATGCAAAGAGTTTATGCACTAAAATATTATCCAAGGAATTGAATTGAACTTTTCAAGACTAATCAACAAACAACTTGCAAGAACATACAACATGAGATGCAAGAACATTAAATTGAGTGATCGAACCCCTCACTGGATGTGTATTCACTCAATTCGCTCAATGTTTAGGGTTTTAATCACTCAATTCTCCTTTTTTTATGCTTGTCAAAGATTTGCACTTCATCCAACAATCAACTACTATTTGATGCATGAAAGACAAATATCATGAGGTCTTTTGAGGGTTATAATGGGGCCAGGGTTTAGGTAGGATAAATATGGTTAAGTGGACTTAAAGAATTAGTTCCTTGATTAGCTTAAGTGTCCACCTAATCCTATATCACCTATATACTCATTAAGAATGCAACCAAGCTACCCAAATTCTTCCTATCTCACCTTACTCATGCACTTTCTTTTCAAAACATGAACATATGCATCCTTTATTTCAACTTTTTATTTCACTTCCTATTATGCACAGTTTTTTTTTTTTTAATTATTTCTTGCCTTTGTTAGCACAAGAGATGCATATGACCTAAGACAAAGAATACATGAGCATTTTTTTAACTGCCAATTTTTCACAATGAGTTCCACGCCTTATCACCAATGCTTCCTAACAATGCCACCCCCCACACTTAGAATATACGCACTAATCCACCCAAGCTAATCAAAGACTAATTCAAGGATATCAATGGTTTTTCGCTTAAAGGGAAGTAATGTGCTAAAATTAGGACAAAAGGGAATTACAGGCTCAACAGGGGTTCACAATGGTGAGTACAAGGGTTGGCCATATAGGTTGGTGAGTTTAACATAAAAAATAGCCTCAATCATGCTAAATGCATCCAAACAACAAATACAGGATATAAGGAATCATGCAAATCAATGATCACAATAAAAAAAAAGAGTGAAATCACACCAGAACAAACATTATGGTTGAAAAATGCAACCATCTATCAAGGCTCAAATCTTACAAGGTATGTTGTTCTAGCTCTTTTCAATGTTCCACAAATAGAAAATTTCAAGCAAGTTGGAAAACACAAAATTTTTCTTCAATTCAACCGATGGTGTGCCCAAAGAAAAATTTCATGGCAATTTCTTGGTGTTTCACCAAAACTTATTCATTCTAACATGCAACATGCAAACATTAACTACCACATAACTATGAACTATGAAGAGATATGTACAAACAAACCAACTAAGATGCAATAAAGATAAAGCTACTAAAACTGAATAAAAAGAACAAAATGAGTATTGCAAAGTGTTTTGAGAAAAGAAATTTTTACCCCCACGCGAAGTCGATCCTCCCTCACACTTAGTTCGTGCACGGTCCTCCATGCTTGCTTAGGATCCGGGAGAATGAGAACTTCGGGGCCACCTTCAGCTGCTGGTGTCGGGAATGGGTTGGTCACCTTCATCATACTCCTCCCCAACTAGCTCGGATGAAGCCTCAGGAATTAGGCCGGGGTCTCTTCCTTCTAGCTTTGCCGCTATCCACTCAAAATGCTTGTGCTCCAAATGCTCTATGCGGTGGATATTGTGCAAGATGTCTCGGAATAGATCCGGAAGAGATTGGAGAATCGGTAAAGGAGTCGATGAGCTTAGTAGACTTGATGGTGGTGCTACGGGTGCCTTCCTCTTCGAGGGTGTCTTATCTGATGATCCATCCAATTCTCCCCTCGAAATGAACTTGTTGCCTCTTGGAAACTCGAACATTATATCCATTGGTTGCCTCTCTACCCCTGCTGCGTTTGCTAAGCGCATCACCATCAACAGAAATGGAATGTTGATGTTCTTCTTCTCAACCAATTTCCAAATCGATTTGCGTAATAAAGGTGCCATGGCTATATGCTTCCCTTCCATAATAGCTCACAGTAGCAAAGCAGTTTGAAATCTCACATGGGTAGTGTGGGTGCTCGAGATGATGTAGTCCGCCACAATCTAATGCCATATACGAGCTTCGGTATTCAAATCAGAGTATGCAATACTGGTGGGAACAGAATTTCTCTCTTTGCTATACTCCCAAGATGCACCAGGACGGCCTATTCTCTCAAGAATGGGAGTTAGAGATATTCTTCCTTTGAACACATCCACCTTTATCTTGAAATAATCATCCTTGTCAAGCGGAATATGGGGGATGTTCAGAATAGCTTCTAGAGCTTCATTGGACGTATCCAACATCCTTCCCCGGAGGAATACTGACTTTGTTTCCCAAGCTTGGTAGTTCACATAGAATTCCCGCACTATAGTCTCATTTACTTCAATGGATTCTCGCTCGAGAAATCCCTACTGAATCGAGGCAATCCGTTGATGAATACTCATCTTATACAGGCTTGGAACCTTCAACGGCCGCTCCCAATGGATTGTGCGCTTCTCAATAGCCTCGTATTGACAGTAGGCTCTTCGGTTGACCAAGGTATTCGGTTTATCCCTTGGGCGATCCCACCAAACATCAGGAAAGCGAGCGGTAGTTTGCTCAACTGGTGAAGTAACCGGTGCCTTACCCTTTTTTCTCATCCTAAAAATAATAATAAAAGAATTTCGTGATCATAGGGCAACAATAAAATAAAATCACTAAGGAAGCATGACGTTAGGATTTTTGCCAGTAAAGAATTTCATAAAAACAGTCGCGTTGTAGATATAGTCTCTAAACCGACAGAAATCCCTTCGTACAAAAGTTTTGGTTGTCACAAGTAATAAACCCCTTTGAAATTGATAACCGAATATTTAAACCTCGGGTCGTCTTCTCAAGGAATTGCAGGGAGGTATGTTCTTATTATTGGTTATGAGTTGTAAATTGAGGTTTATTAGGAGGTAAGGAGGGAATACGTTGAATGACAAGTAAAATAAAATAATAACAATAAAATCTCTTGGCAAGATATGAGAACTGGAAGGCCTATCCTTGTCAATTGCGATAAGAATTGGGTTTTAATCCCACTTTGTTAACCTCTAACTATAAAGGTAAATCAAGTGGATCAATTAGCTTAATCCTCAGATCCTAGTCAATTCCTATGCAAAGACTAGAGTTATTGGAGCAACTCCCAATTTCAACCACTGTTTTATTTGACAGCTCAAGCGTTACCAATAAATCAACCAAAGCCAAAAGAGAAAAATCTAAATTATTTAAATAAAGGAAAGCAATCATAGATCTGAAAATACCTCAAATTAGCACTAATAAAGATATCAAATGTAACATGGAAGAGTTCATAAATTAAATTAGAAAAATAAATAAAAGGAACATTGAACCTGTGATCGCAAAAGATGAAATAATCATGAAGTGAAAAGAATCCTAATTCTAAATCCTAAGAGAGAGGGGAGAACCTCTCTCTCTAAAAACTACATCTACTCCTAAAATTGTGAATTTAAAAGCCTTCTTATGAATGGATGCATTCCCCCACTTTATAGCCTCTAATCTGTGTTTTCTGGACTGAGAACTGGGTCGAAAACAGCCCAGAAATCGCTGGAGAAGAATTCAAACATGCTGATTTCCGTCACTGCGACGCAGCCACATGGATCACGCGGTCGCGTTGCCTAGCATCAGAGAAACTATAGCATATTATATACCAAATCGAAGCCCCGGACGTTAGCTTTCCAATGCAACTGGAACCGCATCATTTGGACCTCTGTAGCTAAAGTTATAGCCGTTTGAGTGCGAAGAGGTCAGGTTGGACAACTTAGCAGTTTCTCCAACTTCTTGTATTCCTTCCACTTTTGCATGCTTCCTTTCCATCCTCCAAGCCATTCCTGTCTTATAATATCTGAAAACACTTAACATACATATCAAGGCATCTAATGGTAATAAGATAGGATTAATAATAAGCAAATATAAGATCAAAGAAGCATATTTTCAATCAAAACACATAATTAGGAAGGAAATATAAAACCAT
Source organism: Arachis hypogaea (assembly GCF_003086295.3). Lineage (NCBI taxonomy): Eukaryota > Viridiplantae > Streptophyta > Magnoliopsida > Fabales > Fabaceae > Arachis > Arachis hypogaea. The sequence goes on along the minus strand of NC_092051.1, from coordinate 94,236,170 downwards.
GCAAATAGTATGAATAAGTGGGTAAAGAGTTAATAAAAACCACTCAATTGAGTACAAGATAAACCATAAAATAGTGGTTTATCAACCTCCCCACACTTAAACACTAGCATGTCCTCATGCTATACTCAAGAGAAGCTATAAAGATGAAGAGGAATGGTATGAAATGCAACCTATGAATGCAACTACATGCTAAATGCTTTTACTTACTTGGTTAAGAGTAAATAAGTTCTCCAAGATAAATACAAATCAATTTCCACTAATTCAAATCAGACAATAAAAAGCAAGTGAACTTGTAAGAAGACAGCTCATGAAAGCAGGGAACATAGAATTTAAGCGTTGAACCCTCACTGGAAGTGTATATCACTCTAATCTCTCAAGTGTATAGGGTTATTCACTCTACTCTTCTCTAGTCATGCTTTCTAAACCTTGTTCTTCATCTAACCAATCAACAAAAATTTAATGTACCAATGCAAACATCATGAGGTCTTTTCAAGGTTGTAATGGGGCTGAGGTAAAGGTAAGGATATATGTATGGCCAAGTGAGCTATAATATGAATCTTCAATTAACCTAAGCTCTCACCTAATATACATATACTCTATATACTTTTAAATTCATGCCTAGCTACCCATAATTCCCACTTTTGTATAATTCCCATACTCATGTACCAAATTTTCTTAAAATTTTTTTTTATCACATGTGCATTGATCTTTTATTAACTTAACATTGGGGTAATTTTGTCCCCTTATTTATTTATTTATATTATATATTTTTTTTCTCTTTTTTTTGTAGAGAAATAAACATAACTTATCAATGCACATGGATTTTCTATTATTTTTCAATTTTGGTTTTTTTTTTCATGAGTAGGTTCCCAAATTCCTAATATTCAAATAAATTAGAAACATGTTACATTCCCTTATCAACCCATGTTCCCACAATTTCCCCACACTTATTTGATACACAATCTCTATCTTAAGCTAACCAAAGATTCAATTGGGATAATTAATTTGTTTTCCGCTTAAGGCTAGTGATGTGGTAAAATATAGAACAAATGGGGATTAAAAGGCTCAAAGTGGCTGACAAGGGTGATTTAAAGGGTAGGCTTATTTGGGATAAGTGAGCTAAAATCAAACAATGGCCTCAATCCTATGCAAGCATGTAAATATACTAAATAATGGACATATAGAATGGAACAAAGCTAATATTGCAATCATAGAGAAGTAAACACACAAGAATAAAAATTTATGGTTAAATAATGTAACCATATAAATAAGCTCAAAATCTCACAGGTTGTGTGTTCTTTAGCTCAAAAACCATGTTCCAAATACAACTTCCAAACAAGTCTAACATATAAAAAAAAATTTTTCAATTTAAATTAGTGAAATATTATAAAAATTTCTTGAAAAAGAAAATATTACTTCAACCAAGTAGTAACTAAATGCATAAAACCAAATAAACATGCAATTAAATATGCAAATGTAACAATTAACAAAGAAAATAAAATATTGGTATTTGAGACAGGAAAGTACTAACCCATGGAGATCGGTATCGACCTCCCCACACTTAAAGATTGCACCGTCCTCGGTGCATACTGAGATGTGCAGGTGGACGGGTTGTTTCAACTGTTGCTTTTCTCTAAGGATTGTGCAGATGGACTTGTCTGTCTCCCCATGTAAACGTCTTCCGGTTTTCTTCCTGGTGGCCATCCTGGATAGGTTGTGCGATGCTGGCGGCGCGATCGCGTGGGTGACGCGGTCGCGTGGTGCGCGATAAGGTTGGGTGACGCGGACGCGTGGGGTACGCGATCACGTGACTTGATTTGTGCTAGTGGCGTGAGTGCAGCCTCGCGGTCGCACAACTCTCTGTTCGAAACTCATTTTGCCAAAATTCTGGGTGACGCGAACGCGTGGTCGACGCGATCGCGTGAGTGGCCATCATGGGGATATGACGCGGACGCGTGGGGCACGCGTTCGCGTGGTGAGGCTTGGGCTTCCAGCACGAGTCCAGCCCAACTCCAGCTCAACTTTCGGCCATGCACCCGGTTGACGTTGATTTTCAGGTCACGCGGCCGTGTGGGTGACGCGGTCGCGTGGGAGGCCATTATTCCCAGGTGACGCGGACGCGTCAGCGACGCGGTCGCGTGGGGTTATTTGTGCCATTGGCACGCCTCCAGCGCTGCTCCTGCGAAACTCCCTATTCATATTAATATTCTCTCCCATCTTCTTGCGACGCGGATGCGTCGCTGATGCGGTCGCGTGGTCGCTTTTTTATTTTTTATTTTTAATCTGAAAAGATGCAGAATGCAGTGTTAATATGAATGTGATGCAAAACTCCAGGTTCAATATAATAAAATAAAACTCAAAAACAAATAAAACTTAAATAAAAATGAAAAATGAACGATCACACCATGGTGGGTTGTCTCCCACCTAGCACTTTTAGTTAAAGTCCTTAAGTTGGACGTTTGGTGAGCTCTTATGTTATGGTTTCTCCTACCCTTAGCCGTAGGGCCTCCTCTAGCTCTTTATGAAGTATGGATTTGCAAAGATGATTCCTTCTTTCCTGTTCCATATCAATAGCATAATTGGGATCATCTTGCTCTTGGATTGATGGATGTGGGTGCTCTTCCATGGATGGTGGTGATGGGATGGAGAGATTATTCTGTGGTTGACAAGGAAGTGCACTAGAGCTTGAGGGTTGATTATTGAAGGTATTCGGTGGTCTGATTTGGGTGAAGAGAGCTTGTATAGTAGAGTTTAGATCGGCAAGTACTTTCTCCATGGAGGTTTGGGGTAGATAGGAGGGTTCATTTGGTTCATAAGGTGGTTGGTATGGTGGATGAGGGTTAGGGTCATATGCAGGTGAATGGTGGAAAAGGGCTTGTGAGTATGGTGGTCCCAAGTTGTATTGAGGAGGTTCATAGGCATATGATGGTGGTTGTTGATAGTCCATTGGAGGTGGTTGTTGCCATGAGGGTTGATTAAATCCTTGTGGCTCCTCCCATCTTTGATTGTTCCAACCTTGATGCCTGTTCTCATTGTAATTTCTTCTTCCTGCAACATAATTGTAACCAGACTCATAGCCAAAGGGGTGAGAGTTCATAGTAGTAAAATAAAAATTAAAAATAAAAATAAAAATAAATTTAAATTAAAAGGTTATTTAAATTTTGAATTTGAAAATTAAATTTTGAAATTTGAAATTTGAAATTTTGAAATTTGAATTTTAAAATTTGAATTTTAAATTTTTGAAATTTGAATTTTTTGAAATTTGAAATTTGAAATTTGAAATTTTATTTTTGAAATAAGATAAGATAAGATAAAATTTTAAAAATAAAAATCTGAAATTTTTTTTTCGAAAAAAAATTAATTAAAAATATTTTTTAATTTAGTGAGGAAAGAGAAAAACAATAAAATGACACCAAATTTTAATTTTTTAGATCAAAACGAAGAAAACAACTAAGAACAGCTTGAAGGTCAAGATGAACGCGAAGAACAACTTGAAGATCAAGATGAACACTAAGAACAAATTTTTGAAAAAAAAATTTTTTTAATAAATAAATAAAAACCAATAACCTCTTAATTTATGAAAAAGCAAAAATAAAAACAAATAAACAAACAAAAAGCAGAAAAAATATTTACAATAACTAATAATAAGGCACACGTTTGCAATTCTCCGGCAACGGCGCCATTTTGACGTTAGGATTTTTGCCAGTAAAGAATTTCATAAAAACAGTCGCATTGTAGATATAGTCTCTAAACCGACAGAAATCCCTTCGTACAAAATTTTTGGTTGTCACAAGTAACAAACCCCTTTGAAATTGATAACCGAGTATTTAAACCTCGGGTCGTCTTCTCAAGGAATTGCAGGGAGGTATGTTCTTATTATTGGTTATAAGTTATAAATTGGGGTTTATTAGGAGGTAAGGAGGCAATACGTTGAATGACAAGTAAAATAAAATAATAACAATAAAATCTCTTGGCAAGGTATGAGAACTGGAAGGCCTATCCTTGTCAATTGCGATGAGTATTGGGTTTTAATCCCACTTTGTTAACCTCTAACTATGAAGGTAAATCAAGTGGATCAATTAGCTTAATCTTCAGGTCCTATTCAATTCCTATGGAAAGACTAGAGTTATTGGAGCAACTCCCAATTTCAACCACTGCTTTATTTGACAGCTCAAGCATTACCAATAAATCAACCAAAGCCAAAAGGGAAAAATCTAAATTATTTAAATAAAGGAAAGCAATCATAGATCTGAAAATACCTCAAATTAGCACTAATAAAGATATCAAATGTAACATGGAAGAGTTCATAAATTAAATTAGAAAAATAAATAAAAGGAACATTGAACCTGTGATCGCAAAAGATGAAATAATCATGAAGTGAAAAGAATCCTAATTCTAAATCCTAAGAGAGAGGGGAGAACCTCTCTCTCTAAAAACTACATCTACTCCTAAAATTGTGAATTTGAAAGCCTTCTTATGAATGGATGCATTCCCCTACTTTATAGCCTCTAATCTGTGTTTTCTGGGCCGAGAACTGGGTCGAAAACAGCCCAGAAATCGCTGGAGAAGAATTCAAACACGCTGATTTTCGTCACTGGGATGCGGCCTCATGGATCACGCGGTCGCGTCGTCTAGCGTTAGGGAAACTATAGCATATTATATATCAAATCGAAGCCCCGGACGTTAGCTTTCCAACGCAACTGGAACCGCGTCATTTGGACCTATGTAGCTAAAGTTATAGCTGTTTGAGTGAGAAGAGGTCAGGCTGGACAGCTTAGCAGTTTCTCCAACTTCTTGTATTCTTTCCACTTTTGCATGCTTTCTTTCCATCCTCCAAGCCATTCATGCCTTATAATATCTGATAACACTTAATATACATATCAAGGCATCTAATGGTAATAAGAGAGGATTAATAATAAGCAAATATAAGATCAAAGAAGCATGTTTTCAATCAAAACACATAATTAGGAAGGAAATATAAAACCATGCAAATAAAATACTAACCCATGGAGAAAAACAAAATAAAAATCTCAAGTTGAATCCTTGGTTAGCTTAAGATAGATATTGTGTATAATTTAAGTGTGGAGAATTTTATGGGAACATGGGATGATATGAAAAAAATAGGGAATTAAATTGAATGAGTTATTTGAAAATTTGGGAAGCATGCTCATGTGAAATCAAAATAATTAAATTACCATGAGCATTGAAAAAAAATATTAAGTAATTAAATAAGGGGATACAAAAAAAATATATATATATTTCCCCAAATGCAAAATAAAAAGAATCAATGCACACGGGACAAAATTCAAAAATAAGTTTGATACATGAGCATGTAATACAAAAGTGGGAAAAATTTGGGTAGCTAGGTAAAGAATTTTAAATTATATAAAGTATGTATATGTTAGGTGAGATCTTAGACTAATCAAGGATTCACATTGTTAGCTCACTTAGCCTTATATATATTTATATATCCTCACCCTTACCTTAGCCCCATTACAACCCTGAAAAGACCTCATGATGTCTGCATTGGTATACTAAATATTTGTTGATTGGTTAGATGAAGAACAAAGTTTAGAAAGCATGATTAGAGAAGAGTAGAGTGATTAACCCTAGACACTTGAGAGATTAGAGTGATATACACTACCAGTAAGGGTTCAATGCTTGATTCTATGTTCCCTGCTTTCATGAGCTATCTTCTTACAAATTTACTTGTCTTTTATTGTATAATTTGAATTAGTGAAATCTGATTCATGTTTGTCTTGAAAAGATTTACTTACTTTTAACTAAGTAGGTAGAAACTTTTTGCATGTAGTTGCATTCATATAGATAGGTTGCATTTCATACATTCTACCATTCCTCTTCACCCCTTTATAGTTTCTCTTGAGCTTAGCATGAGGACATGCTAATGTTTAAGTGTGGGAAGGTTGATAAACCACTATTTTATGGTTTATCTTGTGCTTAATTGAGTGGTTTTTTTATCAACTCTTTACCCACTTATTCATACTATTTGCATGGTTTTACATTTGCCTTCCTAATTATGTGCTTTGATTGAAAACATACTTCTTTGGCCTTAAGTTCCCTATGTTTAATCCTCTCTTATTACCATTAGATGCCTTGATATGTGTGTTATGTTATTTCAGAGATTACAGGATAGGAATGACTCAGAGGATGGAAAGGAAGCATGCAAAAGTGGAAGGAATACAATAAGTTGGAGAAATTGCTAAGCTGTCCAGCCTGACCTCTTCGCACTCAAACGACTATAACTTTAGCTACAAAAGTCCAAACGACGCGGTTCTAGTTGCGTTGGAAAGCTAACATCCGGGGCTTCGCAACGATATATAATTTGCTATAGCTGCTCTGAAGCCAGGCGACGTGAATGCGTGGATAACACGGACGCATGACCTGGCAGAAATGCAATCCACGCAAACGCGTGGATGACGCTTCCGCGTCACTTTTCCGCGACTTGTACTTACCAGAATACGCTGGGGGCGATTTTTGGACTATTTTTGTCCCAGTTTTCTGCCCGGAAAACACAGATTAGATGCTATAAAGTGGGGAAATGTATCCATTCATCATCACAAGCTCATAATTCATAGTTTTAGTTTTAGATATAGTTTTTAGAGAGAGAGAGGCTCTCCCCTCTCTCTTAGGATTTAGTTTTAGGATTTAAGATTATTTCTTCTTCATCACAGGTTCAATGTTCCTCTTATTTATTTTCTACTTTTATTATATACTTTTAATTATTATTTATCTTTTCAATTTGGCTTATGCTACATTCATGTTATGATTTTCTTAATTAATATTATTTGAGGTATTTCAGATTTAAGATTGCTTTGCTTTATTTATATTGATGCTTTTAATTTAATTTAGATATTTTATCCCTTTTGGCTTGGGGTAAGTAATTGGTAACACTTGAGCTGTCAAATAAAGCAGTGGTTGAAATTGGGAGTTGCTCCAATAACTCTAGTCTTTCCATAGGAATTAACTAGGACCTGAGGATTAAGCTAATTAATCCACTTGATTTACCTTCATAGTTAGAGGTTAACAAAGTGGGATTAAAATCCAATTCTCATCACAATTGATAAGAATAGGACTACCAATCTTAAACCATCAATCTTCATCTCTTCAAACACTTCCATGTAACTCTCCAAAAGATCTGAGAAAACACTTGCCATGCACCTTTGAAACGTTGCCGGTGCATTGCATAAGCCAAACGGAATTCTCTTATACGCAAATGTTCCAAAGGGGCAAGTAAAAGTGGTTTTCTCCCGATCCTCAGAAGCTATATGAATTTGGAAGTACCCCGTATATCCATCTAAAAAGCAATAATGGGATTTACCTGCCAAGCGATCCAACATTTGGTCTATGAACGGCAATGGTAGTGATCCTTCCATGTTGTTTGATTTAGCCGGCGGTAATCTATGCACACTCGCCAAGTATTTTGAATCTGGGTTGCAACGAGCTCTCCACTTTCCATTTTCACTATGGTTACTCCGGATTTCTTCGGCACTACTTGGACCGGACTTACCCGCTCACTATCTGAAATGGGATAGATGATGTCTGATAAACCCCGTTTTCAGGGTTTATCTTGTGTTGGATTTAGAGTATTTTTCTAACCTTTTCTCACATTTAGCCAATGATTTAGCATGATTGTGTGATCTCTCTCTTATCTGTGCCTAAGTGTAAAAAGTATGCTTTTTGGTCTTTGATTAGATAACTTTAACTTCTCCTTGATTCCATAAGATGCCTTGATATGTTTGTTAGTAATCTCAGGTTGAAAAAAGCTAGGAATGGATCAAGGGAGCAAGGAAGGAAGCATGCAAGTGGAGAAGATCATGAAAAGCCAAAGAGTTGAACTCGGCCATGGACGTGCGCACACCAGGCGCTTACGTGCACAATGCGAACTCACCCATGGACGCGTACGCGTGCTGTGCGCGTACCCGTCGGTGTTGATTTATGATTTTTTAATGAAATCATGGCCAGCGAATTCTCAAGGCCCATGGGGCCCAATCCAAGTCAACTTTGGTACCAAAACACTCAAAAGGACCAAGGATTGAAGGGAGTAGGGGGGATCTTGAATCATAATACACATTAGGATTAGTTTTAGCTTTAGTTTTAGAGAGAAAAGCTCTCACTTCTCTCTAGGATTAGAATTAGGATTAGGTTTAGTTCAATAATTTAGATCTAGGTTTCAATTCATGCTTTCTTCTTCTTTTACCTCTCAATTCTATGTTGTTACATTCATCACTTTTCTATTGTTGTTATTACTTTCTCTATTTTGTTTGTAGATCTACTCTTATTCATCCTAGTTTCTTTTAATGCAATTTGAGGTAATTCATAATAATTATATTTCTTTTGATTGTTGTTATTAATTTCTTGCAATAAGTAGTTGTTAGATTTCATTGTTGTCATCAATTTACCTTGCTTTCCTTTTATGCCTTCCAAGTGTTTGATGAAATGCTTGGTTGGACTTTAGTGTAGATTTTGTACCTCTTGGCTTTGGTAGAGTAATTAGTGATGCTTGAGTTATCTAATTCCTTTGTTGATTGATAATTAGAAGTTACTAATTGATTTGGATATCACTAAAGCTGGTCTTTCCCCTGGGGAGTTGGCTAGGACTTGTGGAATCAAGTTGATTCATCCACTTAACTTTCCTCCATGATTAGAGGTTAACTAAGTGGTAGCAATGGACAATTTATGATCACAATTGAGGAGGATAGCTAGGATAAGACTTCTAGTTCTCATATCTTGCCAAGAGCTGTGTTACTTGTTAGTTTATTTTCATTGCCATTTACTTTTAATGTTTCTCATCTCAAAACCTCAAATATAACTCATAACCCATAGCAAGACACTTCATTGCAATTCCAAGGGAGAACGACCCGAGGTTCAATACTTCGGTTTATAGATTTTAGGAGTTTATTACTTGTGAAAAACAAATTTTTGTATGAAAGGATTGATGTTGGTTTAGAAGCTATATTACAATGAGCTTTCAATTGTGAAATTATAAACCGAACAAAAGTCTTCTCATCAATGTCCACTTCCAAGAGGCGAGTTACTTCCTTCTTGACTACATCAAGGATCGTGAGATTTAGCCGCCTTTGTGGTTGTTGGACCGGCTTAGCACCTTCCTCCAAGAAAATTCGATGAAGGAACACTTGAGGGCTTATTCCCACAATATCACTTAGGCTCCATCCGATCGCCTTCTTATACTTTCGGATGACCTCAAGGAGTTGTTGCTCCTCTTGATTGGAAAGATCAGTTGCTACTATCACCGGGAATTTGTGCTCCTTGTCAAGGAATGCATATTTAACATTGGGGTGGAAGTGGTTTCAAATCTTCCCTTGCTTCTTGGAGTGGTAGCTTACCCTCTCGGTCATGGGAAACTTGTGATGTAATTTCATCTTTTTCATCCTCAAGTTCTCCCTCTTTTGAGCTTTCTTCATCAATAAGATCTTCTTTGGGCTTGCGGTGGTTGCCTATCTCGAGCTTATCCTCTCTTCCGCTCTCAACAAGGTTCTCACCCCATCAATGGATTCCTCCATAGGTAGAGTAGGTTGAAAGTTTATCTCTTCTAGTGGCTTGCCTCCTTGTGGGGTTATAGCATCGATGCTAGACTTTAGGGTTGATGGAGGTGGCAAGTGCAGATCACTAGGCATCCCAAGTTGTGGAGGAGCAAGGGTGTTAGGGGTGGAATGAAGAGGTGTCAAACGGGACAAGACTTCGGCAAGAGTTTCCATGCAATCATCTTGTTTTCTTTGAAATTCCCATTATTCTTGGATGAGGGCTTGAAAGTTGTGCTCCTCGTGAGAGAGGTTGATGGGAGTGGGATGGTGATGGAAGCTAGGTTGTCCCATATATGGTGATGGGTATGTTGGTTGAGAGAAAGTTGGTGGTGGGAATGGTAAAGGGGGTTGAGAGTACAATGGTTGTGTCTCATATAGAGGGTATGGAGCATGAGCATATGGAGGGGTAATAAGGAGGTGTTCCACTTGGAGTGAGAGGTTGATAAGCATTAGGATCATAGGGCCCTTGTTGCCAAGAATTTCTTTCTTGTGATCCTTCTTCAAATTAGCCTCCCATACCTTGATGTGAACTAGTGTTGGAATTGTTACCCCCTACAACATGATAACAACTGGACTCCAAGCAAAAAGGTTGATAACTCATGATGGAAAGAAAAAATAAAGCACAACAATACTAATAAAAGTAATAGATAAATGAATATGCACTCTAGTTATATCTATTTACCTAGAACTAAACAAACAAAAACGTTAGTTACTATCACTACTTAGGTAGAGGCGTCATCTACAAATTAGTGCCACAGCAAACAAGAACCAAATATTCACACTATTTACATATTCACAACAACCAAAATTTTATCACTCATTGCACTTAAAGTGAATCCCCGGCAACGGCGCCAAATTTGATAGTGGATGGATTCGTTGTTGATCTAGAATTTTAAAACATAAAATTCCATCGTTCAAAGTATAGTCTAAATCAACAATTAATCCCCAAATCAAATGTTTAATCCAAAGGATGTGTCACAATTCAAAACCAATTCAATTCAGGAAGTTTCAATTCCCAGGTCGTCTCCCAAGGACACTTGAGACCAATGAGTGTGCAATCTTGGTTGTGAGGATCATGGGGTTTTCAATAAAGGGATAAACATATAAAGCAATAAAAGAACATGTAAAATTGTAACAAATGAACTAATAAAGGAATCAATGAAGTAACTATGCAATATAGACAAGTAAAGTATAGAAGGAACTAATGTAAATATGTATAAAGGAAATTAAGCATAAAAGGCATCTTGACTTGGAGTGAGCTAAGGGTCATTTCCTTGTTGGAACCACAACTATGACAACTAGAATGGATTAATCTCACTTGATCAACCTCACATCGGAGAGTAAGTTAAATGAGCATAAGTGTTCTTAACGCACAAATCCTAAATTGCTTGCAAATTAGCTTAACAACAACATAGCGTTAGTGGGAACAAGAACAATTAACAATCCAAAATTGACACTAAATGTTAGATATTCCAACTCTAGGAACCCAATAACTCACTTTTCCTAAGCCAAGAGATAGAAAACTAGTCCAAAATCATGCTTGACATTTTGTCAGACACTTGGTGGGCAAAAACCTTAAACATGGAAAAAATGAGAAAATGCTGGAAACCAAAAGCATCAAATGATCTCAATCAACAATAAAGACTCAAGAAAGCATGTAATAATCATCAAACATCAAATTCATCAACAAGAAATAGAAATTGCAAGAGAGAAGTGAAATTGAACTATAACTTGAATTATAAGAAAGAGTAAGAACAATGTAACTATAAAGAGTAATGACAAAGAGATACTTACAATGGAAATTAGCAAAATCCAAGATCAAAATTGAAATGACACTTGAATATAAAAATCCAAGTATAAACCCTAGTAGAGAATATGATGAAAAACTTAAAGAAAAACTACACTAAAGGCTATCTACTACTACTCCTAAGCTACACTAATGTTATGTTATGGTATGGTCTTCATTCTCCCTTCCTTATAAGCTAAATGGCTTCAAAAATGGGCCTTAAATCCACCAAAATCGCGAGTCACGTGATATTTTAATGAAGGCATGTGCGTCCACCTGTGTGGACGCACAGATGTGTGCGTCCGCACACTCTGCGAAAAATCTCGACCTGTGCGTATGCACAGGAAGTTGTGCGCACGCACACTAGGCGATGCTTGATTGGAACGCGCGATGCGGCTCACGTGCACATGTGGCTCTGATCTGGTGGCTGTGCGTACGCACGCATGTCTGTGCGTCTGCACACTAGGCTGAGCTCTTCTCCTTTGATTCTTCATGCTTCCTCCCTTTAAATGCTCTTCTTCCATTTTCTCCAAGCCATTCCTGCCTTATACCTCTGAAATCACTCACAAATAACATCAAGGCATTGAATGGAAGGTTTCAGAATAAAATTAATCAAATTAGGCACAAAAGAGCATGTTTTCATAATCAAGCACAAATTAGGAGGCAAGTTCAAATGCATGCTATTTAGTGGAATAAGTGCAAGTTTATATGATGAAATCCATTCAATTTCAACCAAAAATCATCACCAAATATGGATTCATCAACCCTCCAGGAGTTCTGCACTCTAGTTGCAATGAGTTTCCCATGCTCATTCTTCACAGTGGTGACGCCAGTCTTCTTTGGTACCACCTGTACTGGGCTAACCCATTCACTATCCGAGATGGGATAGATGATGTCAGCTTCAAGTAGTCTGGTCACTTCCTTCTTGACAACTTCTAAAATGGTGGGGTTCAACCGCCTTTGAGGTTGACGGACAGGCCTTGCTCCCTTTTCTAAAAATATACGATGCTCACAGACTTCAGGGTTGATGCCTACTATATCCGCCAAGCTCTACCCAATAGCTTTCTTGTGTCTTCTCAGCACACTAAGTAATTGTTCCTCTTGTTGGGAAGTGAGTTCCCTTGCAATAATAACTGGGAGCTTCTGATTATCCTCAAGATAGGCATACTTGAGATGGGGTGGAAAAGGCTTCAACTCCATTTTCTGCTCATGGCTTGGTACTTGATCATCTGGAGCCATTGATGGTAGCAAGGTATCTTCAGTAAGCTCAGAGGGTTTCACCACACTTGCACCTTACTCCATGTTCATTTCTTCTACTTCTTCTTGGTGAACTTCAGCCACTGTCTCACCAATGATGTTGCATTGGAAGATGGAGTGATCTTCTGGATGGTGCTTCATAGCTTCATCCAGGTCAAAGCTCACTTCTCTGCCATCTATCTCAAAAGAGTAAGTTTCGGAGAAGGCATCCAGTTTGAACCTCGAAGTCTTCAAAAATGGCCTTCCAAGAAGGATGGATGATGGTCTTCCTGAGTCATTAGGGGGCATCTCTATGATGTAGAAGTCAATAAGGAATGTCAACCCCTTAATGCTCACTAGCACGTCTTCAGCAATTCCAACCACTGAGATTATGCTTTTATCTGCCAAAATAAAACATGCTGCTAACCTTTTTAAGGGAGGGAGCCTCAAAGCATCATATACAGATAATGGCATAATAATAACACATGCACCTAAATCACACATGTAGTCAAAAAATTGTACACCCTCAATAGTACAAGTAACCATGCATGGACCCGGATCACCATATTTTTCTGGTATGGCACCCATTAAAGCAGAAATAGAGCTACCTAGAGGAATAGTTTCTAAATCATGTATTTTATTTTTATTCATGCATAAATATTTTAGAAACTTAGCAAATTTAGGTACCTGGCGAATAGCATCAAAAAGGGAAATAGTTACCTCAACCTTTTTGAAGATCTCCACCATCTTGGGGTCTAGCTCCATTTGCTTTCTGGGTTTCCTAGCAAGGTGTGGAAAAGGAATGGGAATGGCTTCTCTTGTAACTTTATCTTCCTTTGGCACTCTATTCCTTGGTTGAGCTGTTTCTTATTCAACCATGTCTTGTACTCCCTCCTCTTCTTCAACATCCTCTACCTACAATGTCTTCAACTTGAATGTCTTCTTTTGAGCATGGCTCCTCATGACTCCTCTCTTGCAGTGTGGTTCCGGACCTCAAAGTAATGGCATTGATTCCACCTTTGGAGTTAGGTAAGGGTTGAGAGGAAAGTGCACTTGAGCTTAAAGGCTGATTGTTGGGGGTAGAAGGTGGTTCCAACCGGGAGATGAGAGCTTGTAAAGTGGAGTTAAGACCATTTATGGTAGAGTTAATTGTATTCTGAAGGTCTTTTTGTCCTTGCGTAATAGAGCGAAGCATCTCATCATTAGAGGAGAAAGGGGGGTATGTAATTTGAGGGGCTTGCTGTTGGTTGTTTTGAGGCGCTTGGGATTGCCTTTAGTGAGGTGATCGGTAAGGCTGGCCTTGGTTCCGCTGTTGGTAAGGAGGGTTCTGTTGATACCGGTTCTGCTGATTGTTATTGTTGTTCCACCTCTGATTTCCACCGTTGTCTCTGCCTCCTTGATTGTAGTTGTCCCTCCATCCTTGGTTGGAATTATCTCTCCATCCTTGGTTGGAGTTGTCTTGCCAACCTTGATTGTAGTTTCCACCTTGGTTATAATTACCTCCTTGTTGATAATACCCTTGATTTGGGCGGTTATAGTGATTACTAGTAGCTGCGAAGGTGTTGTCTTCTTGTTAGAGTTGTGGACATTCAACAGTATAATGGGAATAGCAGGCACATATTCCACACACTCTCTGAGGAACCAACTATTGACAATGTTGTTGTGGAGGAGGCTAAGGTTGTTGTTGATTCAGCTGGAGCTGCTTCAGTATATTGGTCATCTCTTCCAAAGTCTTTGTCAGAGCAGTAGTCTCACTACTAGAGAAAACCTCCGCAATAGCCTTGGGATGGTTGTTCTTGTGCCTGGCGTTCCGGGTGGACTTAGCTAGATCGGCGATCAGTTGCCACACTTCTGTCGCCGTCTTGTACTTAGTCAGAGAGCCATTACTTGCAGCATCTAATATAGTCTTGTCTTGAGGCTTCATGCCTTGGAAGAAATAGCTAATCAACACCAACTGGTCAATCTTGTGGTGGGGACATGAGTCTAGGAGATTCCTGAAGCGTTCCCAATACTCGTAAAGAGTCTCTGATTCGCCTTGGATAATGTAGGAAATTTCTTTCCTCAGTCTATCTGTAACTTCAGCTGAAAAGTACTTGTCCAGGAATTCCCTTCTGAGCAGATCCCAATTAGTAACAACTTCTTTAGGTTGAGTGTAGAACCACTCCCTTGCCTTTCCCTCAAGAGAAAATAAGAAGGCGTATAACCAAATAGTAGTATCATCCGTACCATGACGCCTAGTAGTTGAGCAGGCTGTTTGAAAATCCCTAAGGTACTTGATAGGCTCTTGAGCAGGTAAGCCATGAAACTTGGGCAGTAAATTGATCAGCGCAGTCTTCAGTTCAAAATCCGTAGCTAAATTCGGATGAGGCGCTTGGTATGGTTGCAGTGTAAAGTTTGGAGCTCTTGCTTCCTATAGAGTATTTTAGGCTCCACCATATAACCTGCACGTAAATCAACAGAATCAACAAAAGAGGAGCTTGTTTCTTCCTCAAATGACGCTTCAGATTCACCCTCAAATAAGACTGGTGAATTGGTAGAAACCACTTCACCACCCTCAGAGGCTAACCGACGCCGAGCTTGCCTAATACGTGAAATAGTTCTTTCAATTTCAGGATCAAACGCGGCTAAGCTCGGATCCGGTAACGAACGCGTCATTCAATGAAAGAAACATAGAGCTCGTGGTAATAAAGTAAAATAAAATATGCAAATATGTAAGTTTAAAAGAAATATTTACACCAACCAATAATTTAGCACACTGTTGCAACTCCCCGGCAACGGCGCCAAAAATTGATGGGCGAAAAATTACCGGTTAAGAAAATATTAATAAAAGCTACGTTGCAAGTACAGTTCTTTACCGAAGAACTTCCACTTATCAATTTAGAAAGAGTTGTCACAATTTAAGAATAAAATACTGGGAGTAAAATTCACAGGTCGTCTCCCAATGAGTTGACAAAAGAGTGCAATTTATTGGTCAGAAATTTTCTGAGAAATTTTAGAGTTGGAAAATGGGAAAATAAATGATTATATATTAAAGCAATAAAAATTAACAAGAGGCTTTATATATTTAAAATAAAAAGCCTTGACTAGGAGAAGATTAATTAGAGGTTCTATCCTTGTTAATTTTTCCAAGTATAATAGTAATAGGTTGTTGCTTCTACTTAGTTATCCTTTACCTAATAAAGGAAAGTCAAGTAACTGAACTAACTCTTATTCACAAGTCCTAATCCCTTCCTAGGGAAGGATTAGAGTTAGTGACTAGAGAGTCAGCCAACAACTTTCAATTACAAATTAACACTTGAGTATTCCAACTCAAGGGTCTCCTATTAATCAACTCCAAAGCCAAGTTGGGAGCTTACTCCATTGACATGGATGCCATTTTCACAGACATGTAAAGGGAGTAGAAATGAGACATGGTAATTAAAATTAATTTAGTAAAAACAATGTTTTTGAAATAATAAATTAAGGGAAGATGATATTCAAACCAATAATGAAATTAAATGTAAAAATAACTCTTGCATTAATATTTTCCAAAATCAAAGATATCCATATGTAACTCTGAACAAACTGAATGGAAAATAAAAGAGTAAGGAAATAAGAAAGCGAACTATAATGATAGAGACTTCAAATGGAGGTAGTAATTCTCTCAAGATCCAATCCAAAAGTATAAACTAAAAATCTAAGAATGTGAAGAACCCTAGAGGAAGTAGTATTTTCTCCCTAAGATTCAAAACTAAAACTAAAAACTAAGTGAATATGAATGTCTCTTGAGTCTCTCCTTTCCCCCTGCTCTAGTCTGTGTTTCTGGGCCGAAAACTGGGTCCAAACTCAGCCCAAAATTGCCCCCATCATCTTCTGCAATTATAGCACATTACGCACGTCACGCGTACACGTCAGTCACGCGTACGCGTCGCTGTGAAAAGCTCCAAGTCATGCACACACGTGAGCCATGCGTGCGCGTCGATCCTCGCTGGTCAGCTCCTTTGTTTCTGGTGTTCCTTCCACTTTTGCATGCTTCCTTTCCATCTTCTAAGCCATTTCTGCCCTATAAAGCCTGAAAATATTTAACACACGGATTACGGCATCAAATGGTATAAAGGGAAATTAAAAATTGACAAGTTAAGGGCTTGGGAAGCAAGTTTTCAATCATGGAACAAAATTCGGGAGGATTTGTAAAACCATGCAATTTGTATAAATAAGTGTTCAAATAACTGATAAAAACTACTCAATTTAGCACAAAATAAACCATAAAATAGTGGTTTATCAATTACAAATAACACAACTCATAAAAAATTTACCAGTTTCTCATTAAGAAGAGTTCTATATGTTTTCAAAGAGCTCCCCTCGAAAATACTAGTTTTAACTTTATAAACTATTGTTGACACCAACTAGCATCTCAACTTTTTGTCCTTTATTACATCAATTAATTATTAATCGACTAGGAATGCTATAAGTTGAATAATTGCGCACAAAACATAAATGAAATTTGTATGTAAATTTTTAAATTTTAATCCTCAAGGAAACACACCCTAACCTTAAAGCCTAATAAAAGAAAGAACGAAACTAAAACCAAATTAATTAGCAAGTGATGAACATTATAAGAAGAAATGAACAACTCACCAACGCCATGGCTTTGCTTCAATGAAGACGGTGAACCTGTTAGTTCAATTCAACCAAAACACACGAAAACTCAAACATAATCACAAACAGAAAAAATTTGAAATTATATACTAGTTGGTCTTCATAATGCAAATAATTTGAAAAAAGCTCCAAAAGCGAAGAACAACAAAAATAGTACAAAGTCAAAAATTAGGGAAAAAGACAAATAGGTCCCTGACTTTTTAAATTTTTGACAAATACATTCCTGACAAAATTTAAATACAAAAAGTCCTTGACTTTAACAAACGGAGGACAATTTAATCCTTCCATCTATTTGTCTTTCATACACCAAACGGAACTGGCTAACGTGGATGAAATGGTGTCCAGGTGTCCGTTACGGTGCCACGCTGGAAGGGGAATAAAGTTCGAAGGACAAATAGGTCCTTGAAATCTAGTTAACTTGTTGTATTCTACAATTTAGATTATTTGTATTAAAATTGCAGATATTTGGCTTGTTTTGTTTCTACTTTTTTTCTTAAATTACATTAGTTCAGTTTTCTCACGTTAGTTAGCATTAGTTAGTGCATTTGTGTATTATATTAGAATTTGTTAAATTACATTAGTTCATTTTTCATCATGCTAGTGGCATTAGTTAGCATCAGTTCATTTATGCATCAAGTTAGCATTAGTTCACTTGTGCATCATTCATGTATGAAGTTAGCATTAGTGCATTTGTGTATTATATTAGAACTAGTATTTTTATCCGTAATAACATTATGGGAATAATTTTTTTTTAAATTATAGTTCACTTTGTTCTGATAGTATAAATTATGTATGGCACAAAAGATTTATAAAATCAAACTTCTTTTACAAAAAAGTCGTAAGTTGACAAAAGTCTCTGGCTAAGAAGACTAAGATATCTGTAGATAAAAATTTAAATAATAAGATTTTTAGTTATTATTTTTATATGAAAAAGTCTAATTTTTTATTAATAATTAATTTTAACATTCGTTATCTAAAATTTAAAATAATGTAACGTATATACTTACATTTAAAATATTTTAATTGTAAAAAAATATTTTGATTTGTCAAATTACTAATATAAAATATAAATTATATATAGAGTAAAAATAGTAAAGAGAAATAGAAAAATGGAGAGAGGTAGATGAGAGAATTTAGGAAGGGAGTTTATTAATTTTGAAAAAAATATTTTTTCTCAATTTTAATAAGAGTGTCATGTGACACATTTAATTATTAAATTAGATAGTAATATATGATACATAATATAGGTATATTTCAATTAGATAGTAATATATGATACATATAGAAGCATAATGAACTAAATTCTCAAGGACCTATTTGTCATTCGAACTTTATTTGCAAAATGACGTCAAGGACTTATTTGTCCTTCGAACCTTGTTCCCCTTCCAGCGTGGCACCGTAACGGACACCTGAACACCGTTTTATCTATGTCAGCTAGTTCCGTTTGGTATATGAGAGGCAAATAGACGGAAGGATTAAATTGTCCTCCGTTTATTAAAGTTAGGGACTTTTTTGTATTTAAATTTTTTAAGAAATGTATTTGTCAAAAATTATATACCTGTCAACTTCATCGAAGGATTCGGACGATGAACAACGGCGGATCTGGACTGCGATGCAATGATCTGCGACAAAGTTAATAATTTGAAATTAAAGCACATAATAGACAAAAAGACTGAGAAATAGATAAGCAATAGCAGATTAGAGAGGCTTAATTAATATCTTAATAGATAAAACCAAATCGGCGCTGTTGTTACCGGAGAAGAATTTACCACAGGAGGCGGCACTGAGAAAAGAACGAGCAGAAGAAGAACACAGCGAGGGGGCAAATGATGTTGAAGAATCCAGGAGGTGAGATGGCACCGACGAGAATGGCGTCGACAAGAACGGCGCCGACCAGGACTCACCGAAGAGTAAGGGAGGCGGTGAGAGGGACACTATGTGAAGAGAGAGCTCAGTGTAAATTAGGGTTTAAAATGGTATTTTCTTTTAATTTGAAATTTAATTTGTTTAATATATTGATTTGTCAACAAAAAAATAGTGACCAATGATGTGTGGAAAACGATCCAACACAAAACTCACCGGCAAGTGTACCGGGTCTCATCAAGTAATAATAACTCACATGAGTGAGGTCGATCCCACAGGGATTGAAGGATTGAGCAATTTTAGTTAGTTGGTTGATTTAGTCAAGCAAATAAGTATTGATTTGAGTGATTTGTATCCAACAGAAGCTAAATTGCATGAAAGTTAGAGGGAGAGGGATAATTGACAAGAATTTAAAGTGCAGAAGAATTAAAAGAGTTGAATCTTAAGGTGCAAGTAATGTAAATTACAGAAACTTAGATTGCAAGAAACGTAAATAACTGAAACTTAAAATACAAGAAATGTAAATGGCTTGAATCATAAAAGGATCCGGGAGCTGGGAGTGCAGAATTTAAACAAAAGACAATAAACATCAATCAACAGAGGAATAAAAAATGACTTGAATTGAAACAGATCTCAAACAGAAGAGTACAATTGCTTGAAGAATTTAAAAACAGAAAGTAAATGTAGCTCAATTGCAAAAATTAAAAGAGAAATTGAAGATCTCAGGGGTTGGGTGAGACTAAAGAACAAGTCTAGATCTCAATTCCTTCCTTGATCTACCCAAGAACAATAGCAAAAGAAAATGGAAGAGTAAATTTCAGAAGAAGTAGAAGAAGGCAGTAAACAGAATTTAGATGCAAATCACAGTTTCTAGAATTATGCAGAAAAATAAACAAAGAGATCTCAAGGTGAGATTGAAACAGAATTTCTTCAATTTTTCACCCAAAGTCCAGAACAAAGAGTAGAAAGTGCAGAAGTTAGAACAAAGAAGAAGAGAGATCAATTCTCCTTCCCAATTCCCAAACTCCCAAAGCTAGAAAATAAAATTGAAAATTCAAAAGTAAGCAAAAAGGTCCTCTCTAACTCAAACTAGCTTCTATTTATACACTTCCTATTTTTGGATTTTAGGATTTAGAGTGGGCTTTTTAATTTTTTTGAAGAATTGGATTTTATTTTATTTTTGGACTAAAAAATTGAGTCATGGTGCACTCCCAGGGCACGGCTCAATTGAAAAACCAAACTGAGCGCCCAAACTTGCTTTCCTTGCCCACTCTAGTGCGCGTCCCAGCCTTGTTAATGTTGCACTTCAATAGAGCTCAGTTGGAAAATTGAACTGAGCTCTTTCTCTTGTCTTGGGCGTGTCCAATTGCGCATCCCAGCCCCCTTGGCTTGCAATTTTGTTGCACATGACAAGCTCCTTGGCGTGCCAAAGTGTGGAGTGTGGGGGGGGGGGAATAGCGCTCAGTTGGGAAAGTGAACTGAGCTTCCCTTCTTTCCTTGTGTAGCGCTCCACCTTTGAGTGTGATGCCTTGAATTCGAACCTTGGGGGAGCCATTTTAGCTCATTTTCTTTGCACAAGGAATAGCGCTCCTCCCTTGTTCTCCATGGAGCTCCCAGGTTCGAATCCTTGCCAAATCATTTTGGCTTATTTTCCTTGCAAGCTTGGTAGCGTGAGGTTCCTTGTTCGAACATTGGAGAAGGATTTTTGGCCCATTTTTGCTTGTTTTCCTTGCAAGGAGCGTTCCTTGCTTCTCCTGGGTCATGAGTTCGAAACTTGGTGGCTTCCTTCCTTGGGATTTTGCTTTGAATTTATTTCTGAAGAAGCCCGATAAAGCTCACTTAGTGAACTGAGCTTTATGCTCTTGCCTTGCTTTCTTTGATGCTCAGTTAACTAAGTTAACTTAGCTTTGTGCCTTGCTTCCCTTTTTTTTTTTGTTCTTTGTGAAGCTCGGTTCACTCACCCAACCTAGCTTCCCTCCTTTCTCAATGATGCCACACTTTTTCTTCTCCTTTGGTTACGCTTCTTGTTTCCTTTGGGCACGCTCTTTAGGCTATGCTTTTCTTATTTTTTTTCTTTTCTTCACCTACAAGTAATCAAAACAACCAATCAAAGTATCACCAAATTCACAAGGTTTAAAGTTCATTCAAAATTCAATTAATTCTAGCTTAAACCTCATGATTTTGTGTCAATTAAAGGGTGGTTGATTGATTTTACTAATTCATGCAAATCCATTCCAAAATTACTTACTTACAATGCAAGAAAGTGCATAAAAACTAATGAAATAAGTGAAAATTGCTTGAAAAGCTAGCGTAAGATGACTTGTCATCACAACACCAAACTTAAAACTTGCTTGTCCCCAAGCATGAAAAGAATTATGCTCAAAGTTTCTTTCAGTTAGAATGGATTGAAGAATAACTTGTAATGTCCTGTGAGTGAAGTGATTAAGTGACAGTGGGGTGAACTCTAAATTATATACTCATGCAAGGGCTTCAGTGCTTACTAGTCCCCACATCTTGGAAGTCTTAGGTCTTAGGACTTTCATCCAAATGGTATCATAGAGATCTCTTTCTAGGTAATCACCTTGAAGCAGCTTATGGTTTCTATTCTCTTGGCCTTGACTCTAAGTGTCATGTCTCAAAGCGGCTCTTTAGATAAGCTTTCAATCAATACTCCTAAACCAGTTGGTTTTAAGGTATTAATTGTTAAAGCACCCCCAAGGATTTACTTGCTCAAGCCTCTCTCTTTGACACAATTCGACCACAAGCATTTACTAGGGTGATAACTCTTTGAGTTCTTGTTTCTTTCTTCTTTTCTGCCCAGTAATTGATGCTCAGAACCTTGGGGCATGTTCTTTTGTTTTTGTATTTTCTTTATTTTCTTTTGTTTGCTGCTTCTTGGATCAATAAATGTTTGAGAATCTCCACAATACTTCTTTGAACTCTATGTCCTGCTTATGAGCTCCCATGCAAGTTTTCATAAGTATGCAACCTCAATACATAATCATACAACTAGAACCACCACTTCTCCTAATCTTTTGCTTGCCTCAAAACTGTTTAATTCCTCAATCCTTCTTTTCAAAGAACTGTCATGTGATGCCTTTTTGAGACATTGAGTGCAAGCAAGTTTTGGAGTGTATAGTGTTGTGAATAATCAAGTATCTCAATTATTGAATTACAGAGAAACTATACTAGACAGATAGACAGACAGGGGTAGAATATCACGCTCAATCATAGCAGTGTCTGATGTAAAATAATCACTTAACAATACAACCTTTTGGAGTTTACTTGCTTTACTTCTCATCATCATCGCTGGTTCTCACATTCTCTTTGGTTGATGATGCTTAATCCTTCCAAAAACTTGGATAAATCTCTGCAATGATATTGAAAGTTGCTTGTTCCCCCCAAGCACTTGAAAGAGAAAATGGTTATCATGCATAAATTATTTGTGGTCTTTTGAACTTACTTTGGTGTGGGAACACCAAACTTAGTACCTTGCCAATGTTTCTCATGCATCAAATTGACTATATGTGAAACCCTTTTTCTTTGCCAAAAGCAATAAAACAAATAAAACAGAAAACAGACATTGGTTAAGTAGTTTCTCTGATTGCATTGGAGCTAGCAACCCTTTATGCAGAAGGTGAGAATGTGTTTTTAAATGAGATTTTTGGTGGAACACCAAACTTAGCGTCCTTCATTCTCCCTTAAATTGTTTTGGTGTGCAACACCAAACTTAGCTCCTTGCAATATAGATAAAGCTACTTAGCCTTTTTATTGATATAGCTATGGAAAGAAAACTACCTCAGGTTGGGTTGCCTCCCAACAAGCGCTTCTTTATTGTCATTAGCTTGACATCCTCCATTCTTTGATCATGGAAGTTGAAAATTCTGTTGCCTTTGATTTACTCCTCTTGCTTTGGGCTTCCTTTCCTCTGTTTCTTCTTGTGAAACTTCTCTGTGGTGATTTTCTTGGATGATTGTTTCTTTTTCCATAGCCCTCTCACTTTCCTCTATGATTGCTTTCCATTTCTCCCACCTAGCAGCTTTTTCATTGTCTTTTGGGTTGTCTTCAGTGGCTCTGGGGAGGGTATTTGCCCTTTTCTCACCTATTTCTGCAATGTGTTTAGCCATTTGTTCCATTTGCCTCTCAAGTTTTCTGATTGAGGCTTCTTGGTCTCTACTTGTTATGGCTTGATCTTTCCTTGCTGCTTCCTGATCTTGTCTTGCCATCTCTTGAATTTTCATGAATTTCTCCATGCTTATCTCTAGATTAGAGATTCTTTGGAAGTTTGGATTTGGTTGTGGTTGCATCAAATGGGATGGTTGATGAAAGTTGTTTTGGGAGAATTGTGAAGTGTGATGGGGTTGGAGGTATGTGTGTTGTGGTGGTGTATATTGGTTGTTGTTGGTAAGGTGGTGTTTGTGCTAGTTTGTGAAGCTAGGGTTGTTGTAATTGAGGTCCCTTGGTCTTTGATTTTAGTGCTCACTCCTCCTCCAGTTGGAATAAGTCTTCTAGGGTGGGTTGTACACATCACCCTGAGACTTATGTTGGAACAGGCTTGAGGTACTGTTTGGAGAGTGTAATCGCTCAGGACTTTGTTGCTCATAGTTAATTGCTCTAAAACCTTTTTCAGATTGATTCCAACCATGTGAGTTTTGAGGTAGGTTATGTGCATTTACTACAACAGTTTGCAGCTCATTGATTTTTCTGACCATCAGCTCCATTTGTTGCTGAAGTTGTTGGTGTATCTGCTTGTTTTGGGCCATGATTGTACTTACACTTTCAATTTCTATCACTCCCTTCTCTTGTGTGGATGGTTGCACTTCTGCCTCTAGCTTACCAATTTCCTGGGGTGGTTTTAACTTGGCCAGGAATTCACTCACTAGATCCTCCCATCTGGTGATGCTTCCTTGTAGGAAGGCTTCAAGCCATTGAGCAACTTCGTTCATGGTGATGAGCGGATGCTTTAATTCATGGGTTGCATTGTCATCTGGGGTGAGGAAACTACTCCCACAATCACTGGGATTCGTTGGGTTCTCCTCCATGATCTGCATAATCACAAATAGTCCAAATGAAGATTGAATATACTCATGCCAAAATATAGTTAGAGAGTTAGTTGACACAATGTGTCAAACGGTTAATAGGCTTGAAAGATGAATAGAAGAAAATTGCTTCTGTCGTATACTCAGCAAACAAAAACACAAGAAACACATAGAACCAGAAAAACCAGGAAAACTCCACTCTATTGCTAAACTAAGGTTTTAGTTAGATTAAGCAAAAATTCAAACAGTTAGTGTGTTAGTCAAAAAAGTAAAGAAACAGAAAAGAAAAAGTGCTTGATCTAGACCTTCACCTTCCTTAATCATTGTCAATCTAATCAATCCCCGGCAATAGCGCCAAAAACTTGATATGTGGAAAACGATCCAACACAAAACTCACCGGCAAGTGTACCGAGTCGCATCAAGTAATAAAAACTCACATGAGTGAGGTCGATCCCATAGGGATTGAAGGATTGAGCAATTTTAGTTAGGTGGTTGATTTAGTCAAGCAAATAGGTGTTGATTTGAGTGATTTGTATCCAACAGAAGCTAAATTGCATGAAATTTAAAGGGAGAGGGATAATTGACAAGAATTTAAAGTGCAGAAGAATTAAAAGAGTTGAATCTTAAGGTGCAAGTAATGTAAATTACAGAAACTTAGATTGCAAGAAATATAAATAACTGAAACTTAAAATACAAAAAATGTAAATGGATTGAATCATAAAAGGATCCGGGAGCTGGGAGTGCAAAATTTAAACAAAAGACAATAAACATCAATCAACAGAGGAATAAAAGATGACTTGAATTGAAATAGATCTCAAACAGAAGAATACAATTGCTTGAAGAATTTAAAAACAGAAAGTAAATGTAGCTCAATTGCAGAAATTAAAAGAGAAATTGAAGATCTCAGGGGTTGGGTGAGACTAGAGAACAAGTCTATATCTCAATTCCTTCCTTGATCCACCCAAGAACAATTGCAAAAGAAAATGGAAGAGTAAATTTCAGAAGAAGTAGAAGAAGGCAGTAAACAGAATTTAGATGCAAATCACAGTTTTTTAAATTATGCAGAAAAATAAACAAAGAGATCTCAAGGTGAGATTGAAACAGAATTTCTTCAATTCTCCATCCAAGGTCCATAACAAAGAGTAGAAAGTGCAGAAGTAAGAACAAAGAAGAAGAGAGATCAATTCTCCTTCCCAATTCCCAAATTCCCAAAGTTAGAAAATAAAATTGAAAATTCAAAAGTAAGGAAAAAGGTTCTCTCTAACTCAAACTAGCTTCTATTTATACACTTCCTATTTTTGGATTTTAGGATTTAGAGTGAGCTTTTTAATTTTTTTGAAGAATTGGATTTTATTTTATTTTTGGACTCAAAAATTGAGTCATGGTGCACTCCCAGGGCATGGGTCAGTTGAAAAACCAAACTGAGCGCCCAAACTTGCTTTCCTTGCCCACTCTGGTGCGCGTCCCAGCCTTGTTAATGTTGCACTTCAATAGAGCTCAGTTGGAAAATTGAACTGAGCTCTTTCTCTTGTCTTGGGCGTGTCCAATTGCGCATCCCAGCCCCCTTGGCTTGCAATTTTGTTGCGCATGACAAGCTCCTTGGCGTGCCAAAGTGTGGAGAGTGGGGGGGGGGAATAGCACTCAGTTGGGAAAGTGAACTGAGCTTCCCTTCTTTCCTTGTGTAGCGTTCCACCTTTGAGTGTGATGCCTTGAATTCGAACCTTGGGGGAGCCATTTTAGCTCATTTTCTTTGCACAAGGAATAGCGCTCCTCCCTTATTCTCCATGGAGCTCCCAGGTTCGAATCCTTGCCAAATCATTTTGGCTTATTTTCCTTGCAAGCTTAGTAGCGTGAGGTTCCTTATTCGAACCTTGGGGAAGGCTTTTTGGCCCATTTTTGCTTGTTTTCCTTGCAAGGGGCGTTCCTTGCTTCCACTGGGTCATGAGTTCGAAACTTGGTGGCTTCCTTCCTTGGGATTTTGCTTTGAATTTATTTCTGAAGAAGCCCGATAAAGCTCACTTAGTGAACTGAGCTTTATGCTCTTGCCTTGCTTTCTTTGATGCTCAGTTAACTAAGTTAACTTAGCTTTGTGCCTTGCTTCCCTTTTTTTTTTGTTCTTTGTGAAGCTCGGTTCACTCACCCAACCTAGCTTCCCTCCTTTCCCAATGATGCCATGGTTTTCCTTCTCCTTTGGTTACGCTTCTTATTTCCTTTGGGCACGCTCCTTAGGCTATGCTTTTCTTATTTTTTTTTCTTTTCTTCACCTACAAGTAATCAAAACAACCAATCAAAGTATCACCAAATTCACAAGGTTTAAAGTTCATTCAAAATTCAATTAATTCTAGCTTAAACCTCATGATTTTGTGTCAATTAAAGGGTGGTTGATTGATTTTACTAATTCATGCAAATCCATTCCAAATTACTTACTTACAATGCAAGAAAGTACATAAAAACTAATGAAATAAGTGAAAATTGCTTGAAAAGCTAGCGTAAGATGACTTGTCATCAACCAATTTAGCAACCAATTAATTTATAATTTATTTATTAGTGGTACAAATTTGGTCGCTAAGAATTACAATAGTGACCGATTTAGGGACCAATAGCTCTAACCCCATATTTTACAGTTGGTCGCTAAAATCAGTTGCTATATTATCCCTTAGCAACCAATTTAGCGACCGCTACCTTAGCAACCAACTATTTTCTTAGCCTATTTTTATATCGGTTGCTAATTCGGTCGCTAAATTATAAAATAGCAACCGATTTAGCGACCAACTACTTTAAAAGTAGCATTTTAAAGTTGGTCGCTAAATTAGTTGCTATTTTAACACTTAGCAACCGATTTAGTGACCAACTTCTTAGCGACTGATTTAACGACCAACAATTATTAAGCTTGTTTTTATATTGGCCACTGAAAGAGCGAAATTCTCACGCGATCTATAATTTTCACAAAAATATAATCGCATTGCAAGTATAGCTTCTAGACCGACAAGAATTCCTTTCATACAAAAGTTTTTGTTGTCACAAGTAACAAACCCAATAAAATTTATAAACCGAAGTATTCAAACCTCGGGTCATCTTCTCAAGGAACTGCGGGGAGGTGTTCTTATTATTAGTTATGGAAAACAGTATTTTTGGGTTTTAAAAGGTTTGAACAAGGGAAATAAATTACAGGAATTAATAAATTAATAACTAATAAAACTCTTGGCAAGGTATGAAAATTTGGAAGTCCTATCCTAGTTATCCTTATAATGGTGATGAGAATTGAGTTTTAATCCCACTTAGTTAACCTTTACTAAAGCAAAGGAAAATCAAGTGGACTAATTAGTTTGATCCTCAAGTCCTAGCCAACTCCTAAGAAAGGACTAGAGTTATCGGAATTCAATTCAATTAGCAAAAATAACAATTATCAATCACGATGAGTTTGATAACTCAAGAGTCTCCAATAAATCAATTAAAGCCAAGAATATAAAAAGCTAAATAAGAATCATAAATCTGAAATACCTCAGCTTATATTAAATAAAGAAAAGCCTAACATGAATGGTTCATAAGCCAATTTGGCAACATAAGTAATTATCAAATAAAAGCATTAAAGTATCTGAAAGTAGAAGAGAAATATAAAGTAAAAGGAATATTGAACCTGTGACTGAAGATGAATTGAACTAAACTAATAGAAATCCTAAAATCCCAAATCCTAAGAGAGAGGAGAGAACCTCTCTCTCTAAAAACTATATCTAAATTATGAAAAGTGAATAATGGAAGACCTCCTCATGAATGGATGCATTTCCCCACTTTATAACCTCTAATATGTGTTTTCTGGACTTGGATCTGAGCCAAAAGGGTTTCAGAAATCGCTGGGGGCTTTTTCTGCAGTTTCTGCACATGGCATCTGTCACGCGTCTGCGTGGGTCACGCGGTCGCGTCATCTGTGAGTTTTCCTTGTCACGCGTTCGCTTCGGTCACGCGTACGCGTCATTTGCGTTCTGCTCAAGGCAAGCGTCCGCGTCAGTCACGCGTTCGCGTCGCTTCCTTTTTGCGCTAGGCACGCGGCCGCGTCGTCCATGCGTTCGCGTCGCTGCCCTTTTCTTCAAAACTCCATTTTTGTGCTTTCCTTCCAATTTTGTATGTTTCCTTTCTGTCCTCTAAGCTATTCCTGCCTTGGGAGATCTGAAAATACTTAACACACAAATCACGGTATCGAATGGTAATAAAGGGTAATTAAAATTAATATTTTTAAAGCATAGGAAACATGTTTTTCACATATATCACATAATAAGGAAGGGAAAGTAAAACCATGTAATTTACATGAATAAGTGGGTGAAGGATTGAATAAATCACTTAAATTGAGCACAAAATACATCATAAAATATGGGTTTATCAACCTCCCCACACTTAAACAATAGCATGTCCTCATGCTAAATCAAAGAGAAAGGGTAAAGTTAGAATGGTGGAATCTCATGCAATGCATTCTATTTTAAATGCAAACTTCCTAAATGAGTCATGTAATTCTAGTTATTATTCACTTGTATATAAAACTTACATGTGGTTAAATTAATTCATATCCTCAAGGAATCATATATGCATAGCCAAACCTTAGATAATGTTAAAGCACTTTTACAATTGAGATGGGTAAAAGTATTTCACAAACTTGCAAGACAATTAACAATTAAGCAGAGATATATGGTGATGAGCTATTGAACCCTCACTGGATTTTGTATTTACTCTCTAGTCACTCAGTGTTTATTGGGTTAATCACTCTATTCTTTTTCTATCCTTGCTTTCTAAAACTTTGTTTTTCATCTAACCAATCAACAACTATGGAATACAGACATACAAAAATCATGAGGTCTCTTTCAAGGTTGTAATGGGGCCAAGGTAAAGGTAAGGGTATATGTATAAGGCTAAGTGAGCTAACAAAGTGAATCCTTGATTAGTCTAAGATTTCACCTAACATACATACTTTATATAATTTAAAGTTCCTTTACCTATTTACCCAAATTTTCCCACTTTGTATTACAAGCTCATGTATTAAATTTAATTTTGAAATTTTGTTCCATGTGCATTGATTCTTTTTATTTTGTATTTGGGGAATTTTTGTATCTCCTTATTTAAATACTGAATATATATATATATATATATATATATATATATATATATATATATATATATATATATATATATTATACACATGGTAATTTAATTATTTTGATTTCATATGAGCATGCTTCCCAAATTTCTGAAATAACTTATTCATTTTAAATCCCTACTTTGTTTCTATCATCCCATGTTCCCATAAAATTTCCCACACTTAAATTGTACACAATATCTATCTTAAGCAAACCAAGGATTCAACTTGGGATTTTTATTTTGTTTTTCTGCTTAAGGATAGTAATGTGGTTATAGAACAAGAGGGGATTAAAAAGCTCAAGGGGGCTAACAAGGGTGATGTAAAAGGTAGGCTAAATTGGGATAAGTGAGGAAAAATTCAAACGATGGCCTCAATCATCTCTTGGTATGTATCTATATTCTATATTGGACATATAGATTAAAACAAAGTAAAGAACACCAGAATGAAAAAGAATGGCAAAACACACATGAATGAAATTTATGGTTTGAATGTAACCATACAACTAAGCTCAAAACTCACAGGCTGTGTGTTCTCCAGCTCAAAAATCATATATCAGTTATACATGTCATGCAAGTAGAAATCAAGAGTTTCCATTTAACTCAATGTAAATCTTAGGGTGGCCTTTAAAATCTTAGTGTTCCTCCTTGAAGAAATGTTGTTAACTAACTAACATGTAATGCTATATATACAAGGTGTGTGGATTGTTTTAATTTAATAAAGTTTCTAGTTTACTCCTTTTATTTTCAATTAAACTAAACTATTATATGCTAAAAAGGTAAACTATACTAATTAATCCACATATTCTATAAATAATAAGTTTAGAATTACAAACTAAACTAAATGTCTAAGATATAAACTAAAGTGTAAAATGCGAAAATAAAGTAAAAATACAGCAAAAGAACAATGTGCAAGTGCTGAAAGATAAAAATAAAATAAAAATACAGAAAATAAACAAAATAAGATAGAAAAGTCTGTAGTGGTTCACCAAAATGATAAGCCAGGGATGGCGACCTCCCCACACTTAAAATATAGCATCGTCCTCGATGCTCACTCAAGTTGGGTATGAAGAAGTGTCATCACCGGAAGGATGGGCTGCTAGGGTCTCTGTGGTGGCCTAAAGGTCTGCAGACTGGATAAGTGTAGGAGGATCTATCTGCTGCAGTGGAGGCTCTGACTGTATCGGAATCTCCGGGTCTGTGGCCTGGATCTGGTGTGGCTCCTCATGCTGTGGCGTAGCCTGCTCTAGTCCTGCCTGCTCAGCCTGGATATGTGTCTCCTCCTCGTGATCATTCGCCTCCGCCTCAGATGTATCAGAAGGGGTGTCGGGCTCGGAGGGGATATTGCTGCCGGATCAGATCATCAACTTGAGGTGCTCATAACGCCGCTTGTCGCGACGCTCCATACGATCCAGGCGGGCGAAGAGTCAATGCACCAAACGATAAATGGGCTCAGGAGCAGGTGGATGTGCAGTGGATGAGGCTGGTGCAGCAGTGGAGGCAGAAGGAACAACTGAAGATGTGGCTGCCTCAGCAGAAGCGGTGAGGAATGGGGGTCTGTAGCCTAAAGCCTGAAACTTCCTGCTGTGCGGAATGATCTTCTTGCAATCTGCAGCAGTTGGCTTCACATCGGCCAGCTCCCAAGGCACGTCAGCTCAGCGGCCTAGCTGGGTGATCAGATAAGGGAAAGGAAGGGTGCCTCTGACATGGACCCTGGCCATGTAATGCCTGATGAAACGTGAAAGATACAGGTCCTTACCCTCCATCACACACCAGATGAGGGTGATCATAGCAGCAGGCAGCTCTGTCTCATGAGTGCTCGGCATCACATAGTTGCTCAAAATCTGGTGCCAAAGCCGAGCCTCATCATTCAGGTAAATCAGCTTGATTCCCTTAGGCATCGCTGTATTCCTTCCCATGACCCATGGGACAGTAGGACCAAGGGCTATTCTCTACTTGACAGCATCCCAGTCAAATCTCATAAATCTCATATCCTCTTCAGCCTTTTGGTAACCGTCAGGCTTATTTGACTTAGGCTGAAGGTGGAAGATGTCCTCAATAGCTTCCTCATTGACTAAAATCTGTTTCCCTCTGAGGTGCACTACATCCAGGGAGGTCTTGAAATAGTTACAGTAAAATTCTCTGACCCAGGAAGCATTGACCTCTGTCAAGTTTCATTCCAAGAAGAACCAGTATCTCTGTTTTATCTGTTCGGTGGTGTACTACTGTAGTTCTTCTGGAATTTTTAAAGTTCTTTCCAGGTACAGATTCCTGGAAGTGGCAAACACTGGATACTTTTGCTCACAGTATCTGTTTGCAAATTTAACTGGATCTGTGGCAGTGAGGAGCTGGTCAGCCTTCTCCTGCGGGGTAAAGTGCTTTTCCCGCCAGGAGTCATCATGCAAAATATCGAGGATGGTCATAGAAGATTAGCCTCTTTTTCTTTTGCCAGTGGTTGCTTTTCCTTTTCCTTTGCGTTGAGGGTCAGACATCCTGAAAAGCAGAAATTCCAGGATATAATTGAAGAACAAAAGCAGGAAAATAAGTAGGCGAATAGAATAATAGCAATATAAGCACAGAGTGGCAAAAGAGCAAGAGAAGCATGAAATGAGTTGAATATATGTGCAATTTGGATTTTATACAAGTGAAAAAGTCTGAAAAGAAAAAAAAATGGAATCCAAAATATATGCTAAGCGGAATTCAAGTTAAATAGGAAAAACAATGATCATGCCCTGAGTTAGAAAGTTAAAGTGGTTAGTAGGTAAAAAGGAGGTTAGAAAGTGGAAAGCAGTGAGTTAGTAAAAAGAAAGTTAAAGTAGGGGGCATGATAATGGTTTCCTAGTTTACAATAAATTTCACAAGTTTAAAGAATAATCACTCATAGTTAAGCAAGGATATCAGGTTATTGCTGATAATTCATATAGATACAGGAGTAGCTAAAACTAAAATGAAATCATCAATAATACAATTTATTAACCAAGGAATCGAAAGGAATAAGAATGCGAGCCCGTGCATTCATGAATTGGTTTGGTTATAGCTAAGTAATGCAAAATTCAAAATTGCCAAAACCAATACATGAATGAAAAAAATGAAATCATTTGTAGAAAATTGGGCAGCATTCTGGCTAAAATTGGATGTTCCCGAATAATAAACAGTAAGAAAAAACAGTTCATATGAGATTAAAAAGCACTGCAAAGAGTCACAAACAATAGGGGTAGTAAAGAATAGTCTTAACAGCAGCATGAAACATTAAAGAACAGCATATGAACAGTATTAACATCACAGCCAGATCAAAATTGCAGAATAGGTAAAACAAGTAACAAGAACGGTGCAATTATCAGGCCTAAATCCACTAACTACATCCTAGCTACCTAACCACCTAGAATCTACTACAAACATGCATCTCTAACTATCCTAAATTGAACAGAATCTAAAAAATATGCAACTAACTACGGAAGATAGAGAAATCGGTGTTCGGCGGAACCTGGTATGTGAATGAACAGAGGTGAGGGCAGAGAGATGGTGGTGGTGATGGGCGGCGCTGAGAGGGAGCACAGCGGCGCGGTGGTGGAGCAGGGGCGGGGTGGAGGTTGGGCTTTGGGTTGGGCAAGGTGGGAGGGGAAGGAAGAAGGGGTGCGAGGGTTGTGGGGGCTGTGGTGGTGGGTGGCAGTTCTGGGCGGTGTGGCGGGGTGGTGGCATCTCGAAGATAGGGCGGCAGTGAGTGAAGGAAGGGAGGAGAGAAAGAAGAAGGAAGGGGAAGGAAGAAGGAGGGGGGGAAAAAGGACGTCGGTGGTCGGGTTTGGCGCGGTGGTCGGAGCTGGGCAGCTGGGGCGATGGTGAGTGCAGAGAAGGAGAAAGGTGAGAGGAGGGTTGGGGGTGAATGGGCGACGCGAGGGATAGGGTTTCGCGTGAAGGGGGTTAGTATTTTTGAATCCACGCGATCGCGTGACTAGGGTGAAATGGGTTTGACGCGGTCGCGTGATCGACGTAGTCGCGTGGGTTGGGTAAAAGATGGGTGACGCAGACGCGTGAGGCACGCGAACGTGTCGATGTGAATTGTGCTAGACACACAGTTCCAGCGTCGTTTTGGCGCAACTCTCTGTTTCCATTTAGGGGGCCATAATATCCACGCGACGCGGACGCGTCGCTCATGCTTTCGCGTGGGATGAGTGTTTTGCGAGTGACACATTCGCATCAGGGACGCAAACGCGTGGGCCGTTTTGTGCTAAACGCACACCAGCCGCACGATTCTAGTCCAGCTTTCTGGGCGTTGGATCTTTACGCCGATTCCCTTCTCACGCCAATGCGTGGCCTGCGCGCTTGCGTGGCGTAAAAAGTTTTTTTATATGCAATTATGCAGTATGTAATATGTAGTGCTAATGTAGATGCTATGAATAATTTCAGGTTCAATGAAATTAAAATAAGATAAAAACAAACAACACAAAATAAAATTGAAAAAGAAACGATCATACCATGGTGGGTTGTCTCCCACCTAGCACTTTTAGTTAAAGTCCTTAAGTTGGACATTTGATGAGCTTCCTGCTATGGTGGCTTGTGCTTAAATTCATCCAGAAATATCCACCAATGTTTGGGATGCCAACAGCCTCCGGGGTCCCAAACTAGGCATGTAAAGCCTTTGAGTAGCTTCAAACAGATTCTCAGGCTCCCGGGGTGACGAATGTCAAAATAGATTCCAGGATCCCAAATTTTGCTTTTAAATCCGCCTTTGTCTTGATCTATATTCTTCCATCCAGGAAATTTAGAAATTGTATTCTCACCAAGACGACTAAGCGCCTTTCGAGACCCATTCAATTGAACTTGATACCAATCCGTGCACTTCGAATTGAAGCGTGAAACCTTATTGAATCTTGCACACCAGCTCTGAGTACGAGCCATTTCCCTCTTACTCTTAAAGCCGCAGAGAGCTCTAAGCTGGCCATCTGTTTCAAGCAAACCATATTCAAGTGGAAAAGTAAAGATAAAGGTTAAGGATTGTACCCACTTGAAGCTTGTATTAGGTGGTAGTGGCCTTGGGATAGGTGTTTCCAGTGGTTCTGTAAGCTCTACTCCCTTGTATTCTTCTGCGAATTCCTCCACTTCTTTGCAAAATTCTTCAACTGCAACTGCGTCTTGATCAAAGTCTTCTATGTCTTCCTCGTCACTCAAGTCATAAGTTGGAGATTGAGAGAAATCTACGTCGACATCATCTTCGTATGCACTGGGATAAGGTTCTTCAGGCTCAAGGAGTTCAGTTGCAGATGTAAGTTCGTGACTAGGAGAGCTTGATTCATGATCATCATTGCCCATGGAATCAACTTCTTGGTCTGTTCCGTCCACTTTTCCACAAGGTATATGCTTTGGAGGTTGTGCACTATCCTCCTTGGCATCAAATTCGAACTTCTCGGCGGAATCCTTTGTAGTTCTCGATTTCCATGGAGGTTCAGCATCTCCTAAATCTTCAACCACTTCTTCCTCTACAACTATTATGGCTTCCTCCACTTGTTCCAATACAAAGCCATGCTCCTCATTGTCCACCGAAGTTTCTAGTGTCTCCTTCATGCTACGCTCTTCTTTTGATTCTCCACATGTAGCCATGGGAGTACTTTGAGTGCTCAGATGTTGAGAAGCTGTTATATTTACTACCTCGGTTAAGGCAGTAGTGAGTTCCAATACGTCCCTTTGTATCTTTACTTGCCCTTGAAGAAAAACACGAAGGGTGTCATCCATTGGAGATTGGGGTGGATATGAGGGTTCATTGGTTGGGAGAGAGGGCTCATAATACAGAGGTGGTTCTTCTTGATAAGGATATGGAGATGGTAGATATTGCGGTGGTGGTTCTTGGGAGTAATTGGATTGGAATTGTGGTGGATAAGGGTCATACGGTGGTGAATGGTGAAAAGGAGCTTGTGAGTGTGGTGGTTCAAAGCTATGTTGAGAGGGTGGTTCATAAGCACAGGGTGGAACTTGTTGGTAACTACAAAGGGATCCACCGTATCTATTGCCTTGGCATGCATTGTAGAATGATTCGTCTGTGATACTGTGGAGGGTGTTGTTGCCTAAAGGGTTGATCAAGTCCTTGTGGCTCCGTCCATCCTTGATTGCTCTGACCTTGATGCATGTTCCTGCTATGGCTTTCATTCCCTTCAACAATATTAGAACCAAACTCAAAGCGAGAGGGGTGAGAATTCATAGTAGCTAATAGAATTAAAATGGAGAAACAAAAACAAAAACAAATAAACAAGTAAAAGAAAAATATTTACAATAACCAGTAATAAGGCACACGTTTGCAATTCCCCGGCAACGGCGCCATTTTCAAAGAGCGAAATTCTCACGCGATCTAGAATTTTCACAAAAATATAATCGCGTTGGAAGTATAGCTTCTAGACCGACAAGAATTCCTTCATACAAAAGTTTTGGTTGTCACAAGAAACAAACCTAATAAAATTTATAAACCGAAGTATTCAAACATCGGGTCGTCTTCTCAAGGAACTGCAGGGAGGTGTTCTTATTATTAGTTATGGAAAACAGTGTTTTTGGGTTTTAAAAGGTTAGAACAAGGGAAATAAATTGCAGGAATTAATAAATTAATAACTAATAAAACTCTTGGCAAGGTATGAAAATTTGAAATTCCTATCCTAGTTATCCTTATTGATGGTGATGAGAATTGAGTTTTAATCCCACTTAGTTAACCTTTACTAAAGCAAAGGAAAGTCAAGTGGACTAATTAGTTTGATCCTCAAGTTCTAGCTAACTCCTAAGAAAGGACTAGAGTTATCGGAATTCAATTCAATTAGCAAAAATAACAATTATCAATCACGATGAGTTTGATAACTCAAGAGTCTCCAATAAATCAATTAAAGCCAAGAATATAAAAATCTAAATAAGAATCATAAATCTGAAATACCTCAGCTTATATTAAATAAAGAAAAGCCTAACAAGAATGGTTCATAAGCCAATTTGGCAACATAAGTAATTATCAAATTAAAGCATTAAAGTATCTGAAAGCAGAAGAGAAATATAAAGTAAAAGGAATATTGAACCTGTGAATGAAGATGAATTGAACTAAACTAATAGAAATCCTAAAATCCTAAATCCTAAGAGAGAGGAGAAACCATCTTTCTCTAAAAACTACATCTAAATTATGAAAAGTGAATAATGGAAGACCTCCTCATGAATGGATGCGTTCCCCCACTTTATAACCTCTAATCTGTGTTTTCTGGACTTGGATCTGGGCCAAAAGGGTCCTCTCTCTTAGGATTTAGGATTTTAGGATTTCTATTAGTTTAGTTCATTTCATCTTCAGTCATAGGTTCAATATTCCTTTTACTTTATATTTCTCTTCTACTTTCAGATACTTTAATGCTTTTATTTGTTAATTACTTATGTTGCAAAATTGGCTTATGAACCATTCATGTTAGGATTTTCTTTATTTAATATAAACTGAGGTATTTCAGATTTATGATTCTTATTTAGCTTTTTATATTCTTGGCTTTAATTGATTAATTGGAGACTCTTATCAAACTCATCGTGATTGATAATTGTTATTTTTTCTAATTGAATTGGATTCCAATAACTCTAGTCCTTTTTTAGGAATTGGCTAGGACCTGAAGATCAAACTAATTAGTCCACTTGACTTTCCTTTACTTTAGTAAATGTTAACTAAGTGGGATTAAAACTCAATTCTCATCACCATCGATAAGGATAACTAGGATAGGACTTCCAAGTTCTCATACCTTGCCAAGAGTTTTCTTTATAATTATTAATTTATTTCTCCTGTCATTTAATTTACTTGTTCAGACCTTTTAAAAACCCAAAATTCTACCTTTTCCATAGCTAATAATAAGTCATACCTCCCTGCAATTCCTTGAGAAGACGACCCGAGGTTTAAATACTCGGTTATCAATTTTATTGGGTTTGATTAAATGACAAACAAAACTTTTGTAAGGAAGGAATTCTTGTCGGTCTAGAAGCTATACTTACAACGGAAATTTATTTTTAGAAAATTCTAGATCGCGCGAGAGTTTCGCTCTTCTTCAAAATGGCACCGTTGCCGGGAAATTGCAAACATGTGCCTTATTATTAGTTATTGTAAATATTTGCTTTTTGATTTATTTTTATTTTTACTTTTTCGTAAATTAAGAGATTATTGGTTTTTATTTAGTTATAAAAAAAATTTCAGATTTTTATTTTAAAATTTTTTTATCTTATCTTATCTTAGTTTTAAATTTTAAAATTCAAATCTTTTTTCAAAAATCATATCTTTTTCAAAATCTTATTTTATCTTATTTCAAATTCAAATTTCAAATTTCAATTAAATTCCAAAATTCAAAATTCAAATTTAAAATTTTAAAAATCAAACCTTTTCAAAATTTAAATCTTTTTCAAATCTTTATCTTATATTGTTGACTTTTTCAAAATTCAGAATTCAAAATTTAAAATTCAAAAATCAAAATTCAAAATTTAAAATTCAAATTTCAAATTTCAAAATTTAAAATTCAAAATTTAAAATTTAATTTTCGAATTCAAAAATTTAAATTTTAATAACCTTTTAATTTAAATTTGTTTTTATTTTCGTTTTTAATTTTTATTTGCTATTATGAGTTCTCACCCTCATTGCTTTAAGTTTGTTTCCAATGTTGTTGTAAGGAATAGAAACTATAATGAAAATAGGCATCAAGGTTGGAAGAATCAAAGATGGGAGGAGTCACAAGGATTTGATCAACCTTCTTGGCAACAACCCCCTCCAATGCACTATAACCAACAACCATTATGTGATGCATACCAAAATGATGACTATGGTGGACCGCCTTGTAGTTACCAACAAGCACCGCCATATGCTTATGAACCATCTCCTCAACACAACTTTGAACCACCATACTCACAAGCCCCTTACCACCAAACACCACCATATGACCCTAACCTGTATCCACCACACCAACCACCATATGAACCACACCCAGAACCACCACCTCAATATTCACCATCTCCATATCCTTATCAAGAAGAACCACCTTCCTATTATGAACCCTTTCTCTAAAATAATGAACCCTCATATCCACCCCAATCTCCAATGGATGACATCCTTCGTGGTCTTCTTCAAGGGCAAGCGAAGATGAAAAGGAATGTACTGGAATTAGTGACTGCCTTAACCGAGGTAGTAAATCAATTAGCTTCCCAACATCTAAACACTCAAGGAACCTCCACGATTTCATGTGGAGAATCTACTGAAGAACGTAGCATAAAGGAGACACTAGAAACTCCGGTGGACAGTGAGCAGCACGACTTCGTATTGGAACAATTGGAGGAAGCCATGATCGTTGAAGAGGAAGAAGTAGTTGAAGACTTGGGAGATGTGGAACCTCCATGGGAAACTCAAGTCATAGAGCCCCCTTCTAAGGAGTTTGAAATTGATGTTGAGGATGGTGTACAACCTCCAAAGCATATCATGGTTGAAGACTTTGAAGGGGATGATCAAGAGATGGATTCAATCATTAATGAATTCTTATCTACAATTGAATCCTCTCCCATTGGACTTGAGATGGAGATTCAAGAAGAAGAAGCACAACCTCCTATGCCCTTGGTAAGTAATGAAGAAGAGACTGAATTGGAAGAAATCTACCAAGAGGAAGAGGTTAAAATTGAAGAAGCTTACAAAGAGGTGGAAGTTGTCAAAGAAGAGCCCAAGGGAATGGAGCTGGAAATCACCTTGCCAAGGTTGCTGGAGACCTCTTCCCCAAAGCCATCACCATCCATCCCTTCATTCAAGTGGGTAAATCTCTCATCTCTAAGCTTAATTAGCTCACTTGAATATGCTTTGCTTGAAACAGATGGTCAGCTTAGAGCTCTTTGTGGCTTTAAGAGTAAGAGGGAGATGGTTAGTAGTAGGAGTCGTCATGCAAGATTCAATATGGTGGAAAGCTCAAAGTTTAAATGCAAAGGTTGGTGTAAAGCTCAACTGAATAGGTCTAGGAAGTTGTTTGGCCGCTTTAGTGAGAATTTAGATTGCCTGCCACCCAGTTGGAACACTAATGATCAACAAGAAGACGGGTACAAAAGCAAGGTTTGGGACCCCAGAATTCAGTCTAGAAATCAACACTCTAGGGGCCTTGTCACTTGCTTTAACCTGCTTGAAGGCTTTCTACGCCTAGTTTGGGATCCCGGAGGCCATTGGAATCACAAACATTGGTGGAGATTCCTGGATGAGTTCAAGCACAAGCCACCATAACAAAGGACTCTCCAAATGTCCAACTTAAGGACAATAACGAAAAGTGCTAGGTGGGAGACAACCCACCATGGTATGATCTTTCATTTTTATTCTTAGTTTTATTTTACTTTATTTTCATTTTTATTAGTGGTCATTCATAAATTTTGCATAAGCATCTGCATTCTGCATTCTGCATTTTTTACATTAAAAAAAAAAATACGCACGCGACGCGTAAGCGTTGCTGACGCGTCCGCGTGACAGGTGCATTAGGAAGAAAAGAAAAGTGAACAGAGAGTCACGCGAAAGCGTGGCTGGAGGCGTCCCTTAGGCACAAATATGCTCACGCGACTGATGACAAGTCATTTTAGCCTAGTTTCACTAGCCCTTTTCTTTTATTTTCAATTGAATTATGCACTTTCTTGAGCCACAAGCAAGCCAATTGGGTAGATTTTCATATTTCCTTTGATTTAATCAACCATAGATGAATTGATGCAATTTCATAAGGATTTATGCTATAATTGCCACATATTATGAAAGAATGACAATCTCATGATTTTGAGCATAGCTTTGATGTGTTTGGTGGATTAATGATAGGTGAAGAAAGCTTGGAGAAAGCTTGAAGCAAGAAGGAATGGCTAGGAGCAAGAGAGAACAAAAAGTTTGAGCAAAAGTTTGCCTCAAACTTTCGGATAAGTGAAAACACACCAATGAACAAAAAGCTTGAACAAAAGTTTGCCTCAAACTTTAGCTCAAACTTTTGGGAAAAAAGCTTGAGCAAAAGTTTGCCTCAAACTTTTTGGCAAACGTTGGCATCACAAATCAACATCCTGGAGAGAAAAAGTTTGCGCCAACGTTTGCCTCAAACTTTTTGGCAAATGTTGGCGCCATGAGTGTGCATAAGGGGGCCAACGTTTGAGCAAAAGTTTGACCCCAAACTTTAGCTCAAACGTTGGTAGCAGCAAGAATGGGGTTGCTGATGTAAAAAGTTTGAGTAAAAGTTTGCCTCAAACTTTTACTCAAACTTTTACTCAAGCTTTTATAATTCCCAACCCGGTTCACTTCGGTTCTCTTTCCAACTCCAAGAGCAATCAACCAAGGCCTCTATCAACCCAATTCCATCAAGAGCAAAGGCCCAATTCAAGGCTTGAAGACCATTTGAAGAAAGTGTATAAATAGATTAGGATTTAAGTTTTTAAGGAGCTTTTCTTTTCGGTTTTGATTTGGTAGTTTGTAGAGAGCTCACTTTTACCTTTTGGCATTGTTGTTTTAATTCAAGAGAATTTGGGGAGGAGAATTGATCTCTCTTCTTCCTTGTTCTTGCTTGAATACTCTTTACTTTTCTTGCTTCGGATCTTGGGTGGAGAATTGAAGAAATTCTATTTCAATCTCACCTTGGGATCTTGTTTAATTTTCCGCATCATTGAATTTTAGTTTCTGTTAATTGCTTCTTCTTCTACTTTCTCTGCAATTTACATTTCTTCATTTCCTTTGCAATTGCTCTTGTTGGATCTAGGAAGGCATTGAGATCTAGACTTAGTTATCTAGTCTCTTGAGTCCTGAGATCTGGATTTCCATTTTTAATTCCTCTGTTTACTGTTTTTCAAGCTCTTTTATATTTCTGTTTTAGATCCGATTCAATCCAAGGCATCTTCCACTCTTCTGTGTGTTGAATTTTACTTTTCCTTGTTTAATTTCTGCAAATCCAATTCCCAATTCCCTTTACAATTCAAGCCATTTACATTTCTTGCACTCTAAGATTCTGCAATTTACATTTCTTGCGTTCTAAGTTTCTGCCATTTAATTTCTTGTTCTTTAAGATTCAGCACTTTATTTACTGCTCTCTGTAATTTCATGTGATTTACCCATTCCCTTTATTTTCCATGCAATTTAAATTCTGCAAATCACAAATCTCTCAACCAAATCTTGATTCGCTTGACTAAATCAACCACTAAACTAAAATTGCTCAATCCTTCAATCCCTGTGGGATCGACCTCACTCCCGTGAGTTATTATTACTTGATGCGACCCGGTGCACTTACCGGTGAGTTTTGTGTCGAATCGTTTTCCGCACATCAAGTTTTTGGCGCCGTTGCCGGGGATTGATTAGATTGACAATGATTAAGTGAGGTGGTGATCTAGATCTAGCATTTTTATTTCCTGTTTCTCTAATTTTTGACTAACACGCTAACTGTTTGAAATTTTGCTTAAACTAAACTTCGTTCTAGCAATAGACTGAAGAGTTACTGGTGGTGTTTCTTGTGTTTTGTTTGTATGTCAGGTACAAGGAGATCCATTCCTGCTTTATCTGAAACTGACCAGAGAACTCTTAGAAGGTTGAGAAGAGCTGAAAGAGGGAAAAATATTGTTGGAGAGGAAGAATCTGAGGAAGAATATCATGAGATGGAAGGAGATCCATCTAATCCAGGAGGAGGGGTTAACAATAACCCACAGCAGAGGAGAGTATTGGCCTCCTATACCTTTGCAAATGCTAGACATTGTGGAAGCAGCATTCTCACCCCTAATGTCAATGCAAATAACTTTGAATTGAAGCCACAACTCATTACATTGGTCCAAAACAACTGCTCGTTTGGGGGAGGACCATTGGAGGATCCAAATCAACATCTATCTACCTTCTTAAGGATTTGTGACACTGTCAAGTCCAATGGCGTGAATCCTGAAACTTACAAGCTTCTGCTGTTCCCGTTCTCATTAAGGGACAAGGCCGCACAATGGCTTGAAACTTTTCCTTAAGGAAGCATCACTAGCTGGGATGATTTGGTGACTAAATTTCTAGCCAAATTCTATCCACCTCAAAGAGTCATCAGGCTGAAGACTGAGGTGCAAACATTCACGCAATTGGATGCTGAAAATCTGTATGAAGCATGGGAGAGATACAAGGCTCTGCTGAGGAAATGTCCACCAGAAATGTTCACTGAGTGGGACAAGCTACAGAACTTCTATGAAGGACTCACTCTAAAGGCTCAAGAATCACTTGACCACTCAGCTGGAGGATCATTGCAACTGATGAAAACAGCAGAAGAAGCTCAAAATCTTATTGACATGGTGGCCAACAATCAATATTTCTTTGCTCATCAAAGAAATCACCAACCATCACAAAGGAGAGGAGTAATGGAGCTAGAAGGGGTGGACTCAATCTTGGCTCAAAACAAGATAATGCAGCAGCAAATTTAACAACAATTTGAGCAAATGACCAAGAAGATTGATAGCCTCCAAGTCGCAGCAGTTAACACAAGC
Organism: Arachis hypogaea; assembly: GCF_003086295.3. Lineage (NCBI taxonomy): Eukaryota > Viridiplantae > Streptophyta > Magnoliopsida > Fabales > Fabaceae > Arachis > Arachis hypogaea. The sequence goes on along the minus strand of NC_092051.1, from coordinate 94,193,466 downwards.
CAACCATCTTCCACATGGGGGCAAAATGAAGAAACTCAAGAAGAACAACAACAAGAGCAAGTACAGTATATGCACAACCAAGGACCAAATGAAGTGTATGGTGATACATACAATCCATCATGGAAGAACCACCCAAACCTCAGATGGGGAGATAATCACACCCAAAACCAACAACCATGGCAGAGGAACTCAAACCAAAATAACCCAAGAAGTAACCAAAACCACAAAACTAACCAAAACACTTACAGAAAACCTCAAAACAACTACAACAACCTCATCCAGTACCAATCTAATAACCAACCCACCAACCAAAATGCCTACCATCCACCATCCACATCTCACAACCCACCACAAGCATCACCTGAATCTCAAAGACTCACTAACTTGGAGACCTTGATAGACAAAATGTTGAAACACCAGGAAATGACAACCAAGAACTATGAAGCCTCCTTGAAGAGCCTAGAGAGGCAAATTGGGCAAATCTCCAAACAGATTTCTGTTGAGAGACCTTCAAGCTCATTGCCGAGTGACACAATCCCAAATCCTAAGGAAGAATGCAAGGCAATACAATTAAGGAGTGGGAGAACATTGAAGAGCAGCAAGAGACCACTAGAAGAGGAACAGTCAACACACACAGAAGAAGCCAATGATGATGATGCAATGGCAAGCAAGCAAGCTTCAAAGCAAATTCAAGAAAAGGAGGAACAATCAAAAATTCCAAAAAAGGGGAATGAAACAATTGAAGAGCCAACAAAGAATCAAAAGCAACAAGCAGAGAAGGCCTTTGTACCTCCACTGCCATATCCCCAGAGATTCAACAAGGAGGCAAAGGACCAACAATTTCACAAGTTCCTTGAGACTTTCAAGAAGTTGGAGATAAATATCCCCTTGGCTGAGGCACTGGAGCAGATGCGCCTATATGCCAAGTTCATGAAGGAGCTAATCAACAAGAAGAGAAGTTGTCAAGAAATGGAAACTATCATGCTCACTGAAGAATGTAGCGCTGTGATCCAGATGGGTATCCCACCAAAGCTCAAAGATCCAGGGAGTTTTGTTGTCTCATGCACCATAGGCAATATAACATTGGAAAACGCCCTGTGTGATCTAGGTGCCAGCATCAACTTGATGCCTCTATCATTGATGAGAAAGCTTGCCATAGAAGAAATTAAACCCACCAGGATGTCACTAGTCATGGCTGATAGATCAATCAAGACACCCAATGGTATTGTGGAGAATTTACTAGTGAAGGTTGGAAAGTTTATCTTCCCCGCAGACTTCGTAATCTTAGACACAGAAGGGGAAGGAAGCAGCTCAATCATCTTGGGGAGACCATTTCTAGCCACAGCAAGAACCACTATTGATGTGGAGAAGGGAGAAATGACCTTCAGGGTGCATAATGAACAAATGGTAATCAATGTCTTCAAATCAATGCAACATCCCTCAGAGCAAGAAAACTACATGAATGTGGACATGATTGAAGGGCTGGTAGAAGAAATGTTTGAAGACAACTATTTGGAGCATCAGAAAGAACAAAGAGAGGAAGTGATAGAAATACTCATTGAAGACAAGAAAGAGGACAAACCAAAACAGGAGTTGAAACCTCTCCCTCCTTACCTCAAATACGTGTTTCTTGGGGAAGCAGAGGCATTTCCAGTAATTATAAATTCCTCTTTGAACATGGATGAGGAAGCAAGGTTGATTGAAGTATTAAAAACTCACAAAACAGCCTTGGGGTGGACAATTGAGGACATCAAAGGCATCAGCCCTGCTATTTGCATGCATAAAATTTTATTGGAGGAAGAATCAAAACCTGTGGTTCAACCTCAAAGAAGACTCAACCCAACCATGAAAGAGGTGATTCAAAAAGAAGTGATGAAGCTATGGAATGCAGGGATAATTTTCCCAATCTCAGACAGCTCTTGGGTGAGTCCGGTTCAAGTTGTGCCAAAAAAGGGAGGAATGACAGTCATCACCAATGAAAAGAATGAGTTGATCCCCACTAGGACAGTGACTGGGTGGAGAATGTGCATAGACTACAGGAAATTGAATGATGCAACAAGAAAAGATTATTTTCCTTTGCCATTCATCGATCAAATGTTGGAAAGACTAGCAGGCCATGCTTATTATTGCTTCCTGGATGGGTATTCGGGTTACAATCAAATAGTGGTGGACCCCAAGGATCAAGAGAAGACCTCCTTCACATGCCCATTTGGAGTTTTTGCCTATAGAAGGATGTCCTTTGGGCTGTGCAATGCCCCAGCCACTTTTCAAAGGTGTATGCTTTCTATTTTTTCTGATATGGTGGAAAAATTTTTAGAAGTCTTCATGAATGATTTTTCTGTTTTTGGCAATTCATTTAACACTTGCTTGCATAACTTAACTCTTGTTTTGAAAAGATGCCAAGAAACTAATTTGGTGTTGAATTGGGAAAAATGCCATTTCATGGTTCCGGAAGGAATAGTTCTTGGGCATAAAGTGTCATGTAGAGGTATAGAAGTTGATAAAGCTAAAATAGAAGTTATTGAAAAACTCCCTATACCTGTTAATGTGAAAGCAGTAAGAAGTTTTCTTGGGCATGCTGGCTTCTACAGAAGGTTCATCAAGGACTTTTCAAAAATAGCAAAACCATTGAGCAATTTGCTAATGAATGATATTCCCTTCATTTTTGATGATAACTGTAGACATGCCTTTGAAACTCTCAAGAGAAAGCTCATTACAGCACCAATCATCACACCCCCTGATTGGAATTTACCTTTTGAACTTATGTGTGATGCAAGCAACCTTGCTATCGGTGCTGTACAGGGGCAAAAGAAGGACAAATTACATCATGTCATATATTATGCTAGCAAAGTGTTGAATGAAACACAGAAAAATTATACCACCACTGAAAAAGAACTTTTAGCAATTGTATATGCATTTGATAAGTTTAGACAATACTTGATCGGCTCAAAAGTTATAGTATACACTGACCATTCTGCTCTCAAATATTTAATGTCTAAACAGGATTCAAAGCCAAGGCTTATCAGGTGGGTGTTGCTGCTACAAGAATTTGATATTGAAGTGAGGGATAGGAAGGAAAGTGAAAATCAAGTAGCAGATCATCTATCAAGAGTGCCACAAGAAGCTAAGCAAGACAAACCACATCAAGTAAATGAGAACTTCCCTGATGAACATCTTTTCCAAATTCAACAAACACCTTGGTTTGCTGACATAGCAAACTACAAGGTAGGAAGGAAGGTACCTCAAGAATTTTCCAAGCAACAAATGAAGAAATTACTCAATGAAGCAAGGAAGTTCTTGTGGGATGAACCTTTTCTATTCAAGAGATGCTCTGATGGAATGATTAGGAGGTGTGTCCCTGAAAGTGAAATGAAGGACATACTATGGCATTGCCATGACTCAGCATATGGTGGACACTTTGGACCAGAGAGAACAGCTGCAAAGGTATTACAGAGTGGGTTTTATTGGCCAACCATCTTCAAGGATGCCAGAGAGTTTGTTCACCAATGCAATGAATGTCAAAGAACTGGAGGATTGACAAAGAGAAATGAGATGCCTCAAAATTTCATCCTGGAAGTGGAGGTGTTTGACTTATGGGGCATTGATTTCATGGGACCTTTTCCTCCTTCCTACTCTTTCAGATATATCCTGGTGGCAGTAGAGTATGTATCAAAGTGGGTGGAAGCAATAGCCACAACCACCTGTGATGCACAGATTGTCCTCCAATTCCTTAAAAAGCACATTTTCACAAGATATGGAGAACCCAAGGGGCTGGTTAGTGATGGTGGTGGTCACTTTTGCAACAAACAGATGGAGAAACTCCTCCACAAATATGGAGTAATCCATAAAGTAGCCACACCTTACCACCCTCAGACTAATGGCCAGGCTGAACTCGCAAATAGGGAACTGAAGAAGATCCTAGAGAAAACAGTGGGAAGCACGAGAAAGGATTGGGCTAGGAAGTTAGAAGATGCCTTATGGGCATATAGGACAGCTTACAAAACCCCTATTGGCAAGTCACCCTTTCAGTTATTATATGGCAAATCCTGTCACCTCCCTGTAGAGCTGGAACACAGAGCTTTTTGGGCCACTAAACTCCTCAACCTTGATTCCCAAGCTGCAGGAGAGAAAAGGTTGTTACAACTAAATGAGTTAGATGAATTCAGGCTAGAAGCCTATGAGAGTGCTAAGATATACAAGGAAAGAGCTAAGAGGTGGCATGATAAGAAGATCACAAAGAAGGAGTTCAAGCCAGGACAACAAGTGCTCCTGTATAACTCAAGGCTTAAGATCTTCCCTGGCAAACTTAAGTCTAAGTGGACTGGCCCGTACTTGGTGACAAAGGTTTTTCCTTATGGGAGTATTGAATTGCTAGATGAAGCAACAAAGAGTCAATTTACAGCAAACGGTCACAGAGCAAAGCTGTACTTGGGAGGACAATGGGATAAGGAAAAAGAGGTTCAGAACCTACAACCTTCTTGAAAAGAATTGAAGAATGTCAAGATAATGACAATAAAGAAGCATTTGTTGGGAGGCAACCCAACCTGAGGTAATTTTCTTTTCATAGCCTTTTCAATAAAAATGTTGAATAATTGGTATGCATTGCAAGGAGCTAAGTTTGGTGTTGCACACCAAAACAATTTAAGGGAGAATGAAGGATTCTAAGTTTGGTGTTCCACCAAAACCTCATTTAAAAGCACATTCTCACCTCCTGCACAATACTAGCTCTAAGAAATCAAACAGGTTATTCACTTACTTAACTGATTTCTAGTTTTAATTCCATAACCTTTAGTAAGGAAACAAGATTTTACATATAGTCAACCTGTGGCATCAGAGGAAGTGGCAAGAAATTAAGTTTGGTGTTCCCACACCAAATCAAACCCAAAAGCCACACTCAATTCATGCATACTAACCAGTCACCTAAGGGCTTGAGAAGCAAGCAACTTTCGAGAATTGTGCAGGGAACTCACTACCATTTGAAGACACCATGCATCATAACTCAAAAGGGCACAACAGAAGGAAGGACAAAGGAACTGCAAACCAATAGGTTGTATCTACACTTAACTCTTACTGTTGAAAAATGCTTTGACTTGTGTCTTGCTAAAGTGTTCATCTAGTACAAGTAGAATCACTCTTAAAATAAGTAAGCTAGCCTATGTGTGTGCTTGTGTGTTTACTTTCACTAAACAAAAAGCATGCTTTGTCCCCTGCATCTTTAATTCAATAAAAGAAATGTTTGAATGTGAAGTGAGATAGTTCTCTGTTAGATAGAAGTATAATAAAAGTAAGTGGTGGTATGAATGTGTGATTGCATAATAGCTCACTTTTAATGAATAAGAGAACTAGGATGTCTCCTCTTAAGTAGAAAGTGGCCTACTGTCTATGAATCTCAATCAAATAAAAATCCTTGGTTAAAAAGAAAAACAAAAAAAAAGAGAGAAAAGAAAAAGCCAAAAATGGCAACAGAACAAAAGAAAAACAAAAAGAAACAAAGCTAGACACCAATAGCTTGAACCTTAGAATATATGCCTGTGGTGTCTTTGTACTAGGATCTGCTTGGATTATTAAGCTCTTTGGAGTGCATCAACACTTGGTGACTTGGGTTAACTAACCCGGGATCATCAGCTGAAAATCCACTATCAAGAGCAACCTAACTACAAGGCATTTAGTAACCCAAAGAGGTGCTGGGCATCAATATTTTAAGAAGGAATGTGAGCCAAGTGTCTATAGTGAATAATGTGTCAAGTATAAAGAAATCAATGAACTTGTTACACATGACACTCAAATAAAGCTTATGAACAAAATAATAGCCAAGGATAAAGGAATAATGAGAGGTCATAGCAGTGTGTTGCTTGATGCTTGAAGAACACTTTCTAGGCCTAAGAGTCAATAAGAAGTGAGTGTTTACATATCCACATAAAACCCCATGAACTACCAATAATACTCTGCTAGCATGAACATCATCTTCCATTTCATTCTGTCTTCTTAATAATTCATTTCTTGCTTGGGAACAAGCAAGCTTTAAGTTTGGTGTTGTGATGACAAGTCATCTTAGCCTAGTTTCACTAGCCCTTTTCTTTTATTTTCAATTGAATTATGCACTTTCTTGAGCCACAAGCAAGCCAATTGGGTAGATTTTCATGTTTCCTTTGATTTAATCAACCATAGATGAATTGATGCAATTTCATGAGGATTTATGCTATAATTGCCACATATTATGAAAGAATGACAATCTCATGATTTTGAGCATAGCTTTGATGTGTTTGGTTGATTAATGATAGGTGAAGAAAGCTTGGAGAAAGGTTGAAGCAAGAAGGAATGGCTAGGAGCAAGAGAGAACAAAAAGTTTTAGCAAAAGTTTGCCTCAAACTTTAGCTCAAACTTTTGGATAAGTGAAAACACACCAGTGAACAAAAAGCTTGAACAAAAGTTTGCCTCAAACTTTAGCTCAAACTTTTGGAAAAAAAGCTTGAGCAAAAGTTTGCCTCAAACTTTTTGGCAAACGTTGGCATCACAAATCAACACCCTGGAGAGAAAAAGTTTGCGCCAACGTTTGCCTCAAACTTTTTGGCAAACGTTGGCGCCATCAACAACACACCCTGGAGAGAAAAAGTTTGCGCCAACGTTTGCCTCAAACTTTTTGGCAAACGTTGGCGCCATGAGTGTGCATAAGGGGGCCAACGTTTGAGCAAAAGTTTGACCCCAAACTTTAGCTCAAACGTTGGTAGCAGCAAGAATGGGGTTGCTGATGTAAAAAGTTTGAGTAAAAGTTTGCCTCAAACTTTTACTCAAACTTTTACTCAAGCTTTTATAATTCCCAACCCGGTTCACTTCGGTTCTCTTTCCAACTCCAAGAGCAATCAACCAAGGCCTCTATCAACCCAATTCCATCAAGAGCAAAGGCCCAATTCAAGGCTTGAAGACCATTTGAAGAAAGTGTATAAATAGATTAGGATTTAAGTTTTTAAGGAGCTTTTCTTTTCGGTTTTGATTTGGTAGTTTGTAGAGAGCTCACTTTTACCTTTTGGCATTGTTGTTTTAATTCAAGAGAATTTGGGGAGGAGAATTGATCTCTCTTCTTCCTTGTTCTTGCTTGAATACTCTTTACTTTTCTTGCTTCGGATCTTGGGTGGAGAATTGAAGAAATTCTGTTTCAATCTCACCTTGGGATCTTGTTTAATTTTCCGCATCATTGAATTTCAGTTTCTGTTAATTGCTTCTTCTTCTACTTTCTCTGCAATTTACATTTCTTCATTTCCTTTGCAATTGCTCTTGTTGGATCTAGGAAGGCATTGAGATCTAGACTTAGTTATCTAGTCTCTTGAGTCCTGAGATCTGGATTTCCATTTTTAATTCCTCTGTTTACTGTTTTTCAAGCTCTTTTATATTTCTGTTTTAGATCCGATTCAATCCAAGGCATCTTCCACTCTTCTGTGTGTTGAATTTTACTTTTCCTTGTTTAATTTCTGCAAATCCAATTCCCAATTCCCTTTACAATTCAAGCCATTTACATTTCTTGCACTCTAAGATTCTGCAATTTACATTTCTTGTGTTCTAAGTTTCTGCCATTTAATTTCTTGTTCTTTAAGATTCAGCACTTTATTTACTGCTCTCTGTAATTTCATGTGATTTACCCATTCCCTTTATTTTCCATGCAATTTAAATTCTGCAAATCACAAATCTCTCAACCAAATCTTGATTCGCTTGACTAAATCAACCACTAAACTAAAATTGCTCAATCCTTCAATCCCTATGGGATCGACCTCACTCCCGTGAGTTATTATTACTTGATGCGACCCGGTGCACTTGCCGGTGAGTTTTGTGTCGGATCGTTTTCCGCACATCAGCGACCACATCGCTGACGCTTTCGCATCGTTTGCAAAATAGCCTCCCACGCATCCGCGCCACCCACGCGAATGCGTGGCTCTGTAAAATCGACGTAAAGGGGTGTATGGCAGTATGTTGGGCTGGAATGGGGCTGGACTCGTGCTGGAAGCCCAAGCCCTCCCACGCGAACGCGTTCCCCACGCGGTCGCGTCGTTTTCCAAAAGTGGCCATCCACGCTATCGTGTTAACCACGCAACCGCGTCACCCAAAAATTTGGCAAAAAGAGTTTTGAACAGAGAGTTCCGCGAACGCGAGGCTGCACTCGTGCCAATCGCACAAATCAGGCCACGTGATCGTGTGACCCACACATCCGCGTTACCTGACCTTATTGCACACCACGCGACTGCGTCACTCACGCATCCGCGTCGCCTGCGCCGCACAACTTATCCAAATCAGCGCCAATTATCTTATCTTTACTTTTCTAAACCTAATTTCTTCTATCTTTCCTTCTTTCTTCTTTCTTTCTTACTTTATCTCTTTCACTTCTCATCCTTTTTCACCTTCATTCTATTTTACTTAATTTGCATACTTTCATTCATTGCATTTTAATTTTGTGCATATTTTTATTTTCTTTTCTAAAATTATTATTTTTCCGTTGGTGTTAAATTTTCTTATTTAACTGCTGCATCTTCTCTTGTATTATTTTGGGTGCTCTTGTTTTATTCTGATTGGGTAATATTATTTAAATCAATGCCAATCTTTTATACCTGTACTCCTTTTTGCATTGATATGAACTTATACTGTCTTTCATTACCCACACTCCTCCCCTTTATTGCAAATTTTGCACCACTGGTATGCCATGTACTTCTATTGTTTTCTCACTTGCATGTTGTAGCTACCATGTAATTAAGACCCCCATTATTTGGCATTAACCTACCCAGACTTTATTTATTTTCTTATCTTTATTTCTGGGTTACTTTTTCTTCTTTTTCCTCTTCTTTCAGGCTGGCCACCAAAGAAGGGAAAAGGAAAACTTCTAAAAGGGGATACAGACAAGTCCATCTGCACAATCTCTAGAGAAAAGCATTAGTTGTAGCAGCCCGTCCACCTGCACATCTCTGCATGCACCGAGGACGGTGCAATCTTTAAGTGTGGGGAGGTCGATACTGATCTCTATGGGTTAGTTATTTTCTTCTCAACACCAATGTCTTATTTTCTTTATTTGTTCATTGTTGCATCTACATATTTGATTGCATGTTCGTATGATTTTGTGCATTTAGTTACTACTTGGTTAAAGTAAGAAATTTTTTTTAAGACCCTATTATTTTTGAAAAATTTTACTAATTTAAATTAAAACTTTTTTGTTAAAACTTGTTTGAAGATTGTAATTGGAACATAGTTTAAAAAGCTAAGAACACACAACCCGTGAGATTTGAGCTTAATTACATGGTTATACTATTTAACCATAAATATTTTATTCTTGTGTGTTTACTTCTCTATGATTGTAATCTATATTTTGTTTCATCCTATATGTCTAATGTTTAATGTGTTATATGCATGCATATGATCGAGGCCATTGTTTGTTTTTGCTCACTTATCCCAAATAAGCCTACCCTTTAAATTACCATTGTTAGCCACTTTGAGCCTTTTAATCCCATTTGTTCTATATTTTACCACATTATTAGCCTTAAGAAAAAAAATAATTAAATATCCCAATTGAATATTTGGTTAGCTTAAGATAGAAATTGTGTGTTAATTAAGTATGGGAAAACTGTGGGAACAAAGGTTAATAAGGGAATGTGTTATGTTTTTACATTGATAAAATATTGGGAATTTGGGTACCTACTCATGTGAGACCATAAAAAATTAAAAATCCATGTGCATTGATAAGTTATGTTTATTTTTTTTCAATTTAAAAAAAGAAAAAAATAAAGAAAAAGAAAAAAAAGAAAAAAATCCAAAAAAAATATTCAATAAATAAGTAAATAAATAAGGAGATAAAATTATCCCAATGTTAAGTTAATGAAAAATCAATGCATATGTGATAAAATTAAAGCAAAGTTGATACATGAGTATGATATGCAAAAATGGGAACTTTGGGTAGCTAAGCATGATTTTAGAATTACATAGAGTGTGTGTATAGGTGAAGAGCTTAGGTTAATTAAAGATTCATATTATAGCTCCCTTGGCCATACATATATCCTCACCCTTACCTTAGTCCCATTACAACCCTGAAAAGACCTCATGATGTTTGCATTGGTACATTAAAATTTTGTTGATTGGTTAGATGAAGAACAAAGTTTAGAAAGCATGATTAGAGAAGAGTAGAGTGATTAACCCTAGACACTTGAGCGATTAGAGTGCATATACACTACCAGTGAGGGTTCAATGCTTGAATCTATGTTCCATGCTTTCATGAGCTATCTTCTTACAAGTTTACTTGTCTTTTATTGTATGATTTGAATTACTGAAATCTGATTTATGTTTATCTTGAAGAGCTTATTTACTTTTAACCAAGTAGATAGAAACATCTTAGCATGTAGTTGCATTCATATAGATAGGTTGCATTTTATACATCATACCATTCCTCTTTACTCCTTTATAGCTTCTCTTGAGCTTAGCATGAGGACATGCTAATGTTTAAGTGTGGGGAGATTGATAAACCACTATTTCATGGTTTATATTATGCTAAATTGAGTGGTTTTTCATCCATTATTCTCATGCTTATTCATAGAAATCACATGTTTTATATTTTCCTTCCCGATTTTGTGCTATGATTGAAAACATGCTCCTTTGACCTTAATTTCATTAATATTAATTCTCCCTTTATACCATTCGATGCCGTGATATGTGTATTAAGTGTTTTCAGAGATTACAGGACAGGAATGGCTTGGAGGATGGAAAGGAAGCATGCAAAAGTGGAAGGAATACAAGAAGTTGAAGGAACTGCAAAGCTGTCAGCCTGACCCTCTCGCACTAAAATGGTCATAACTTGAGCTACAAAGGTCCAAATGAGGCGGTTCTAGTTGCGTTGGAAAGCTAACGTCTGAGGCTTCGATTCGATATATAATTTGCTATAGTGGCCTGATGCGGTATTTACAACCACACTTACTAACCGGCAAGTGCACCGAGTCGTACCAAGTAATACCTTACGTGAGTAAGGGTCGATCCCACGAGGATTGATGGATTAAGCAACAATAGCGTTTGATAGGATTAGTTAGACAGACAGAAAATAGTGTTGGGAGTTCAAAGACATTAAACAATAGCAAAAATATTAAAGAAGGGCAAGTAATTAAGATGGGAATAATATATGGAGAAGACAGTTAAGGTTTTAGAGTTATCTATTTTCTGGATTGACTTTCCTTATTAACTATTTTAATCATGCGAGATTTAATTCATGGCAAACTAATTGTGACTAGACCCTAATTCCTTAGACCTTCCTAGTCTCCTCTAAAATTCATCAACTGCCAATTCATTGGTCAATTGATTCCAATTAAAGGGTGATGATCAAATTCCAATTTATATGCCACAAGAATCCTAATTGTCCAAAAATAAAGAGATTATATGTCACGTATCCCGTTAAATACAAACAATTAGAAATTCAGGATAATATGTTTTCAAGCTATTGTTCAAGTAAAGAGCTTTTCCAAGTTTTACAAGAACTCAAATAGAACATAGGTCATACTTCCGTTCCACCCAGTTTCATAAAATAAAGAACGAAAACAATTATTGAAATATAAATCAAAACATGAATTAAAATAGAAAAATAATATTATCAATCCATACAATAGACAGAGCTCCTAACCTTAACAATGGAGGATTAGTTACTCATGGAATATGAAATGTAAATTTGTATGAAATAATGTTGTGGAATATGTTGTTCTCGAACCACCCTGTTGGGATCCCTTTTATAACTAATCCTAATAATTTAAAAATTAAATTTCTAAAATTAAAATTAAAATAATATCTTTTCCTAAAATAAGATTTGAATTTAAATTCGAATTAATTAACAAGTGTTCAGCTGATGGGTGGGGACCACTTGATTTGTCCATTCTGCAGCTTCTAATCTATGTTTTCTGGGCTAGAAATTGGGTCAAAACAGCCCAGAAATTGCCCCCAGCGTCTTTCTGCGTTTTCTGCATGTGGCGCATGTGACGCGTCCGCGTCGTCCACGCGTTCGTGTCATTTGTGCAGATTCCAGTCCACGCGTTCGCGTCAGGCACGCGATCGCGTCATTGCGATTTCCTCCATTCTGCGCGGTCGCGTGAGCTATGCGTCCGCGTCGGTATTCGCTGGTCATCTCCTTGGCTTCTTCTCTTTCTCTACAGAAACTCCATCAAATTCCGCCAAATGCTACCTAAAATAAACAGTATTGCACAAAACTCAAAATAGCATCCATAGTGGCTAAAATATAATTAATTCTTAATTAAACTCAACAAATTATATGCAAATTCACTAGGAAAAGATAAACAAGATGCTCATGCATCACAACACAAACTTAAACTGTTGCTTGTCCTCAAGCAACCAACACTAATATAAGCTTAGAATGTGAATTTGCATGAGAATGAGAGTTCAATTAAGCTCATGTCTCTTCTTATAGTGGGGTTTACAACTGCAATCCTGAATAGTTTTGGCATCTCACTTTATCCTTTGAAGTTCAGAATGATTAGCATCCATAGGAACTTAGAATTCAGATAGTGTGATTGACTCTCCTAGTTCAGTATGTTGATTCTTGAACACAGCTACTTTATGAGTCTTGGCTGTGACCCTAAGCATTTTGTTTTTCAGTATTACCACCAGATACATAAATGCCACAGACACATAACTGGGTGAACCTTTTCAAATTGTGACTCAGCTTTGCTAGAGTCCCCAGTTAGAGGTGCCCAGAGTTCTTAAGCACACTCTTTTTGCTTTGGACCACGACTTTAACCGCTCAGTCTCAAGCTTTTCACTTGACACCTTCATGCCATAAGCACATGGTTAGGGACAGCTTGATTTAGCCGCTTAGGCCAGAATTTTATTCCTTAAGGCCCTCTTATCCATTAATGCTCAAAGTCTTGGATCCTTTTTACCTTTTGCCTTTTAGTTTAAAGGATTATTGGCTTTTTCTGCTTGCTTTTTCTTTTTTTTTTTCCACAAGCTGTGTTTTTCAGTGCTATTTCTTGCTTCAAGAATCAATTTTATAATTTTTCAGATTATCAATAACATTTTTCTTTTTCATCATTCTTTCAAGAGCCAACAATTTTAACATTCATAAACTTCACTATCAAAAAATATGCACTGTTCATGTCATGCATTCAGAATCACAGAAAATACCACCACATTTAAGTAAATAAGACTATTATTCAATATAGACCCACTTTCTCATGCAATATATCACTCCTATATTTTTTTTTATTTTTGATTTAAGCTCAGTGAGTAAAACATGAGACATCTTTTCAGAATTAAAGCAATAGGAGAACTAAACTAGTCCTAGAATTCTAACTAATAAAGGATCATGCAATAAACAAAGCAAAATAACAGGAAACCGGAACATAATATAGAAGAGAGGGAAGGAATAAAAATGAAAGGAACTCAACCACCTTAATTATCCTAGCGGTCGTTTTATTCTTCAGGTTGTGCTCCTCCGTGAAGATGATTCGCCTCCCTTTGGTGCCATAAGAATAGACAGAAAACCTATAAGCGAAGCATCAACACCAAACTTAAAGGTTTGCTTGTCCTCAAGCAAAGAAGAACTGAAAATAGAAATAAATAGTGAGAGGAAAGAAGAATATACAGATAAAATAACAAGAGAGAATTAGGATTAGGAGAGAGAAAAAGAAAAGTAGAAAATAGGATTTGGGGAAAAGAAAGATAAGATAATTGGCAAATCAGGGAAGCTGTGCGGCGCAAGCGACGCGGCCGCGTGGGGCACGCGGTCGCACAAATTGCACTTATACTGATTGACGCGGTCGCGTCGGTCACGCGGTCGCGTGACCCGTTTTATGCTACTGGCGCGAGGGCAGCCTCGCGCTCGCACAACTCTCTGTTTGAAATTTTATTTTTTTGCTAAATCTTGGGTGACGTGATCGCGTGGGGCATGCGATCGCGTGAGTGGCCACTAGAAGGATATGACGCGGACGCATGAGCCATACGTCCGCGTGAGTAGAATTGGGCGTTCAGCGCCAATCTATCACCACTCTAGCACAACTTTCGGTCGTGCACCCTTTTCACGTCGAATTCCAGGGCACGCGGCCGCGTGAGTGACGCTGTCGCGTGGGAGGCCAATGTTCCCACCCGACGCGGACGCGTCAGCGACGCGGTCGCGTGGGGCGATTTGTGCCACGGGCACGCCTCCAGCCACGCTTTCGCATGACTCTCTGTTCGTTTTATTATTTTCTCCAATCACCTGCGGCGTGGACGCGTCAAATGGGCGGTCTCGTCGTTTTTTTTTTTTTTTTGAAATATAGCTTGAGATGTTCGGTTCCTGGAAGAACATAGCTGCATGATCCGAAAATTAGTAAGAACTCAATAAAAATAAAATAACTAAGAAGACTACTACTACGAAAATTAGCTAAGGATACGAATTTATCGGGTTGCCTCCCGACAAGCGCTTCTTTAGCGTCACTAGCTTGACGGTCAGTTCTGCTAATTCAGCAGATGAGTGGACCTCTGGCGATCAATCTCGCCCCCAAGATAGTGCTTCAACCTCTGGCCATTCACTGTAAATTTCCTGTCAGAATTCTCTTCCTGGATTTCCACATGACCATATGGTGAAGCTCTGGTAACCACAAACGGTCCTGACCACCGGGATTTCAGCTTCCTGGGAAAGAATTTGAGCCTTGAATTATATAGAAGCACTCTCTGTCCTGGCTCAAAGACTCTAATGGCAATCTTCTTGTCAAGCAGTAGCTTGGTTCTCTCCTTATAGAGCTTGGCATTCTCATAGGCTGAATATCTGAATTCATCAAGCTCATTCAACTGAAGCATCCGCTTAATTCCTGCAGCTTCTGAATCAAGATTCAGGTACCTGATTGCCAAATAAGCCTTGTGCTCCAGCTCAACTAGCAAGTGACAGGCTTTGCCATAGACCAACTGATATGGGGACATGCCAATTGGAGTCTTGTATGCTGTACGGTATGCCCAGAGAGCATCATCAAGCTTCCTAGACCAGTCCTTTCTTGAAACACTGACGGTCTTCTCTAGAATCCTTTTAAGTTCCCTGTTGGAAACTTCAACCTGTCCACTTGTCTGAGGGTGATAGGGGGTTGCCACTTTATCACGGACGCCATATCTATGCAGAAGAGAGTCCAGCTGTCTGTTACAGAAGTGACTTCCTCCATCACTAATGAGTGTCCTTGGGACACCAAACCGGCTAAAGATATAACTTTGAAGAAAGCTCATTACCACCTTGGTATCATTGGTGGGCAAAGCCACAGCTTCCACCCATTTGGACACATAGTCGACTGCCACTAGGATATAGTTATTTGAATGTGAGGGTGGGAAAGGTCCCATGAAATCAATACCCCACACATCAAACAGCTCAACCTCAAGAAGTCCCTGCTATGGCATTTCATGGTTGGTAGGGAGATTTGCAGCTTTTTCACATCTGCCACAGTGCTTCACAAAAGCTCTTGAGTCCCTGAAGAGAGTAGGCCAGTAGAACCCACTCTGAAGGACCTTTGTAGCTGTCCTTTCACCACCAAAGTGTCCTCCATATTCAGAACCATGACAGTGCCAAAGAATTTGCTGTGTTTCTTCATCTAGGACACATCTCCTGATTATACCATCTGAACACCTTTTAAAAAGGTATGGTTCCTCCCAAATATAGTACTTTGCATCAGTCAATAGCTTCTTTACTTGTTGCCTGCTATACTCCCTTGGAATAAAATTCATGGCCTTATAATTTACAATGTCTGCAAACCATGGAGCCTGCTAAATGAGGAACAATTGCTCATCTGGAAACGTCTCAGTCACAGCTGTGGGTGGTTGTACTCCTGCTTCAGGCTCAATTCTGGAGAGATGGTCAGCTACTTGATTTTCTGACCCTTTCCTGTCTTTTATCTCAATATCAAACTCCTGAAGGAGCAACACCCATCTGATTAATCTTGGTTTAGAATCCTGTTTGGTTAGAAGGTACTTTAAAGCAGCATGGTCAGTATAAACAATAACCTTAGAACCAAGTAAATAGGACCTAAACTTATCAACAGCATACACAACAGCTAATAATTCCTTTTCTGTAGTTGTGTAATTCTTTTGAGCATCATTTAACACACGACTGGCATAGTAAATGACATGTACAAGCTTACCATGCCTCTGTCCTAAAACAACTCCTATAACAAAATTACTAGCATCACACATTAATTCAAATGGTAAATCCCAGTCAGGGGGAGCTATAATGGGAACAGAGGTAAGATTTGCCTTTAGAGTTTCAAAAGCATACAGACAATCAGAATCAAAGACAAAAGGAACATCAACAACCAACAGGTTGCTCAATGGTTTAGCAATTTTAGAAAAATCTTTTATAAATCTTCTATAAAATCCTGCATGACCCAAGAAACTCCTAATTGCCTTAACATTAGTTGGTGGTGGTAATTTTTCAATTACCTCCACCTTTGCTCTGTCAACCTCAATTCCGTTACTTGAAATTCGGTGTCCAAGAACAATGCCTTCTGTAACCATAAAATGGCATTTTTTCCAATTTAAAACAAGGTTTGATTCTTGACACCGTTTCAAGACATGATATAAATGTTTAAGGCAGGATTCAAAAGAATTACCAAAAACAAAAAAATCATCCATAAATATCTCAATAAACTTTTCAACCATATCAGAAAAAATTGAAAGCATACACCTCTGAAAAGTTGCTGGAGTATTGCAAAGTCCAAATGGCATTCTCCAGTAGGCAAATACTCCAAAGGGGCATGTGAATGCTGTCTTTTCTTGATCTTGAGGGTCCACTGCAATTTGATTATATCCAAAATATCCATCTAGAAAATAATAAAAAGCATGACCAGCTAACCTCTCAAGCATCTGATCAATGAAAGGAAGGGGAAATGATCCTTCCTTGTAGCAGTGTTGAGCCTCCTGTAATCTATGCACATTCTCCATCCTGTGACTGTTCTTGTAGGAATAAGCTCATTCTTTTCATTCTTGATCACTGTCATCCCTCCTTTCTTGGGAACTACCTGCACAGGACTTACCCAAGGACTATCAAAAATAGGGTAAATAATACCTGCTTCCCATAATTTCATTACCTCTTTTTGGACCACCTCTTTCATAGTTGGATTAAGCCTCATTTGTGGTTGCACAACTAGTTTGGCATCATCTTCAAGAAGAATCTTATGCATACACTTGGTTGGACTAATCCCTTTCAAGTCACTAATGGTCCACCCAAGAGCTGTTTCATAATTCTTGAGCACTGAAACAAGTGCCTCTTCCTCTTCAGGCTTCAGAGAAGAGCTAATAATCACTGGATATGAATCATTTTCACCCAAAAACACATATTTCAGAGAAGGGGGTAAGGGTTTGAGCTCAAGCTTGGGGGCTTCCTTCTCCTTTATAGGCGTGTTCATCAGCTCCTTTTGGGGTGGTGAATCATCAACTTCAACTAATTCACACTCAGAAATAGGATCTAGAACATCATCAAGTACCTTAGTTTCCAGTACTTCTTGAACAAGTGGTTCAATAACATCTATTTTCATACACCCCTCAGAATCATTGGGGTGCTTGAGGGCTTCAAAAACATTTAGGACCACCTGTTCTTCATTGACCCTCAGGGTTAATTCACCCTTTTGCACATCAATCAGAGCTCTACCTATAGCTAAAAAGGGTCTACCAAGTATAATAGAGGATTTTACCTCTTCTTCCATGTCCAATATAACAAAATCAACAGAGAAGATAAATGGTCCTACCTTAACAAGTAAATCTTCAACTACACCCACAGGCAATTTAATAGAAAGATCAGCAAGTTGAAGAGAAATACGAGTAGGTTTTACCTCCTCAATTTGAAGCTTTTTCATCACTGAAAGTGGCATGAGGTTGATGCTAGCTCCAAGATCACATAAAGCTCTCTGAATGCCGACTTCTCCAATGGTGTAAGGAATGACCAAGCTCCCTGGGTCTGGCATCTTCTCAGGAAGGGTGTGTTGAATAATAGCACTGCATTCCTTGGTTAACATCACGGTTTCTTGCTCCTTCCAATTCCTCTTGTGGGTCAACAACTCTTTCATAAATTTAGCATAGAGAGGCATTTGCTCCAGAGCCTCTGCAAAAGGGATGTTGATCTGTAGCTTCTTGAAGACATCTAAAAATTTAGAGAATTGCTTTTCTTTGGACACCATCTGAAGCCTCTGAGGATATGGCATTTTTGGCTTGTATTCAGGGGCCTTTGGCAAGGTGGGATATATGTCAAGAGAGTCAGGAAATGGGTTGTCTGCACGTTTAGGAGGGGCGTGCTCTACTTCTTCCTTCTTCTCCTCTGGAGGTTCCTTTTCAACTAGATCTTCATTGACCTTAATCTCAGAACCAGCTACCTTACCACTTCTCAATTGAATAACCTTGCAATCTTTTCTTGGATTCACCACTGTATCACCAGGGAATGTATTTGAAGACCTTTCAGGTAATTGCTTGCTCATTTGACCCATTTGCACTTCCAAGTTTCTAATGGAGGCTCTGGTTTCTTTCACGAAACTCATCATCATCTCCCACTTAAAATCTTCTTGGGATTTAGAATTTGCCTGCTGAGGTGGTTGTTGTTGCTGAGACTGAAATTGGCGGTTATTATAGTTGTTCTGTTGAAAACCGCCCTGAGAACTATTGTTGAAATTCTGAGGTCTCTAAGGTTGATCTCTCCACCCAAAATTTGGGTGACTCCTCCACCCCTGATTGTATGTCTTAGAATATGGATCATTGTTGGGATTTCTAGGACCACTCCCCATGTAATTCACCTGTTCAGAAGAGGGTTGAGCATAATCATAATTATCATTTTGCATAAAGTTACCTGTCATGTCATAGGAGGTATCTTGGGGTGGATTTTGAGTGTTGATAGCTGAGACTTGCATGCCACCCATCTGTTGAGTAAGTAGATTTATCTGCTGAGACATAAGCTTGTTCTGAGCAAGAAGAGCATTAACAGCTTCTACTTCCAAAACGCCTCTCTTCTGAGCGGTCTCAGAGTTCACAGGATTCCTGTTAGATGAGTATAAATATTGGTTGCTTGCAACTAATTCAATTAGCTCAATAGTCTCCTCTAGTGTCTTCTTCTTGTGCAATGAGCCGCCTGCAGAGGTATCTAAGCTCATCTTGGACATCTCACCCAAGCCTTCATAAAAGATATCTAGTTGAGTCCACTTGGAGAACATGTCCGGAGGGCATTGCCTAGTCAGTAGCTTGTACCTCTCCCAAGCGTCATAAAGAGTTTCACCCTCCTTCTGCCTGAAGGTCTAAACTTCCAACCTAAGCTTAGTCAGCTTCTTTAGTGGGAAAAATTTTGTGAGAAACTCAGTAACAACCTTGTCCCAAGTATTCAGACTCTCCTTTGGTTGGGAATCTAGCCATAACTTTGCTTTATCCCTCAGAGCAAACGGGAAGAGCATGAGTTTGTACACCTCTGGGTTCACTCCATTTGTCTTCACAGTATCACACGAGGGTCGTACCAAGTAATACCTTACGTGAGTAAGGGTCGATCCCACGAGGATTGATGGATTAAGCAACAATAGCGTTTGATAGGATTAGTTAGACAGACAGAAAATAGTGTTGGGAGTTCAAAGACATTAAACAATAGCAAAAATATTAAAGAAGGGCAAGTAATTAAGATGGGAATAATATATGGAGAAGACAGTTAAGGTTTTAGAGTTATCTATTTTCTGGATTGACTTTTCTTATTAACTATTTTAATCATGCGAGATTTAATTCATGGCAAACTAATTGTGACTAGACCCTAATTCCTTAGACCTTCCTAGTCTCCTCTAAAATTCATCAACTGCCAATTCATTGGTCAATTGATTCCAATTAGAGGGTGATGATCAAATTCCAGTTTATATGCCACAAGAATCCTAATTGTCCAAAAATAAAGAGATTATATGTCACGTATCCCGTTAAATACAAACAATTAGAAATTCAGGATAATATATTTTCAAGCTATGTTCAAGTAAAGAGCTTTTCCAAGTTTTACAAGAACTCAAATAGAACATGGGTCATACTTCCGTTCCACCCATATTCATAAAATGAAGAACGAAAACAATTATTGAAATATAAATCAAAACATGAATTAAAATAGAAAAATAATATTATCAATCCATACAATAGACAGAGCTCCTAACCTTAACAATGGAGGATTAGTTGCTCATGGAATATGAAATGTAAATTTGTATGAAATAATGTTGTGGAATATGTTGTTCTCGAACCACCCTGTTGGGATCCCTTTTATAACTAATCCTAATAATTTAAAAATTAATCTAAAATTAAAATTAAAATAATATCTTTTCCTAAAATAAGATTTGAATTTAAATTCGAATTAATTAACAAGTCTTCAGCTGATGGGTGGGGACCACTTGATTTGTCCATTCTGCAGCTTCTAATATGTGTTTTCTGGGCTAGAAACTGGGTCAAAACAGCCCAGAAATCGCCCCCAGCGTCTTTCTGCATTTTCTGCATGTGGCGCATGTGACGCGTCCGCATCGTCCATGCGTTCGCGTCATTTGCGCAGATTCCAGTCCACGCGTTCGCGTCAGGCACGCGATCGCGTCATTGCGATTTCCACCATTCCGCGCGGTCGCGTGAGCCATGCGTCCGCGTCGGTATTCGCTGGTCATCTCCTTGGCTTCTTCTCTTTCTCTGCAGAAACTCCATCAAATTCCACCAAATGCTACCTAAAATAAATAGTATTGCACAAAACTCAAAATAGCATCCATAGTGGCTAAAATATAATTAATTCTTAATTAAACTCAACAAATTATATGCAAATTCACTAGGAAAAGATAGACAAGATGCTCACGCATCATGGCCATACCGCTAGGCGACGCGAACACGTGTTCCACGCGGACGCGTCGCAGTGACGAAAATCAGCGTGGTAGATTTCTGGGCTGTTTTCAACCCAGTTTTCGACCTAGAAAACACAGATTAGAAGCTATAAAGTGGAGGAATCCATTCATTCATAATAATCACCTCATAATACATAATTTTAGGATTAGATGTAGTTTTTAGAGAGAGATGTTCTCTCCTCTCTCTTAGGATTTAGGATTTTAGGATTTCTATTAGTTTAGTTCATTTCATCTTCAGTCACAGGTTCAATATTCCTTTTACTTTATATTTCTCTTCTACTTTCAGATACTTTAATGCTTTTATTTGTTAATTACTTATGTTGCCAAATTGGCTTATGAACCATTCATGTTAGGATTTTCTTTATTTAATATAAACCGAGGTATTTCAGATTTATGATTCTTATTTAGCTTTTTATATTCTTGGCTTTAATTGATTAATTGGAGACTCTTGAGTTAGCAAACTCATCGTGATTGATAATTGTTATTTTTGCTAACTGAATTGGATTCCAATAACTCTAGTCCTTTCTTAGGAATTGGCTAGGACCTGAAGATTAAACTAATTAGTCCACTTGACTTTCCTTTGCTTTAGTAAAGGTTAACTAAGTGGGATTAAAACTCAATTCTCATCACCATCGATAAGGATAACTAGGATAGGACTTCCAAGTTCTCATACCTTACCAAGAGTTTTCTTTATAATTATTAATTTATTTCTCCTGTCATTTAATTTACTTGTTCAAACCTTTTAAAAATCCAAAATTCTACCTTTTCCATAGCTAATAATAAGTCATACCTCCCTGCAATTCCTTGAGAAGACGACCCGAGGTTTAAATACTCAGTTATCAATTTTATTGGGTTTGCTTAAGTGACAAACAAAACTTTTGTAAGGAAGGAATTCTTGTCGGTCTAGAAGCTATACCTACAACGGAAATTTATTTTTAGAAAATTCTTGATCGCGCGAGAGTTTTGCTCTTCTTCAAAATAAGAGTAAAGAATGCAAGAGAGGAATTAGCTACTAGTAATTTATTTTGACGATTGGAATTTTCTATCGGTAAAGAATAAAAGTAATCGCGTTGTAAGTATAGTTTCTAAACCAACAGAAAATCCTTTCGTACAAAAGTTTTGTTTGTCACTTAAGCAAACCCAATAAAATTGATAACCGAGTATTTAAACCTCGGGTCGTCTTCTCAAGGAATTGCAGGGAGGTATGACTTATTATTAGCTATGGAAAAGGTAGAATTTTGGGTTTTTAAAAGGTTTGAACAAGTAATTTAATTGACAAGAAAAATAAATTAATAATTATAAAATAAACTCTTGGCAAGGTATGAGAATTAGAAGTCCTATCCTAGTTATCCTTATCAACGGTGATGAGAATTGGGTTTTAATCCCACTTAGTTAAGTCAAGTGGACTAATTAGCTTGATCCTCAAGTCCTAGTCAATCCCTGTGGGAAGACTAGCTTTAGAGCGATCTAGATCAATTAGTAATTTGCCAAATTCAACCACTACTTGATTTGATAACTCAAGCGTCACCAATTACTTAACTAGAGCCAAAAGGAAAGAGAATCTACTCGAATGAAAATAATTTGGATAAATCGAAAGCATTCGTAGCATAAATAAAACAATCTTATAACTGAAATACCTCAAATTATATTAAATAGAATATTCAAATCTAACATGAAAAAGTTCATAAATTAAATTGGAAAAATAAATAAAAGGAACATTGAACCTGGAACTCAGAAGAAATTATAAGTTAAAATAATAAGAAATCCTAAATCCTTTAAGAGGAATCCTAATCCTAAATCCTAAGAGAGAGGAGAGAGCCTCTCTCTCTCTAAAACTACATCTAAATTATGAAAAGTGAAATATCCGTCGTCTTTCTTCATTCCTCTACTTTGCAGCCCTTAATCTGTATTTTCTGGGCTTGAAACTGGGCCGGAAATAGCCCAGAAATCGCTGATTACAAAATCTGCCACGCTGATTTTTGTCACTGCGACGTGTCCTCGTGGAGCACGCGTTCGCTTCACCTAGATCTACGGCCACTATGGTAAATTATATATCAAATCGAAGCCCCAAACGTTATCTTTCCAATGCAACTGGAACCGCATCATTTGGACCTCTGTAGCTCAAGTTATGGTCGTTTTAGTGCAAGAGGGTCAGGCTGACAGCTTTGCAGTTCCTTCAACTTCTTGTATTCCTTCCACTTTTGCATGCTTCCTTTCCATCCTCTAAGCCATTCCTGTCCTGTAATCTCTGAAAACACTTAACACACATATCAAGGTATCGAATGGTAATAAGAAAAGATTAAACATATCAAAATTAAGACCAAAGAAGCATGTTTTCAATCATAGCACAAAATGAGGAAGGAAAATGTAAACTCATGCAAATCATATGAATAAGTGTATGAAAGATTGATAAAATCCACTCAATTGAGCACAAGATAAACCATAAAATAGTGGTTTATCAACCTCCCCACACTTAAACATTAGCATGTCCTCATGCTAAGCTCAAGAGAAGCTATAAAGAGTGAAGGGGATTGGTAAAGAATATGAAATGCAACCTATCTATGTGAATGCAACTAAATGTGAAATGTTTTTACCTCCTTGGTGAAAAATAAATAAATCTTTCAAGAACAAATATGAACTGGATTTCACTAATTTAAATCACAAAATAAAGTACAAGTAAACTTGCAGAAGAAAATAGCTCATGAAAGCCGGGAACAAAGAATCGAGCATCGAACCGTCACTGGAAGTGTATGCACTCTAATCGCTTAGGTGTTTAAGGTTCGATCTCTCAATTCTCTACTAATCTTGCTTTCTAAGGCTTTCTTTTCATCTACCAATCAACACAAATTTGATGCACAAATACACATATCAAGAGGTCTTTTAAGGGTTGTTATGGGGTTAGGGTCAAGGTAGGATTGTATTTGGCCAAGTGGACTAAAATCTGAATCCTTAATTAACTTAAACTTTCCACCTAACTTTAGACAATCCATGTAAGCATAATACCATATCTAACTATCTATTAACCATGTTTTCCACATATTCATGCATCCTAATTTCAAGTACAGTATATATGCATTGCTTTCACCATTTACTTTGGGGCATTTTGTCCCCTTTTACTTATTTGCTCTTTTTCTTTTCTTTTTCTCTCTTTTTTTTATATATATTTTTTCTTTTTCT
Organism: Arachis hypogaea; assembly: GCF_003086295.3. NCBI lineage: Eukaryota > Viridiplantae > Streptophyta > Magnoliopsida > Fabales > Fabaceae > Arachis > Arachis hypogaea. Next base: position 94,169,443 of record NC_092051.1, on the reverse strand, counting down.
TTTGTTTTTCTCAATGCATATGATTAAATTATTGAATGCATGAACATGTCCTAAACATTTCTTTCACATTTTCAGAAAATTCTAACATACTCAATTCTCAAACCAAATATTTCCAAACCCACTTTCTCCACACTTAAATCATAAACACTCTCACTAGTCTAAACTAACCAAGGATTCAAATTAAGGACATTATTGTTTTCTGCTTAGAGTTAATGATGTGCTAAAGTAAAGAACAAAGGGGTATAATAAGCTCAACATTGGTTTGCAACGGATAATGAAAGGGTAAGGCCATATGGGTATGTAAGCTCAGTGAAACAAAGGCCTCAATCATATAAGTGCATGCATACATCAAACAATGAAAATATAGAATCAAGCAAGACAAAGATCACAATTTTAGAGAGAAAAATACACACTAAAACAAAATTTTGGTTGATAAAATGCAACCAATTCAAATAGGCTCAAAATCTCACAGGTTTTGCGTGTTCGAGCTCTAAACCATGTTCCAAAATAATATTTCTTCAAACAAGTTTTTCAAAAAATTTTAATTCAAATTAGTGAAATGCTATAAAAAATTTCTTGAAAAGGAAAATATTTCTTCAACCAAGTGGTAAAATATGCAAAAAATCAAATAAACATGCAATCAAACATGTAAATGCAACAATGAATTAACAAAGAAAATAAAACATTGGTGTTGAGAAGAAAATAACTAACCCATGGAGATCGATATCGACTTCTCCACACTTAAAGATTGCACCTTCCTCGGTGCATGCTGAGATGTACAAGTGGACGGGTTGCTATAACTGACGCTTGTAGATAGAGGTGCCTTGGTTGGAGGTTTCTTGGTTCCTCTCCGTGCCGGTGTCTTGTCAGTGGCCTTCTCTTTTCCTTTCTTGGTACCCATGCCTAAGGAAGAAGAAAAATGAAGAGTGTTAAATATAGAAAACTAAGACCGGAAGGAAGGAAATTCCAAGTAATAAGGAATGCCAAAGGAAAGATGATAGCCCAACTACATGGTAGCTACAACATGTAGGAAAGACAACAATAAAGATCAAAAAGGGCAATTCAAAATAATTAGATGCAAGAGGGTAAAAACATGCAAATAAAAGGCATGAGAAGCATAGCTCAAGCATCAAGTAATAAATGTGCCAAATTAAAGGGCATGTGTAATGATGACAATTGTGAATGATAATCCCAAATACATGTGGAGCACTAGTGTTGTGAAAAAGAGGTATGCAAGTGAAAGAGTAAAATAAAATAAGATTTAAAATGCCATAAAAAAATTTTCACAAACACTGGGTGTGCAAGTTAAAATAGGGATGAAAATAGTGTAATCCAAATGTATATGAGAGCCATAAGTAAATGCCAATTATCAAATCTCTCCTCAGAATAGCCACATGCTCAAATAAAATAAGGTACTATCCAAATAAAACTCCAACACCAACATAAAAATGCATGAAAAAGAATTGAAAAAAAAAACCAAAAGGAATTAAGCTAAGATGAAATTGAGAAGAAAAAAGAGCAAATAAATGCGTTAAATTAAAGGGATAGAAGAGTAGAGGGGGAGAAGAAAAGAAAGAAAGAAGAAAGACGAAGAAAGAAAGTAGGATTTGGGGAAGAAAAGATAAGATATCTTGGCTGATTTGGATAAGTTGTGCATCGCATATGACGCGGACGCGTGGGTCACGCGATCGCGTGGTATGTGATTTTTGTCAAGTGACGCGGACGCGTGGGTCACGCGATCGCGTGACTTGATTTGTGCAAATGGCGCGAGTGCGACCTCACGTTCGCGCAACTCTTTGTTTGAAATTCATTTTGCCAAAATTTTGGGTGACGCGATCGCGTGAATGGCTATACTTCCAAAAGGACACGGACGCGTGGGTGACGCATTCGCGTGGTGGGGCTTGTGCTGCTAGCACCATTCCAGCCCCACTCCATCATAACTCTCTGCCATACACCCCTTTTACGTCGATTTGTTGAAGCACGCGTTCGCGTGGGTGACACGGACGCGTGGGAGGCTATTTTTCCAAATGACGCGGTCGCGTGGGTCACGCGGATGTGTGGGCATGTTTGTGCCTAAAGCGCGACTCCAGCCACGCTTTCGCGTGACTTTCTATTTACTTTCTTTTCTTCACAACGCACTGGTGACGCGGACGCGTCAGCGACGCTGCCGCGTCGCGTGCGTGTTTTTTTTTTATGCAGTATGCAGAATGCAAAATAATATGGATGTTATGAGTAATTCCAGGTTCAATGAAATAAAATAAAATAAAACTCAAAAAAAAAACAAAACAAAATAAAATTAAAATTGAAAAAGGAACGATCATACCATGGTGGGTTGTCTCCCACCTAGCACTTTTAGTTAAAGTCCTTAAGTTGGACATTTGGTGAGTTCCTTATCATGGTGTCTTGTGCTTATATTGATCCTTGAATTCCCACCAATGTTTATACTTCCATTGCCCTCCGGAATCCTAAACTAGGCGCAGAAAGCCTTCAAGCAGGTTAAAGCAAGTGACAAGGCCCCAAGAGTGGTTATTTCTATACTGAATTCTGGGGTCCCAAACCTTGCTTTTGCACCCGTCTTCTTGTTGATCATTAGTGTTCCAACCGGGTGGCAGGCAATCTAAATTCTCACTAAAGCGTCCAAACAACTTCCTAGACCCATTCAGTTGAGCTTTACACCAACCTTTGCATTTAAACTTTGAGCTTTCCACCATATTGAATCTTGCATGACGAATCCTACCACTAACTATCTCCCTCTTACTCTTAAAGCCACAAAGAGCTCTAAGCTGACCATCTGTTTCAAGCAAAGCATATTCAAGTGAGCTAATTAAGCTTAGAGATGAGAGATTTACCCACATGAATGAAGGGATGGATGGTGATGGCTTTGGGGGAGAGGTCTCCATCAACCTTGGCAAGGTGATTTCCAGCTCCATTCCCTTGGGCTCTTCTTTGACAACTTCCACCTCTTTGTAAGCTTCTTCAATTTCAACCTCTTCCTCTTAGTAGATTTCTTCCAATTCAATCTCTTCTTCATTACTTACCAAGGGCATGGGAGATTGTGCTTCTTCTTTTTTGATTTCCATGTCTAGTCCAATGGGAGAGGATTCAATTGTAGATAAGAATTCATTAATGATTGAATCCATCTCTTGATCATCCCCTTCAAAGTCTTCAACCAGGCTATGCCTTGGAGGTTGTACACCCTCCTCAACATCAATTTCAAACTCCTTAGAAGGGGGCTCTATGACTTGAGTTTTCCAAGAAGGTTCCGCATCTCCCAAGTCTTCAACTACTTCTTCCTCTTCAATGATCACGGCTTCCTCCAATTGTTCCAATACAAAGTCGTGCTGCTCACTGTTTACCGGAGTTTCTAGTGTCTCCTTCATGCTACGTTCTTCAGTAGATTCTCCACATGAAACCGTGGGGGTTCCTTGAGTGCTCAGATGTTGGGAAGCTAATTGATTTACTACCTCGGTTAAGACAGTCGCTAATTCCAGTACATTCCTTTTCATCCTCGCTTGCCCTTGAAGAAGACCACGAAGGATGTCATCTATTGGAGATTGGGGTGGATATGAGGATTCATTATTTTGGAGAAAGGGTTCATAATGAAAAGGTGGTTCTTCTTGATAAGGATATGGAGATGGTGAATATTGAGGTGGTGGTTCTGGGTGTGGTTCATATGGTGGTTGGTGTGGTGGATATAGGTTAGGGTCATATTGTGGTGTTTGGTGGTAAGGGGCTTGTGAGTATGGTGGTTCAAAGTTCTGTTGAGGAGATGGTTCATAAGCATATGGCGGAGCTTGTTGGTAACTACAAGGGGTCCACCATAGTCATCATTTTGGTATGCATCACAGAATGGTTGTTGGTTATAGTGCATTGGAGGGGGTTGTTGCCAATAGGATTGATCAAATCCTTGTGGCTTCTCCCATCTTTGATTCTTCCAATCTTGATGCCTATTTTCATTATAGTTTTCATTCCTTACAACAACATTGGAACCAAACTTAAAGCGATGGGGGTGAGAACTCATAATAGCAAATAAAAATTAAAAACGAAAATAAAAATAAATTTAAATTAAAAGGTTATTGAAATTTAAAATTTTGAATTTGAAAATTAAATTTTGAATTTTGAATTTTAAATTTTGAAATTTGAAATTTGAAATTTGAATTTTAAATTTTGAATTTTGATTTTTCAATTTTAAATTTTGATTTTTGAATTTTGAAAAAGTCAACAATATAAGATGAAGATTTGAAAAAGATTTAAATTTTGAAAAAGTTTGATTTTTAAAATTTTAAATTTAAATTTTGAAATTTGAATTTTGAATTTTGGAATTTAATTGAAATTTGAAATTTGAATTTGAAATAAGATAAGATAAGATTTTGAAAAAGATATGATTTTTGAAAAAAAGATTTGAATTTTGAAATTTAAAACTAAGATAAGATAAGATAAAAAAAATTTTAAAATAAAAATTTGAAAATTTTTTTTAACTGAATAAAAACCAATAACCTCTTAATTTACGAAAAAGCAAAAATAAAAATAAAAATAAAAACAAATCAAAAAGCAAATATTTACAATAACCAATAATAAGGCACACATTTGCAATTCCCCGACAACGGCGCCATTTTGAAAAGAGCGAAACTCTCGCGCGATCTAGAATTTTCACAATAAATTCGCGTTGTAAGTATAGCTTCTAGACCGACAAGAATTTCTTTCTTACAAAAGTTTTGGTTGTCACTTAAGCAAACCCAATAAAATTGATAACCGAGTATTTAAACCTCGGGTCGTCTTCTCAAGAAATTCCAGGGAGGTATGATTTATTATTGGTTATGTAAAACAGAATATTTTTGGGTTTTTTGAATTGATAGTTTTTTTTATAACTAAATAAAAACTAATAACCTCTTAATTTACAAAAAAGCAAAAATAAAAATAAAAATAAAAACAAATCAAAAAGTAAATATTTACAATAACCAATAATAAGGCACACGTTTGCAATTCCCCGGTAACGGCACCATTTTGAAAGAGCAAAACTCTCACGCGATCTAGAATTTTCTAAAAATAAATTCCTATTGTAAGTATAGCTTCTAGACCGACAAGAATTCCTTCCTTACAAAAGTTTTGTTTGTCACTTAAACAAACCCAATAAAATTGATAACCGAGTATTTAAACCTCGGGTCGTCTTCTCAAGGAATTGCAGGGAGTATGACTTATTATTAGCTATGGAAAAGGTAGAATTTTGGGTTTTTAAAAGGTTTGAACAAGTAAATTAAATGACAGGAGAAATAAATTAATAATTATAAAGAAAACTCTTGGCAAGGTATGATAACTTGGAAGTCCTATCCTAGTTATCCTTATCGATGGTGATGAGAATTGAGTTTTAATCCCACTTAGTTAACTTTTACTAAAGCAAAGGAAAGTTAAGTGGACTAATTAGTTTGATCTTCAGGTCCTAGCCAATTCCTAAGAAAGGACTAGAGTTATTGGAATCCAATTCAATTAGCAAAAATAACAATTATCAATCACGATGAGTTTGATAACTCAAGAGTCTCCAATTAATCAATTAAAGCCAAGAATATAAAAAGCTAAATAAGAATCATAAATCTGAAATACCTCAGTTTATATTAAATAAAAAAAATCCTAACATGAATGGTTCATAAGCTAATTTGGCAACATAAGTAATTAACAAATAAAAGCATTAAAGTATCTGAAAGTAGAAGAGAAATATAAAGTAAAAGGAATATTGAACCTGTGACTGAAGATGAAATGAACTAAACTAATAGAAATCCTAAAATCCTAATTCCTAAGAGAGAGGAGAGAACCTCTCTAACTAAAAACTACATCTAATCCTAAAATTATGTATTATGAGTTGATTATTATGAATGAATAGATTTCCCCACTTTATAGCTTCTAATATGTGTTTTCTGGGCCGAAAACTGGGTCGAAAACAGCCCAGAAATCGCTGGAGAAGAAATCTACCATGCTGATTTTTGTCACTGCGACGCGTCCGCATGGAACACGCATTTGCGTCAATTAGCTATATGGCCACTATAGCAAACTATATATCAAATCGAAGCCTCAGATGTTAGCTTTCCAACGCAACTGGAACCGCCTCATTTGGACCTCTATAGCTCATGTTATGACCATTTTAATGAGAGAGGGTTAGGCTGACAGCTTTGCAGTTCCTTCAACTTCTTGTATTCCTTCCACTTTTGCATGCTTCCTTTCCATCCTCCAAGCCATTCCTGCCCTGTAATCTCTGAAAACACTTAATATACATATCACGGCATCGAATGGTATAAAGGGAGAATTAATATTAATGAAATTAAGGTCAAAGGAGCATGTTTTCAATCATAGCACAAAATCGGGAAGGAAAATATAAAACATGCGATTTCTATGAATAAGCGTGAGAATAATGGATGAAAAACCACTCAATTTAGCACAATATAAACCATAAAATAGTAGTTTATCATGAAGATTCAATTTATAAACCGCTCAATTCAGCATCTCCTAAATCTTCAACCACTTCTTCCTCTACAACTATTATGGCTTCCTCCACTTGTTCCAATACAAAGCCATGCTCCTTATTGTCCACCGAAGTTTCTAGTGTCACCTTCATGCTACGCTCTTCTTTTGATTCTCCACATGTAGCCATGGGAGTACTTTGAGTGCTCAGATGTTGAGAAGCTATTATATTTACTACCTCGGTTAAGGCAGTAGTGAGTTCCAGTACGTCCCTTTGCATCTTCGCTTGCCCTTGAAGAAGAACACGAAGGGTGTCATCCATTGGAGATTGGGGTAGATATGAGGGTTCATTGGTTGGGAGAGAGGGCTCATAATACAGAGGTGGTTCTTCTTGATAAGGATATGGAGATGGTGGATATTGCGGTGGTGGTTCTTGGGAGTAATTGGATTGGAATTGTGGTGGATAAGGGTCATACGGTAGTGAATGGTGAAAAGGAGCTTGTGAGTGTGGTGGTTCAAAGCTATGTTGAGAGGGTGGTTCATAAGCACAGGGTGGAACTTGTTGGTAACTACAAAGGGATCCACCGTATCTATTGCCTTGGCATGCATTGTAGAATGGTCGTCGTCTGTGATACTGTGGAGGGTGTTTTTGCCTAAAGGGTTGATCAAGTCCTCGTGGCTCCATCCATCCTTGATTGCTCTGACCTTGATGAATGTTCCTGCTATAGCTTTCATTCCCTTCAACAATATTAGAACCAAACTCAAAGTGAGAGGGGTAAGAATTCATAGTAGCTAATAGAATTAAAAGGGAGAAACAAAAACAAATAAACAAGTAAAAGAAAAATATTTACAATAACCAATAATAAGGCACACGTTTGCAATTCCCCGGCAACGGCGCCATTTTGAAAGAGCGAAATTCTCACGCGATCTAGAATTTTCACAAAAATATAATCGCGTTGAAAGTATAGCTCCTAGACCGACAAGAATTTCTTTCATACAAAAGTTTTGGTTGTCACAAGTAACAAACCCAATAAAATTAATAAACTGAAGTATTCAAACCTCGGGTCGTCTTCTCAAGGAACTGCAGGGAGGTGTTCTTATTATTAGTTATGGAAAACAGTGTTTTTGGGTTTTAAAAGGTTTGAACAAGGGAAATAAATTGCAGGAATTAATAAATTAATAACTAATAAAACTCTTGGCAAGGTATGAAAATTTGGAAGTCCTATCCTAGTTATCCTTATCGATGGTGATGAGAATTGAGTTTTAATCCCACTTAGTTAACCTTTACTAAAGCAAAAGAAAGTCAAGTGGACTAATTAGTTTGATCCTCAAGTCCTAGCCAACTCCTAAGAAAGGATAGAGTTATCGGAATTCAATTCAATTAGCAAAAATAACAATTATCAATCACGATGAGTTTGATAACTCAAGAGTCTCCAATAAATCAATTAAAGCCAAGAATATAAAAAGCTAAATAAGAATCATAAATCTGAAATACCTCAGCTTATATTAAATAAAGAAAAGCCTAACATGAATGGTTCATAAGCCAATTTGGCAACATAAGTAATTATCAAATAAAAGCATTAAAGTATCTGAAAGCAGAAGAGAAATATAAAGTAAAAGCAATATTGAACCTGTGACTGAAGATGAATTGAACTAAACTAATAGAAATCCTAAAATCCTAAATCCTAAGAGAGAGGAGAGAACCTCTCTCTCTAAAAACTACATCTAAATTATGAAAAGTGAATAATGGAAGACCTCCTCATGAATGGATGCATTCCCCCACTTTATAACCTCTAATCTGTATTTTCTGGAGTTGGATCTGGGCCAAAAGGGTTTCAGAAATCGCTGTGGGCGTTTTCTGCAGTTTCTGCACGTGGCGTCTGTCACGCGTCCGCATTGGTCATGCGGTCGCGTCATCTGGGAGTTTTCCTTGTAACGCGTTCGCTTCGGTCACGCATACGCGTCATTTGCGTTCTGCTCAAGGCAAGCGTCCGCGTCAGTCACGCGTTCGCGTCGCTGCCTTTTCGCGCTAGGCACGCGGTCGCGTCGTCCATTCGTTCGCGTCGCTGCCCTTTTCTTCAAAACTCCATTTTTGTGCTTTCCTTCCAATTTTGTATGTTTCCTTTCTGTCCTCTAAGCCATTCCTGCCTTGGGAGATCTGATAATACTTAACACACAAATCACGGCATCGAATGGTAATAAAGGGTAATTAAAATTAATATTTTTAAAGCATAGGAAACATGTTTTTCACATATATCACATAATAAGGAAGGGAAAGTAAAACCATGTAATTTACATGAATAAGTGGGTGAAGGATTGAATAAATCACTTAAATTGAGCACAAAGTACATCATAAAATATGGGTTCATCAGTCACAGAATCGGTCGCTAAATTAAATATAGCGACCGATTTAGTCACCAACAGACCCGAAAAGCCTTTTTTGGTTTTGGTTGCTAATTCGGTCGCTAATTGAAATTTAGCGACTGATTTAGCAACCAACTTTTTTTTTTCTTAAAACATTTTGATTAGTTGCAAAATCGGTTGTTAATAGCGACAGATTTTATTGGTCGCTAAAATTGGTCACTATTTTAAAACTTTCTTGTAATTCTCTGACCAAATCAATTGTTGATTCGATTATGATAACTTTGCTTAAAATAGATAAAAAAAATAGCTTTCGATTAAAATTAGTGCTCTTTATAAGTTATTTTAAAAAAATTCAAATTGTTAACACACTTTTTGAAAATTAGAAACAAAAGCATCCTATCTGAAACTTCTTTTATTAGTATCATTGTCAAGTGTCAACAAATATAATTCGTTTTTAATTAAACAAAAACATTAAAAAATTATTAGCTAAAAAGAAATGTTTAGATTAAATTAACTTTAAGGGTAAAAATAATAACTAAACAAGTTGAATAAAAATTAATGGTATGATATTTCGAGAAAAAAAGTTGATATTGAAGTTTAGAGGTAATTTTTTTCAAAATGGTCGTTTTAAATATTTTTCAAAATATGAAATAAAGAATTTCTAGAAAGTCAAAATGGTAGGAGCGATTTGCAAATTTTTCCTTTTCTTCAAGTATCCAGAAATTGACGGAAGCAATTTGTGGTTTTTCAAAAATTGATGGGGTGTTTTGTGATTTTTAGATTTTTTTTAAACAAAAATACTGGAGGCATTGTGAGAAGGAGCATTGTGTTTGTTCAATTTTTTACTTCTTTATACAATTAACACTAATCGGGGAGACCTGGGGAGGTGCGTTATGTTTTTCCAATTTTTTTGAACATTTACGGGTTGAGAATATATCAACTCTAACCCTATCTGTTTTTAATTTGTGGGTATCCAACTCTATCCGTGGGTTACAAAAAAGATGCAATATTATTATATAAGTTGATGATAATTTAAAATAGAATTGATTTTTATGTTAAAAAAAGTATTAAATTATCAATTAATGATCTTCTTTTATTGGCTAAGGATATTTTGCATTTAATGAGAGGTCTTTTGTTCAACATCCACTTAAAACATATTTTTACATATATAGGGTACAAGTTGGTCGGGTAGGGTTGAGGCTCAACCCGCACCCTCCCGACCCACACAAAAACTCTACCCGCACCCTATTATACCCGCTGCGGATCGGATTGTCAACCCTACACGACCGGATGAGGTTGGGTTGGGTACCCACGAGTAGGGTGCATGTTGCCACCCCTAGATAGGATGTTTTCATTTTTTTTAATACAAATAGTAGAAGCGTGGAAGACAAATGTGTTTATGGAATATATGATGGAATAAAGTTTCAAAATGAGAGAGTGGGTGGAAAAGTATACCAATATGGACTGGGGCTTTCTCACCCTCCACGAAAAACATATTTTTCTAAATATATGCAAACATTAGAAAACAATTTTCAAAAACTCTGTTGTAGTCTCTCGCAATCAACGGGAGTCATTTTTATTTTTATATTTGTTTTAAATTTTAGTGCATCTCGCATGGTATGAGAATGAAAAATAATCTTTTTTAATTATTTTTTATGCATTCTCATAATCTATGTAAAAGTGTTGACAATGCATATTCAAGCTCTCATAATGGGTGAGATGCAAGCTTTTTCAAATAGTTTATTCTCTCGTAACGCGCAAAATAGCATTAATGAAATAAATTTTCAAACAAAAAATTTACTGGTATGGAGAAAAAAATTATAAAAATCATGTTTTATCTATGAATTTACCTGAGGAGTGAATGACTCATTCACATCCCTCACTTCTTCAATCTATTTCCTTCAAAAACCTCTATTCTACCGTCTTTGTTTTTATTTTTTGGTAGTGCTCTACAATCTTTCTTTTTGTTTTTTTGACGATGCTCTACCATCATTTTTCTTCATTCTCAATATGTGGGATTTGAATTTGAGTAATATATTTGATGTATTTTAAAAAAAAAAATAGATGCTAGTGTGAATTTATTAATACACCATAATGGTGAAATTATATCTTACACGAATAACGGTGTGAAATTTTTGTGTGAGAATCATGTTTCTTTTATTATTCCCTACAATATATCATTTGTTGAGTTACAAATTAGATTATGATAGAACATAAAAAGTGATGTTTTAAAGAAAGACACAAGTATTTTATACAAGCATCCAGTATTAGTTTTTGGCTGGATAGTATAGTTTCAAACAATGAATATAACCGATGAAGCTAATATGCATAAGATGCTGTCGATCCATTGATAAAACCAATCTCAGGTGTCTATGTTTGAGTTATATGTTGAGTTCAAGTAGTTGGCTATTAATTAGGAACTAGACAAAACCAAATGTAAACGAAGAGGACAACACATATTAGAGAGAAAATAGAACCAATCACGAGGAAGAATTCTTAGCCAACTATGAAAATTTGGAAGGAAATGAGGTAGGCAACATGGATGTTCAAATTACAATAAATCCAGTGGCAAGTCAACATCCCTTTGGTCTGCCATATTTCATGTGTCTTAGATCTTGAAACTATGCATGCATCAGAATTTTCTGAATGTGCAAACTGAACTATGTAAGTGTACATATTTTATTATCATTTTTTATTATGATAGTATTTTTTTAACTAGACATATTTTTACCGGGTGATTTTGTTGTATGTTAGGTGTTCTAACTATTCAAGATGGAGAATTTACTATTGGAATGGAATTCAATTCCAGGAGTTGTGGTCACAACAATTAAGAGTTACACAATTTTTAGAGGAGACAATTATAAGGTCTATGATTCCGAGCCCATGATTTTCTATGCCAAATGCATACAATATGGCAAAGGTTGTGACTGGCTTATCCGAGTAAGCAAGATTTGTAGAAAATGTTATTGGGAGATTAGGAAATACAATGGAAGCAATATGTGGACTATGCATACGATTTCTCAAGATCATTCTAAGTTGAATTCAGATATAACTGCTAAAGTTATAAGGCAACTAGTTGAAGCTAACTCATCATTGAAGGTGCAATCCATAATTGCAGAGGTTTAATCCATGTTCAACTACATGATAAGCTATTATAAGTGAGGTTGGCAAAGCAAAAGTCAATAGAAAAATCTTTGGTGGCATATTGTATGGAAATGTGTACTAAAAATCCAGGATTTGTGGTTTAGGTAGATAATATACAAGCATATCGTAGATCTGAGATAGAGGAAGGTGTCAAAATCATACATCGAGTATTTTTGAGCTTTGATATCCTTGCATTAGATCATTTAGATACTGCAAGCCCCTTGTGCAGGTTGATGGCACACATTTCTATCGAAAATACAAAGGAGCTCTTTTAGTTGTAGTTTTTCGAGATAAAAACCAAAATATTTTGACAATTACTTTTGTTATTGTTGAAGGCAAGACCACCCATGCATGGGATGATGTCGAGATTATTTTCTATCACCATGAGTATATTAGGCCTAAGAGAAGCATGATAGCATAGGTAAGTATCGAATTACAGATACTAGTATAAACTATAGAAGTACTGAATTTTTTTCTTGTTCTATTTCTAATGCATAATAGCCTCGTTCTCAATCAACATATATAAACTATTGAAACATGCCAACATCATGAAAAAAGAAACAAAGCTAACAACAATTTAAAATAAAAAATAAAAACTACAATCAAACATATATAAACAAAATTGCAATTACAAAGTCTCTGATTCTCAATCAAAATGAAAAATGAAAAATGAAAACTACAATCAGACACATAAAAATGATAAATACCAATTTTAGGGTTTATCTTATGTAGAATTTGATGGGTTTTATCAATATTTTTCACATTTATTCATATAAATTGCATGTTTTTGTGTTTCCTTTCAAATTGTGCTTCATGGTTTAAAACATGCTTCTTTAACCTTAAAAATGCTAAATTTTAATCCTTTTCCATTACCATTCGATGTCGTGATGTGTTTGTTAAGTGCATTTAGGATCTATGGGGTAGGAATGGCTTAGAAGATGGAAGGGAAGCATGCAAAAGAGGAAGGAACATGAAGAATAGAGCTTTGGAGAAGTTGGTGCCAACGCGCACGGGTGACTAACGCGTATGCGTGGCCGAGTGCAGCATTGACTGACGGGCACGCTTGCCTGACGCATACGTGTGGCTTGAGGAGTTTGCTTCCACACGCACGCGTGACGCTCAGCACGTGACTCATTAATGGAAAACGTAGCTGGCAATTTCTGAAGGACTCTAGGCCCAAATCCAACTTGCTTCTGCATGGAAAAGACCCAAGGGTTGATAGGGGAAAGGGGGACTAACTCATACACACCATACACATAATTTTAGCTAGTTTTTGTTCTTATTTTCTAGAGAGAGAAACTCTTAATTCTCTCTAGGTTTAGTTTGTTTTGATCACCCTTTGTTGAATTTCTGAATTGGGTCTTGTTGAATTGAGTTTTAATTGTTCAATCTTAATTTCTTTAATTGTAATTTGTTTGGATCTTGTGTTAGAATTTTGTTTCCTCTTTATTTCCCTTTTCTTCTCATTTTATGAACTTTGGTTCGTCAATTCCATCTCAAAAAAGTGATTGTTACTGGGAGTTTAATATCCATATAGATATAGAATAAAACTGAAATTATTGATCATTACATAGAATTTAATTAAGATATTGTATGAAAGTCTCATTTCCTCTTTTTTTTTCAGACTGGAAGGATTTTGAACTAGATCAAATAAAATAAGGATTTTGGAAGTTGTATTTGATTTTTTTTATTTTTCCTAATTTGAATTATTATTATATATATCATCTATTTAATATATTTATTTCATTTAATTTTATTAAATATATTCATAATTTAATATATAAAATATTATATATCCATAAAAAGTAATATTTTCTATTTTAATAATTCTAATATTATATTTTATTAATATATTAGAATATATATATTTTAAATTTCGATTAGTGCATTGATGTTTTCTATGATTGATAGTGTTATTTGAGTTGTTTTCTATTCATAATTGTTAGTAGGTACTTGTAATTTCCAATTAATTTTGCAACTTAAATATGTCTTTTGTTAATGCCTACCATGTGTTTGATGAAATGTTTCCTTTGATTTTGGAGTAATTTCCTATACTCTTGACCTAGGCTAAGGGAATTGGGTGAACTTGAGTCATTGGGTCTAATTGAATTGGTGATTTGAGAACCCTTAGTGGTCAAATTGATACCCATTGACACTAATGTATTACTAAATCAATTAGTAGTAAGATTGGGACTTATGAGTTGAAATTGACCAAGCCATTTGATATACTTCACTTGTAGAAGTAGATTTAATGGGCTTGGTTCCTCATAATTGTCAATATATGGTTATTAGACAAGGATGGTTATCCCAATTTCTATGCCTTAGCCAAGAGTTCTTTTCCCTTCCTTTATAAGTTAATTGTTATTTACTTTCTTGTTATTTAACTTTCGTGTCAATCATCAAATCAAATCCCCCTTGTTCCTTCATAGCCAATAATGGAGCACTTCATTGCAATTCCTTGTGAGACGATCCGAGGTTTAAATACTCTCGGTTTTTATTGGGGTTGAACTAGTGACAACCATATCAAAATTTGATCAAAGGGTTATTTGTTGGTTTAGGACTATACTATGACATGATCTTCTTTTGAAAAATTCTAGACCAACGATAAATCTTAGACATCAAATTTTTGGTGCCGTTGCCGGGGAATGGTTGCAATGTGTGCTTTGATATTGGTTATGTGAATATGTGAATATTGTAGATAGTTTACTTGCTTTCATTAGTTTGTTTTTAGTTTAGATTTTCTTTAACGCATGAGCTATGACTTCTAAGTTGAATGACTCGGTCTCAATTGGATCCTAGCTTAGCCAAGTTTGATCCCGAAATTGAAAGAACCTTACTTCATACTCGGCAAGCTAGACGTCGGTTGGATTACACGGTTAGTGCTTCGGCCTCTCTTGAGAAACCCTCCGAAACACTAGATGAAACTGAGAGTGATCTAGAGTCCACATTCAACGAAGGAACTTCTTATTCCTCTGTTGGCACTACTGATATATCCTTGCATACTACAGGTGGAAACCACATGGCGGAGCCACGTAGGATTACCTTGCACGAGCAAGGAGCACCGAATCTTATTCTTCAACCGTTGCAAGTTAGGTATCCGAATCTTGATCCTAATTTTGAGCTGAAGAATATCTGATTAAGTTGCAGCCTAAGTACCATGGACTACCGGGCCAAGACCCCATTAGGCACTTGAGAGACTTTTAGGTAGCTTGTTCTACGGCTCGAAGGCATGGCACTAATGAGATTGCTATCATGGTTTTTGCTTTCCGCTTCTCTCTTGAGGGGCAAGCAAAAGAATGGTTCTACTCCCAACCTGATGAAGTGGTGACTGAATGGGACCTATTGAGAAGAGAGCTCTTAGATAAGTTCTTTCCTCCGGAGAAGACTGACTACATCTGGAAGGAAATTTTCGGTATAATGCAAAGAGACCAAGAAACACTCTATAAATATTGGACTCGATTTAAAAGGTTGTTGGAATCTTGTCCACATCATGGGTTAGATACTCATTTGCTCATTAGCTATTTCACTGGAGGTCCTTGTGCACCGGATAAGAGATTACTCACCGCCTCTAGTGGTGGTTCCCTTTCTAAGAACAAGACGACGGCAGAAGCATGGAGTTTGATCAATGATGTTGCCGAAGCTACCCAACATGTGAGAGTGAGGAAAAATCCTCCCAAGAGTATGGTGGAAGCACCTTCTTCCGACATGGATTTGACTAAAGTGCTTGGAGAAATGACCACTCTCCTCAAGGAAATTCACCAAGGACAAAAGGCATCTCACTCAATCCAAGCCATCCAAGCCCCACCTCAAATCCTCCAACTTGAAGGATGATGCACTACTATTTTGTGGTACATTTTATGCTAAATTAAGTGGATTTCATCCATTATTCTCACACTTATGCATATAAATTGCATGTTTTATATTTTCCTTCCTAATTCTGTGCTTTGATTGAAAACATACTTCTTTAGCCTTAAAATTGCTAATTATTAATTCTCTCTTATTACCATTCGATGCCGTGATATGTTTGTTAAGTGTTTTCAGGGATTATAGGGCAGGAATGGCTTAGAAGATGGAAAGGAAGCATGCAAAAGTGGAAGGAATACAAGAAATTGAAGGAATTGCTAAGCTGTCAAGTCTGACCTCTTCGTACTAAATCGATCATAACTTGAGCTACAGAGGTTCGAATGAGGCGGTTCCAGTTGCGTTCAAAACCTAACATCCGGGGCTTCAAAATGATATGCAATTTGCCATAGTTGCCATGAAGTTAGATGACGCACACGCGTGGATCACGCGTACGCATGACCTTGCGAAAGTTCAGTAACGCGTACGCGTGACAGAGCCACGTGCTGGACGTATCAGAAATTACTGGCGGCAATTTCTGGACTCCTTTTAGCCCATTTTCAAGCGCAAAAAACACAGATTAGAGGCTGCAGAGTGGGGAAATCATTCATTCATTCATTCATACAACATTCATTCACATAATTTTAGGTTTTTTATGTAGTTTTCTAGAGAGAGAGGAATTTCTCTCTAGGTTTTAGGATTCTTAGGTTTAGCTATTTTCAATTTCAGATTTCTATCTTAGTTTAATTTAGTTTTTCTTCTACTTTTATTTGTCTTAGCATTCTAGTTTATTTATTTACCTTATTGATTACTTTGTGTTGCTACTTTAGTTTATGAATCTCATGTTAGATTTGATTTTCTATTTAATGCAATTTGAGGTATTTCATGTTTATTGCTTCTTCCATTATTTGTTATCATTGATGCTTGCAATTGGTTGTTTGGATTTTATTATCTTTTATTTCTTTTCTATGCTTTTATGTTGTGCCTTCCAAGAGTTTGATAAAATGCTTGGTAGGGTTTTAAATTAGAGTAATTGGAGACTCTTGAGTTGTCAAACTCTTTTGTTGATTGATACTTGAAAGTTGCTAGTTGATTTGAATCCCTCTAAAGCTAGTCTTTCCTTAGGAGTTGACTAGGACTTGAGTAATCAAATTAATTCATCCACTTTACTTTCCTTCATAGTTAAAGGTTAACTAAGTAGGAGCAATGGACAATTCTCATCACAATTGATAAGGGCAACTAGGACAGGACTTCTAGTTCTCATATCTTGCCAAGAGTTTTCTTAGTTATTAATTTAATTTCTTGTCATTTACTTTCCTTGTTCCTTATTTCAAAAAACCCAAAAAAAGATACTTTTCCACAACCAATAGTAAAAACACTTCCCTGCAATTCCTTGAGAGATGACCCGAGGTTTGAATACTTCGGTTATTATTTTTAGGGATTTGTTACTTGTGACAATCAAATTTTTGTATGAAATGATTGCTTGTTGGTTTAGAAACTATACTTGCAACGAGAATTTATTTGTGAAATTCTAAACCACAAAAAATTCACTCGTTAAAATGGTGCCGTTGCCGGGGAATTACAAACGTGTGCCTTATTATTGGTTATTGCGAATATTGTGAATAAATTTGCTTTTTTGTTTCATTGTTAGTTGTTTCTAGTTTTAGGAGTTTAGTTTCATTATTCCTTGTTAGTTTTTATTTTTATTTTCTCTTGATACTATGAATTCTCACCCCTTTGGCTATGAGTTTCGTTACAATCATGTTGTAGAAAGAGGAGATTACAATGAAAGCTTGCATTAAAAATGGGACAATCGAAGATGGGAGGAGCCACAAGGATTTGATCAACCCTCTTGGCAACAACCTCCACCCACTTACTATGAGCAAGAACCATTCCAAGGTGCATATCAATCCAATGGATATGGTGGACCCTCTTGTAGTTACCAACAAGCCCCAGCCCCACCATATGCCTATGAAGTCCCTCCTCAACATATCTTTGAACCACCATATTCACAAGCCCCTTTCCACCAGTCACCTCCATATGACCCTAACCCTTATCCACCACACCAACCACCATACGAACCATATGAACCATACCAAGAACCACCACCTCAATATACACCATCTCCATACCCTTATCAAGAAGAACCACCTCCGTATTATGAGCCTTTTCTCCTAACAAATGAACCCTCCTATCCACCCCAAGCTCCCATAGATGATACCTTTAGTGTTATTCGCTAAGGGCAACAGGAGCTTCAAACCACACTTACCTCTGCTTTCACCGGTCTTACCTCTACTCTCCAAGATCTTATATCTCGTGTAGATCCATCCTTTACTCCCAATACTTAACCCTCAAGCTCTAGTGTACTTCCTTTTCACCCATGTCCATCAATCCAAAAGCAACAAGATCCAAATTACGCTATTGACATGGAACAAGAGAGAAGGGATTGTCTTAGGGATGTAATGGATCGGGTTCACGTATATATACTTCAAGAGAAGCAAGAGGAGGCCCAAAAAGTGGAGGTAGGAGAGACCCTTGAAGATGAAGGAGTAGTTGAAGAATTAGGAGGAATTGAAGAAAGTTGTCAAGAGGTGGAAGTTATCAAGGAGGAGCTAGATTTTGTACTAGAGCAAGTGGAGAACGCCGAAATTATTGAAGAAGAGGAAGTGGTTGAGGACTTAGGAGATGCGGAACCTCCATGGGAAACTCAAGTCATAGAGCCTCCTTCCTAGACGTTTGAATTTGATGTTGAGGAGGGTGTACAACCTCTAAGGCATGTCATGGTTGAAGACTTGGAGGAGGTTGATCATGAGATGGATTCAATAATTGATGAGTTTTTATCAACAATTGAATCCTCCCCCATTGGACTTAAAGAAGAGGTCAATGTTGCAGAAGCTTGTCAAGAGGTGGAGACACTACAAGAAAAAAGGCCTGTGGCCACGCTTTTTTCTTGCCACGCTTCAAAAGCGTGGCCAAAAGTGGTCAATGGACACGCTTTTATGAGGGGGGCGGTAGATTAGAGATTTGGCCACTTTTTTTTTTCCACGCTTCAAAAGCGTGGCGAAAAGGATCAACAGCCATGCTTTTGTAAGGGTGGCAATTGATTAGAGAAACGGCCACGTTTTTTTCTGCCACGCTTCAAAAGCGTGGCCATAGAGAGAAACAAAGACGTTTTAAAAGCGTGGCGACAGGGTTTCATTACGGCCACGCTTACAAAATGTGGCCATATCTTGGTACTCTTTTGGCACACTTTAAAAGCGTGGCCAAAAGATTTTTTTCTGCCACGCTTCAAAAGCGTAGCCGTAGAGAGCTATAGGAACGGTTGAATCGGACAGAGAACCGACCGGTTTAAAAGAAACTTCGTCATTTTTGCCAAATTTACTTACTTTCACTCTTGGTTCTGAAGCTCCTTCGTTTTTTTCTCCCTTTCTCCCTCCGTTTCTTTCATTCACAGAAACTCAGCCAAAAAACCCTAACACTGTAAGCCTACACCACCGCCGCCGCAAGGAGTGGCATACTGCTGCCGTCCGTCCGTCTATTTAGCTTCCCTCGTGCTCCAAGTCTTCAACCCCCGTTCGCTATCACCGATCGCAGCAGCTTCCTCGAGCTCGGCGTCCGTCGTCGTTGTCTGCTCAGTCGCGCTTCCGCCGCCGTTGGTTGCCGTTAACGTTCGCGTCTTCGTTCAGCCGTCGTCTTCGTTCGCGTTCTTCGCCGTTCAAGTTTGCTCGGCGTTCACCATTCGTGTTTACTCGCCGTTCACCATTCGCGTTCACGTTCGTCTGGAGGCCACGTTGCCCTCCTTCAAACTCTACGACCAACCCATGCGCTCCACCTAGCCGTCGAACTGCTCTCGTTTGTCGCCGCCGTGAGTTCCCTAAACCCACCACCAGACAATACACTCACACAACACCAATACTCTGCTTGAAACTTTGCAACTTCTTATTTCTATTACAATAAGTAACTATTTGATTTGGCAGTGGTTTAGATTTTTTTCATAGACTGAATTAAAGTATACAATAGTTATGTTCTCTTCTCTATCACACTGATACTAAGCTTTGAATTCTCTTATTTCGTTTCAAGTTTACCGTACTCAACATGTTTGATGAAATGCTTTAGCCATATTTCGGGTTGGTTTTATCATTTCTAGCTTTTAGAAACTTAGTAAGTTGATTGCATGTGAAATTAGAATAATTGGATCTTAGTAATTAGGAAATTTTAGCTGCACAAATAGCATCTTTGTAGAAAACATATTAGCATGATGATTCCACTTGCATTAGTGTTCTTCTGGTAAATTTTAATTGTTAGTGTGAACTTGTTAATCTGCTAATTATTCTTGTGTTGTTGTTCTGTTGTTCTTCTGTTATTTTTATTTTATTTTTTTTTGTTGTGATTTTCTGTTTTTGAACCTGTTAAGTTGATAATTTGCTAAATTATTAAGCTGCTGTTGTTTTAATTTGCTAAATTGTTAGGTTTCTCAAATCCTTACATCAATGTTTTGGTATTTACATTTTGACAATTGTCCTTCTCAAAAGCAAATGGTCACGAGTTAATTATTCTCTTGCCAAAATTATAATTCTTGGTAGGTATTCTTGATAGAGGTATTCAGCTTAATGGTCTTGGCATGAAGAGCTTCATGACTTATGAAAGCAATGTACTTTTTTCCCTTTGCTTCATGATTGATTGCAATATAGCTGGTGGTAATTGGATTGAAATTCTTGCTGGGAAATATAAGAAGATAGCTAGTATGCGAAATTGTTACTCAGGTTGTGAATTATTGTTTGAAATTGATTCCCTGGCGATGGCACCAAAAACGGATGCACAGAACCATGGTCTAAATATATCTTCACAACTTCGCATAACTAACTAGCAAGTGCACTGGGTCGTCCAAGTAATAAACCTTACGTGAGTAAGGGTCGATCCCACGGAGATTGTTGGTATGAAGCAAGCTATGGTCACCTTGTAAATCTCAGTCAGGCGGATATAAAATAGTTATGGAGTTTTCGAAATTAATACTAAAATAAGGATAGAAATACTTATGTAAATCATTGGTGAGAATTTCAGATAAGCGTATGGAGATGCATTCATTCCTCTGAACCTCTGCTTTCCTGCTGTCTTCATCCAATCAGTCATACTCCTTTCTATGGCTGGCTTTGTGTAAGGGTTTCACCGGTGCCAATGGCTACTTTCAATCCTCTCGGGAAAATGGTCCAAATGCTCTGTCACAGCACGGCTAATCGTCTGGAGGCATCACCCTTGTCGTTGGTTGCATCCTATTCCTCTCTGTAAAAATAGTCCGATGCGCTGTCACTGCATGGCTAATCATCTTGGAGGTTCTCGATCATACTGGAATAGAATTTACTATCCTTTTGCGTCTGTCACTACGCCCAGCACTCGCGAGTTTGGAGTTCGTCAAAGTCATTCAATCCCAGAGTCCTACTCGGAATACCACGGATAAGGTTTAGACTTTCCGGACTCTCATGAATACCGCCATCAATCTAGCTTATACCACGAAGATTCTTATTAAGAGATCTAAGAGATACTCATTCAATCTAATGTAGAACGGAAATGGTTGTCAGGCACGCGTTCATAGGGAATGATGATGATTGTCACGTTCATCACATTCAGGTTGAAGTGCGAATGACTATCTTAGAAGCGAAATAAGATGAATTAAATAGAAAACAGTAGTACTTTGCATTAATCTTTGAGGAACAGCAGAGCTCCACACGTTAATCTATGGAGTGCAGAAACTCTACCGTTGAAAATACATAAGTAATGAGGGTCCAGGCATGGCCGAATGGCCAGCCCCCAAACGTGATCAATAGATCAAAAGATAATCCAAAGATCCAAAGATAAAACTCAGGATGTCTAATATAATAGTAGAAAGTCCTATTTATACTAAACTAGTTACTAGGGTTTACAGAAATAAGTAATTGATGCATAAATCCACTTCCGGGGCCCACTTGGTGTGTGCTTGGGCTGAGCTTGAAGTCTACACGTGGAGAGGTTATTCTTGGAGTTGAACGCCAGCTTTTGTGCCAGTTTGGGCGTTGAACTCCACTTTGCAACTTGTTTCTGGCGCTGGACGCCAGAATTGGGCAGAGAGCTGGCGTTGAACGCCAGTTTGCGTCATCTAAACTCGACCAAAGTATGGACTATTATCCATTTCTGGAAAGCCCTGGATGTCTACTTTCCAACGCAATTGGAAGCGCACCATTTTGAGTTCTGTAGCTCCAGAAAATCCACTTTGAGTGCAGGGAGGTCAGAATCCAACAGCATCAGCAGTCCTTCTTCAACCTCTGAATCTGATTTTTGCTCAAGTCCCTCAATTTCAGCCGGAAAATACCTGAAATCACAGAAAAACACAGAAACTCATAGTAAAGTACAGAAATGTGAATTTAACATAAAAACTAATGAAAATATCCCTAAAAGTAACTAGATTCTACTAAAAACATACTAAAAACAATGCCAAAAAGCGTATAAATTGTCCCCAAGCAACTGAAAATCAAATAGGATAAGAAGAAGAGAATATACTATAAATTCCAAACTATCAATGAAACATAGCTCCAATCAGATGAGCGGGACTTGTAGCTTTTTGCCTCTTGAATAGTTTTGGCATCTCACTTTATCCATTGAAGTTCAGAATGATTGGCTTCTATAGGAACTCAGAGTTTAGATAGTGTTATTGACTCTCCTAGTTTAGTATGATGATTCTTGAACACAGCTATTTTATGAGTCTTAGCCGTGGCCCTAAGCACTTTATTTTCCAGTATTACCACTGGATACATAAATGCCACAAACACATAATTGGGTGAACCTTTTCAGATTGTGACTCAGCTTTGCTAAAGTCCCCAATTAGAGGTGTCCAGGGTTCTTAAGCACACTCTTTTTTTGCTTTGGACCTTGACTTTAACCGCTCAGTCTCAAGTTTTCACTTGACACCTTCACGCCACAAGCACATGGTTAGGGACAGCTTGGTTTAGCCGCTTAGGCCAGGATTTTATTCCTTTAGGCCCTCCTATCCACTGATGCTCAAAGCCTTGGGATCCTTTTTATTACCCTTGCCTTTTGGTTTTAAGGGTCATTGGCTTTTTGCTCTTGCCTCTTGGTTTTAAGAGCTTTTGGCTTTTTCTGCTTGCTTTTTTTTTTCTTTCTATTTTTTTTTGCTATTTTTTTTTCTCTTTTTTTCTGCAAGCTTTGTTCTTTGCTGCTTTTTCTTGCTTCAAGAATCATTTTTATGATTTTTCAGATTATCAAATAACATGTCTCCTTGTCATCATTCTTTCAAGAGCCAACATATTTAACATTCTTAAATAACAACTTCAAAAGATATATGCACTGTTCAAGCATACATTCAGAAAACAAGAAGCATTGTCACCACATCAATATAACTAAACTAAGTTCAAGGATAAATTCGAAACTCATGTACTTCTTGTTCTTTTGAATTAAAACAGTTTTTTTATTTAAGAGAGGTGATGGATTCATAGGACATTCATAACTTTAAGACATAGTTACTAAATACTAATGATCATGTAATGAAGACACAAACATAGATAAGCACTTAACATAGAGAAAACGAAAAACAGAGAAAGTAAGAACAAGGAATGAGTCCACCTTAGTGATGGTGGCGTTTCCTTCTTGAGGAACCAATGATGTCCTTGAGCTCTTCTATGTCTCTTCCTTGTCTTTGTTGCTCCTCCCTCATTGCTTTTTGATCTTCTCTTATTTCATGAAGCATGATGGAGTGCTCTTGATGTTCCACCCTTAGTTGTCCCATGTTGGAACTTAATTCTCCTAGGGAGGTGTTGATTTTCTCCCAATAGTTTTGTGGAGGAAAATGCATATGAGGCATCTCCGGGATCTCATGGTGATGAGCTTCCTGCGCCTCTTGAGCTCCATGAATGGGCTCTCTTGCTTGCTCCATCTTTTCCTTACAGGTACTTTCTCAACTCCTTAGGAAGGCAAAGTAGAAGAACCTGGTTCTTCCTAAGTTAAAACAGGCTGGTTCAGAACAAGGAACATATGAAGGTGCCACTGTAAGTTCATTTTAATTATTCAATTGATGATTATATCAGGCTCTATCTTCCTTAAATATGCATAACTTCATGTTTTCTTTTTGTCATGTCTCCTAATACAATGTGAAATTAAGACACTGAATAAGCTTCCTGCCAGCAAAATTATTTGACGATTTCTATGCCCAAAGGGTTTTCCAAGACTGCATTGAATGAAATAGATTTATAGATACATGCTAAACATAAATGTTGTAGCAAAGTAGGACATTACTGCCACAGTGCCACCTAACATCAGAGTTGCTGAATGCTGACATGTTTGTGGATTTGAAAGCTGTTTATAGCTCAATAATGTTATCACCGAGTCTCTTCTAGTAGCTGCATTCTGTAAAGACTGTTTTCTGTTTTTCTTTTTTGGAAAATTTCTTTGTTTGTAACCATATTTGTTACGCTCAGAAAAGATGTGATATAATATTTTTTACAGTTTAAAAATGTTTAGTAGAATTTATACGAAGTCCTCTGCTTGTATTAAATCAGAGTTCTTAAAATACTTTTCACTTGTCTTATCCCTCTTTAAATAACAAAAACAAAGAGTAAAAGAAAAAAAATGAAAGCATGATTTTAAGTGTATATATTCTTGGCAGCCTTTTCCTTATTTTCCGTTTGGATATTTATTTATCCAACTTTTGCTTGTGAAGCACAAGATCATGATTCTTTTAACTTTTGCAACTTGCAGGTATTGGAGGCAAGAGCTGGGTTCTATGAAAAGCCAATTGCTACAATAGATTTTGCATCACTACATCCATTTATTATGATGGCCTATAATTTATGTTATTGTACCCTGGTAAATCTTAACTCTTCATGTTTCTAGCTGCTACCATGAGCAACTTAGTGTTTTTTTATCCCCTGTTGTATTTATTTTTATTCATTAGGGTTCATTGATTTTTTTTTTTGGGGAGTAACAGTTTTGACTTTTGAGCACTTCTTGTTTACTGTTTTAAGGTGACTCCTGAAGATGTTCGGAAACTTAATCTCCCTCCAGAATTAGTGAACAAAACTCTGGGGGAAACATTTGTTAAATCAAATTTGCAGAAGGTCTGTTGCTTTTAGTTTGGTATTTTGAGCATAGTTTAGTTTTGTGTTATTGTACTTTTAGATTTGCATTTACCAATCAGTGAGCATAGTTTAGTTTCTGTTGCTTTATTGTTCTTGATATTTTGCTGCAGGCTAGTATTGGAATGGATAACTTGAACGCTTAATGCACAAAGTGGAGCAGTTTTAGGTTGATTTTGATCTTTTACTAAGTATTTAGGCTGATGAGCATCTCTATTAGTGTAATTTTAGTTTTGGAATTTGAACTCGAGATTTATTTTGCATTTGAATATTAGTTTTTTAATGTATAAAACAATTATAGTAAATTATATATGTCACTAATTATTGTTTGATATGTCTTGTAATAAAAATTGCATACTATATTTGTAGGTTTGGTAATAAAAAAGGATTGAAAATTTATATTGTGTAGCAATGAAGATCAAGCAAGGAAAAGAATTTTTTTTAATTTAACAAGGCTTTCGCCATGCTTTTAAAGCGTGGCTGTATATCTTACTATGGCCACGCTTTTAAAGCGTGGCCGTATCTCGTCTACTGCCACGCTTGTAAAGCGTGGCCATATCTCTCCTATCGCCACGCTTTAAAAGCGTGGCCATATCTCCCACCTACAACCATGTTTTTAAAAGTGCCAATTTGTAAAAGCGTGGCCATATCTCCCACCTAGTAGCTATTGCCACGCTTTTTTCAGCTTTTTGCCACGCTTTAAAAGCGTGGCAATAGACGTGTTTTCTTATAGTGAGATCATCAAAGAGGAGCCCAAGAGATTGAAGCATACATTGGCAAGGCCGCCACTAGAGATACCTCCCCCCAAGCCATTAACATCCAACACAACATTCAAGTGGGTAAAATTCTTATTCTTAAACTCTATCTTCCCACTTGAATATGGTTTGCTTGAAACGGATGGACAACTTAGAGCTATCTGCGGTTTTAAGAGTAAGAGAGAGATGGTTAGCGGTTGGCAACATCATCCTAGGTTCGTTATGGTTGGAAGCTCAAGGCCTAATTGCAAGGGTTGGTATAATTCTCAATTGATTGGGTCTAGGAGGATGTTTGGGTGCTTAAATGAGAATTTCAAGGCTAAACCACCCGGATGGAACAAGGATGATCAACTTGAAGACGGGTGTAGAAACAAGATTTGGGATCCCGGCATATATAAGGATCAATTTTGGGAGCTCAGAGCTTGTAAAGAACTCCATCAAAGCTTGGGGAATCTACTTGGTATTGATAGAGCTTCTTGGAAGTTCAAGCGTTGGTGGCAATTTGAAGATGAGTTCAAGCACAAGCCACCATGACAAGGAGCTCACCAAATGTCCAACTTAAGGACAATAACTAAAAGTGCTAGGTGGGAGACAACCCACCATGGTATGTCATCCCTTTTTATTCTTAGTTTTATTTTATTTTATTTTTATCGGTGTTCATTCATAATTTTTGCATCATCACCTGCATTCTGCATTAAAAAAAGGAATCGACGCGCAAGCGTCTACGACGCGCACGCGTCGTGTGTGACTGCGCAACAAAGAGAAAACGAATAGAGAGTTGCGAGGGAGACGCGCGGGAGGGGTGCGTAGTGCACAAGCCACCGCACGCGTACGCATGCCTCACGCGTACGCGTCCCCTGCGTTTTTGCCAATCCACGAGTAAGCGTCAGTGACGCGTATGCGTGGGATAAAAAATCGGCATAAAGAGCAAATTGAACAGAAAGTTGGGCTGCCACTGTGCTGGAATCGCACGAGTTGTCACGCGTACGCGTGACCAACGCTCGCGCGTCACTTTTCTTCTTTGGGCACCCACGCGTACTTTTCTTCTTTGGGCACCCACGCGTAATGATAAATCCCGATTTCGTGGTTTATCTTGTGCTTATTTTAGGAGATTTTATCACCTTTTCCCACATTTATTCAATGAAATAGCATGGTTTTGCAATTCTCCCTTGATTTGTGCTTAAATGTGAAAACTTGCTTTTTAGGCCCTTAAATTGGTGATTTTAACTAACCTTAGTTCCATTTGATGTCTTGATATGTTTGTTGAGTGATTTCAGGTTCATAAGGCAAGTATTTGATGGAAGAAGTGAAGAGAGAAGCATGCAAAGTGGGAGAACTCATGAAGAAATGAAGGAACCGCAAAGCTGTCAAGCTTGACCTCTTCGCACTCAATCGACCATAACTTAAGCTACAGAGGTCCAAATGACGCGGTTTTAGTTGAGTTGGAAAGCTAACATCCGAGGCTTCAAAATGATATAAAATTTGTCATAGTTTCCTGAAGTCTAGGAACGCGCACACGCACTATACACATGCGCACCGATTGGTGCACATGATTTACTAAAAGCAACTCGTGACCAGTGATTTGTAGAGCATTTTGGGCCCAATCCAACTCATTTGTAATGCTATTTCATGTAGAATTCAAGCTTGGGCAAAGGGGGAGTATTTGTTCGAAGTGTTAATATCATGAAGAGTAGTTTCTAGAGAGAGAATCTCCATCTTCTCTCTAGAATTAGGTTAGGTTAATCTCTTCTAGATCTAAGTCCAATTTCATGTTTCCATCTTGTTTCCTTTATGATTTCCTACTTCTACTATTTCATTCTCATGGTTTGTAGTGTTAATTTTACTTTTATGCTTCTTTCATGTTTATGAATACTCATGTTAGATTTGGTTTACATTTAATGTAATTTGATGTTGATGTTTCTTTTTATTGATGAATTGAGTTGTGAATTTACTTTCCTTACTGTTGGTAGTTGGTAGAATTATTATGGCACATTTATTATGCTTTCCTTGTACACCCACCAAGTGTTTGACAAAATTCTTGGTTGGACCTTAGAGTAGATCTTGAGCATTCTTGGCTTGGAAAGAGTAATTAGGCAATATTGGGTCATGAATACCCAACCCATGTTGGTGATCTAGAGTTATTAGCTAATATTGTTTCCATTAACTCTAATCTCTTGCTAATTCACTTAGTGGGTTGATTAGGACCTTTGGATTGAGATTAGCTAGTCTTGTTAGACTTTCTTTGAGTGTGAAGATAATATGATACCTTCTTCGAGGATGACGTAATGAGATAAATTCTTGTTTATTATTGTAACATGATTAATTAGTCTTGTTTGACATTCTCCCTATGTGAAGATGACATGATACCTTCTTCCGTTTGTTGGAGTTAACTAAATAAGATGAATTAGTCATTGCATGACTAGGATAGAAAGCCTATATTCTCAATCCTTGCCATGAATGTCTCTCTCTTTATTACTTGCTTTCTCTTATTTACTTGTCGTCTTTAAATACTTGCTTGATTTACTTTTCTTGTCATTTATTTCTTGCCCTTTTACCAAACCAAACCCCTTGCACCTTCATAGCCAATAATTAACCACTTCATTGCAATTCCTTGTGAAATGACCCGGAGTCTAAATCCTTCGGTTAATTTTCATTGGGGTTTGTACATGTGACAAAACCATATTTTAACTTGATGTGAGAGTTGTTTGTTGGTTTGGAGCTATGCTTACAACGAAGTAATTCCTTTCTTTAAGAAGAAAATCTAGACCAACAACAATAATTGTATCAAATTAATGGTGCCGTTACCGGGGAGTTGTAATGGTGCTATGTTATTGGCTATTGTATATATTATGAATAGTTTGATTTTTGGTTTGTTTGTTGGTTTTTGCTAGTTGTAGGACTTAGTTTTCTTTATTTCTTGTTAGCCTTTTGTTTTTATTTTCTCTTGTACCATGAATTCTCACCCCTTTGGCTATAAGTGTGGTTCAAACTATGTTGTAGGAGATGGAATTTACAATGATAACATGCATCAAGGAATTGGAGATCAAAGTTTGGCAAGAGTGATTGGGGATATGACTACTATCCTCACGGAGATACGCGATGACCAAAGGGCATTTATTGCCACCCGAGCCGTGCAAGCGCCATCCCAACGTGACTACTCTTCTGATTCTTATGGGTATACTCCTTATCCTAATGCATACCAATCTAATATATGTGATGACCCTCATTATGATTGTCAACCACAATCACCACATACATATGAACCCCCTCCTCAATATAGCCCTCCACCATACTCACAAGCCTCATACCACCATTCACCTCCACATGATCCCAACCCATACACACCATACCAACCATCATATGAACCATATCTAGTACTACCACCATTCCAACACCAATACTCCCAAGAACCACAAAGTCTACACACACCACCTCAAGAATTTTACCAATATGAACCACCTTCTAATTACAATAACCTTCCCTCAAACAATGAACCCTCTCTTCCACCATCACCTCCCGACAAAGCCCTCATGCTAGAATTGAGAGATCTTGAATCTCATATCTTAAGGCGACACGAGGAGGATGAAAATAAGTTTAAGGAGTTGAGAGCTAAGATGGCTATCATGGTAGAAGCCATTGGCAACATAGTCTCATCCCGCCTAAGCCATTGTTAAATGTAGAGAAGCAACTAAGGAGCTTAGTGAGGGAATGAATTTGGAACTCCAAGGTGAGGAAGAGGAAATAAAGCAAGAAATGCAACAAGAGGAGAAGGTAGAGATTATTGAACAAGAGGAAGTGGTGGTTGGAGCCTTAGGATATGTTGAGTACATAGAGGTAGCACAAATTGAAGAGCCTTCTTCCATGGAGTTCGAAGTTGATGTTGAGGAGGAGAGTGCACAACCTCCAAGGCACAATGTGATTGAAGAATTAGAAGAAGTGTCCCAAGTAATAGGCCTTCCTATTTATGATGATTCCATACCAACATATGATCCTTTTGAGCTTGAAGTATCCTTCCCCACTATGCTCGGAATTGATGATGAGGTAGATTTCACTCAACCTCCTATGTATGATTTGAGTGATGGGGAAGAGCTAGAGGACATTGGTGAAGAAGAATGTGAACTTGAGGAAGCTTGGCAAGAGGTAGAGCATGAAGTATCTTGCCAAGTGGTGGAAGCCTTCCAAAAAAGATGTTCGGGAGTGGAGCGTATTTTGTCAAGACCGTTGGGAACTCCTCCACCTAGGTTATCATCTAATCCTTCATTTGAGTGGGTAAAACTTCTAACTCTTAGCTTTATTATCCCACTTGAATATAGTTTGCTTGAGACAGATGGCCAACTTAGGCCGCTTTGTGGAATTAAGCGTAAGAGGAGGATGTTTAGTGGTTGGCGTTGTAAGTCTAGTCTCATTATGGATGGAAGCTCAAAATTGAGGAGCATGGATTGGTGTAGTGCTTAATTGAATGAGTCTAGGAGAATAGTTTGGTGCTTCCATGAGAATTCATCTCTCTTGCCACCCGGAGGAAATCACCATGATCAACTCAAGGATGAGTGTGAAAACAAAGTGTGGGATCCCGGATCACACAAGGAAGATCAACTTTGGGAGCCTATGGTTTGTGAAGAACTCCATCAAAGCTTGGAGTTATTAACCTTGAATGATGAAGCACAATGGAAATCCAAGCATTGGTGGATGTTCAAGGATGGATTCAAGCACAAGCCACCTTGATGAGGAGCTCCCCACAAGTCCAACTTAAGGACAATAAACAAAAGTGCTAGGTGGGAGACACCCCACCATGGTAATATCCTTTCATTTTCCTCTTTGTAAATATCAGTAATTTAGGTTTAATTTCATGTTTTGATTGCCTAGTTGAGTTTATCTGGGAGTCTAGTAGGTTAAATAAGGTTTTATGATGTTTTGGTAGTTGTTTGGAGGTTTGGAATGCTTGGTTTGGTGCAAAAAAAAACATAGAAAAATTTTGAAAAACAAGAGCACCATCCACGCGCACGCGTGCTTTACGCGTATGCGTGAATCAAGCCATTTCGACCATCCATGCGCACGCGTCATGTACGCGTACGCGTGGATTGAATTTTTCCACTTTCCATACATTCACCCGAGAGTTATGCCAGAAGTGTGCCAACTTTGTGCCGCAGGGCACGCGCACGCGTACATTGCACGTCCGCGTTGAGTCTCTACTTTGCCATGCACGCGTACGCGTCAGCCGCGCGTACGCATCGCTTCCACTTCATCAATCCACGCTTACGTGCACATGACGCGCACACGTGGATTGCCCTGTTTCACCCACCTATTTTTCTTCTCTCCTTTCCATTTCTTTCCTTCTTCTCTTCTCTTTCCACCCTTCAATCATCACCCAACACTACCAAACACCATCCATAACCACTTCTTTTAGTTAGTTAGTTAATTGTTTAATTAGTACATTTTCATTTTATTTTCTATTTTTCATTATAAGTGTTGGATTAAAAATCTTGTTTACCATTTACTGCTGTTTATTACTAATAGGATGTTATCTTAACATCATTGTAGTTAATTGTCATTGTTGGATTTCTTTGTTGAGGTTGTATTTGGTTACTTGGTTTGGAATTTTTCATGTTTAACACTTTTGAATACCAAGTACTTGTTACATTACCTTCATGCATCTTACCTCTTTGAATTGCATGTTTTGGTCACCATGCATTCATCATCCATTGTTAGGCAATTGTATATTATCAATTCATTTTTTTAGGATGCTTGTTCTAATTGACCATCACCTATTTTATGCATTGAGATTGTGGAATTGTGAAATTGGATCAAAGCTTACCTAGTGACATATTTTTGAGCTTCGTAAAGCTTTGTGGGCCATGCTTACTATGTGATTGATTTCCACTTCTATCTTCTTTTTCCTAAGTTCCATAGCATCCATGTGTTTTACCTCTATGTCACTTAGGTGTTGCAACAACTTCAATATGTGTCATTGATTGTTGTGTGAGTTTCATATACCATTTTGTTCACTAAGTCTACCTACACATCAATCAATGTCCATGCATTATCCAATTTCACAATTGCTTGATTAATTGCTTGAATGCTTTCATGCCTCTTCACTACTTGTGTGGTTGACTTAACCTACAAGTCTTTTGAAGTATTTCAAGCACACTAGAATGAGTAAAATATATGTCTTCTTTTGTATAATTGTGACATGGTTTCTAAATACTAGAGTGTGAGTTCTAAACCATATGCAAGTTAGGACCCACACACTTATTTTTCATTAATGTCACACTAATTCACTCACTCAACTCTAGTGATTTACCTCATTCCAACAATCCATGCTTCCTTTCTTGTGCATTTACTTGTCTTATTATCTCCTGTTTTCTATGTTCAGGATGAATCAACATAAGCAAAAACGGAAGTGGGAGAAGAACACGTAGCATCGATTGACCTACCAGTTGAAGGTAGCAACTAGGAAAGTCGCCGTACCCCCTTGCTCATCTTTGGATGCACCGAGGACGGTGCAAACTTTTAAGTGTGGAAAGAGGTCGTCCGACCGCTCGGCATTTTTGGGTGACAAGTTTCTAATCCCAACACTTTTGCATTTCATTTTTAGGTCTTTTAGGATTTTTGGTTGCATTGCATATGTATATATTAAGCTTAGTCAAAATCATGATATTTTCCAAGGATTTTATCTATAGGGAACCCCTATTGATTGAAAAAAAAAATTTTTTTTTAGAACTTGCTTGAATTATGTACTTCGTGGATCATGTTTTGAGCTAAGAACACAAGCATGTGAGATTTGAGCCTAATTGTGTTGTTACATCATACATAACTACTTACTTTCATTCTTG
This sequence comes from Arachis hypogaea, assembly GCF_003086295.3. Classification (NCBI taxonomy): domain Eukaryota; kingdom Viridiplantae; phylum Streptophyta; class Magnoliopsida; order Fabales; family Fabaceae; genus Arachis; species Arachis hypogaea. Next base: position 94,136,941 of record NC_092051.1, on the reverse strand, counting down.
TGTGCATTATTCTCTTCCTATGATTGTAATCCTTGATTTTTTTTATTCTTTATTTTGTGTATACATGCATTTATATGATTGAGGCCATTGTTCAAATAGCTCACTTACCCAAATAGCCTACCTTTTATCTTCTATTGTTAACCAATTTGAGCCTATGCTTAACCCACTTATTCTTAATTGAAGCACATTACAAGCCTAAGTGAAAAAATAATAAATGTCCCTTGTTTGGATCTTTGATTAGCTTAGGCTAGTGAGAGTGCTCATTACTAGATTTTGGAAAAGTTGGGTACATTGGGTAGAGATAAAAGTGTGTTTTTGTAGTTGTGTTGAGAATCTTGGGAATTAGGTACATACTCATATATTAATCATGTGTAAACCATATGCATTGATGTTCTTTTATATATTTTAGTTTGAAAAAAAATTTAATGAAAAAAATAATAATAAAAATAATAATAATAATAATAATAATAATAATAATAAATAAAAATAATAATAATAATAGAAATAGAAAAAGAAAGAAAAAGAATTGCAATAAAAAGGGGACAAAAATGCCCCAAAGTCAAGGTTTAATAAAAATTAATGCATATGTGTGGTGATCGAAAGAGAATGCATGAGTGTGTGAAAAAGTGAAGAATGGGTAGTTAAGTTTGTTTAGAATTGTATAGGTTGTCATAGGTTAGGTGGGAAGTTTAAGTTAATCAAAGATTCGAATTTCAAGCTCACTTGACCATATGCATCCTACCTTGACCCTAACCCCATTACAACCTATGGGAAGTCCTCATGATATTTGTATGCATGCATGAAATAATTGTTGATTGTTAGATGAAAAACAAATCTTGGAAAACATGATTAGGGGAGGATTAAGTGAATCAACCCCATACACTTGAGTGACTAGAGCGGATACACATCCGGTGAGGATTTGATTGCTCAATTACATGTTTCCATCCATGATCATCTCTTTTCTTGCAAGTTTGTAAAATATTTTTAATAATTCAATTCAATTGTGGGTTTGATTTGACTGCTATGGCTTTAGCCCTTGTACTTGAATATGTTTTCTTGGAAGTTGACTTGTTTTGACCAAGTGGATGCATTCATGTAGATAGATTGCATTTAGTTAGTTTGCATTGAATAAATGTTGATACCACTTTGCTTTTTTCTTGATTTTAGCATGAGGACATGCTTAGTTTAAGTGTGGGGAGATTTGATAAACCCCGATTTCATGGTTTATCTTGTGCTTATTTTAGGGGATTTTATCACCTTTTTCCACATTTATTCAATGAAATAGCATAGTTTTGCAATTCTCCCTTGATTTGTGCTTAAATGTGAAAACATGCTTTTTAGGCCCTTAAATTGGTGATTTTAACTCACCTTAGTTCCATTCGATGCCTTGATATGTTTGTTGAGCGATTTTAGGTTCATAAGGCAAGTATTGGATGGAAGAAGTGAGGAGAGAAGCATGCAAAGTGGGAGAACTCATGAAGAAATGAAGGAACCGCAAAGCTGTCAAGCCTGACCTCTTCGCACTCAATCGACCATAACTTGAGCTACAGAGGTCCAAATAAGGCGGTTTTAGTTGCATTGGAAAGCTAACATTTGGGGCTTCAAAATGATATAAAATTTTCTATACTTTCTTGACGTCTAAGGATGCGCACGCGCACTATACGCATGCACACTAATTGGTGCACGTGATTTACTAAAAACAACTCGTGGCTAGCGATTTGTAGAGCATTTTGGGCCCAATCCAACTCATTTCTAATGCTATTTCATGTAGAATTCAAGCTTGGGAAAAGGGGGAGAAATTGTTTGAAGTGTTATCATCATGTAGAGTAGTTTCTAGAAAGAGAAGCTCCCTCTTCTCTCTAGAATTAGGTTAGGTTAGGTTAATCTCTTCTAGATCTAAGTCCAATTTCATGTTTTCATCTTGTTTCCTTTATGATTTCTTGCTTCTACTATTTCATTCTCATGGTTTGTAGTGTTAATTTTACTTTTATGCTTCTTTCATGTTTATGAATACTCATGTTGGATTTGGTTTACATTTAATGCAATTTGATGTTGATGTTTCTTTTTATTGATGAATTGAGTTGTGAATTTACTTTCCTTGCTACTGGTAGTTGGTAGATTTATTATTCTGGCATATTTATTATGCTTTTCTTGTACACCCACCAAGTGTTTGATAAAATGCTTGGTTGGGCTTTAGAGTAGATCTTGAGCATTCTTGGCTTGGAAAGAGTAATTAGGCAATCTTGAGTCATGAAAACCCAACCCATGTTGGTGATCTAAAGTTGTTAGCTAATATTGTTTCCATTAACTCTAATCTCTTGCTAATTCACTTAGTGGGTTGATTAGGACCTTTGGATTGAGATTAGCTTGTCTTGTTAGACTTTCTTCGAGTGTGAAGATGATATGATACCTTCTTCCATCTTCGAGGATGACGTAATGAGATAAATTCTTGTTTATTATTGTAACATGATTAATTAGTCTTGTTTGACATTCTCCCTATGTGAAGATGACATGATACCTTCTTCCGTTTGTTAGAGTTAACTAAATAAGATGAATTAGTCATTGCATGACTAGGATAGAAAGCCTATATTCTCAATCCTTACCATGAATGTCTCTCTCTTTATTACTTGCTTTCTCTTATTTACTTGTCGTCTTTAAATACTTGCTTGATTTACTTTTCTTGTCATTTATTTCTTGTCCTTTTACCAAATCAAACCCTTTGAACCTTCATAGCCAATAATTGACCACTTCATTGCAATTCCTTGTGAGACGACCCAGAGTCTAAATACTTCGGTTAATTTTCATTGGGGTTTGTACATGTTACAAAACCATATTTTAATTTGATGTGAGAGTTATTTGTTGGTTTGGAGCTATGCTTACAACGAAGTAATTCCTTTCTTTAAGAAGAAAATCTAGACCGACAACAATAATTGTATCACGTACGCGTGGGTGACGCTTACGCGTCGCATGGCCATTTCAGTTTGCACACGTACGCGTGATGCACGCGCACGCGGCGTGCCCTATTTTTCATTTCTTACTTCTTCCTTCTCTCCTTTCTTATTCTTTCTTCCTCCTTCCTAACTTTCTTCTTCTTCATTTCTTTAACTTCTCATCCTTATTCTCTTTCATTCTATTTTTCTTATTGCATTTGCATACTTTTATTCATTACATTTTAAATTTGTGCATTTTTTATGTTCTCTTCTAAATTTGCTATTTTTCTTTGGTGTTCAATTCTCTTACTCAACTGTTGCATATTTCATGCATTATTTTGGTGCCTAGTGATCTGTTTTATTCTGATTGGGTGATATTATTTAAGTCAATGCTAATCTTTTATGATACTTGTATTCCTTTTTCATTGACATGAATTTATATTGTCTTTCATTACCCATTTTTTCTCCCCCATTATTGCAATTCTTGCACTATTGATATTCCATTTGCTTCTACTATTTTCTCACTTGCATGTTGTAGCTACCATGTAATTGAGACTCTCATTATTTGGCATTAACCCAACCATATTTTATTTGTTTTCTATCTTTGTTTTTGGGTTACCTTTCTTCCCTTTTCTCTTCTTTCAGGATGGCCACCAGGAAGGGAACCGGAAGACGTTTCAATGGGGCGACAGACAAGTCCATTTGCACAATCTTTGGAGAACAGCATCAGTTGTAGCAGCCCGTCCACTTGCACATCTTAGCATGCACCGAGGACGGTGCAATCTTTAAGTGTAGGGAGGTCGATACCGACTTCTGTAGGTTAGATATTTCGTATTTCAACACCAATGTTTAATTTTCTTTATTAAATTAGTTGTTGCATTTGCATGTTTGATTGCATGTTTGTTTGATTTTGTGCATGTTCTTCTACCACTACTTGGTTGGAGTGATAAGTTCTTTTTCAAGACCCTTTTTATAGCATTTCACTAATTTAAATTAAAATTTTTTTGTTAAACTTATTTGAAGATTGTAATTTGGAACATGGTTTATAGCTAAGAACACACAACCTGTGAGATTTTGAGCTTGATTATATGGTTACATTATTTAACCATGATTTTTATTCTTGTGTGTTTTCTTCTCTATGATTGAAGTCTATGGTTTGTTCCATTCTATATGTCCATTGTTTAGTGTATATTCATGCATACATATGATTAAGGCCATCATTTGTTATTAGCTCACTTATCCCAAATAGCCCACCATTTTATTTACCTTTGTTTTCCACTTTGAGCCTTTTTAATCCCCATTTGTTCTTTGTATTACCACATTACTAGCCTTAAGCGGAAAACAATTAATTACCCGATTTGAATTTTGGTTAGCTTAAGATAGTATGTGTCAATTAAGTGTGAGGAAATGTGGGAACTTGGGTTGATGAGAATGTGTTGTGTTTTTACTAACAAATATTGGAAATTTGGGTGCTTACTCATGTGAAATCAGAAAAACCATATGCATTGATATATTATATTTTCATTTATGATAAAAAAAAAGAAAGGAAAAGAAAAAAAATGAATAGGGTATAAAATCACCCCAATACTAAGTTCAATAAAAAGATCAATGCACATGTGATGGAATTAAAAATTGATGCATGAGTATGTGAAATATGCAAAAGTGAGATTTTGGGTAGCTAGGCATGATTTTAGAATTATATAGAGTATGTGTATGTGTTAGGTGAGAATTTAGGTTAGTCAAAGATTCAAAGTATAACTCACTTGGCCATACATGTATCCTCACCCTTACCTTAGCCCCATTACAACCTTAAAAAGCCCTCATGATGTTTGCATTTGTACATTAAATATTTGTTGATTGGTTAGATGAAGAACAAAGTTTTAGAAAGCAAGACTAGAGGAGATTAGAGTGAATTAACCTTAGACACTTGAGCGATTAGAGTGCATATACACTTCCAGTGAGGGTTCAATGCTTGATTTTGTGTTCCCGGCTTTCATGAGCTATCTTCTTACAAGTTTACTTGTCTCTTATTGTGTAATTTGAATTAGTGGAATCTGATTTATGTTTTCTTGGAGAATTTTACTTTTAACCAAATAGGTAGAAGTATTTTTGCATTTAGTTGCATTCATATAGATAGGTTGCATTGCATAAGTTTTACCATTTCTCTTCACTCTTTCATAGCTTCTCTTAAGCATAGCATGAGGACATGCTAATATTTAAGTGTGGGGAGATTTGATGCACCACTATTTTGTGGTATATTTTATGCTAAATTAAGTGGATTTCATCCATTATTCTCACACTTATGCATAAAAATTGCATGTTTTACATTTTCCTTCTTAATTCTGTGCTTTGATTGAAAACATGCTTCTTTGTCCTTAAAATTTTTAATTATTAATCCTCTCTTATTACCATTCGATGCCGTGATACGTTTGTTAAGTATTTTTAGGGATTATAGGGTAGGAATGGCTTAGAGGATGGAAAGGAAGCATGCAAAAGTGGAAGGGATACAAGAAATTGAAGGAATTGCTAAGCTGTCAAGCCTGACCTCTTCGTACTACATCGATCATAACTTGAGCTATAAAGGTCCGAATGAGGCGGTTTTAGTTGCGTTGGAAAGCTAACATCTGGGGCTTCAAAATGATATGTAATTTGTCATAGTTGCCATGCAGTTAGACGACACGCACACATGGATCACGCGCACGCGTGACCTTGCGAAAGTTCAGCAACGCGTACGCGTGGGCGACGCGTACGCGTGACAGAGCCACGTGTTGGACGTATCAGAAATTATTGAGGGCGATTTCTGGGCTCCTTTTTGCCCAGTTCCAAGCCCGAAAAACACAAATTAGAGGCTGCAGAGTGGGGGAATCATTCATTCATTCATACAACATTCATTCACATAATTTTAGGTTTTAGATGTAGTTTTCTATAGAGAGAGGCTCTCTCCTCTCTCTAGGTTTTAGGATTCTTAGGTTTAGCTATTTTCAATTTCAGATTTCTATCTTAGTTTAATTTAATTTCTCTTCTACTTTTATTTGTCTTAGCATTCTAGTTTATTTATTTACCTTTTTGATTACTTTGTGTTGCTACTTTAGTTTATGAATTCTCATGTTAGATTTGATTTTCTATTTAATTCTATTTGAGGTATTTCATGTTTATTGCTTCTTCCATTATTTGTTATCATTGATGCTTTCAATTGGTTGTTTGGATTTTATTATCTCTTATTGCTTTTCTATGCTTTTATGTTGTGCCTTCCAAGTGTTTGATAAAATGCTTGGTAGGGTTTTAAATTAGATTTTTCTCCTCTTGGCTTTGGTAGAGTAATTGGAGACTCTTGAGTTATCAAACTCTTTTGTTGATTGATAATTGAAAGTTGCTAGTTGATTTGAATCCCTCTAAAGCTAGTCTTTCTTTAGGAGTTGACTAGGACTTGAGGAATCAAATTAATTCATCCACTTGACTTTCCTTCATAGTTAGAGGTTAACTAAGTGGGAGCAATGGACAATTCTTATCACAATTGATAAGGGCAACTAGGATAGGACTTCTAATTCTCATATCTTGCCAAGAGTTTTCTTAGTTATTAATTTAATTTCTTGTCATTTACTTTCCTTGTTCCTTATTTCAAAAAACCCAAAAAAAAGATACTTTTCCACAACCAATAGTAAAAACACTTTCCTGTAATTCCTTGAGAGACGGCCTGAGGTTTGAATACTTCGGTTATTATTTTTAGGGGTTTGTTACTTGTGACAACCAAATTTTTGTATGAAAGGATTGTTTGTTGGATTAGAAACTATACATGCAACGAGAATTTATTTGTGAAATTCTAAACCACTAAAAATTCACTTGTCAAGGGACCTCCTAGAGTGTGTGGTTTATTCTCTAGTACCTCACACTACACTGACCAATGCCATCAAGTCCAAGGGGATTACACTCTTGCGGTATGACACTTGAGGAAGTTGAACCCAAGCCCATCAAGTCGGTGAAGGATGTTCCTAATGTAGAAGTTGGTGAAACAATAGAGATAGATAAAGATGAAAAGGAGGAAGAAGTTGCAAAGGAAGAAGAAGAACAATCGAGGGCTAAGGAACCGAAGAGGAAGAACAATTTAGAGGAACAAATTCCTATACCTTTCCCTACGATAGCCCAGAAGGCCAAGAAGCATGAAGAGCTTGATCCCAACATAGTGCAAATCTTTAAGAATGTGGAGGTAACTATTCAACTCTTTGATGCAATACATCAAGTCCCAAATATGCTAAATTTTTTAAGGATGTGTGCACTCACAAAGAGAAGATTGGTGGGCTAGGGATGAATCAATTAGGTAATTCTGTTTCTTCTGTGATGGATGATTTTCCTGAAAAATATAGTGATCTCGGTCCTTGCTTGGTATCTTGTATAATTGGTGAGATTCAACTTAAGGATTGCATGTGCGACCTAGGGTCGTGTGTGAGCATTATGCCACTCTCGATTTATGAGAAGTTGAACCTTGCACCGTTGAGGCGATCCGAGGCTAGGTTTGTGCTTGCGGACAAGAGTATAATTTCAGTTGTGGGTATTGTTGAGAATGTGTTGGTGAGAATTCAGGACTTAATCTTTCCAGTGGATTTCCATATCCTAGAGACACCTCCCATTGATTTAGATAGGCCATCCTCCATCTTACTTGGGAGGCCATTCTTGAAGACATCCTGGTTTAAATTAGATGTATTTTCGGGAGATTACTCCTTTGAAGCCAAAGGGAAGGTGGTAAAGTTCAAATTGGAGGAAATCATGAGGCAACCTCTAGAGGTCCATTCAATTTTCAGTTGTGACATCGTTGAGGATGATGTAATTGAAGAATACTTTGAGAGTGATGGTGAGATAAGTGTCAATAGAAACTTGGGCATAAGAGGACTTAGCAAGGAAAAGGGAGAGGATCCACAACTTCCACATTCTCACGGAAACAAGGCACCCAATCATGGTTTGATTGGCAAGTGGAAGCATCTTCCCTTGAAGAACACTCTTACCAAGGCCAACAAGAAGGACAAGATGGATATCATTGAGGATGTTCCAAAGAGGTGATCGCAAGCCCATGACCGTCCAACTTAAGGACGTTAAAGAAAAATGATAGGTGGGAGACACCCCACCATGGTATGATCCTCCTTGTATATAGTTTCTTGCATGTAGTTTTAGAGTCTTTGTTTGATTTTGTTGAGTTTGTTTAAGTGTGTATGATTTTGTTTGATTTTGTTGAGTTTGTTAGAGTCTTCATGAGGATTTCATTGATCTTGATTTGGTTAAATTGGCAATGTTGAAGAAAAATACTTGATTTTGATTATTGCATGAAATTTTAAGTGTTTTTGAAGTCTGTAGCTTGTATGAATGCCAAGATTGTGCTATAATTGTCTTCCCTCATGTTTTTGAAAAAAAAAAAAAAACAAAAGGGCGTTCCACGCGTAAGCGTGGACGACGCGTACGCACGAAACTCATTGCTGCAACTCCTGGTACAAAACTCGAGAGTTGTGATGGAACTGTGCGGGTGGGGTGCTAGGAGCACAATCCCTCCCACGCGTGCGCGTCAGTGACGCGTATGCGTCCCTGATTTTTTCGCACATCCACGCGCGAGCGTGGACGATGCGCAAGCATCGTAAGCCGATGTTGGAACTCCTGGTACAAAAACTAGAGAGTTATGCCAGAGTTGTGCTGCTTTTGTGCGAAGACCACGATTTAGCCCGACGTGTACGCGTGAATGACGCATACGTGGCCCCTCTCTTTTCTGCTAGCCACGCGTGGGTGTGGACGATGCTCACGCATCATACCCCATTTCCTGCTTCCCACGCGTACGCGTGGATGAAGCGCGCGCACCGCAGGTCCGACGCAACTTACCCTCCGCGCTGCCTGGTGCACGAAATTGTGATCTCTGGTAATGGCTCCAAAGGCTTGGTGCTCTAATCTCAATTCATAATTTGTCACAACTTCGATACAACTAACCAACAAGTGCACTGGGTCATCCAAGTAATAAACCTTACGTGAGTAAGGGTCGATCCTACGGAGATTGTTGGTATGAAGCAAGCTATGGTCACCTTGTAAATCTCAGTCCGGCGGATATAAAATAATTATGGAGTTTTCAAAAAAGGATAATATAACAAGGATAGAAATACTTATGTAAATCATTGGTGAGAATTTCAGATAAGCGCATAGAGATGCTTTCGTTCCTCTGAACCTCAGCTTTCCTGCTGTCTTCATCCAATCAGTCTTACTCCTTTCTATCGCTGGCTTTTTGTAAGGATGTCACCGGTGCCAATGGCTACTTTCAATCCTCTCGGGAAAATGGTCCAAATGCTCTGTCACAGCACGACTAATCGTCTGGAGGCATCACCCTTGTCGATGGTTGCATCCTATTCCTCTCTGTGAAAATGGTCCGATGCGCTGTCACTGCATGGCTAATCATTTTTGAGGTTCTCGATCATACTGGAATAGAATTTACTATCCTTTTGCGTCTGTCACTACGCCCAGCACTTGCGAGTTTGAAGTTCGTCACAGTCATTCAATCCCAGAGTCCTACTCGGAATACCACGGACAAGGTTTAGACTTTCCAGACTCTCATGAATGCCGCCATCAATCTAGCTTATACCACGAAGATTCTGATTAAGAGATCTAAGAGATACTCATTCAATCTAATGTAGAACGGAAGTGGTTGTCAGGCACGCGTTCATAGGGAATGATGATGATTGTCACGTTCATCACATTCAGGTTGAAGTGCGAATGAATATCTTAGAAGCGAAATAAGATGAATTGAATAGAAAACAGTAGTACTTTGCATTAATCTTTGAGGAACAGCAGAGCTCCACACCTTAATCTATGGAGTGCAGAAACTCTACCGTTAAAAATACATAAGTGAATATAGGGTAAGCATGGCGGAGTGGCCAGCCTCCCATGGAGGTCTAGAGATCTAAAAATGATCAAAAGATGTTCCAAGATCATAAGATGTCTAATACAATAGTAAAAAGTCCTATTTATAATAAACTAGCTACTAGGGTTTACAGAAGTAAGTAATTGATGCATAAATCCACTTCCGGGGCCCACTTGGTGTGTGCTTGGGCTGAGCTTGAATGTTCCACGTGCAGAGGCTCTTTCTGGAGTTGAACGGCAGCTTTTGTGCCAGTTTGGGCGTTGAACTCCACTTTGCAACTTGTTTTTGGCGCTGGACGCCAGAATTGGGCAGAGAGCTGGCGTTGAACGCCAGTTTGTGTCGTCTAAACTTGAGCAAAGTATGAACTATTATATATTGCTGGAAAGCCCTGGATGTCTACTTTCCAAAGCAATTGGAAGAGCGCCATTTTGAGTTTTGTAGGTCCAGAAAATCCACTTTGAGTGCAGGAAGGTCAGAATCCAACAGCATCAGCAGTCCTTCTTCAACCTCTGAATCTGATTTTTGCTCAAGTCCCTCAATTTCAGCCAGAAAATACCTGAAATCACAGAAAAATACACAAACTCATAGTAAAGTCTAGAAATGTGAATTTAACATAAAAACTAATGAAAACATCCCTAAAAGTCATCAGATTCTACTAAAAACATACTAAAAACAATGCCAAAAAGCGTATAAATTATCCGCTCATCACTGCCCTGTTTCGCCCCCCATTTTATTTTCTTTATTCTACTCTTTCTTCCTTTCTTCTTCCTTCTCCTTACCACCTCTTCTACGCCCACAACCGTCGGCAACCTCAACCACTGGCGACCACTACTTTCGGCAGTCCCACATCTTCTCTCTCCTCTCTTCCTCCCATTCTTCTTCTCCTGCTCTCATTTACATTCAACCTCACTTTCTTCCTCCTTTCAAGGTCTCATTTCTCTTCTTTCTCTTTTGCTTTTTAAAATTTTGCTTTATTGTTGCATTTAATTACTCTACTCTCTTTGTTCTTAGTTGCATTTTAATTTTGTTGTTTGTAGCTCACTTTTGTTTCTTTTCCTTCTTCTTATATTCTTGCATGGGTGTTCATTTCATTTTATATTTTGAGTTGGTGGATTGTTTTGTCATTTCTTGGTTTGTTTGTGCTATGTGGGTGTTGCTTTGATGATTGGCATTCTATTTTGGGTATATCACATACTTAGAATTCCAAACTTGCTTGTTATTTACACTTTGCACACCAAGTGTTTGTGAAAAAGGGGCCAATGACACTTTGGTTCATTTTTTACCTTTTCTTTCAACTTAGCGCCTCTTTTTCATAACACTTGCACGCCATGTTCATTGAGCTTCATTTCCATGATTTTTCATCATCAAATTCTCAATAACTATGCTTATAGCATCGTGCAAGAATTAGTGGTTCAATGCTCTCTAATCCCACTGTTCCGGGGTTACCTGAAACTGTAGGTCGATCTCGGACGAGATCTTCTGTGCTAGTTGGCGCTGATGTGTCCGACTTGTTGGACTTGTTGGTGATGCTGATCCTTCATCACCGGAGGGTGGCGGTACCTGCAAGGGACTCCGATGCTTAAGTTAGCAAGGGTATTAAGCAGGTTTTTAGTAGAATCAGAGTATGAGTTATACCTGGGTGCTCCAACATATTTATAATGTTGTAGAGTGATCGTTTCTGGGGATAAGATACTTATTTTATCTTATCTTTGAGTGGAGTTATCTTATCTTTAAGAGAACTGCCCTTATCTCTATAGGCTTGGGCTGCCTTAAGATTCGGGTCGCGTTCCTCTGTTTAGGCCCTTTTTGGGCTTTCCTGGTGATTTGGCCGAGCTCTTGAAGAAGAGGTCGGATAGTCCTGGTCTGAAGAGGTCGGTCGACTTGTCATTAAACACCCCAGGTCGGACAGCTCGACCCAGGGTATGAACAGTGCCCCTGCTCGAGCGCGATCTTCCTCTTGAGGTCGAGTCCCTAGTTTTAGGATTTTGATCATTCTCTGGAGAAGTCGAGCTCGAGCATTGTCGATTTTTTTTTGTAGAGATTCCTCTGAATGCAAAACGTTTTTCTTTTTCCTTCCTCCTTTGAAAGAGCGCGTCCCTTTTGCTTTGGGATGTGCGAGGGTTTTAATAACCCATTAATTCTTTTAATGCTCCGTTTCTTTTGCCTCCCACTTTCATTTTGAATTCACAGCAAAATGGTTTTCTCTTCTCTGTTTTCTTGCTTGCTGTAACTTCCCCCTTTTCTTTCTATTCTTTCGTTTTGGCTTGTCTGGGACTTGCGTTCTCTGTGACGGTCTTGGTGGTTGTTTGGCACTTCGAAGGCAATTCCTGATTTCGTCTCTTCGTCTTCATCTTCTTCAGCACTTTCCTCCTCTTCCAGGTTGGTTTTTCTTTTACTTTTTTCGTGTTCTTTCCTTGTGCTCACATTGTTCTATTCTTGGTAAAGTCTTTAGTTTTTGTTTGGAAAGCTTGAACCTTTTCGTGTTACCATTCGTGGTTGTCACTGTAATGCATGTTTCTGGTTTTCTTTCGACTTTATGCATGCTCCTAGGTGGAATTTTTTGGTATTTTGATGCTTTTAGGGCTTCGCATGTTGTCACTGCTTTTCTGATCGTACTTTTAATTTTGAGGGTTTATGAACTACTATTTCTTTCTTTAAAAAAGATTTGCTCCTTGGATGACTTTCACCGAGTTGGTAGTTTTCTTTGTTTGATGAACTTTGTAGAAGATAACGATTTTCTAGTAACCTGCTTTGATTTTCTTCTCGTGTCGTTGCTTGTTGGAAGGGCACTCTTTTTCTTTGCTGAGAGTTTTGTTGAGGTGTAGCTTTGTAGACTTTTTTCTGGGTCCTTACTCTGTTCCTGCCTCCAAAGGATGCCCCTGGACCTTGGTGTATGTCCTGGGGTTTTTCTTTTACTATTTGTATGCTTGAGTCATGTTTTGTCCAAGATGATTTCTTTTTGCCCGAGCTGTTTTAGTTAGTAATCCATCTTCTTTTTCTGGCTGTAGGAGTAGTTAACCATGTCTTCTCGTAAAAATATTGTCGAGACGTCTTCTAAGGTTCCTGAGGGTATGTCCGACTGGCTGGACTCCCTCGTCCTGATGTGTGTTTCTGTAGTTAATTCTGAATTCTATACGAAGCTTAGAAAACATCATCGAATCTGTAGTAGTAGAGATCAGGAGAACAACTATGAATTGGTAGCACCTGATTCTGATGAAAGGGTTTGCTTTCCAGCTCTGACCCAGGAGGAACGCCCCTTCTTTTATGCCTCCGATTACTTTTTCAGTCAAATGAACATCACCCTTCCTTTTTCCTCCTTTGAGACCGACTTGTTGTGGTCGTGTAACGTAGCTCCATCCCAGCTTCATCCGAACTCCTAGGGTTTTATCAAGATCTTTCAATTGCTTTGCCAAGAGCTAGACGTTAAACCTTCTCAGACTCTCTTTCTGTATCTTTTTGTTTTTACTAAGCCTGGGATTTCTTAAAAAAAAAAGCTTCTTGGATTTCCTTTCGATCTACCCAAGGGCATAAAGTTTTTGCTATGTATGATGAGTCCTTTAAGGATTTTAAGAATGACTTTTTTAAGGTCTGAGCTGTTGAGGGAGCTCGACCGTTTTTTCTGGAGTCGAATGGTGAACCTGCCTTCCCTTTGTGTTGGCGAAGAAATGTTGTGGTGTCTCGATACTCATGGGAGATGCTTGATGAGGTTGAGCAAGCCTTTGTGACTGTGTTAGAAGATATTTGGGGGGAACCTCCCCATCTCGATACAAAGAGATTTTTGGGGGACCCCTCTCTCATCCGAGCTGAGCTGGGTAGTGACCGACTTCTTTGGCTCTGTTTGTACTTTCTTTTTTGTGTTTTGCTTTTTTCAGCTTTGTAACTTGTTTTTCTGTGTTTTTTAGAGATGGTAAAAAATAATGAATCCATGAAGGCCTTTAAGAAGGCAAGAAAGGCTACAGCAGCTCAGCTCATCTCGCCCAAAGTTGCTAGAGAAGGATCTTCCCAGATTCCTTCCAAGAAGCCTGTCTTGAATACTGCTGGGCTGAGGAAGATGATTCTTATTCCTCAAGTTCACTTAGTTGATCCCCCTCAGACTTTTACTGCTACCTCTTCTCTTTCTGCCGGCCCTCTCTCGAAAAAGGCCGAGGACTATGGAACCTTTTAACCTGGATGCTCCCGACTTCAACGCTGTTGGTTTTGTTGATCAACAAATTACTCCATATGATGTTGTTCCTACTGATGACATGTTTATCCTTCGTCATTTGGACTTCATTACTCGGAGTGGTATAAAAATGGCACACATGGGGGCAGCATTGCTTCGGACTGCCCAGGATGTCCCAGTTCATGCAACGAAGGCTTTTATGGAGGAGGCCAAGTTGGAATATGACAGGATCAAGGGTTTGAAAGAGGAACTCAAGGTGAAAGTGGCCAAATTGGAGAAAGAGTTGGAGGGTGAGAAGACTCGGGCTATTGCCTTGGCGGCTTCTGCCAAGTTGTCTGAAGATATGGCGTTGAAGCATAAGGAGAGCTATGTCACGACTTATAGGGAGATGATAGGTCTTAGGGAGGATTTGGAGTCTGCCCGAGCTGACTACGCCAAGCTTCAGGGTCATCTTGTAGGCAGTGTAAATGCTGCTTATGAGAATTTGAAGGATCAAGTTTGAGTTCTTGCGCCTGAGCTTGACCTTACTCTTTTTAGCTTAGATAACGTTGTAAAAGATGGTAAGATTGTCCCTGATGACCCTGATGATGATGATGTCGACCCTCCTTCCGTACCTTCCGCCAAAGTCTCCGTTGCCCCGCCTTCTTCAACTCTGGCAGCTGAGGTTGGTCAGCCTGAGTCTGATCACGATGTCCGGATCATGAACCGGGATGATGGGATGGTAGATGCAGTACCTCTTCAGACTCGTCCTCCTTCACCTCGGGATGCTGCTACTCGGAAGTCTTTGGATTCTCTCTAATTATTTTTTATGCATTTGTGTATAGCCCGACCTGTGGGCTTTGAACTCTTTTTTGTAATTTGTAGTCTTGACTTCTGGATACTTTGGTTGCTTTTCTGTTAGCAACTTTATTTTTGGAAAAACAAAGTAGTTTCTCAGGCTCTTGGGGTCGACTTCAGGTGGCCTTTTGAGTTTTGTTATTATAACAACCTTGTTTCTTTTGTGATATGCTTGTCTGCACCTTTTTGACACCTTCTGGAATATTGGGAGTGTTAGAGCCTTGTTGTCCAATCTCTTTTGATTGCCTTTTGTGTTTTATTTTCTATTTTAGTTGAGGCTAGCTTCGTGCAACTAGTCTTCTTTGTATTCTCTGATACGGTGCCTGTAATTTGATTTTCTTGAGGTCATTGCTTTCTAGGTCCGACTTGGGTCCCTTATGGTGCCTACTTTCTGTTGTCCGACTTCTTAAACTTGGTCATGTTTTGAAGCTATTTCTAGTAATCCCTTCTGCTTGGACCTTGGCAGATCTCTTCCTATGGATTATAACTTTTGGTTTAGGCCGACTTCATCATGTCGGTCCCTTCTAAGTTATTTCTAGTAATCCATTTTCTTGGACCTTGGTCAGGTCTCTTTTATGGATTACTTTTTAATAAGTTTTGGTTTGGGCTGACTTCATCATGTCGGTCCCTTCTTAGTTATTTCTAGTAATCCATTTTCTTGGACCTTGGTCAGGTCTCTTTTATGGATTACTTTTTCTTAACTTTTGGTCTGGGTCGACTTCATTATGTCGGTCCATTTTAAGTTATTTCTAGTAATCTTCTTTTTTAGGGCTGGCCAGACCTCTTTCCAGGGATTTACTTTTTATAACTTTGGTTATTATGGTCGACTGGTCTGACTTCTTTACGTTGGCCTGTCTTTAAGTTATTTTTAACAACCCATTTTTATTAAGACCTCGTCAGGTCCTTTCTATGGATCACTTTCGATAACTTCTTGCATTATTCTGTTTTTGTCACCTTTTCATCTTTGCCGATTTTGTAGAAATTTGATTTGATCCCCGTTTGGTCGACCTTTTGATGAATTTGGTTTTCATCTTCGTTGGTCTTTATTGTGATCGAGCAAAGAATTTGATTTTCACTTTCTGCCGATCTGTAGCTTTATAATCGGGCGATGAATGTTTTGTGTTTCAGATTAATGCATCTTGATAAAGAGGATTTGTAGAAAATCTGAAAAACTTTATTCGAAATAGAAAATATGCAAATATATACATGTGGGTGTTTACCCCTCTAAGTCGGGCAATTTGTAGATCTTAGCTTGGTGCCTCATTAAAAAACCTTTTCAAGAAAAAGAGTGCACCTTGTCCTAAGATCTTTATTACCTTTAACTATAATACCTTCTTAGGTTGCAGGCGTGCCATGACCTTGGCAGCTCTCGCCTTTCGAGTTCGGACAGCCTGTAGTAGCCCGTTTCAAGTACTTCTATGACTCGGTAGGGTCCTTTCCAGTTTGCTGTCAGCTTTCCTTCTCCTGGTCGATTTGTTCTGATGTCATTTTGGATTAGGACGAGGTCATTCTCGGCAAAACCTCGCGGCACTACCTTTTGATTGTATATTGAAGCCATTCGACGTTTTAATGCCTCTTCCCTGATTCGAGCTCTTTCTCGGATTTCTGGAAGTAGGTCAAGTTCTTCCCTTTGAAGTTGGGAGTTGGCTTCTTCACTGTAGTGGATCACTCTGCGCGATCCTTCTTCGACCTCCACTGGGATCTTAATTCCGTAAGATAATCGGAAAGGTGATTCCCTTGTGGTGGAGTGTGGAGTTGTCCGATATGCCCATAGGACTTGTGGGAGCTCTTCAGCCCAGGCTCCCTTTGCATCCTGTAATCTCCATTTTAACCCGGCTAATATGACTTTGTTAGCAGCTTCTGCTTGTCCGTTGGCCTGAGGGTGTTCTACGGATGTGAATTGGTGTTTTATGTTCAGATCCGCCACCAATTTTCTGAAGCCTGCATCTGTAAATTGAGTGTCATTGTCTGTGGTGATGGAGTATGGGACCCCAAACCTTGTGACAATATTTCTATATAGGAATTTTTGACTTCTTTGAGCAGTGACATTAGCTAGGGGTTCCACCTCAATCCATTTTGTGAAATAGTCTACCCCCACGATGAGGAATTTGACTTGTCCCGATCCTTGAAGGAAGGGACCGAGAAGATCGAGTCCCCATTTTGCGAATGGCCAGGGTGAGGTTATGTTGATGAGCTCCTCTGGTGGGGCGATGTGAAAGTTGGCATGTTTCTGACATGGTGGACATGTCTTTACGAATTATGTTACTTCTTTTTGTCAAGTCGGCCAATAGAATCCGGCCCGGAGCACTTTTTTGGTAAGATCCTGTGCTTTGAGATGATTGCTACAGATGCCACTGTGTACTTCTTCTAAAACTTCATTTGTGTTGGAAGTCGGCACACATTTTAATAGTGGTGTTGAAATCCCTCTCTTGTATAGAGTATTGTTTATGATGGTGTAGTATTGTGCCTCCCGTTTTAACCTCTTTGCCTCCTTCTTATCTGTAGGGAGTGTTTCTGTTTTGAGGTAGTTAATTATGGGAGTCATCCATCCTTGATCCAGACCTGTTATGGCTATGACTTTTTCTTATTCCGAGATTGACGGGTTCTGCAGCATCTCTTAGATGAGGCTTCTATTGTTGCCCCCTGGTTTGGTGCTGGCTAGTTTTGAGAGTGCATCAGCTCGAGCATTCTGTTCCAGAGGTATGTGGCGGACCTCATATTCCCCGAGTTGTTCGAGCTGTTCCTTGGTTTTTTCCGAGTACTTTTTCATGGTGGATCCTTGGCTTGGTAGCTCCCTGCTATTTGTGATGTGACTACTTGTGAGTCGCTAAAGATGATGAGCTTTTGAGCCCCAACCTCTTTAGCTAGCTTCAAACCAGCTAGTAGTGCCTCGTATTCTGCCTGGTTATTTGAAGCAGGGAACTTAAATTTGAGGGAAAGTTTGATTTGGGTTCCCTGATCGCTTTCTATTATCACGCCTGCACTACTTCCGATTTTGTTTGAGGAACCGTCTACATAGAGATTCCATTCTGTAGGGATTTTCGGGGTGTCTATAAACTCTGCAATGAAGTCGGCCAGATACTGTGATTTGATGGCTATCCGAGCTTCATATTGGAGGTCAAATTCGGACAACTAGACTGCCCATTGCAAGATTCTTCGTGCTCGCACTCTGTTGTCCATTCTAACCTCTTTCCCTTTCTTAGGATGGCGTAGAAGGGGAGAGATCTTATTGCCGATCCAGCTAGAAATCTGGACAAGGCTGCCAATCTTCCATTGAGTTGTTGTACCTCTTTAATGCTGGTCGGACTCTTCATGTTGAGTATGGCCTGGCATTTATCCGGATTTGCCTTAATTCCTCTTTGTGTGAGCATAAAACCCAAAAATTTGCCAGCTTCAACTGCGAAGGTGCATTTTCCCGGGTTAAGTCGCATACCATGTCTTCTTATAGTGTCGAATACTTGGGTGAGGTCAAACAGTAACGACTCTTCACTTTGTGTCTTTGTTAACATGTCATCTACATAGACTTTCATGACTTTCCTGATGTGGTCTGCGAAGACCTTATTCATTAATCTTTGATAAGTGGCTCCTGCATTTTTGAGTCCGAATGGCATGACGATATAGCAGTAGTTTGCTTTCGGGGTTAACAATGAGGTTTTTTCTTGGTCAGGTGGGTACATCGGGATTTGATTGTATCCCGAATAGGCATCCATAAATGAGAGATATTTGTATCCGGAGGAGGCATCCACCAGAGCGTCGATACTTGGGAGTGGATAAGGATCTTTTGGGCAGGCTTTGTTGAGATCAATGTAGTCGGTGCACATTCGCCACTTCCCATTTGATTTTTTCACCAAGACGACGTTGGCTAGCCATAGTGGGTACTTAACTTCTCTTATGAATCCTGCCTCCTGTAGAGCTTGTACTTGCTCTTCCACAGCTTGGGATCGTTCTGGTCCGAGCTTTCTGCATCTCTACTGTACTGGCCGAGATCCTAGGTAAACTGCCAACTTGTGGCACATTAACTTAGGGTCTATGCCAGGCATGTCTGCGGCGTTCCATGTGAAGAGGTTGACATTATCTCTTAAGAACTGTATGAGTGACTCATTTACATCTCCTTTTAGGATTGTGTCGATATTGGTTGTTTTATCTGGGACATCTCCGATCTGGACTTTTTCTATTTTGCCTTCGGGTTGTGGACGAAGTTCTTCCCGCTCTCGAACTCCCCCGAGTTCGATGGTGTGGAATTCTTTTCCTCTGCCTCTAAGGTTTAGACTTTCGTTGTAATAGTGGTGCACCATCTTCTGGTCTGCTTTTATCATCGCTATTCTTTTTGTGGTTGGGAACTTCATGCACAGATGTGGAGTCGAGACTAATGCGCCAAGCTGATTTAACGTTGTCTGACCTATTAGGGCATTGTAGGCTGAACTCACGTTGACCACGATGTAGTCTATCTTGAGTGTCCTTGACCGGTTTCCTTCTCCAAAGATTGTGTGTAGTAAGATGTATCCAAGTGGTTGGATTGGAGTGTCTCCCAGCCTGAATAGGCTGTTCGGATATGCTCTGAGTTCTTTTTCCTCTAAGCCGAGTTTGTCGAAGGTGGTTTTGAACAAGATGTAGCCGAGCTCCCCTGGTCTACCAGTGTGCGGTGGAGATTAGCATTGGCCAATATGATAGTGATGACCATGGGATTATCATGTCCCAAAATAATGCCAGCTGCGTCCTCTTTAGTAAAAGTGATAGTGGGGATGTCGGGTGCTTTTTCTCCTCCCTCAACATGATATACTTCTTTAAGATGTCTTTTGCGAGATGATTTGGAGACTCCTCCTCCCGCAAATCCTCTGTGTATCATGTGGACATGTCTCTCCGGGGTACGAGGTGGTCATTCAGTTCGTCCGACATCTTCGTCCCTTCTTCTTTTTCTTGGTTCATCTGCTCTGCTGGCTAAGTACCGATCTAGTTTTCTCTCTCTCACCAGTTTTTCTATGACATTCTTCAAATCGAAACATTCGTTGGTAGAATGTCCATAGATTCGATGGTATTCACAGTATTCAGTCTGATTCCCTCCTCATTTCTTAGTTTTGAGTGGGCAAGGTGGGGGTATCCTTTTAGTATGGCATACTTCTCGATAGACATCTACAAGAGACACCCGAAGAGGGGTGTAATTGTGGTATTTCTTGATCTTTTCTCCATGTTGATCTTCTTTTTTCTTGGACTCTTTGTCCTTATCTCGGGAGGAGTAGGAGAATCCGGACTTTGAGGTCTCTCTTAGTCGAGAGTTTTCCTCCATGTTGATGTATTTCTCTGCTCGTTCTTGCACTTCATTCAGGGATATGGGATCTTTTTTCGATATTGAGTGACTAAAAGGTCCCTCTCGTAAGCCATTGATGAGACCCATAATGGCTGCTTCTGTTGGCAGATTTTGTATGTCCAGACATGCTTTGTTGAATCTTTCCATGTAGCTGCGGAGACTTTCCCGATCTCCTTACTTGATCCCTAGTAGACATGGGGCGTGCTTAGTTTTGTCTTTCTAGATGGAGAATTTGGCTAGAAATAAGTCGCCAAAGCTTGAGATAGACCTAGGAGGAAGATTGTCGAACCATTTAATTGCTGTTTTTGTCAAGGTAGTTGGGAAGGCTTTACAGCGGACTACGTCTGAGGCGTCAGTGAGGTACATTCTACTTCTGAAATTACTGAGATGATGGCTGGGATCTGCTGTTCTATCGTATAGAGTCATGTCGGGAGGTTTGAAGTCCTTTGGGATTTTGGTCTTCATAATCTCTTTGGTGAATGGGTCTTATTCCTTACGGGAGCTATCTTCGTGGCTGGATCGAGTGGTTTTGGTCTTGAGATTGGCTTCGAGCTTTAGGAGCTTGTCCTCTAACTCGCGGCGTCGCCTAGCTTCCCTTCGTAGGTCTCTTTCGGCTTCCCGTTGATACTCGACCTCTTTTTTGAGTTGTTTTAGGCGATCCTGAAGTGCCTCCATGGCTCCCGTGTTTGGTGAAATTTTGTCTGTATTAGGTTGAGAAGTATCGTCTATTATGACCTCTACGTTCTTGTGTGGTGTTCTGTTCTCTAAATCAGAATTATGGTCGTTGTCATGGTTGTCTGCCATGATGATGGGATGACTTCCAGATCCCCAGCAACGGCGCCAATGTTCCGGGGGTTACCTGAAACTGTAGGTTGATCTCGGACGAGATCTTCTGTGCTGGTTGGCGCTGATGTGTCCGACTTGTGGGTGGTGGCCGGAGCTGCCGCATCTGACTTGTTGGACTTGTTGGTGATGCTGATCCTTCGTCACCGGAGGGTGGTGGTACCTGCAAGGGATTCCAATGCTTAAGTTAGCAAGGGTATTAAGCAGGTTTTTAGTAGAATCAGAGTATGAGTTATACATGGGTGCTCCAGCGTATTTATAATGTTGTAGAGTGATCTTTTCTGGGGATAAGATAGTTATCTTATCTTATCTTTGAGTGGAGTTATCTTATCTTTAAGGGAACCGCCCTTATCTCTATAGGCTTGGGCTACCTTAGGATTCGGGTCGCATTCCTCTGTTTGGGCCCTTTTTAGGCTTTTCCTGGTGATTTAACCGAGCTCTTGAAGAAGAGGTCGGATAGTCCTGGCCTGAAAAGGTCGGTCGACTTGTCGTTAAACACCCCGGGTCGGACAGCTCGACCCAGGGTATGAACACCCACCTTCTCTAAATTCTATGCTTAATTGTCTTGGAGTTAGTTGAGCCAATTGCTTTCTTATGATTTCCACTATTCTTGCATGTGTTTATTATTGTGTTATCGATGCTTGAGTTTATTCTTCTCATGCTTTATACTTGCATGCTTCTTTCACCCTTGCATCTCATGCTAGTGATATGCCTCCATGATCATGTTGTTGTCTTGCTTACATGTTGTAGCTACCATGTATGCAAGATGCTTTACTCTTTTGTGGCATTAATCCTCACTTGCATTTTATTACCTCTGGTGTTTATCTCTCTATGCTTAATGTTTCTTCGTTTTCTTCCTTTTCAGGATGGCCACCAGAAAAAGAAAAGAAAAGACATCTAAGAAGACACCTATGAAAGGGACATATATAAAGGCACTCACTAGAGAACAAGCTTCAAAGTCAAGTGCCAATTCCCACCTCTTAAGCGGTCGACAACAGATTAACCGCCTTGATGAGGCGGAGGAAGCTGCCTCCACATGGGAAGCAAACTAAGTCCCATGATTGCAACCAAATGGAAGGACGAGAACCCACATGTGGATATTGCCAACCCATAAGCTTTACCATAAGCTCACTGGTCGCACCAACCCACCTACGGCGGAAACCGACACTCCAGAGTCCACTTCGGATCATGGCAAAGAAGTATTCAAGAGGTGAACATGGAGACGTCATTGTCTCACCATCCTATGGCCATTGCAAGTGACACTCCCGGACCCACTCTGTTCATCATTGATAGGACGGAGGATCGTGCAACTTTCTAAGTGTGGGGAGGTCATTTACCAATTTTTGTAGGTAACAACCCTTCTTTTCAACACCCAAATCTCAATTTTCTTTTGTCAATTAGGATAATTTGCATTGCATGGATAGTTTCTGCATTTAAACACTTTTTGCATGGTAGTTATTTGTAAATATATCTAGAGTTATGCTTGTTAAGTGATTGGGTGTGCATGAACTAGATGAATTACTTTTTCCATCCAATCACTTATTGCTAGGACTACTTGGTTAGAGTGATGATTTCTTCTCCAAGAATCTGTTTTAGGGCACCCTACCAATTTGAAAATTTTTTTTGTGTTGAACTTGCTTGAAGGAATTAAATTTGGAACAAGTTTTTGTGCTAAGAACACACAAGAATGTGAGTTTTGAGCTTAATTGAGTGGTTACATCATATAACCACTTATTTTCATTCTTGTGTGCATTGTTCTCTTTCTATGATTGCAATCTTTGATTTGTTTGATTCTTTATGTCCATTATTTCGTGTATGAATGCATTTATATAATTGAGGCCATTATTTCAATAGCTCACTTACCCAAATAAACTCACCTTTAGCTACCATTGTTAACCAATTTTGAGCCTATGTTAAATCTCCCTTTTTGTTCTTTAATGTAGCACATCACTACCCCTAAGTAAAAAACAATAAATGTCCTCCAATTTGGATCTTTGATTAGCTTAGGCTAGTGAGAGTGTGTCTCGTTTAAGTGAGAGGGAAGTATGGGAACATTGGTAGAGGTAAAAGTATGTTTTTGTATTTTTATTGAAAATATTGGAAATTGGGTACACATTCATGTATTGAATGTTTAAACCATATCCATTGGGACCGTTGTATATAATTCATCAAAAGAAAAAGAGAAAAACAAAAGAAAAATAAAATGAAAAATGTAGAAAAAGAAAAAGAAAATAAAAGAAAGAAAAATATATAGAAAAAGTAAACAATAAAAAGGGGACAAAATGCCCCAAGGTGAAGCCAATAATAACTAATGCATACGGGTTGTGAATTGAACGAGATTGCATGAGTGTGTGAAAGAGTGAATAAATGGGTAGTTAGGTTCATATTTGAATTATATAGGTTGTTATTTGTGTTAGGTGAGAGCTTAGGTTAATCAAAGATTCAAATTTCAAGCTCACTTGACCAAATACAATCCTACCTTGACCCTAGCCCCATTACAACCTAAAGATAAGTCCTCATGATGAATGTATGCATGCATTGAATAATTTTTTATTGTTAGATGAAAAACAGATCTTGGAAAGCATGATTAGAAGAGAATTGAGCGAATCAACCCTATACACTTGAGTGACTAGAGCGGATACACTTCCGGTGAGGGTTCGATGCTCAATTCCATGTTCCCTGCTTTCATGAGCTTTCTTCTTGCAAGTTTGTTTATACTTCATTTTTGATATTTGAATTCTTAGAGCTCATGAATCATCATATTACTTTAGCCCTACTTGTTCATATATGTTCTTGGAAGTTGATTCACTTTAACCAAGTAGATAGGAGCATTTGCATTAGTTGCATCCATGAAGGTAAATCGCATTTCATAAGTCTCATTCTCCTATGTTCTTTGGTCTTTTAATTTTTAGCATGAGGACGTGCTTAGTTTAAGTGTGGGGAGGTTTGATAAACCCCAATTTTAGGGTTTATCTTGTGTAGAATTTGGTGGGTTTTGTCAATATTTTTCACATTCATACATATAAATTGCATGTTTTTGCGTTTCCTTCATAATTGTGCTTCATGGTTTAAAACATGCTTCTTTAACCTTAAAAATGCTAAATTTTAATCCTCTTCCATTACCATTCGATGCCGTGATGTGTTTGTTAAGTGCATTCAGGATCTATAGGGCAAGAATGACTTAGAAGATGGAAGGGAAGCATGCAAAAGTGAAAGGAACATGAAGAATAGAGCTTTGGAGAAGTTGGTGCCGACGCACACACGTGACTGATGCATACACGTGGTTGAGTGTAGCATTGATTGACGCACACGCTTGTCTGACGTGTACGCGGGGCTTGAGGAGTTCGCTTGACACGCACGCATGGCCCACGCGCACGCGTGACGTCCAGCACGTGACTCATTAATGGAAAACGTAGTTGGCAATTTCTAAAGGACTCCAGGCCCAAATCCAACTTGCTTCTGTATGGAAAAGACCCAAGGGTTGATGGAGGAAAGGGGGACTCACTCATACACACCATATACATAATTTTAGCTAGTTTTTGTTCTTGTTTTCTAGGGAGAGAAACTCTTACTTTTCTCTAGGTTTAGTTTGTTTTGATCACCCTTTGTTGAATTTCTGAATTGGGTCTTGTTGAATTGAGTTTTAATTGTTCAATCTTAATTTCTTTAGTTGTAATTTGTTTGGATCTTGTGTTACAATTTTGTTTCCTCTTTATTTCCCTTTTCTTCTCATTTTATGAACTTTGTGGATTTTGAATTTCTATTAGTGAATTGATGTTTTCTATGATTGATAATGTTATTTGAGTTATTTTCTATTGATAATTGTTAGTAGGCACTTGTAATTTCCAATTAATTTTGCAATTTAAACATGTCTTTTGTTAATGCCTACCATGTGTTTGATGAAATATTTCCTTTTATTATGAAGTAGTTTCCTATACTCTTAGCCTAGGCTAAGGAAATTAGGTGAACTTGAGTTATTGGGTCTAATTGAATTGGTGATTTGAGAACCCTTAGTGGTCAAATTGATATCCATTGACACTAATGTATTACTAAATCAATTAGTAGTAAGATTGGGACTTATGAGTTGAAATTGACTAAGCCATTTGACATACTTCACTTGTAGCAGTAGATTTAATGGGCTTGGTTCCTCATAATTGCTAATATATGGTTATTAGACAAGGATGGTGATCCCAATTCTCATGCCTAGCCAAGAGTTCCTTTTTATAATTCATATTTGAAACCCAAAAACCCCAATTACTTAATTCTTGCTATAGTTAGTTTAGTTGTTTACTTAGTTTTAGAATAGAAGTAGATTTATATGTTACCTTGTTAGATTGCACCTACTTATACTTTGCTTTAATTTCTTTGATTTAGTTTTTTGCACTTTAAATTTCTTGCATTCTAAGCTTTAGTAGTTTAAATTCTTGTTTATGACTCCCAACCCCGGAATTCTAACCAATCTTGATGCATATACTTGCCCATTCTCTTGAGGACGACCCGAGACTAATACTCTCGGTTACTTTTTATTGGGGTTGAACTAGTGACAACCATATCAAAATTTGATCAAATAGTTATTTATTAGTTTAGGACTATACTATGACATGATCTTCTATTGAGAAATTCTAGACCAACGATAAAGCTTAGATATCAATAAACAAAATTACAATCAATAAAGGGATTCTCAATTAATATAATTGCAACAAAATTCTCAATCAGACGCATATAAGCCCACTGCACAGCACATATATTAACAAAATTGAATAAAAAATTGCAGAATTTACCGAAGGTCAGAGAGACAGAGAAAAGGGGCTCCAGTGACGGGCTCACATGCAATGAGGACGGCCAAGCTCACAACAACAACGACCAAGCAAGGAATCTGTTGAGGAAGAAGAGAAGAACTTACGGATGAGAAAATGGGCTAAGCAGCGATGCCGAGGGCCTGAGTAGTGAAAACGAGGGGTTGAGTGACTGAGCAGTGACGGCAAGGAGGTGAGGGATTGAGAAACAACGATAAGGAAGTGAGGGATTGAGCAGTGATGGAGAGGGGCTGAGAGGCTGAGCAGCGACAGTTGTAAAATCCGGTCAAACTATAATTAATTAAATAATAAATTAAATATGAGAGAACATGGTTAGAAAATTTATTAATCAGAATTTGATAATTTAAATATGATATTTGGACTCAGTGGATTTTTCTGAGTCAGAATACATAATTTTCTGCATAAAAACGCGCATCAAAAATTTGTCCGACAGTACTGGCTGAGATCTGTCTGGTACTGCAATTGAAAAAATTGATTATAAGTAAATAAGGTTAAAAAATAAGAATTTATAATTTGAAAATATAGAAATATTTAAAATATGATTTAAAACTCTAATCTTAAGGGTTTTTTCCCAAATTTGGACCAACGGGTTAAACCGAGTGAACCGGGCTCAAGTAGACCCAAGCCCACACTATATAAGAACTCATTTCATCACAAAACAAATTATTTTCCCCCATTTTGAGAGAGAGGTTCGGTGGTGAAGAGAGAAGAGATTGGAGAAATCAAAACCTAGCCACCATCAACTTCAAACCACCATAACTTTCTCTCCGGTGCTCCGATTGATGAGTCGTTTGAGGCTACACTTCACTCTTCTTGCCCTCTTTGATTATATTTAGGTATGGTGGTGAGTATTTCGTTCTTCTCTTTCCAGTTTTGAGTTTTCCCTCTAAAAACGTGATTGGTTATACGTGTTGAGTAATTTTATGATTTTGGTTGTTTATGAGTGCTCTAGTATGAGCCATGGGTGATATTCATCACAAACTTCAGTGGGTTGAGGTAAGGAATCAACAACCCTTGTGATTTACTTGATTTCGTAAACCCTAGGTTGATGTGTGTATGATATTGGTTGTGTTAGAGTTGTTGGGGCAAATTTTGGTGCTCTTGGAAACTTGAATTTGGCTTGCAGAACTCTTGGTGGAGCTTAAAGCTAGTGCTTGGTGGAAATTTACAAGGAATGATCAAATTGCTATGACTACAAGAGGTACGGTTTAAGTTTCATTTAAGTACCGTGTGGTGTGATGCGAATTCCTAAGCTAGATGCCCCTAGGATTAGGTTTGAATTGTGTGTCTTGATTGGAATTTGATATATATAGATATTATGATGTGAAAATTAATGAATTAGAATGAGCTTTGTGTGAATGAGTGTGTTTGGTATGTTGTGGAATTGAGGAATTGGATAATGATTCATGGTTTGAGGAATGTGTATTGAATTGTGAATTTGGGCCGGAGGCCGTGGAGTTTGGGCCGAAGACCAGAAAAAATGTAAGGACGGTAAGAGATGATTGAATTGTGTGATAATGTATGAGATTGAATAGCGGGTTGGTATGCATTGTATGAAAATGTTATTAATTAATGAAATAGTAGAAAATGAGGTTTTTAGAATGTGAAATAGATGCAATTGGGGTGGAATGTGTAAAAGGAGTAGGATCGGAATTAGTTGTGTGTGAATAGGTAATTTGAGTTGGTCTAGGTTCATATTGTTGGTTGGAAAATGATTGAGACTAGTGAATCATTGTAAAATAGGTAAATATGTGTTTTTGGGGAAAATGAGTTTTCAGTCAACTTTGACGAATCATATCTGGAGCTGCCGTTTTTGGAATTAGATGAATTTTATATCAAATTAAAGATTTTTCAAAGATCCTTAAAATGGTATAGATTTTATAGAAATCTAAATTTTGTAGAGAAGGATATGATTGTTGAAATTGGTGTCTGAAATCTGAATTCTGTGATGTAGAATTTGTGATTTCTGGTTTATGTGCGCACGCACAGTCTTGTGTGCACGCACACCCTGTGTATTTTTGAACTCGTGGGTACGCACACTCTTGTGCACACACACACAGAGGGATATGTCTACTGTTGGGAGCACTAGCACGCTCTGTGCGCATACACAACCTACGAAGTTTTGCAAGCTATGCGCACGCACAGCCTTGTGCGCACGCACACGGGGGAAGGTGCACTCTGCTGAGGGCGTTCGCACACATCGTGCGTAAGAGAAAAATGGAAATTTTTACTTACTGTGCGTATGCACACCTCTATACGTACGCACACTGATGTGCGGATATTTTATACGCTTTTTGACATCACTTCCATATAGTTTTTAGGAGTTTTTATTTAGTTTTTATTAAGTTTTTACAGGTTTTAGTGTTAAATTTACATTTTTGGATTTCACTTTAAGTTTGTGTGTTTTTGTACCTTTTCACGTATTTTCTGGCTAAATTTGAGGAGTTGGAGCAGAAGTCTGATTCAGACACAGAGAAAGCACTACAAATGATATTTAGATCTTACCTGCCTACACTCAGAAGATATTTTCTGGAGCTACAGAAGCCCAATTGGAGTGTTCTTAACGGCTTTGGAAAGCTGGCTTCTAGAGATTTCCAGCAATATATAATAGTTCATATGTTGTTTCGGATTAGAAGGCCAAAACTGGCGTCCAACACCAGCTTCCTGCCCTTTCTGGCGTCCAGCGCCAAAGGAAGTAAAGCCCAATATCCAAAAGCCCAGAGATGACTCCCTAGCTGGCGTTGATGAAGGAAAAAATTGGTTGGTAAAGAATTTCTCAATAAATTCTTATTGCAAGTATAGTTTCTAAACCAACAAATAATCCTTTCATGCAAAAAATTGTTTGTCACAAGTAACAAACCCCAATAAAAATAACCGAAGTATTCAAACCTCGGGTCGTCTCTCAAAGGAATTGCAGGGAAGTGTTCTTGCTATTGGTTATGGGACAAGTAGTTTGGGGTTTTGTGTAAGGAACATGAAAGATAAATGGCAAGAAAGTAAATGGAAACTCAAAGATAAAAAAGGTCTTGGAAAGGAATGATGGTCAAGGATCTATATCCTTGTCATTAACCACAACATGATAATTAGAAGGATTAATCCCATTAAGTCATCCTCTAATGAATAAAGGAAAGTCAAATGAGCTACACCAATCCTACTCCATAAGTCCTAAATTTCTCACTAATTAATTTAGGAAAAGCTAGAGTCAATGGACACTAATTATCAACACTTGGACATTAGCAACTCAAGTTCACCTAAGTTACCATCCCGAGCCAAGAATACTAAAATCTACTTGGCGCACGAAATTGTGATCTCTAACAATGGCGCCAAAAACTTGGTACGCACAATCTTAATCTCAACTCTTTTTCACAACTCTGCACAACTAACCAGCAAGTGCACTGGGTTGTCCAAGTAATACCTTACGTGAGTAAGGGTCGATCCCACAGAGATTGTCGGCTTGAAGGAAGCTATGGTCATCCTTGTAAATCTCAGTCAGGCAGATTCAAATGGTTATGAGGTTTTGATAATTAAAATATAAATAAAATATAAAATAAGATAAAGTTACTTATGTAATTCATTGGTGGGAATTTCAGATAAGCGTCTGGAGATGCTTTGTTGCTTCTGAACCTCTGCTTTCCTATTGTCTTCTTCCAACCATGCGTTACCTCCTTCCATGGCAAGCTGTATGATCCTCTCAGATGAAAACAATCCATAAGCGCTGTCACCGCACGGCTAATCATCTGTCGGTTCCCGCTAGCGTCGGAATAGGACCATTGTCCTTTTGCACACTGTCACTTGTGCCCCACATTCGCAGGTTTGAAGCTCGTCACAGTCATCCCTTCCCAGATCCTACTCGGAATACCACAGACAAGGTTTAGACTTTTCGGATCTCAAGAATGCTGCCAATGGTTCTAGCCTATACCACGAAGACTCTGATCTCACGGAATGGAATGCTCTGTTGTCAGGAGAGGCTAACATGTATCGTGAACCAGGAGGCCAAGAGATACACACTCAAGTTATTGCATATAGAACGGAAGTGGTTGTCAGGCACGCGTTCATAAGTGAGAATGATGATGAGTGTCATAGGTCATCACATTCATTAGGTTGAAGTGCGAGTGAATATCTTAGAGAAGAAGTAGGCGAGAATTGAATAGAAAAACAATAGTACTTGTATTAATTCATGAAGAACAGCAGAGCTCCACACCTTAATTTATGGGGTGTAGAAACTCCACCGTAGAAAATACATAAGTGAAAGGTCTAGGCATGGCCATGAGGCCAGCCTCCAAATGTGTACAATAGATGATAGTATAAAACTGACCAAAGATGATATAAAATAAATCTCTAAAAGTAGTTTTTATACTAAGTTAGTAACCTAGGGTTACAGAAAATGAGTAACTAAGTGCAGATAGTGCAGAAATCCACTTCCGGGGCCCACTTGGTGTGTGCTTGGGCTAAGCATTGAAGATTTTTCGTGCTTAGGCTATGCTTGGAGTTAAACGCCAGCTTTGGTGCCAGTTTGGGCGTTTAACTCCAATTCTGGTGCCAGTTTGGGCATTTTACGCCAAGATATTTTAGGCTGACTTTGAACGCCAGTTTGGGCCATCAAATCTCGGGCAAAGTATGGACCATTATATATTTCTGGAAAGCCAAGGATGTCTACTTTCCAACGCAATTAAGAGCGTGCCAATTGGGCTTTGATAGCTCTAGAAAATCTACTTCGAGTGTAGGGAGGTCAGAATCCAACAGCATCTATAGTCCTTTTTCAGCCTTTGAATCAGATTTTTGCTCAGGTCCCTCAATTTCAGCCAGAAAATACCTGAAATCACAGAAAAACACAAAAACTCATAGTAAAGTCTAGAAATTTAATTTTTGAATAAAAACTAATAAAAATATAATAAAAAGTAATTAAAACATACTAAAAACTATGTAAAAACAATGCCAAAAATGGTATAAATTATCCGCTCATCACAACACCAAACTTAAATTGTTGCTTGTCCCCAAGCAACTGAAAACAAAATAGGATAAAAAAAAAGAGAATATACAATGAATTCCAAACTTATCAATGAATATTAGCTTCAATTAGATGAGCGGGACTTGTAGCCTTTTTGCTTTTGAACAGTTTTGGCATCTCACTTTATCCTTTGAAATTCAGAATGATTGGCATCTATAGGAACTCAGAATTCAGATAGTGTTATTGATTCTCTTAGTTCAGTATGTTGATTCTTGAAGATAGCTACTTTATGAGTCTTGGTCGTGACCCTAAGCATTTTGTTTTCCAGTATTACCACCGGATACATAAATGCCACAGACACATAACTGGGTGAACCTTTTCAGATTGTGACTCAGCTTTGCTAAAGTCCCCAGTTAGAGGTGTCCAGAGCTCTTAAGCACACTCTTTTTGCTTTGGACCACGACTTTAACCGCTCAGTCTCAAGCTTTTCACTTGACACCTTCACGCCACAAGCACATGCTTAGGGACAGCTTGGTTTAGCCGCTTAGGACAGGATTTTATTCCTATGGGCCCTCTTATCCATTAATGCTCAAAGCCTTGGATCCTTTTTACCCTTGCCTTTTGGTTTAAAGGGCTATTGGCTTTTTCTGCTTGCTTTTCTTTTTCTTTCTTTTTCTTCCCTTTTTTTTTTATTTTTTCTGCAAGCTTTTTCTATTCGCTGCTTTTTTTTTTCTTCAAGAATCATTTTTATGATTTTTCAGATTATCAATAACATTTCTCCTTTTTCATTATTCTTTCTAGAGCCAACAATTTTAACATTCATAAACAACAAATTCAAAAATATGCACTGTTCAAGCATTCATTCAGAAAACAAAAGGTATTGCCACCACATCAAAATAATTAAACTAATTTCAAGATAGAATTCGAAACCATGTACTTCTTGTTCTTTTGCAATTAAAAATATTTTTCATTTAAGAAAGGTGATGGATTCATAGGACATTCATAGCTTTAAGACATAGAAACTAGACACTAATGATCATGTAATAAAGACACAAACATAAATACAATATAAGGCATAGGAAACGAAAAACAGAAAATAAAGAACAAGGAAATTAAAGAACGGGTCCACCTTAGTGATGGCGGCTAGTTCTTCCTCTTGAATATCTTATGGAGTGCTTGAGCTCCTCAATGTCTA
This sequence comes from Arachis hypogaea, assembly GCF_003086295.3. Lineage (NCBI taxonomy): Eukaryota > Viridiplantae > Streptophyta > Magnoliopsida > Fabales > Fabaceae > Arachis > Arachis hypogaea. The sequence continues at coordinate 94,105,021 of NC_092051.1, read as the reverse complement.
TTCCTTGCCTTTGTTGCTCCTCCCTCGTGGCTCTTTGGTCTTCTCTAACTTCATGGAGGAGGATGGAATGCTCTTGGTGTTCCACCCTTAATTGTCCCATGTTGGAACTTGATTCTCCTAGGGAGGTGTTGATTTGCTCCCAATAGTTTTATGGAGGAAAATGCATCCCTTGAGGCATCTCAGGGATTTTATGATGAGGAACTTCCTCATGCTCTTGTTGAGGTCCATGAGTGGGCTCTCTTGTTTGCTCCATCTTCTTCTTAGTGATGGGATTATCCTCTTCAATGAGGGTGTCTTCCTCCATGACAACTCCAACTGAATTGCATAGGTGACAAATGAGATGAGGGAAGGCTAATCTTGTCAAAGTAGAGGGCTTATCCGCCACCTTGTAGAGTTCTAGAGATATGATCTCATGAACTTCTACTTCCTCTCCATTCATGATACTATGGATCATGATAGCCCGGTCTACAGTAACTTCAGACCGGTTGCTAGTAGGAATTATAGAGCGCTGGATAAACTCCAACCATCCCCTAGCCACGGGTTTGAGGTCAAGCCTTCTTAGTTGAACCGGCTTGCCCCTTGAATCTCTCTTCCATTGAGCGCCTTCCACACAAATGTCCCTAAGGACTTGGTCTAACTTTTGATCAAAGTTGACCCTTCTAGTGAACGGGTGACGATCTCCTTGTATCATTGGCAAGTTGAATGCTAGCCTCACATTTTTCGGACTAAAATCCAAGTATTTCCCCCGATCCATTGTGAGCCAATTCTTTGGGTTCAGGTTCACACTTTGGTCATGGTTCTTAGTGATCCATGCATTGGCATAGAACTCTTGAACCATTAAGATCCCGACTTGTTGAATGGGGTTGGTGAGGATTTCCCAACCTCTTCTTCGAACTTCATGTCGGATCTCCGGATATTCGCTCTTTTTGAGCTTGAAGGGGACCTTGGGGATCACCTTTTTCTTGGCCACAACTTCATAGAAGTGGTCTTGATGGATCTTTGAGATGAATCTCTCCATCTCCCATGACTCAGAGGTGGAAGCAATTGCCTTCTCTTTCCTCTTTCTAGAGGTTTTTCTGGCCTTAGGTGCCATTAGTGGTTACGGAAAAATAAAAATCTTTAGCTTTTCCCACACCAAACTTAGAAGATTTGCTCGTCCTCGAGCAAAAGAAGAAAGAAAAGAGTAGAAGAAGAAGAAATGGAGGAGATGGAGGGTTGGTGTAGGTTCGGCCAAGGTGGGTTGTAGTGTTTTGTTGTGTGAAATTGAAGGTAGTGAGGAGGGGTATTTATAGGGTAGGAGAGGGGGGTTCGGTCATGAAGGGGAGGGTTTAGGAGGGAAATGGTTTGAATTTAAATGGTGAGGTAGGTGGGGTTTTATGATGGATGGATGTGACGAAGAGAGTATGGAGAAGAGGGTAAGATTTGATAGTGAATGGTGTTTGGGGAAGAGGTATTGAGGTGATTGGTCAAGGGTGTATGGGGAAGAGTGTTATGGAAAGGTGTGAAGAGGAGAGAAGAAGAAGTAGGGTAGGTGGGGATCCTGTGGGGTCCATAGATCCTGAGGTGTCAAAGAATTCGAATCCCTGCACCATTCTGGCATTGAAACGTCCATTCTGAGCCAATTCTGGCGTCTAACGCCAGTTCTGCTACCTTTCCTCGCGTTAAACGCCACTCTATTGCCCATTTCTGGTGTTTAACGCAAGCCAGATGCCCATTTCTGGCGTTTAACACCAGCCTGTGCCAAACTGCCATTTCTGGCGTTAAACGCTCAGAGTGCTGCCCAATCTGGCGTTTAACGCCCAGAATGCTGCCAGGCTGGGCGTTAAACGCCCATTCTGCTATCCGTACTGGCATTTAAATGCCAGTAAGCCTGTCCTCCAGGGTGTGCTGTTTTTAATGCTATTTTTCATTCTGTTTTTGATTTTTTAGTTGTTTTTGTGACTTCACATGATCATCAACCTAAAGAAAACATAAAATAACAATGGAAAATAAATAAATATAATTAAATAACATTGGGTTGCCTCCCAATAAGCACTTCTTTAATGTCAATAGCTTGACAGTGAAGCTCTTAGAGAGCTTCACAGAGACTCAAAGCTTAATGTTGGCCTCCCAACACCAAACTTAGAAGTTGAGTGTAGGGGCTCTGTTTGACTCTGTATTGAGAGAAGCTTTTCATGCTTCCTCTCCATGGTTACAGAAGAAGATCCTTAAGCATTAAACACAAGGTAGTCCTCATTCACTTGAAGGACTAACTCTCCTCTGTCCACATCAATCACAGCTCTTGCTGTGGCTAGGAAGGGTCTTCTAAGGATGATGGATTCATCTTCATCCTTCCCAGTCTCTAGGATTATGAAGTCAGCAGGGATGTAATAGCCTTCAACCTTTACTAAGACATCCTCTACAAGTCCATAAGCCTGTTTCCTTGAATTGTGTGCCATCTCTAGTGAGATTCTTGCAGCTTGTACCTCAAAGATCCCTAGTTTCTCCATTACAAAGAGGGGCATTAGGTTTATACTTGACCCAAGGTCACACAGAGCCTTCTTAAAGGTCATGGTGCCTATGGTACAAGGTATTAAGAACTTTTCAGGATCCTATTTCTTCTGAGGTAATTTCAGTTGAACCAGATCATTCAGTTTATTGATAAGCAATGGGGGTTCATCCTACCAAGTCTCATTACCAATTAACTTGGCATTCAGCTTCATGATTGCTCCTAGATATTGAACAACTTGCTCTTCAATAATATCTTCATCCTCTTCAGAGAAAAAATACTCATTAGAGCTCATGAATGGCAACAGTAAGTTTAGTGGAATCTCTATGGTCTCTATATGAGCCTCGGATTCCTTTGGTTTCTCATTAAGGAACTCCTTGGAGGCCAGTAAACGTCCATTGAGGTCTTCCTCATTGGAAATCACTACCTTTTCTTCCTCTCCAGGTTCGGCCACGTTGGTTATAGTTATGGCCTTGCACTCTCTTTTTGGATTCTCTTCTGTATTGCTTGGGAGAGTACTGGGAGGGAGTTGAGTAAGTTTTTTACTCAGTTGACCCACTTGTGCCTCCAAATTTCTAATGGAGGACCTTGCTTCAGTCATGAAACTAAGAGTAGTCTTAGATAGATCAGAGACTACAGTTGCTAAGTCAGAGTGGCTCTGCTTAGAATTCTCTGTCTGTTGCTGAGAAGATGATGGAAAAGGTTTGCTATTGCCAAACCTGTTTCTTCCACCATTATTACTATTGAAGCTTTGATTAGGCTTCTGTTGATCCTGCCATGAGAGATTAGGATGATTCCTCAATGAAGGATTGTAGGTTTTTCCATAGGATTCTCCCATGTAATTCACCTCTTCCATTCCAGGGTTCTCAGGGTCATAGGCTTCTTCTTCAGAGGAAGCTTCCTTAGTACTGCCTGATGCAGCTTGCATTCCAGACAGACTCTGAGAAATCATATTGACTTGCTGAGTCAATATTTTGTTCTGAGCCAATATGGCATTCAGAGTATCAATCTCAAGAACTCCTTTCTTCTGAGTTGTCCCATTATTTGCAGGATTCCTTTCAGAAGTATACATGAACTGGTTATTTGTAACCATTTCAATGAGTTCATAGGCTTCTGCAGGCATCTTCTTCAGATGAAGAGATCCTCCAGCAGAGTGGTCCAATGATATTTTGGACAATTCAGACAAACCATCATAGAATATACATATGATGCTCCATTTTGAAAACATGTCAGAAGGACACCTTATGATCAATTGCTTGTATCTTTCCCAAGCTTCATAGAGGGATTTACCTTCCTTCTGTCTAAAGGTTTGGACTTCCACTCTAAGCTTGCTCAACTTATGAGGTGGAAAGAACTTGGCCAAGAAAGCATTGACCAACTTTTCCCAAGATTTCAGGCTATCTTTAGGTTGTGAGTCCAACCATGTCCTAGTTCTATCTCTTACAGCAATAGGAAAAAGCATAAGTCTGTAGACCTTAGGATTAACCCCATTAGTCTTAACAGTGTCACAGATTTGCAAAAATTCAGCTAAGAATTGATGAGGATCTTCCAATGGAAGTCCATGAAACTTGCAATTCTGCTACATTAGAGAAACTAATTGAGGCTTAAGCTCAAAATTGTTTGCTCCAATTGCAGGAATTGAGATGCTCCTTCCACAGAAGTCAGAAGAGGGTGCAATAAAGTCACCAAGCATCTTCCTTGCATCTTCACCATTGTTGTTGGGTTCGGCCATCTCTTCTTCTTTTTTGAAAAATTCTGTCAGGTCCTCTCCTCTCCAGAGTGTTGTGCTTTAGCTTCTCTTAGCTTCCTCTTTAGAGTCCTTTCAGGTTCCAGATCAGCTTCAACAAGAATGTTCTTATCCTTGCTCCTGCTCATATGAAAAAGAAGAGAACCGAAAAGAATAAGAATCCTCTATGTCACAGTATAGAGATTCCTTTATGTGAGTAGAAGAATAGAAGAGTAGAATGAAGAAGAGAGAAGATGAAGAATTCGAACACAGAGAGGGAGGAAGGGTTCGAATTATGAGAACAAGAGAAGTGTTAGTAAACAAATAAATAAATAGAAAGAGATGAGAGAGAGAGAATTCAAATTTTAAATTAAAATAAAAGAAAAATATTTTTTTTATTTCAATTATTGGTTAGTATTCGAAAATTAAGAGAAGAAATAAAATAAAATTTGAAAATTAAATAATTAATTAATTAAATAGATTTTTGAAAAAGTGGTTAGTGATTTTTGAAAATTGGAGAGAGAAAAGTAGTTAGGTAGTTTTGAAAAAGATATGATTGAAATAGTAAACTTTTAAAATCAAACAAAAAGTTAAGTGGTAAATTGAAAAAGATTTGAAAATCAATTTTGAAAAGATAAGAAGTTAGAAAAGATTTTGAAATTGATTTTGAAAAATATATGATTGAAATTTTATTTTGAAAAAGATTGGAAAAGGAAATTAAAAAGATTTGATTTTTGAAAATTAAAGTTGATTACTTGACTAACAAGAAACTAAAAGATATGATTTTAGAATTTAAAGATTGATCCTTTCTTAATAGGCAAGTAACAACTTGAAAATTTTTGAATCTAAACATTAAATGTTAGCATTAATTTCAAAAATATTAAGAAGGAAATTGAAAAAGATTTGATTTTTCTTAAAAAAATTTGAAAAGATAGAATTTTTAAATTGAAAATTTGACTTGACTAATAAGAAACAATTAAATTTTAAAATTTTATGACTAAATCAATTCAAATTTTCGAAAATTATGAGTGAAATAAAGGAAAGATATTTTTTTATTTTAAAATTTTTATGAGGAGAGAGAAAAACATAAAAAATGATGCAAAACACAAGAAATTAAGATTAAAATTAATAATGCATGCAAGAACACTTTGAATGTCAAGATGAACACCAAGAACACTTTGAAGATCATGATGAACATCAAGAACTTATTTTTGAAAATTTTTAAGAAAAGAAAAATATGCAAGACACCAAACTTAAAAATTTTTAATCTATAGACACTAATAATTCAAGAATGCATATGAAAAACAAGAAAAGACACCAAACAAGAAAATTTAAAGATCAAAGAGAATCATCAAGAACAACTTGAAGATCAATGAAGAACACCATGCATGAATTTTCGAAAATAAGAAAAATGCAATTAACACCAAACTTAAAATTTGATACTAGACTCAAACAAGAAACACAAAATTTTTGGTTTTTATGATTTTATGAAATTTTTTTTGTATTATTTTTTTTTCGAAAATTATTTTGGAAAAAGAAAAAATAAATAATTTCAAAATTTTTAATGGAAATTCCAGGAATCATGCAATGTTAGTCTAAAGCTTCAGTCTAAAAAGATTAGACATGGCTAGCCAAGCTTTAGCAGGACATTACATACAACAACCAAATTGATGGGAATCAACCAGCTCCTGTGATGATAAAAGCATCATCTGAAATTCTAGAATTAATTCTTAAAAATTCTGAAGAACAAAATAAAATATTTTTGTATATTTTTATTTTTTTGTATTATTTTTCGAAAATAAAATTACTTGATCTGAGCAACAAGATGAACCGTCAGTTGTCCAAACTCGAACAATCCCCGGCAACGGCGCCAAAAACTTGGTGCACGAAATTGTGATCTCTAACAATGGCGCCAAAAACTTGGTACGCACAATCTTAATCTCAACTCTTTTTCACAACTCCGCACAACTAACCAGCAAGTGCACTGGATCGTCCAAGTAATACCTTACGTGAGTAAGGGTCGATCCCACGGAGATTGTCGGCTTGAAGCAAGCTATGGTCATCCTTGTAAATCTCAATCAGGAAGATTCAAATGGTTATGAGGTTTTGATAATTAAAATATAAATAAAATATAAAATAAGATAAAGTTACTTATGTAATTCATTGGTGGGAATTTTAGATAAGTGTCTGGAGATGCTTTGTTGCTTCTAAACCTCTGCTTTCCTATTGTCTTCTTCCAACCATGCGTTACCTCCTTCCATGGCAAGCTGTATGATCCTCTCGGATGAAAACAAATCCATATGCACTGTCACGGCACGGCTAATCATCTGTCGGTTCCCGCTAGCGTCGGAATAGGACCATTGTCCTTTTGCACAGTGACACTTGTGCTCCACATTCGCAGGTTTGAAGCTCGTCACAGTCATCCCTTCCCAGATCCAACTCGGCATACCACAGACAAGGTTTAGACTTTCTGGATCTCAGGAATGCTGCCAATGGTTCTAGCCTATACCACGAAGACTCTGATCTCACGGAATGGAATGCTCTGTTGTCAAGAGAGGAAACCATGCGTCGTGAACCAGGAGGCCAAGAGATACACACTCAAGTTATTGCAGATAGAATGGAAGTGGTTGTCAGGCACGCGTTCATAAGTGAGAATGATGATGAGTGTCACGGGTCATCACATTCATCAGGTTGAAGTGCAAGTGAATATCTTAGAGAAGAAGTAGGCGTGAATTGAATAGAAAAACAATAGTACTTGTATTAATTCATGAAGAACAGCAGAGCTCCACACCTTAATCTATGGGGTGTAGAAACTCCACCGTAGAAAATACATAAGTGAAAGGTTTAGGCATGGCTGTGAGGCCAGCCTCCAAACGTGTACAATAGATGATAGTATAAAACTGATCAAAGATGATATAAAATAAATCTCTAAAAGTAGTTTTTATACTAAGTTAGAAACCTAGGGTTACAAAAAATGAGTAACTAAGTGCAGATAGTGCAGAAATCTACTTCTAGGGCCCACTTGGTGTGTGCTTGGGCTGAGCATTAAAGCTTTTTCGTGCTTAGGCTGTTCTTGGAGTTAAACGCCAGCTTTGGTGCCAGTTTGGGCATTTTATGCCAAGATGTTTTAGGCTGAATTTGAACGCCAGTTTGGGCTATAAAATCTCAGGCAAAGTATGGACTATTATATATTTCTGGAAAGCCCAGAATGTCTACTTTCCAATGCAATTGAAAGTACGCCAATTGGGCTTTTTTAGCTCCAGAAAATCCACTTCGAGTACAGGGAGGTCAGAATCCAACAGCATCTGCAGTCCTTTTTCAGCCTCTGAATCATATTTTTGCTCAGGTCCCTCAATTTCAGCCAGAAAATACCTGAAATCACAGAAAAACACACAAACTCATAGTAAAATCTAGAAATTTGATTTTTGAATAAAAACTAATAAAAATATAATAAAAAATAATTAAAACATACTAAAAACTATCTAAAAACAAAGCCAAAAAGGGTATAAATTATCCGCTCATCACTACTCTAACATCCTTCCAAGCATTTAATCAAACACTTGGAACGCATAAAAGGAAAGCAAGATAAAATTACAAGAAATGTAGATCTACAACTACTAATTGCAAGGAGATTAACAACAACAACTCAAATTAACCATAAAGGAAATCAAACATAACTTGCATTAAAGAGAAATAGAAGAAACAAGAGTGCATCAACAACAAAGTAAACAATTACAAGAATAAAATGCTAAACTAGAGAAAGCAAAGGTAGAAGAACAAGGAATTTAAGTGGAAAAGTAAATCAAAGCATGAATTAAACCTAGATCTAAGAAATCCTAATCTACATCTAACCTAATTCTAGAGAGAAGAGAGAGCTTCCCTCTCTAGAAACTATCCTAAAACATAATAAAACTCAACTATGTGATATCCCCTCTTTCCTCCTCTTGTTTGTTTCTTTGTCAATTCTTGGCTTTTCTTTTCTTTCTCACTTTTCTTCATTTTGTAGGGATGTTCATTAATAAAAGGTCTCATAATAGTAACTTGGTTCACACTACAAAAGACATTCAATTATGCAGCTTTTATTATTAAGCTTATCATCTAATCAAGCAATTACCACCACAAAACTTCATTCTAATTCCCACCACATTGGATAATCACTTTCTATTTCAAATATTTTCTCTTATTAATGCAAAAAGGGAAGCAAGACATGAATTTAATGCAGATGAATGAAGACAAGAATTTAAACTAGTGCAGACATCAAAATTTGTATTATTTGAACTAAGCATCAAGGCAAACAGCAACTTTTCATTCAGAACATTTCAAAGCAAAGTAAATTTTGTGACAATACAACCTTCCAGGAGTGTTTTGCAGCTTTCCTTTTGTCATCATCATCTTTTACTTTTGCATTTCCTTTGGTTATTATTCTTTTAAGAGGCTGAGTGTCTTTTCTGCATAATTATCAGAAGTTGCTTGTTTTTCCAAGCACTTAGGCAAATGGTTAGCATGCATGAACTATTGTAGTTTCTTGAACTTACTTTGATGAGGAAATACCAAACTTAGTCCCTTGCTACTGTCTTATGATGCATCAGTTACATGAAAAAAATGTGCTTTTGCTAAAAGTAATAAAACTAACAACTAGAAGACAGACACTGGTTTAGTGATTTCCCTGATCGCTTGGAGCTAGTAACCATCTATGCAGAGGGTTGAAATGTGTTTATAAATGAGATTTTTGGTGGAACACCAAACTTAGCATCCTTCATTCACCCTTGAATTATTTTGGTGTGCAGCAACAAACCTAGCTCCTTGCACTATAGATAAATCGACTCAACCTTTTTATTGAAATAGTTTAGGAGAAGAAAACTACCTTTGGTTGGGTTGCCTCCCAACAAGAGCTCTTTTAGTGTCACTAGCTTGACATCCTTCATTCTTGCTCAGCTTAATTTCTGAATCTCCTTCTCTTTGTCCCAATGGCCTCCCAAGTAATGCTTTGTCCTGTGACCATTTGCTGTGAAATTGCTCTTTGTTGCTTCATCTAGGAGTTCAAGGCTTCCATAAGGTAGAACCTTTGTCACCAAGTAGGGGCCAGTCCATTTGGACTTGAGTTTGCCAGCGAAAACTTTGAGCCTGGAGTTATACAAGAGTACTTGCTGTCCTGGTTTGAACTCCTTCTTTGAGATCCTTTTGTTATGCCATCTCTTGGCTTTGTCCTTGTATATCTTAGCATTTTCGTAGGCTTCTAGTCTAAACTCATCCAACTCATTTAATTGCAATAGCATCTTTTTTCCTACTGCTTGAGAATCAAGGTTGAGGAGTTTAGTGGCCCAGAAAGCTTTATGCTCAAGCTCTACAGGAAGGTGACAAGATTTGCCATATAACAACTGAAAAGGAGACTTTCCAATAGGAGTTTTAAATGCTATTCTATATGCCCAGAGAGCATCTTCTAATTTTCTGGCCCAATCCTTTCTTGTACTCCCTACTGTTTTCTCCAAAATCTTCTTCAACTCCCTATTTGCAAGCTCTGTTTGGCCATTGGTCTGTCGATGATATGGTGTAGCTACTTTATGTATCACCCCATATTTGTGAAGTAGTTTCTCCATTTATTTGTTGCAAAAATGACTACCACCATCACTGACAAGACCCTTAGGCACTCCATATCTAGTAAAAATGTGCTTCTTAAGGAATTGAAGGATAATTTGTGAATCACATGTGGTTGTTGCTATGGCTTCCACCCACTTTGAGACATACTCTACTACCACAAGTATGTATTTGAAAGAATATAAAAGTGGAAAAGGGCCCATAAAATCTATACCCCAAAGATCAAAGAGTTCTACCTCCAAGATGTTGTTCTGAGGCATCTCATTCCTTCTTGTTAATCCTCCAGCTCTTTGGCACTCATTGCATTGATGAATAAACTTTCTAGCATCCTTGAATATGGTTGGCCAATAAAATCCGCTTTGAAGCACTTTGGCTGCTGTTCTTTCTGGCCCAAAATGTCCACTATAAGCTGAACCATGACAATGCCATAATATGTCTCTCAACTCACTCTCAGGAACACATTTCCTAATCATTCCATCTAGACACCTCTTGAATAAGAATGGTTCATCCCATAAGAATTTCTTGGCTTCATTGAGCAGCTTCTTCACTTGTTGCTTGGTGAATTCTTGAGGGATCTTCCTTCCAACCTTGTAGTTTGTAATGTCTGCAAACCAGGGAGCTTGTTGGATTTGCAAAAGGTGTTCATCTGGAAAACTTTCGTTCATTGAATGTGGAGCTTGGTTAGCTTCTTGTGATAGTCATGACAAATGGTCTGCCACTTGGTTCTCATTCCCTTTCCTATCTTTCACTTCAATGTCAAATTCTTGTAGCAGCAACATCCACCTAATAAGCTTTGGCTTTGAGTCCTATTTAGACATGAGATACTTGAGGGCAGCATGATCAGTATATACTATAACCTTTGAACCAATCAAGTATTGTCTAAATTTATTAAATGCATATACAATTGCCAAGAGCTCTTTTTCTGTTGTGGTATAATTTTTATGTGCTTCATTCAACACCTTGCTAGCATAGTATATAACATGATGCAGCTTGTTTTTCTTTTTCCCCAATACAACACCAATTGTAAAGTCACTTGCATCACACATAAGTTTAAAAGGTAATTCCCAATCTGGGGATGTGATGATTGGTGCTGTAATGAGTTTTCTCTTTAAAGTTTCAAAGGCATGCTTGCAATTGTCAACAAAGATGAAAGAATTATCAATCATTACCAAATTGCTCAATGGCTTTGCTATTTTTGAAAAATCTTTGATGAACCTCCTGTAAAAACCAGCATGTCTAAGAAAACTCCTTACTACTTTCACATTAACAGGTATAGGAAGCTTTTCAATGATTTCTATTTTTGCTTCGTCAACTTCTATACCTTTGCTTGAAACCTTATGCCCAAGAACTATCCCTTCAAGAACCATGAAATGGCATTTCTCCCATTTCAATACCAGACTAGTTTCTTGGCATCTTTTCAAAACAAGAGTTAAATGATGCAAGCAAGTGTTAAATGAATTGCCAAAGACAGAAAAATCATCCATGAGGACTTCTAAAAACTTTTCCACCATGTCAGAAAATATAGAAAGCATACACCTTTGAAAAGTTGCAGGGGCATTGCACAGTCCAAAGGGCATCCTTCTGTAAGCAAAGACTCCAAATGGACAGGTGAAGGGAGTCTTTTCTTGATCCTTGGGATCCACCACTATTTGATTGTACCCAGAGTTCCCGTCCAGGAAGCAATAGTATGCATGGCCAGCCAATCTTTCCAACATCTGGTCGATGAATGGGAGAGGAAAATGATCTTTCCTTGTAGCATCATTCAGTCTTCTATAATCTATGCACATCCTCCACCCAGTCACTGTCCTTGTGGGGATTAACTCGTTCTTCTCATTGGAAATGACTGTCATGCCACCTTTCTTTGGCACTACTTGTACTGGACTTACCTAAGAGCTGTTAGAGATTGGGTATATGATTCCAACATTCCATAGCTTTATCACTTCTTTTTGAACCACCTCCTTCATGGTTGGGTTAAGTCTTCTTTGGGGTTGAACTACATGCCTTGAATCTTCCTCCAAGAGAATTTTGTGCATACAGATAGCAGGGCTTATGCCCTTGATATCATCAATTGTCCAACCCAAGGCTGTCTTGTGAGCTTTCAACACTTCAATCAGCTTTGTTTCTTCTTCTATGTTCAAGGAGGCATTTATGATCACTGGCAAGGCCTCTGCTTCTCCAAGGAACACATACTTGAGATGAGGGGGAAGAGGTTTTAATTCTTATTTTGGCTTCTCATCTGTCTTTCCTTCAGAGGAGATTTCTACCACTTCCTCTTCTATGAGATCTTGTTCCACTTCTGTTTCCACTTCTTGTTCCTCCTAATTTTTGGTCTCAAATAACCCCCTCTTTACTTCTTCCACCATTTCCACTCTCATATGCTTTTCTTCCTCAGGGGGTATTTCATGGCTTTAAAGACATTGCTGATCATCTTCTCATCATGCACTCTGAGTGTCATTTCTCCTTTCTCTACATCAATTATAGCCCTTGCTGTGGCTATAAAGGGCCTCCCCAAGATGATTGAGTTGTGTCCTTCTTCCTCCATGTCTAAAATGACAAAGTCAGTAGGAAATATGAATTCTCCTACTTTCACTAATAAATTCTCCACGACTCCGTTTGGTATTTTGAGAGATCTGTTAGCCATTTGAAGTGACATTCTAGTTGGCCTGAGTTCCTCTATTGCAAGCTGCTTCATTAATTAGAGAGGCATCAAGTTGATGCTGGCTCCTAGATCACAGAGGGCTTTGTCCAATGTTCTGTTGCCTATAGTGCAATATAGGATGAAGCTTCATGGATCTTTGAGCTTTGGTGGGAGACCTCTTTAGATGATAGCATTGCATTCTTGAGTCAAGATTACTGTCTCCTTCTCATTCCAGCTCCTTTTCTTGTTGATAAGCTCCTTGAGGAATTTTGCATACAGAGGCATTTGTTCTAAGGCTTCAGCAAGTAGAATGTTGATTTCTAGTTTCTTGAAAACTTCTAAAAACTTTGGGAACTATTGATCCTTGATCTCTTTCTAAAATCTTTGAGGATATGGCAAGGAGATGTGTGAGTTTTTACTATCTTCCTCTGTTCTTGTGATTGCTCCTCCATGAGTTCCTTTCCCTTCTTTGAAGTTTGTGGTTGTTCCTCTTTCTCTTTGAGTTTCTCCTGGTCGTGCTTGGCTTTGAGTGTCACTTCTTCCTTGCTGCTAGCTTTATCATTCTCAACTGGTCTCTTGTTAGTTTCTTTGTCATTTGCCAAGGTTCTTCCACTCCTCAATTGGATGGCTTTGCATTCTTTCTTGGGGTTGGGAATGGTGTCACTTGGCAGTTCATTGGTTACTCTTTCAGCTACTGCTTGCTTGGACAACTGGCCAATCTGCCTTTCCAAATTTCTCATTGAGACTTCATGGTTCTTGTTGGCCAATTCTTGATGCTTGATCACCTTCTCCATCAATATCTCCAAGTTGGAGATCTTTTGAGATTCTTGGGGTCGTTATGGTTGATTATGGGATGTTGATAGTGAATGATAGTTGTTTTGGTTAGTGGATGGGTTGTTGGGTGGATAGTAGTTGGATTGGGGTTGATTGTTTTATGGTTTTCTGTATGGATTTTGGTTAGTGTTTTGATGGTTTTGATGGATTGTGTTTCTGAAGTTGTTTTGGTTTGAGTTTCTTTGCCAAGGCTACTGGTTTTGACTCTCTCCCCATTTTAGATTGAGGCGGTTTCTCCAGGATGAGTTGTAAGTTCTCCATGGAAGTCATTTGATCCAAAACTTTGGTTGTGCATGTACTGCACTTGCTCAGGCTACTGCTCCTCATAACTTTCTTCCTGCTTTCCCCACACCACTGATGGTTGGTTAGTTGTGCTCATTCAATTTGATGTTGGAGCTGCTGGTGCATGAGCTTGTTCTGAGCCAATATGGTATCAACTCCTTCAAGCTCAAATACACCTTTCTTTGGAGCTGCTTGCTTTTCAGAGGAGTAGAAATACTTATTGTTGGCCACCATATCTATGAGATCATGTGCCTCTTGAGCAGTTTTCATCATTTGCAAAGATCCTCCTGATGAATAATCCAAAGCTTTCCTTGAAGGTAAGGACAAGCCTTCATTGAAATTCTATAACTCCATCCATTCACTGAACATTCCTTCTGGACATCTTCTGATTAGAGCTTTATACCTCTCCCAAGCTTCATACAATGACTCTCCTTCTTGCTGTCTGAAAGTTTGCACATCAATTTTTAGCTTAATGATTCTTTGGGTGGATAGAATTTGGCTAGAAATTTGCTAACCAAATCATCTCAGCTGGTAATGCTCTCTTTAGGGAAGGTTTCTAACCACTGTGTGGCTTTATCTCTCAGTGAAAATGGGAATAAAAAAAGCTTGTAGATGTCAGGGTGGACTCCATTGGTTTTGACAGTGTCACAGATTCTCAAAAATACAGAGAGGTGTTGGTTTGGATCCTCAGCAGCACTTCCTCCATATTGACAATTATTTTGAACCAGGGTAATCAATTAAGGCTTGAGTTCGAAGTTATTAGCATGGACATTGGGAGTTAGGATGCTACTCCCACAATTCTTTGGGTTGGGGATAGTGTAGAAGGCTAAGACTCTTCTCTGAGGCTGGCCATTGTTGTTGGCCATACCATCAGTGTGAATTGGGATATTATCCTCCATCACTTGATCTTCCTCCTTTGATTCCTCTTCTCCAATAACTCCCTTCCTTCTTGCTTCTTTTCTCAATCATCGGAGGGTTCTCTCATCAAGGTTAAAAGATGTGGATTCACCTCTTCTTCCTCCTAACATAAAACACAAAACTAGAAACTAAAAGCAATTCACTCTACTGCTAGAGTGAGGTGAATGTTAGCTTAAACAAAAACTCAAACAGTTAGCGTGCTTAGTAAAAATAAAAATAAAATGCTTAATCTAGATTATCACCCTACTTAATCATTGTCAATCTAAATCAATCCCCGGCAACGGCGCCAAAAACTTGATGAGGAAAAAACAATTCCACACAAACTCACCGGCAAGTATACCGGGTTGCATCAAGTAGTAATAACTCACAAGAGTGAGGTCGATCCCACAGGGATTGATGGATTGAGCAATTTTAGTTAGATGATGAATTTAGTTAAGCAAATGTTTGATGATTTGAGTGAAACTTGATTAACAGAAGCAAAATTGCAAGAAAATAAAAGGGAGAGGGTGAATTGACTGAATCTTAAAGTGCAAAAGAAGTAAATTGCGAAAACATAAAGTGCAAGAAAGTAAAAGGGCTGATACTTAAATTGCAAGAAAAGTAAATGACTGAAACTTAAAGTGCAAGAAACTTAAATGACTGAATCTAAATTGCTGGGAAATATAAATTGCTTGAAGAATAAAAGGGATTTGGGTACTGGGATTCAGAATTAAACTAGAAAATGTAAATTGAAATAAACCAAAGAGCTATGAGATGAAGAGATTCAGCTCAGTAACAAAACAGAAATAAAAAATTTCTTGAAGAAACAAACAACAAGAAAACTTAGCCCAATTATGAAATTCTAAAAGAGAAATTGAAGATCGAAGAAGAGCAATGAGATCAGAAATCAGATCTAGATCTCAATTACTCCCTTGACCAAATAGAAAAGAAGTTGGAGAAGAAATGAAAATGAAAACAGAAACGGAAATTCAGATCTAACTTTCAATTCTTAGAAGAACAAAAAGGAAAAGTAACAGATGATTCTCAGATGAATAATTTCAATGGAATTCTTCAATCTGAATTCAGGAACCTAAAACAGAAAGTAGAAGTTACAGAAGCAAGAACAAACAGAAATAAAATCTAATCCCAATTCCCAAATTCAAAGCAAAATGAAAATTAGAAGTGAAAAACTAAAAATGAGCTAAAGGTCATTCTCAAATCAAATTAAATCCTATTCATACACTTTCTATTTTGGTCTTCAAAGCTTGGAGTGGGCCTTTTTATTTGTGAAGAAATGGATCCAAGATGGCAATTGATTGAAATTGGGTTCGAGGCATGCTCCAGTGGAGCGCTCTGTTTCATTAATGAACGTTGTGTTCACTTGCCTTGCGCCAATTTGGTGCGTGCTTGGTCCCCAGGGAAGCGCTCCATTTGCTTAAGTGAACGTTGCATTCACTTGCCTTGTGCTAATTTTGGTGCACGCTTGGTCTCTCCACTAGCGTTCAATTTTTGAACGCCACGCTCACATTGTGAGCGCTACACTTGATGCTGAGCCTTCCTCCCCATGAGAGGAAAAAAAACGTTGCCAAAAGGGAATGCTACGCTCAAATTTTTGAGCGCTGCCCTTCCTTGATTTGATGCGCGCCCAGCTCCCTTGGTGCTCCCTCTTCGAGCGCTACATTGCCTTCCTTGAGCGCTGGGCTTTGTTCCCTTGTTTCTAAGCCTTGAGTCATAAGAAAGTTCACTAAAGTGAACACTGCGTTTGAATTTTTGAGCGCTACCCTTGTTGCTTTGATGCGTGCCCAACTTCCCTTGGTTCCAAGCCCGAAAACGTTCACTAAAGTGAACGTGGCGTTCACTTGCTTGAACGCTGCCTTTTGGTGTGAGTCTTGGTTTGCTGGTTTCCTTCATGGGTGTTCACTCTTTGAACGCTACGTTCATTCATTGAACGCTGCCTTTTGTTTCTAATTTCTTCACCTACAAGCAACCAAATAACTAATCAAAGTATTACCAAATTCACAAGGTCTTTGCATCATCTATAAAATCAATTAATTCTATCATAAAACCTATGAATTTGTGTGAAATAAATGATGTTTGATTGATTTAACATAATCATGAAAATCCACTCCAATTATTTACTTATTGTGCAAGAAAGTGCATAAACCTAATGAAACTAATGAAAAATGCTTGTAAAACTAGCATAAGATGACTTGTCATTAGTCTGCTGCGCGTGCGCGTTGGTGTAAGCATCCCAAATCCTTGATTTTCCATGATTTCTCCATTTCGCATGCTTTTCTCTTCATTCCTTTGATTCATTCCTAACCTCTTCAACCTGAGTTCACTAACAAACACATCAAGGCATCTAGTAGAATCAAAAGTGAATTAAAATTAACCAATTAAGGGCATAAAAAGCATGTTTTCACACTTAAGAACAAATTAGGAGAAAATTATGAAACCATGCTATTTCATTGAATAAATGTGGAAAAAGTTGATAAAATCCACTCAATTAAGCATAAAATGTACCACGAAATAGTGGTGCATCAAATCTCCCCACACTTAAACCAAGCATGTCCTCATGCTAAACCAAGGAATAGATAAAGGGTACTATCATTTATTCAATGTAAATTACCTAAATGCAACCTATATAAATGCAATCTATCTAAATGAATGCAACTACTTGGTCAAAATAAATCAATTCCCAAGAAAACCAATATAAGCATAAGGGTTACGGGTATTAACAACCAAGCCAACCACAATTGAATTGAGTTATTAAAGATTTTACAAACTTTCAAGAAAAGTGATGATTCTAGGTGGAAACATGTAATTGAGCATCAAACCCTCACTGGATGTGTATCCGCTCTAATCGCTCAGGTTTATAGGGTTGATTCACTCAATTCTCCCCTAATTATGCTTTCCAGGATTTATTTTTCATCTAATAATCAACAGTTATTTCATGCATGCATACATATATCATGAGGAATTTTCATAAGGTTGTAATGGGGTTAGGGTCAAGGTAGGATGCATATGGCCAAGTGAGTTTGAAATTTGAATCTTTGATTAACTTAAGCTTCCCACCTAACCTATGACAACCTATACAATTTCAAAGCTCACCTAACTACCCATTCTTCACTTTTTCACACACTCATGCATTCTTTTCTTGATCATAACTCATATGCATTGATTATTATTGAGCTTCACTTTGGGCCATTTTGTCCCCTTCTTATTACTTTTTTTTTTCTTTTTTTTTTCTTTTCTATTTTTTTCTTTTCATATATATTGTTTTTTTCTTTTTATTTTCTCATTTTTTTTCGTTTTGAAATAAAGTATATACAAAAGTATCAACGCATATTGTTTTACATTTAATTAACACATGAGTATGTACTCAATTCTCAATATTTTCAACAAAAAATACAACATACACCTTATTCTCAACCAATGTCCCAAATTTTCCCACACTTGAATGATACACACTCACTAGCCTAAGCCAATCAAAGATTCAAATTAAGGACATTTATTGTTTTTCGCTTAAAGGTTTGTAATGTGCTAAATTAAGAACAAAGTAGGTTAATCATAGCCTCAAAGTTGGCTAACAATAGAAGATAAAAGGTAAGGCCATTTGGGTAAGTGAGCTAAATAAAATGATGGCCTCAATCATATAAATGCATGTATACATAAAATAATGGAATCAAAGATTACAATCATAAAAAGAGAATAATGCGCACAAGAAGGAAAATAAGTGGTTATAAGATGTAACCACACACTTAGGCTCAAAACTCACAAGCTTATGTTCTTAGCCCAAAACATGTTCCACAAGATATAATTCAAGCAAGTTCTATGAAAAATTTTTACTCAAATCAATTGGGGTGCCCTATAAATAAATTTCATGAAAAATTTCATTATTTTGACAAAGCTTATTATGTATATATATGCAAAATAAGAAAATACGAGTAAAAATCCTAAAAGACCTAAAAATGAAATGCAAAAGTATTGGAATTAAAAATTTGTCACCCAAAAATGCCGACTGGTCGGACGACCTCCCCACACTTAAAGGTTTGCACTGTCCTCGGTGCATTCAAAGATGAGCTAGGGGGTACGGCGACTACACCGGTTGCCACCTTCAGTTGGCGGATCAACCGGTTGCTGCATGTTCTTTCTCCCGCTTCCATTTTTTGCTTATAATGATTTATCCTGAAAATAGAAGACAGGATAGTAAGAAAAGTAAATGCAAAAGCAAGAAAGCATATATTGTTAGAATGAGGTAAATCACTAGAATTAAGTGAGCGAATTAGTGTGACATTGATGACAAATAGGTGTGTGGGTCCTAAATTGTGCGCGATTTAGAACACACACTAGCATAAGAAGCTATGTCACAAAAGAAGCATGCACTTCACTCATTCTAGTGTGCTTGAGATGCTCTTAACTCATAGGTTAAAACAACCAAACAAGCAATAAAGAAGCATGAAAGTATTCAAGCCAAAAACATATGGATGCATATAATCATGAAACACAATGCATTAAGATAAATGCACAACATCCATCAAGAAATTGCCTAATCAAAGAAAAGGGTTCAAATCACCTAGTGGCCAAATCATGCAATTCAAAAAGATTTAAAGTACCTTGAAGGCAATGTCATACACTTGGTGTTCAAAAACATTAAGCATTAGGAGCTCAGAACTAAGTAGCAAATTGTAACCTCAATAAAGAATCCAACAATGGATAAGAAAAATAATTATGCTAAAATAGCATTTAGTTAATAAGCAGCAATAAACAGTAAACAATATTAATAATCCAACACTTATAATGAAAAATAGAAAATTAAACAAAGATGGAACTAACTAAAAAATGAACTAACTAAAAGGAATAGTTATAAATGGTGTTTGGTAGTGTTGGATGATGGGTAAGAGAAGGGAAGAAGGGAGAAGAAGGAAAGAAATGGAAAGAGGAGAAGAAAAGAAGATGGATGAAATAAGGCGATCCACGCATACACGTGCAACGACGCATGCGCGTGGTGAGGTGAAATGGAAGCGACGCGTACGCGTGACTCACACGTACGAGTGGGAGGTGATTCAGAGAGGCAACGCGTACGCGTGGGTCATGTGTACGCATGGGCAAGCTTCTGCCAAAGGCACAAAGTTGGCATGAAGGAGGCATAACTCTCTGGTTTTTGTATGGAGGTGAAAATTTTGAATCCACGCGTACGCGTAGGTGACGCGTGCACGTGGATGGTCAAAAAAACTTGGGTCACGCGTACGCGTGGGGCACACGTACGCGTGGGTTGGTGCTCTGTTTTTCAAAATTTTTCCAAGTTCTTGCACCAAACCAAGCATTGCAAACTTCCAATAGCTACCAAAACACGCTTAAACCTTATTTAACATACCAAACTACCAAATAAACTCAACAACTCAACAAAACTTGAAATTAAACTAAGTCTACCAACATTTACAAAAGAGAGAATGAAAGGATTTTACCATGGTGGGGTGTCTCCCACCTAGCACTTTTGTTTATTGTCCTTAAGTTGGACTTATGCGGAGCTCCTCATCAAGGTGGCTTGTGCTTGAATCCATCCTTGAACATCCACCAATGCTTGAGTCTCCAATAAGCTCTATTCTTTAAAAATAATACCACCAAGCCTTGATGGAGTTCCACACAAGCTAAGGGCTCCCAAAGTTGATCCTCATGTATTCCCGGATCCCATATCTTGTTTCTACACCCGTCCTCAAGTTGATCATCATTATTCCATTTGGGTGCCATAATCTTGGAATTCTCACTCAAGCAACCAAACTTCATCCTAGACCCAAGCAATCTAGTTCTACACCAACCTTTGCTATTAAGCTAGGAACATGCAACCATCATGGACTTTGATTTACAATGCCAACCACTAACCATCTCCCTTTTGCTCTTAAAGCCACAAATAGCTCTAAGTTGCCCATCCGTCTCAAGTAAACCATATTCAAGTGAGAAAGTAAAGCTTAAGGGTAAGAATTTTACCCCCTTGAATGAAAGAATGGATGGTGATGGCTTGGAAAAAGGTGTTTCCAATGTCCTTACAAGCTCTACTTCCTTATATTCTTCCTTGATTACCTCCACCTCTTTACAAACTTCTTCAAATTCAATCCTTTGTTCATCAATTTCATCTAACTCTTCTCCATCACTCAAATCATAAATGGGAGGATGAGAGAAATCTACCTCCACAACACATTCAAATTCACAGGGAGAAGGTTCTTCAAGTTCAAAAGATTCATCACTAAGAAGGTTTGATGCATGATCTTTATCACCAAGGGAACTCAATTCTTGCTTCATTCCTTCCAAGTCATCATTCAGTAATTATTTTGGAGGTTGTGCACTTTCTTCCTCAACATCAAATCCAATCTTCTCGGAGGGATTTTCTATAATTTTAGATTCCCATGGAGGTTCCATATCTCCTAAGTCTTCAACTAATTCTTCCTCTTCTTTAAAAATCATTGCTTCCTCCAATTGTTCTAACACATAGCAACATTCTTTATTTTCCACCAGAGTTTCCAATCTCTCCTTCATGCTATGCTCTTCAATTAATTCTCCACATGTGGCTATGGGAGTTCCTTGAGTGCTCAAATATTGGGAGGCTAATCGATACACTACCTCTTCCAAGGCGGCCGTGAATCCTAGTGCCTCCCTTTACATTTCTCTTTGTTCTTGAAGTAGCAAAGTGAGGGAATCATCAATCGAGGCTTGGGGTAGATAGGAGGGTTCATTATTTTGGAGAAAGGGTTCATAATAGGAAGGTGGTTCTTCTTGGTAAGGGTATGGAGGTGGTGTATATGAAATGTATAATTCTTGGGAGTATTGATGTTGGAATTGTGGTGGTTCTAAGAATTTCCTTACATAATGGTCACAAGGATGGGTAAAGGTAATTGGTTATATGATGGATAAGGGTCATAGGAAGGCATTTGGTAGAAAGGGGCTTGTGAGTATGGTTGAAGGCTATGTTGAGGAGGTGGTTCATAGGCATGTGGTGGTGGTTGTTGACAAGTACAATAAGGACTACCACATCCATTAGATTGATGTGCATAAGGATTGGAGTTATACCTATATGAGACCGGAGGAGGTTGTTGCCAAGAAGGTTGAGCATATGCTTGAGGCTCCTCCCACCTTTGATTGTTCCATCCTTGATGCACATCCTCATTGAAGCTTTTATTTCCTACAACATAATTGTAACCAAACTCATAGCCAAAGGGATAAGAATTCATGATAGCAAGAGTAATTGAAAACAAAATCAAATAAGAAACAAAGAAAACCAAATTCTAAAACTAGCAAGAACTAACAAAGAAACAAAAGGCAAACATATTCACAATATTCACATATATACAATAACCAATAACAAGCACACATTTGCAATTCCCCGACAACGGCACCATTTTGAAGAAGGAAAAATTGGTTGGTAAATAATTTCTCAATAAATTTTCGTTGCAAGTATAGTTTCTAAACCAACAAATAATCCTTTCATGCAAAAAATTGTTTGTCACAAGTAAC
This sequence comes from Arachis hypogaea, assembly GCF_003086295.3. Taxonomy (NCBI): domain Eukaryota; kingdom Viridiplantae; phylum Streptophyta; class Magnoliopsida; order Fabales; family Fabaceae; genus Arachis; species Arachis hypogaea. Next base: position 94,083,052 of record NC_092051.1, on the reverse strand, counting down.
AAAACCCAATAAAAATAACCGAAGTATTCAAACCTCGGGTCATCTCTCAAAGAAATTACAGGGAAATATTCTTGCTATTGGTTATGGGACAAGTATTTTGGGGTTTTGTATAAGGAACATGAAAGATAAATGGCAAGAAAGTAAATGGAAACTCAAGGATAAAAAGGGTCTTGGCAAGGAATGATAGTCAAGGATCTATATCCTTGTTACTAACCACAACATGATAATTGCAAGGATTACTCCCATTAAGTCATCCTCTAACGATTAAAGGAAAGTCAAATGAGCTACACCAATCCTAATCCATAAGTCCTAACTTTCTCACTAATTAATTTAGGGAAAGCTAGAGTCAATGGACACCAATTATCAACACTTGGACATTAGCAACTCAAGTTCACCTAATTACCATCCCAAGCCAAGAACACTGAAATCTACTCTAACATCCTTCCAAGCATTTAATCAAACACTTGGAAGGCATAAAAGGAAAGCAAGATAAAATTGCAAGAAATGTAGATCTACAACTACTAATTGCAAGGAGATTAATAACAACAACTCAAATCAACCATAAAGGAAATCAAACATAACTTGCATTAAAGAGAAATAGAAGAAACAAGAGTGCATCAACAACAAAGTAAACAATTACAAGAATAAAATGCTAAACTAGAGAAAACAAAGGTGGAAGAACAAGTAATTAAAGAGAAAAAGTAAATCAAAGCATGAATTAAACCTAGATCTAAGAAATTCTAATCTACATCTAACCTAATTCTAGAGAGAAGAGAGAGCTTCTCTCTCTAGAAACTATCTTAAAACATGATCAAACTCAACTATGTGATTTCCCCCTTTCTTCCTCTTGATTTCTGCATGTAATAGGCTCAGAAAAAGAGTTGGATCTGGTCTTGGGAAGCCCAAAAATTGCCCCCAGCATTTTCACTTTAATGAAGTCACGTGCGAGCATCGACACGTACACGTGGGTCACGCGTACGCGTCGCTTGACATTTTTACTTTCCACGGGTACGCGTCATGTACGCGTACGCGTCGCCATGCGACTTCATATTCCACGCATGGGTGTCTGCTGCGCGTGCGCGTCAGTGTAAGCATCCCAAATCCTTGATTTTCCATGATTTCTCCATTTGCATGCTTTTCTCTTCATTCCTTTGATTCATTCCTAGCCTCTTCAACCTGAATTCACTAACAAACACATCAAGGCATCTAGTGGAATCAAAGGTGAATTAAAATTAACCAATTAAGGGCCTAAAAAGCATATTTTCACACTTAAGCACAATTTGGGAGAAAATTATGAAACCATACTATTTCATTGAATAAATGTGGGAAAAGTTGATAAAATCTACTCAATTAAGCATAAAATGTACCACAAAATAGTGGTGCATCAGGCGTTTCACATCCAGAAGACCTCATAGCACGTGGATCTTATCATGCTCAGCCCAAACACTTACCAAATGGGCCTTAGCAGTAGATTTTAGCACTAAAATGACTGATTCCCTTACTAGTCATTAGTTTAGTATTTAAGGGCTTTTATTCATGTTATTCGTATAGACATCATCATTTTTTCATCATTTTTTCTTCTTATCTTCGTTTCCACCATTATTGTACACCTCAGTATGAGTTTCTAAACCTCCTAGGTTGAGGGGAGGAGCCCTGCTGAGTCCTATGAATTAATAAAAGTACTATTTCTTCTTCTTCGATCCGTGTCTAATCTATCTCTAAGATGTATATCCCGATCTTCAATGTGATGAACAGAATTATCTGACAAATCAAATCTGTTCATCACACCAAGACGAACGTGCCTGACAAACACCCGCGTCTACTTGGGTTCATGTGAATACTTGGCCGAAAAGCATGAACCAATAGCTATGGATTTACATCTCTCAGACGATTAATCCACGATTTCATTGGGGACTTCTCGAGACACTAGTTCATCCGATCACTGGGGAGATTAAGGTCTTCATGGTATAGGCTAGATTCAAGAAGCAGCGTTCTCTGATCCGAAAGATTCTGCCTTGTCTGTGGAGTTTTGAGTAGGATCGCCAGGAGAATGATTTGCTAAGCGTTTCACCCTCCATTAGATTGGATGACCAAGGTACCTGGCGTTCACTCTATAGCAGAGGAGATCAATGACCACGGACAATGGCTTTGATCACTTACAACCTGCCATAGAAGAAGATCAGTCACAAGCAAAGAAGATAGTAGTACTAGAGTTACTTCAGAAAGACAAAGCAACTCCGACTCTCAACTCAGTTCCCATCATATAAACTCCTATTTGTGCATAATCCAATTGGTTTTATCCCTTTTGCTTTCATAGTTTCATGATCATCTTACTTTACAACATAAAACCTTCTGATTCTGCCTGACTAAGACCTGCAAGGCAACCACAAGCTTGCTTCAAGCCAAAATCCTCGTGGGATCGACCTTGACTCGCTCAGGTATTACTTGGACGACCCAGTGCACTTGTTGGTAGTGTTGCTGTACAGAAAGTGTGGGGATTGCGTACGCACGCACCAAGTTTTTGGCATCGCCGTTGTGGGGGATTGTTGAGTTTGGACAAACTACTGGATTGTCTTACTCCTTAGATGAGGTAATTTTCTTTTATTTTCACTTTCTTCTGTTTGGGTCTTTTATTTTATTTTCTTCTTAATTTTCAAAAAATTCTAAAATCTTCTTCAAAAATATTTTTCTTTTTTTTTTGTTTAATTTTTGTTCTTGGTATTGAGTCTTGTGTTCTTGTTGAGTCTTTTTTTTCTTTCTTCTCTAATTTTCGAAAATATTAAATACCTTTTAAACACGTTAAATTTCAAGCTCAATTGGCTAAAACCCAGACATATGCTCTTGGTTGATTGTCTTTGAGCCAATTTATTTTTAGTTTTTTAAAAATTTTAAGTTTGGTTTTCTTGTTGTGTTCTTGAGTCTTTGAGTCTTCTTCCTTGTATTCTTGTTAACATTCAAAGTGTTCTTGAGTCTTGTACTTGTTTTAATCTTAAAATTTTTAAGTTTGGTGTCCCCTTGTATTTCCCTCCAAATTTTAAAAAATTTGGATGCACCGGATCTAAAAATTTTAAGTTTGGTGTCTTTTACTTGTTTTTCTCTCTCTTCGTTAATTTCAAAAAATCAAAAAAATATCTTCTCTAACTAATTTTTCTCATAAATTTCGAAAATAACAAATAAAATTCAGATTTTGAATTTTAATATAACTTAGTTGTCAATTTTTCAAAAATCAAATCTTTTCAAAATTAAAAAACTTATCTTTTTCAAAAATCCTATCTTTTTCATATCTTTTTCAAATTTTAAAACTTCAAAATCTTATCTTTTTCAAATTTCAAATTTTGATTTCAAATCTTTTCTTATCTCATCTTTTATTTTTATTTTTTATTTTTACTTTTATCTTTTCTAAATATCTCTATCTTCTCTCTCATATTTTTTTTCAAAACCAGCTAACTAACTCTCTTTTCTTTTAAATTTTCGAAAACTAACTTTCATTTTCTCTCTCTTCTTTTTCAAAACCACCTAACTAACTCTTCTCTTCCTTAATTTTCGAAAATAATATCTTCTTTTCTCTCTCTTCCTTCTCAAAATTACCTAACTAACTCTCTTCTCTATTAATTTTTGGAAATTTCTCTTTCTTCTCCTTCTTCTATTTTCAAAAATTTAACATTTAAATTTTAAATTCTTTTTTTAAATCATTAATATAATTTTTGAAAATTTAATTTAAATAATCAATTAAATAAAAAAAGATATTTTAATTTTAATTCACCTCTATCTTCTTCCTTCTTCATCTTCTACATTTCTTAATCATGAATCCAAGTGGGAATGCAGAGTTCAAGAGAACTCTGGAATCTTATACAATTTCCACCGCTGACTTCCATGGGAGAAGTATCAACATATCTCAAATCAGAGCTAGTAGCTGTGAATTGAACCCTCAACTGATTACTCTGTTGTAGTAGAACTGTCAGTATTTTGTGCTTCCTCAAGAAAAACCTACCGAATTTCTTGCAGATTTCTTAAGAATTGCTAACACAGTACACAGTGAGGGAGTAGACCAAGAGGTCTACAGGTTACTACTATTTCCATTTGCTTTAAAGGATCAAGCAAAAAGGTGGTTGGATAACAAAACTAAAGATAGTTTAAAAACTTGGAAACAGTTAGTGGACAAGTTTTTAAACCATTACTTTCCCGCTAAAAAGATGACTCAGCTAAGGCTAGACATCCATGGCTTCAAACAAGGAGACAGTGAATCTCTTTATGATGTCTGGGAAAGGTATAAGAGGATGCTAAGAAAATGTCTGATGAGCGAATAATTTGGCATTGTTTTTACATAGTTTTTAGTATATTTTAATTAATTTTTATTAGTTTTTATTCAAAAATTACATTTCTGGACTTTACTATGAGTTTGTGTGTTTTTCTATGATTTCAGGTATTTTTTGACTGAAATTGAGGGACCTGAGCAAAAATCTTATTCAGAGGCTGAAAAAGGACTGCAGATGCTGTTGGATTCTGACCTCCCTGCACTCGAAGTGGATTTTCTGGAGCTACAGAAGCCCAATTGGCACGCTCTTAATTGCGTTGGAAAGTAGATATCCTTGGCTTTCTAGAAATATATAATAGTCCATACTTTGCCTGAGATTTGATGGCCCAAATTGGTATTCAAAATCAGCCTAAAACATCTTGGCGTAAAACGCCGAAACTGGCACCAGAATTGGAGTTAAACACCCAAACTAGCACCAAAGCTGGCGTTTAACTCCAGGAATAGCCTAAGCACAAAACGGTTTCAATGCTCAGCCCAAGCACACACCAAGTGGGCCCCAGAAGTAGATTTCTGCACTTAGCTACTCATTTTCTGTAACTCTAGGTTACTAACTTAGTATAAAAACTACTTTTAGAGATTTATTTTATATCATCTTTGATCAGTTTTATGCTATCAGAGACCATTTTGTACACATTTGGAGGCTGGGCTCACGGCCATGCCTAGACCTTTCACTTATGTATTTTCTACGATGGAGTTTCTACACCCCATAGATTAAGGTGTGGAGCTCTGCTGTTCTTCATGAATTAATGCAATTACTACTGTTTTTCTATTCAATTTACGGCTACTTCTTCTCCAAGATATACTCTCGCACTTCCACCTGATGAATGTGATGATCCGTGATACTCATCATCATTCTCACTTATGAACACGTGCCTGACAACCACTTCCGTTCTACCTGCAATAGCTTGAGTGTGTATCTCTTGGCCTCCTGGTTCACGACGCATGATTGCCTCTCCTGACAACAGAGCATTCCATTCCGTGTGATCAGTGTCTTCGTGGTATAGGCTAGAACCATTGGCAGTATTCCTGAAATCCGGAAAGTCTAAACCTTGTCTGTGGTATTCCGAGTAGGATCTGGGAAGGGATGACTGTGACGAGCTTCAAACTTGCGAATGTTGGGCGCAGTGACTGTGTGCAAAAGGACAATGGTCCTATTCCGACGCTAGCGGGAACCGACAGATGATTAGCCGTGCGGTGACAGCGCATATGGATTTGTTTTCATCCGAGAGGATCATACAGCTTGCCATGGAAGGAGGTAATGCATGGTTGGAAGAAGGCAGTAGGAAAGCAGAAGTTTAGAAGCAACAAAGCATCTCCAGACGCTTATCTGAAATTCCCACCAATGAATTACATAAGTATCTCTATCTTATTTTATATTTTATTTATATTTTAATTGTCAAAACCTCTTAACCATTTGAATCTCCCTGACTGAGATTTACAAGGATGACCATAGCTTGCTTCAAGCCAACAATCTCTGTGGGATCGACCCTTACTTACGTAAGGTTTATTACTTGGATGACCCAGTAAACATGCTGGTCAGTAACACGGAATTGTGAAGAAGTCTTGAGATCACGTTCTCCCAAACCACATTTTTGGCACTATAGCCAGGGAATGAATAATCACGATTTCACGTACCATATTTTTGGCGCCGTTGCTGGGGATTGTTCGAGTTTGGACAACTGACGGTTCATCTTGTTGCTCAGATTAGGTAATTTGATTTTAATTTTAAGCTTTTTATTTTCAAAAAATTCAAAAAAAATAAAAAAATAATATATATTTTATTTTATTCTTCAGAATTTTTAAGAATGATTTCTATAGTTTCATCATGATCTGTTGAAGCCTTGATGGCTGTCAAGCCATGTCTAAATTCGTTTGGACAGAGGCTTCTACTTATCATTGCAGGAGCTTTTTGATTTCCATCAATATGGCTGTTGTATATAATGCTCTACTGAAGCTTGGCTGGCCATTGGCCATGTCTAATCTTTTGGACCGAAGCTTTCACATAAAGCTTGGCTAGCTATTAAGCCATGTCTAAATTTTTGGACCGGAGCTTTAGACTAACATTGCATGATTCTTGGAATTCTTATTAAAAATTTTGAATCTTTTTATTTTCTTTGTCCAAATGAATTTTTGAAAAATTACAAAAAAAAAATTTAATAAAATCATAAAAACTAAAAAAAATTTTGTTTCCTGTTTGAGTCTTGTATCAAGTTTTAAGTTTGGTGTCAATTGCATGTTCTAAATTTTCTTAAAATTTTCGAAAAATCATGCATGTGTTCTTCATTGATCTTCAAGTTGTTCTTGATGATTATCTTTGTTTGATCTTTACATTTTCTTGTTTTGCGTCTTTTCTTGTTTTTCATATGCATTCTTGAATTATTAATGTCTATAGATTAAAAATTTCTAAGTTTGGTGTCTTGCATGTTTTTCTTTTCTTAAAATTTTTCAAAAACATGTTCTTGGTGTTCATCATGATCTTCAAAGTGTTCTTGGTGCTCATCTTGACATTCAAAGTGTTCTTGCATGCATTAGTTGTTTTGATTTTAATTTCTTATGTCTTGTGTCATTTTTATGTTTTTCTCTTTCCTCATTAATTTCAAAAATCAAAAAAATATCTTTCCCTTTATTTTGCTCATAATTTTCAAAATTTTGAATTGATTTGGTCAAAAATTTTTAAAATTTAGTTGTTTCTTGTTAGTCAAGTCAAAATTTCAAATTAAAAATTCTATCTTTTTCAAAAATCAAATCTTTTTTCATTTTTTTTATTTTCAAAAATTTTCAAAATTGATTTTCAAAATCTTTTTCTTATTTTTATTTCATATTTTCGAAATTAATGCTAACATTTAATGTTTAGATTCAAATATTTTCAAGTTGTTACTTGCCTATTAAGAAAGGATCAATCTTTAAATTCTAGAATCATATATTTTAGTTTCTTGTTAGTAAAGTAATCAACTTTAATTTTTAAAATCAAATCTTTTTAATTTCCTTTTCCAATCTTCATCAAAATAAATTTCAATCATATCTTTTTCAAAAACTTATTTTCAAAATCTTTTTCTAACTTCCTATCTTTTCAAAATTGATTTTCAAATCTTTTTCAATTAACTACTTGACTTTTTGTTTGATTTTAAAAGTTTTTTATTTCAATCATATCTTTTTCAAAACTACCTAACTACTTTTCTCTCTCCAATTTTTGAAAATCACTAACCACTTTTTTCAAAAATCCTTTTAATTAATTAATTTACTTAATTTTCAAATTTTATTTTATTTTTTCTCTTAATTTTTGAATTCTAACCAATAATTAAAATAAAAACAAAAATATTTTCCTTTTATTTTAATTTAAAATTTGAATTCGCTCTCTCTCTCTCATCTCTTTCTATTTATTTATTTATTTACTAACACATCTCTTCTTCTTATAATTCGAACCCTCTCTCCCTCTCTATGTTCAAATTCTTCATCTTCTCTCTTCTTCATTCTACTCTTCTATTCTTCTACTCACATAAAGGAATCTCTATACTGTGACATAGAGGATTTCTATTCTTTTCTGTTTTCTTCTTTTTCATATGAGCAGGAGCAAGGATAAGAACATTCTTGTTGAAGCTAATCTGGAACCTGAAAAGACTCTAAAGAGGAAGCTAAGAGAAGCTAAAGCACAATCCTAAATCCAACAACAATGGTGGAGATGCAAGGAAGATACTTGGTGACTTTATTGTACCCTCTTCTGACTTCTGTGGAAGGAGCATCTCAATTCCTGCAATTGGAGCAAACAACTTTGAGCTTAAGCCTCAATTAGTTTCTCTAATGCAACAGAATTGCAAGTTTCATGGACTTCCATTGGAAGATCCTCATCAGTTCTTAGCTGAATTCTTGCAAATCTATGACACTATTAAGACCAATGGGGTAAATTCTGAGGTCTACAGACTTATGCTTTTCCCCTTTGCTGTAAGAGACAGAGCTAGGACATGGTTGGACTCACAACCTAAAGATAGCCTGAACTCTTAGGAAAAATTGGTCAATGCTTTCTTGGTCAAATTCTTTTCACCTCAGAAGTTGAGCAAGCTTAGAGTGGAAGTCCAAACCTTCAGGCAGAAGGAAGGTGAATCCCTCTATGAAGCTTGGGAAAGATACAAGTAATTGATCAGAAGGTGTCCTTCTGACATGTTTTCAGAATGGAGCATCATATGTATATTCTATGATGGTCTGTCTGAATTGTCCAAAATATCATTGGACCACTCTGTTGGAGGATCTCTTCATCTAAAGAAGACGCCTGCAGAAGCCCAGGATCTCATTGAAATGGTTGCGAATAACCAGTTCATGTACACTTTTGAAAGGAATCCTGCAAATAATGGGACAACTCAGAAGAAAGGAGTTCTTGAGATTGATACTCTGAATGCCATATTGACTCAGAATAAAATATTGACTCAGCAAGTCAATATGATTTCTCAGAGTCTGTTTGGAATGCAAGCTGCATAAGGCAGTACTAAGGAAGCTTCCTCTGAAGAAGAAGCCTATGACCCTGAGAACCCTGGAATGGAAGAGGTGAATTACATGGGAGAATCCTATAGAAACACCTACAATCCTTCATGGAGGAATCATCCTAATCTCTCATGGAAGGATCAACAGAAGCCTAATCAAAGCTTCAATAGTAACAATGGTGGAAGAAACAGGTTTAGCAATAGCAAACCTTTTCCATCATCTTCTCAGCAATAGACAAAGAATTCTAAGCAGAGCCACTCTGGCTTAGCAACTGTAGTCTCTGATCTATCTAAGACCACTCTCAGTTTTATGACTGAAGCAAGGTCCTCCATTAAAAATTTGGAGGCACAAGTGGGTCAGCTGAGTAAGAAAGTTACTGAACTCCCTCCCAGTACTCTCCCAAGCAATACAGAAGAGAATCCAAAAAGAGAGTGCAAGGCCATAACTATAACTAACATGGCCAAACCTGGAGAGGAAGAAAAGGCAGTGATTTCCAATGAGGAAGACCTCAATGGACGTTCACTAGCCTCCAAGGAGTTCTCTAATGAGGAACCAAAGGAATCTGAGGCTCATATAGAGACCATAGAGATTCCACTAAACTTACTATTGCCAATCATGAGCTCTAATGAGTATTTTTCCTCTGAAGAGGATGAAGATATTATTGAAGAGCAAGTTGCTCAATATCTAGGAGCAATCATGAAGCTGAATGCCAAGTTAATTGGTAATGAGACTTGGTTGGATGAAACCCCATTGCTTATCAATGAACTGAATGATCTGGTTCAACTGAAATTACCTCAGAAGAAACAGGATCCTGGAAAGTTCTTAATACCTTGTATAGGCACCATGACTTTTAAGAAGGCTCTGTGTGACCTTGGGTCAAGTATAAACCTAATGGCCCTCTCTGTAATGGAAAAACTAGGAATCTTTGAGGTGCAAGCTGCAAGAATCTCACTAGAGATGGCACACAATTCAAGGAAACAGGCTTATGGACTTGTAGAGGATGTCTTAGTGAAGGTTGAAGGCTATTACATCCCTGCTGACTTTATAATCCTAGAGACTGGAAAGGATGAAGATGAATCCATCATCCTTGGAAAACTCTTCCTAGCCACAGCAAGAGCTGTGATTGATGTGGACAGAGCAGAGTTAGTCCTTCAAGTGAATGAGGACTACCGTGTGTTTAAGACTCAAGGATCTTCTTCTGTAACCATGGAGAGGAAGCATGAAAAGCTTCTCTCAATACAGAGTCAAACAGAGCCCCCACACTCAACTTCTAAGTTTAGTGTTGGGAGGCCAACATCAAACTCTGAGTCTCTGTGAAATTCTCTAAGAGCTTTACTGTCAAGATATTGACATTAAATAAGCGCTTATTGGGAGGCAACCCAATATTTTTTAATTATATTTATTTATTTTCCATTGTTATTTTATGTTTTCTTTAGGTTGATGATCATGTAAAGTCACAAAAACAATTGAAAAATCAAAAACTGAATGAAAAATAGCATTAAAAACAGCACACCCTGGAGGACAGGCTTACTGGCGTTTAAACGCCAGTAAGGATAGCAGAATGGGCAGCACTCTGGGCGTTTAACGCCAGAAAGGGCTGTCTGGCACATACTGGCGTTAAACGCCAGAAATGGGCAACAGAGTGGCATTTAACGGCAGGAAAGGTAGCAGAGGTGGCGTTAAACGCCAGAATTAGCACAGAATGGGCGTTTGAACACCAGAATGGTGCAGGGATTCGAATTCTTTGACACCTCAGGATCTGTGGATCCCACAGGATCCCCACTACCCCACTTCTTCTTCTCTCCTCTTCACACCTTTCCATAACACTCTTCCGCATACACCCTTGACCAATTGCCTCAATACCTCTTTCCCAAACACCATTCACCTATCAAACCTTACCCTCTTCTCCATACTCTCTTCACCACTCACATCCATCCATCATAAAACCCCACCTACCTCACCATTCAAATTCAAACCATTTCCCTCCCAAACCCTCCCCTTCATGACCGAACCCCCCCTCTCTTACCCTATAAATACCCCTCCTCACTACCTTCAATTTCACACAACATACACACTACAACCCACCTTGGCCGAACCTACACCAACCCTCCATCTCCTCCATTTCTTCTTCTCCTACTCTTTTCTTTCTTCTTTTGCTCGAGGACGAGCAAATCTTCTAAGTTTGGTGTAGGAAAAGCTAAAGCATTTTGTTTCTCTATAACCACTAATGGCACCTAAGGCCGGAGAAACCTCTAGAAAGAGAAAAGGGAAGGCAATTGCTTCTACCTCTGAGTCATGGGAGATGGAGAGATTCATCTCAAAGGTCCATCAAGACCACTTCTATGAAGTTGTGGCCAAGAAAAAGGTAATCCCCGAGGTCCCTTTCAAGCTCAAAAAGAGCGAATATCCGGAGATCCGACATGAAGTTCAGAGAAGAGGTTAGGAAATCCTCACCAACCCCATTCAACAAGTCGGGATCTTAATGGTTCAAGAGTTCTATGTCAATGCATGGATCACTAAGAACCATGACCAAAGTGTGAACCCGAACCCAAAGAATTGGCTCACAATGGTTTGGGGGAAATACTTGGATTTTAGTCCGGAAAATGTGAGGCTAGCATTCAACTTGCCAATGATGCAAGGAAATCCTCACCCTTTCACTAGAAGGGTCAACTTTGATCAAAGGTTGGACCAAGTCCTTAGGGACATTTGTGTGGAAGGCGCTCAATGGAAGAGAGATTCAAGGGGCAAGCCGGTTCAACTAAGAAGGCTTGACCTCAAACCCGTGGCTAGAGGATGGTTGGAGTTTATCCAACGCTCTATAATTCCTACTAGCAACCAGTCTGAAGTTACAATAGACCGGGCTATCATGATCCATAGTATCATGAATGGAGAAAAAGTAGAAGTTCATGAGATCATATCTCTAGAAGTCTACAAGGTTGTGGATAAGCCCTCTACTTTGGCAAGATTAGCCTTCCCTCATCTCATTTGTCATCTATGCAATTCAGTTGGAGTTGTCATAGAGGAAAACACCCTCATTGAAGAGGATAAGCCCATCACTAAGAAAAGGATGGACCAAACAAGAGAGCCCACTCATGGACCTCAACAAGAGCATGAGAAAATTCCTCATCATGAAATCCCTGAGATGCCTCAAAGGATGCACTTTCCTCCACAAAATTATTGGGAGCAAATCGAAACCTCCCTAGGAGAATTAAGTTCCAACATGGGACAACTAAGGGTGGAACACCAAGAGCATTCAATCCTCCTCCATGAAATTAGAGAAGACCAAAGAGCCATGAGGGAGGAGCAACAAAGGCAAGGAAGAGATATTGAGGAGCTCAAGCACTCCATAAGATCTTCAAGAGGAAGAACTAGCCGCCATCACTAAGGTGGACCCGTTCTTTAATTTCCTTGTTCTTATTTTTCTGTTTTTCATTTCCTATGCCCTATGTTTTATTTATGTTTATGTCTTAATTACATGATCATTAGTGTCTAGTGTCTATGTCTTAAAGCTATGAATGTCCTATGAATCCATCATCTTTCTTAAATAAAAAATGTTTTTAATTGAAAAAGAACAAGAAGTACATGGTTTCGAATTCTATCTTGAAATTAGTTTAATTATTTTGAGGTGGTGACAATACCTTTTGTTTTCTGAATGAATGCTTGAACAGTGCATATTTTTTGAATTTGTTGTTTATGAATGTTAAAATTGTTGGCTCTTGAAAGAATAATGAAAAAGGAAAAATGTTATTGGTAATCTGAAAAATCATAAAATTGATTCTTGAAGCAAGAAAAAGCAGTGAATAGACAAAGCTTGCGACAAAAAAAGAAAAAAAAGTGGCGAAAAAATAAAGAAAAAAAGAAAGAAAAAGAAAAAGCAAGCAGAAAAAGCCAATAGCCCTTTAAACCAAAAGGCAAGGGTAAAAAGGATCCAAGGCTTTGAGCATTAATGGATAGGAGGGCCCAAAGGAATAAAATCCTAGCCTAAGCGGCTGAACCAAGCTGTCCCTAACAATGTGCTTGTGGCGTGAAGGTGTCAAGTGAAAAGCTTGAGACTGAGCGGTTAAAGTCGTGGTCCAAAGCAAAAAGAGTGTGCTTAAGAGCTCTGGACACCTCTAATTGGGGACTCTAGCAAAGCTGAGTCAAAATCTGAAAAGGTCCACCCAGTTATGTGTCACGGCCAAGACTCATAAAGTAGCTGTGTTCAAGAATCAACACACTGAACTAGGAGAATCAATAACACTATCTGAATTCTGAGTTCCTATAGAAGCCAATCATTCTGAACTTCAAAGGATAAAGTGAGATGCCAAAACTGTTCAGAACCAAAAAGGCTACAAGTCCCGCTCATCTAATTGAAGCTAATCTTCATTGATAAGTTTGGAATTCATTGTATATTCTCTTCTTTTTATCCTATTTTGTTTTCATTTACTTGGGAACAAGCAGTAATTTAAGTTTGGTTTTGTGATGAGCGGATAATTTATACCCTTTTTGGCATTATTTTTACATAAATTTTAGTATGTTTTAATTACTTTTTATTATATTTTTATTAGTTTTTATTCAAAAATCACATTTCTGGACTTTACTATGAGTTTGTGTATTTTTCTGTGATTTCAGGTATTTTCTGGCTTAAATTGAGGGACCTGAGCAAAAATCTGATTCAGAGGCTGAAAAAGGACTGCAGATGCTGTTGGATTCTGACCTCCCTGCACTCGAAGTGGATGTTTTGGAGCTACAGAAACCCAATTGGTGCGTTCTTAATTGCGTTAGAAAGTAGACATCCTAGGCTTTCCAGAAATATATAATAGTCTATACTTTATTTGAGATTTGATGGCCTAAACTGGCGTTAAAAATCAGCCTAAAATATCTTGGCGTAAAACGCCCAAACTGGCACCAGAATTGGAGTTAAATGCCCAAACTAGCACCAAAGCTGGCGTTTAACTCCAGGAACAGCCTAAGCACGAAAAAGTTTCAATGCTCAGCCCAAGCACACACGAAGTGGGCCCCGAAAGTAGATTTCTGTACTATCTGCACTTAGTTACTCATTTTCTGTAACCCTAGGTTACTAACTTAGTATAAAACCTACTTTTAGAGATTTATTTTATATCATCTTTGATCATTTTTATGCTATCAGAGACCATTTTGTACACATCTGAAGGCTGGCCTCACGGCCATGCCTAGACCTTTCACTTATGTATTTTCTACGGTGGATTTTCTACACCCCATAGATTAAGGTGTGGAGCTCTGCTGTTCTTCATGAGTTAATGCAATTACTACTATTTTTCTATTCAATTTACGCCTACTTCTTCTCCAAGATATACTCTCGCACTTCAACCTGATGAATGTGATGATCCATGACACTCATCATCATTCTCACTTATGAACCCGAGCCTGACAACCACTTCCGTTCTACCTGTAATAGCTTGAGTGTGTATCTCTTGGCCTCCTGGTTCACGACGCATGATTGCCTCTTCTGACAACAGAGCATTCCATTCCGTGAGATCAGAGTCTTCGTGGTATAGGCTAGAACCATTGGCAGCATTCCTGAGATCCGAAAAGTCTAAACCTTATCTGTGGAATTCTAAGTAGGATCTGGGAAGGGATGACTGTGACGAGCTTCAAACTTGCGAATGTTGGGCGCAGTGACAGTGTGCAAAAGGACAATGGTCCTATTCTGACGCTAGCAGGAACCGACAGATAATTAGTCGTGAAGTGACAATGATAAACCACTATTTCATGGTTTATCTTGTGCTCAATTGAGTGATTTTTATCAACTCTTTACCCACTTATAAATATTATTTGCATGAGTTTACATTCTCCTTCCTGATTTTGTGCTATGATTGAAAACATGCTTCTTTGGTCTTAATTTTGATATGTTTAACCCTCTCTTATTACCATTAGATGCCTTGATATGTGTGTTAAGTGATTTCAGAGATTACAGGGCAGGAATGGCTTGGAGGATGGAAAGGAAGCATGCAAAAGTAGGAGGAATAGAAGAAGTTGAAGGAACTGCAAAGCTGTCAGCCTGACTCTCTCGCACTAAAACGGTCATAACTTGAGCTACAGAGGTCCAAATGATGCGGTTCTAATTGCGTTGGAAAGCTAACGTCCGGGTCTTTGATTTGATATATAATATGTCATAGTTGCCCGGACGCGTCGCAGTGGCGAAAATCAGCGTGGCAGATTTCTTCTCCAGCGATTTCTGGGCTGTTTTCGACCCAGTTTTCGGCCCAGAAAACACAAATTAGAGGCTATAAAGTGGGGGAATCCATTCATTCATGATCATAAGCTCATAATTCATAATTTTAGTTTTAGATGTAGTTTTTAGAGAGAGAGGTTCTCTCCTCTCTCTTAGGATTAGGATTTAGGATTTTTATTATGTTTATGCTATGATCTCTTCATTCCAGGTTCTATGTTCCTTCAATATTTAAATTCTACTTTTATTTACTCTAATACTTTTATTTGTATTTGAATTATGTTGCCCAATTGACTTATGAATCTTTCCATGTTAAAGTTGAATTTATGTTTAGACGTAATTTGATGTGTTTCAGATTTATGAATGCTTTTAATTTAATTTAGAATTTTCCTTTTTGGCTTTGGTTGAGTCATTGGAGACACTTGAGTTATCAAACCCATTGTTGATTAAAAATTGGAATTCTTCAAGAATTAATTCGAGTTCCACTAACTCTAGCCTTTCCCAAGGAAAGACTAGGACCTGAGGAATCAAAATTAATTCATCCACTTAACTTACCTTCATAGTTAAAGGTTAACAAAGTGGGAGAAAAATCCAATTATCATCACAATTGATAAGGATAACTAGGATAGGACTTCCAGTTCTTATACCTTGCCAAGAGATTTTATTATCGTTAATTTATTTTAGTTGTCATTTAAATTACCTGTCTCTTATTTCAAAAACCCCTAACTTACAAAACTCATAACCAATAATAAGAACATACTTCCCTACAATTCCTTGAGAAGACGACCCGAGGTTTAAATACTTTGGTTATAAATTTTAAAGAGGTTTGTTACTTGTGACAACCAAAACTTTTGTACGAAAGGATTTTTGTTAGTTTAAGAAACTATACTTACAACGCGATTATATTTGTGAATTTCTTTACTAGCAGAAATCTAATCGTCAGACAGCGCATATGGATTTGTTTTCATCCGAGAGGATCATACAGCTTGCCATGGAAAGAGGTAACGCATGGTTGGAAGAAGGCAGTAGAAAAGCAGAAGTTAGAAGCAACAAAGCATCTACAAACGCTTATCTGAAATTCCCACCAATGAATTACATAAGTATCTCTATCTTATTTTATATTTTACTTATATTTTAATTGTCAAAACTTCTTAACCATTTGAATCCGCCTGACTGAGATTTACAAGGATGACCATAGCTTGCTTCAAGTCGACAGTCTTCGTGGGATCGACCCTTACTCACGTAAGGTTTATACTTGGACGACCCAGTGCACCTGCTGGTCAGTTACACGGAATTGTGAAGAAGTCTTGAGATCACATTCTCCCATACCACGCTTTTGGCACTATAGCCAGGGAATGAATAATCACGATTTCGTGTACTAATGTCCCACTGAAATATTTTCAGAATGGGTATAGTTAGACATCTTCTACTATGGGCTTTTAGACACAGACAGAATGTCTTTGGACCACTCTGCTGGTGGTTCCACACACATGAAAAAGACCATAGGAGAGGCTCAAGAGCTCATTGAGACAGTTGCCACTAATCAACATCTGTAATCATCTCCTGAGACCTCTATAAAGGAGAGGTTAAGGCGGTAGTTGCTGAACCGAACCCTCCAGAGTAGGATAGCCCATTGACTCAGCAACTTCACGCCCTTGCCTAGCAAATATTGGAACTGCAAGAGGCTCTGAGATAAACTCAGGCTTCTAACAGAAATATAGAAGCCCAGTTGAGTCAAACAAGGCAACAGTTATCTAAGCAGATAACAGATGAATGCCAGGCTATCCAACTGGGGAGTGGAAAAACCTTAAACACTCAACCTCAGTATAATAAAAACAAACAGCCTATAGAGGATAACCAGAAAGGTAGTGCTCCTGGTATTGAATGCCAGAAATGGGCAGAGACTGGGCGTTCAAACGCCCAGGAAGGTAACCCTACTGGCATAGAACGCCAAGAAAGAGGAGAGATTGGGCACCCAAATGCCCAAGGGGACAGCAGCACAGGAGTTGAATGCCTGATAAACCACTATTTTATGGTTTATCTTGAGCTAAATTGAGTGGATTTTATTAATTATTTCCACACTTATTCATACAAACTGCATGCTTTTACAAATCCTTCTTAATTATGTTCCATGATTGAAAACTTGCTTCCTAAGCCTTTAAATTATCAATTTTTAATTCTCCTTTATTACCATTCGATGTCGTGATGTGTTTGTGAAGTGTTTTCAGGTTTAGAGGGCATGGATGGCTCAAAAGGTGAAGAGGAAGCATGTCAAAGTGGAAAGAACACAAGAAACTAAGGAGCTGACCAACGAGGATCGACGTGCACGCATGGCTTACACATGCGCTTGACTTGGAGCATTTCACAGCGACGAGTACGCGTCAGAGTGTGCTTGACTTGGAGCATTTCACAGCGATGCATACGCGTGACTGATGTGTACGCGTGACGAGCGCAGAAGACCAACGACGCATACGCGTGGCCGACACGTACGCGTGACAGAGCGACGTGTTGCATTAATCAGAACTCGCAGGGGGCAATTTTGGGCTGATTTTGGACCCAATTTCAAGCCCAAAAACACAGACTAGAGGCAAGGGTGTAGCAGAGAGTCTGGAGAGACTTCACTTTTACTTTCAGTTTAGTTTCCATTACCTGTTTAATTTCTTTTGATTGATTATCAGTGCCAATTTTGATTTTACTAATTTATTCTTAATTACGATGTCTCCTATTTATTCTTATTCAATATTATGGGAATATGGCATTCATGTTATGATTTAAAGCTCTCAACTTGGCTTGGGAGTTGATTAATTGGAACCCCTTGAGTTGGAATACTCAAGTATTAATCTGTAATTGAAAATTGCTGGCTAAACCAATTTTCACTAACTCTAATCCCTCTCTGTGAGTGATCAGGACCTGTGAATCAGGGTTAGTATTACTTACTTGACTTTCCTTTATTAGTTAGAGGATAACTAAGTGGAAGCAACAACCCTTTACTATTATTCTTGAGAAATTCAACAAGGATAGAAATTCCGATTAATCTTCTCCTAGCAAAGGCCTTTTATTTCAATTATATAACATCTCTTATTGCTACTTATTACGTTAATTTTCCAATTATTTATTTTTCTCAGTCTTAATTCTAAAAATTTCTTAGAAAATTCCTAATCAATAATTTACACCTCTGTGTCAACTCTTTGGGAAATGACCTAGGAATTATACTCCCAGTTATTATTCTTAATTGTGACATCTTTTAAATTGATAGTGGGAATTTCGTCGATTAGGAGCTGTACTTGCAACGCTATTTTTAATAAGAAATTTCTTAACCGACATTTTTCCACCCATCAATGCCCATGCAAGGGAGGCCAGTTGTTCATTGATGACAACCCTCCTAAGCAAGCTAGTGACACCTCTTCCAACTCACATGGCATTCGGCCTCCTTCAACAAAGGTTGAGGAGTACAAGGCTAAAATGCCATTTCCTCAGAAACTCTATCAAGAGGAAAGGGATAAATAGTTTGCCCGCTTTGCAGAGTATCTCAGAAAATTAGAGATAAAAATCCCTTTCACAGAAGATCTTGAACATATACCTTCTTATGAAAAGTTCATAAAGGACATTCTAAGTCATAAGAAGGATTAGAGAGAGACACAAACAGTCCTCCTCACTGACGAACGCAGTGCAATCATTCAGAACAGCTTGCTAGAGAAGCTTAAAGATCCTAGAAACTTTATGATACTGTGCACTCTAGGTGATGCTTGTACAAGGACAGCTCTATGTGATCTTGGAGCAACCATCAACCTAATACCTGTTTCTTTGATAAAGAAGCTCTGTCTGACTGAGGAAGGCAAACCAACCCGCATGTGCCTTCAACTTGTTGATGGGTCTATTAAGATACCATCAGGAGTAATAGAGGACATGTCAAGGTTGGGCCTTTTGCCTTTCCCACTGATTTTGTGGAATCGGACATAGAAGGATACAATAGTACATCTCTCATCCTAGGAAGACCTTTCATAGTCACAAGATGAACCCTCATTGATGTTGAAAAAGGAGAAGTAACCCTAAGAGTCAATGAGAAGAAGTTCGTACTGAATGCTGTAAAGGCTATGTAGCATCCAGACATCCCTGAGGAATGTCTGAGCATTGACTTCATTGTTTCCCTGGTGGAAGAAGTCAACATGGCCGAAAGCTCCAAAGATAGGCTTGATGACATCCTCAATGATACTCAGCCTAATTCAGAGGAACTTCTGGAAACCTCTGAGAAAAAGGAGAAGCCTCCTAAGCTTCAGCTTATGCCATTACCCCCTCCTTGAAATATGCATTTCTAGGAGAGGGAGATATCTATACTGTGATCATAAGCTCTACATTAGAGCCACAGGAAGAAGAAGCACTAGTTCAGGTGCTTAAAACCTATAGAACCGCCCTTGGATGGTCTATCAGTGACCTTAAGGGCATTAGCCCTGCCTGATACATGCATAAAATCCTTCTGGAAGATAATGCCAAACCAGTGGTGCAACCACAGAGGCGTTTAAACCCAGCCATGAAGGAATTAGTACAGAAGGAGGAAACTAAACTCTTTGAAGCTGGGATTATTTATCCCATTTCTAACAGCCCATGGGTGAGCCCTGTCTAGGTTGTTCCTAAGAAGGGTGGAATGACTGTGGTTCACAATGACAAGAATGAACTGATCCTAAAAAGGACAGTTACAGGGTGGCGTATGTGCATTGATTACAGAAAACTCAATGATGCCACCAGAAAAGATCACTTTCCTTTACCCTTCATTGACCAAATGCTAGAAAGACTAGCGGGTCACGCTTTTTATTATTTTCTGGATGGATATTTCGGATACAATCAAATAGCAGTAGATCCACAAGATCAAGAAAAAACGGCATTCACATGTCCTTCGGGTGTATTCGCTATAGATGAATGCCATTTGGCCTGTGCAATGCACCTGCCACATTTCAGAGATGCATGTTATCCATCTTCTCTGACATGGTAGAGAAGTTCCTTAAGGTATTCATGGATGATTTCTCTATCTTTGGAGACTCATTTGACTCCTGTCTTGATCATCTAACACTGTTCCTAAAAATATGCCAAGAAACAAACCTAGTTCTAAACTGGGAGAAATGCCACTTCATGGTAACGGAGGGCATTGTTCTTGGGCATCGGATCTCAAACAAAAGGATAGAAGTGGATCAAGTTAAGGTGGAAATGATTAAACGCTTGCCTCCACCTACTTGTGTTAAGGCTATCAGAAGCTTCCTAGAACATGCAGGCTTCTACAGGCGGTTCATAAAAGATTTTTCTGAAATTGACAAACCCCTGTGCAATCTCTTGGCCATTGATGTTCCATTCATCTTTGACCAAAAATGTCTGCATGCCTTTGAAACTCTGAAGGCTAAGCTTGTCAGTGCTCCTATCATCTCTGCACCCAACTGGGACCTGCTATTTGAGCTAATGTGTGATGCAAGTGATCATGCAATTGGCGCAGTCCTAGGTCAGAGACATTACAAGCTTTTACATGTCATTTACTATGCTAGTCGCGTATTAAATGATGCGCAGAAAAATCACACTACTGCAGAAAAGGAGCTACTTGTAGTGGTTTATGCCATTGACAAGTTTAGATCCTACCTAGTAGGATCTATGGTCATTATTTATACTGACCACGCTGCTCTAAAATATCTACTCACTAAGCAGGATTCTAAACCCAGGCTCATAAGATGGGTATTACTCTTGCAAGAGTTTGATATAGACATTAGAGACAGAAAAGGGACAGAGAATAAGGTAGCTGACCACCTGTCTTGGATTGAGCCAGTAGCAGGGGTGTCTTCTCCCTCTACTGCCATATCCGAATCCTTTCCAGATAAGTAACTTTATGCCATCCAGATAGTACCTTGCTCTGCAGACATTGCAAACTACAAGGCTCGAAGCATGAATTGACCTAGCGACATGAACCTCGTGTGAGGTGCACTAGCCCTTCCCCAAAACAAAAAAAGAATGCCGCTATCATGCGCGAAGCGAAGCTTGATAGGAGCCCGAGAGAATAGAGCAAACTCGACGTCACAAAACCAGGGATAGATCGATCAAGGGAGCAACTCGAGATAGATGCATGATTCTTTCGGTTCATTCCCAAAGAGTTTTCTAGGTAGCAAGCCCAAAAACTCATGCATGATGCAAAATACTACCTTTGGGATGAACCATATCTCTTTAAGAGATGCTCGGATGGAATAATCTAACGCTGTGTGTCTGAAGAAGAGGCACGGAGAATTCTATGGCATTGCCATAACTCTGACTATAGAGGACACTTTGGAGGTGAGCGAACAACCACTAAAGTACTCCAAAGTGACTTTTACTGGTCTGCTCTCTTTAAAGATTCTAGAGAGTTTGTCCATAACTGTAATAGTTACCAGCGGGCTGGTAACCTTCCACATGGTCACAGCATGCCTCAACAAGGAATCCTAGAGATTGAGTTGTTTGACATATGGGGGATAGATTTCATGGGGCCGTTCTCGCCTTCATACTCAAATACCTACATCCTTGTGGTAGTAGACTACGTGTCTAAATGGGTTAAAGCAATAGCAACACCTACTAAAGACACTAAAGTAGTAATGAAGTTCCTCCAATAGAATATTTTCTGTAGGTTTGGTGTCCCCAGGACACTAATCAGTGATGGACGAGCTCATTTCTGCAACAGACAGCTGGACTCTGTCTTAAACTGATACAGAGTTCGCCATAAAGTAGCAACATCGTATCATCCCCAAACTAATGGGCAAGCTGAAGTCTCAAATAGAGAACTGTGAATCCTAGAGAGGACAGTAAGTGCCTCTAGAAAGGATTGGGCTAGAAAGCTTGATGATGCTCTGTGGGCATACAGAACAGCTTTCAAAACCCCCATTGGAACTTCACCATATCAATTAGTATATGGGAAGTCCTGTCATTCGCCAGTGGAACTAGAACACAAAGCCTATTGGGCTACTAGATTCCTCAACCTTGATGCCAAAGCAGCAGGGGAGAAATGGCTACTCCAACTGAATGAGTTGGATGAATTCCGGTTAGATGCATTTGAAATGCAAAAATCTATAAGAAAAAGACAAAGAGGTGGCATGACAGGAAGTTAGCTACCAGGGTCTTTGATCCAGGACAGAAGGTCCTGCTCTTCAACTCAAGACTCAAACTGTTCCCTGGGAAACTCAAATCCCATTGGACAGGACCATTTGTGATTACTAAGGTATCACCATACAGGCATATAGAGCTTCAAGGTAAAGAAACCAGGTTCACTGTTAATGGACAGAGGATTAAGCATTACCTTGAAGGAGATATAGAGCCAGGAGGCTCAACACTGTTACTAAGTTAAGAACAGTGAAGTCCAGCTAAAGACATTAAAGAAGCGCTTGTTGGGAGGTAACCCAACTTTACTCAACTATTTATTTTCTTTTTTTTTCCTTTCAGTTGTTAGAGTCATGATCATGTGCATCAGTCAAGAGACAGATTTCACAGCAGTGAAAACAGAACACTCCGCTTGTTGAACTCCAGCCAGGGAGCAGCCCCTGGCCGTTCAAATGCCAGTGCAGAAAAGTAGGGAATCTGGAATTTCCTAGCCTCTCAGGACCAAGAGGTCCGACAGAAGCTCCACCTATCCCACCTTCTTCTGTGATCATATTTGCTCGACGGCGAGCAAAACTCTTAAGTTTGGTATTGCCAAAGCTTTGCTTTGTGACTTCTACCACTCTTAAGTATAGAAGAAGAGGATGGAGCAAACTAGGAAGCATGCACATGAGCCTGTGCAGCCGCCTCAACAAAGACAAAGGAGTGACATAGAAGAGATCAAGCACTACATGGGACCCTCGTGGAGGAGCACTGGCCACCATCATTCAGGTGGATTCATGTTCTTTTACTGCTTTTCTGTTATTTTTTTATTTTTTGTGTGTTTGTTTATTTCTTCTCTTGTTCTAGTTGTATAATCATTTGCATTTGATGTCTTTAAGTTGTAAAATGTTCCATATATCTCTCACCTTTCTTAAATAAAAAAGTTTTTAATTGAAAAGAATTGAGAGATGCATGAATTTCAAGTCAAAAATAGGATTAGTTTAATTAGTTTGATGTGGTGTCATTTGCTTTTGTTTTCTGAATGTATGAATTAAATAGAGCATATTTGAAGTTGAAATTTATGAATGTTGGCTCTTGAAAGAATAAGGAAAAAGGAAAAATATTATTGATAATCTGAAAAATCTGAAAATTGATTCTTTGAGTAAGAAAAAGCAGCAAAAGAAAAAGCATGTTGCAAAAGAAAAAAATATATATGCATGCAAAGGAAAGAAAAAAAGAAAAAGAAAAAATAATAATAAAAAGCAAAAAAATCTATTACTGCCAAAAAATGTAGAAAAAGGAGGGCAGATTAAGAAAGCTAGTAACCCTTTAAACCAAAAAGCAAGTAATAAAATCCTGACCTAAGCGGCTAAACCAAGCTGTCCCTAACCATGTGCTTGTGGTGTGAAGGTGTCAAGTGAAAAGCTTGAGACTGAGCGATTAAAGTTGTGGTCCAAAGCAAAAAGAGTGTGTTTAAGAACTCTGGACACCTCTATCTGGGGACTCTAGCAAAGCTGAGTCACAATCTGAAAAGGTTCACCTAATTAAAATGTCTGTGGCATGAATGTATCCGGTGGTAATATTGGAAAACAGAGTGCTTAGGGTCACGGCCAAGACTCAGAAAGCTATGTTCAAGAATCAAAATAAGCTTAACTAGGAAAGTCAATAATATCATCTAGATTATAAGTTCCTAAAGATGCCAACATCTCTGAGTTTCAATGGATAATGAGATGCCAAAACTATTCAGAAGCAAAAAGCTACTAAGTCCCACTCATCTGATTTTAACTAAGCTTCATTTGAAACTTAGAAATTTATTGTATCTTAATTTTCTTTTTTTCCTACTGTGTTTTTAGTTGCTTGGGGAGAAGCAACGGTTTAAGTTTGGTGTTGTGATGAGCGGATATTTTATATGCTTTTTGACATCACTTTCATATAGTTTTTTAGTAGTTTTTATTTAGTTTTTATTAAGTTTTTATAGGTTTTAGTGTTAAATTTACATTTTTGGACACATCTTTGAGTTTGTGTGTTTTTGTACCTTCTCAGGTATTTTCTTGCTGAATTTGAGGAGTTGGAGCCGAAGTCTGATTCAGAGACAGAGAAAGCACTGCAGATGCTGTCTAGATCTGACCTGCCTACACTCGGAAGATATTTTCTGGAGCTAGAGAAAACCAATTAGAATGTTCTTAAGAGCTATGAAAAAGCTAACTTCCAGAGCTTTCCAGCAATAGTCCATATGTTGTTTCGGATTGAAAGGCCCAAAACTGGCGTCCAATACCAACTTCCTGCCCTTTCTGGCGTCCAACTCCCAAGGAAGTAAAGCCCAATATCCAAAAGCCTAGAGATGACTCCCTAGCTGGCGTTTCACATCCAGAAGACCTCATAGCATGTGGATCTTATCAAGCTCAGCCCAAACACTTATCAAGTGGGCCTTAGAAGTAGATTTTAGCACTAAAATGACTGTTATACCCTTACTAGTCATTAGTTTAGTATTTAAGGGCTTTTATTCATGTTATTGGAACAAACATCATCACTTTTTCATCATTTTTTCTTCTTATTTTCGTTTCCACCATTGTTGTACACCTCAATATGAGTTTTTAAACCTCCTAGGTTAAGGGGAGGAGCCCTGCTGAGTCCTATGAATTAATAAAAGTACTATTTCTTCTTCTTCGATCCGTGTTTGATCTATCTCTAAGATGTATATCCCGATCTTCAACGTGATGAACAGGATAATCTGACAAATCAAATCTGTTCATCACACCAAGACGAACGCGCCTGACAAACCCTCGCGTCTACTTGGGTTCATGTGAATACTTGCCGGAAAGCATGAACCAACAGCTATGGATTTATATCTCTCAGACGGTTAATCCACGATATTGTTGGGGACTTCTCGAGACACCAGTTCAGCCAATCTCTGGGGAGATTAAGGTCTCCATGGTATAGGCTAGATTCAAGAAGCAGCGTTCTTTGATCTGGAAGATTCTACCTTGTCTGTGGAGTTTTGAGTAGGATCGCCAGGAGAATGATTTGCTAAGCGCTTCACCCTCCATTGGATTGGATGACCAAGGTACCTTGCGTTCACTCTGTAGCAGAGGAGATCAATGGCCACGGGCAATGGCTTTGATCACTTACAGCCCACCATAGAAGAAGATCAGTCACAAGCAAAGAAGATAGTAGTACCAGAGTTACTTCAGAAAGGCAAAGCAACTCCGACCCTCAACTCAATTCCCATCATATAAACTCCTATTTATGCATAATCTAATTGGTTTTATCCCTTTTGCTTTCATAGTTTCATGATCATCTTACTTCACAATATAAAACTTTCTAATTCTTCCTGACTAAGACCTGTAAGGCAACCACAAGCTTACTTCAAGCCACAATCCTCGTAGGATCAACCCTGACTCGCTCAGGTATTACTTGGACGACCCAGTGCACTTACTGGTACTACTGTTGTACGAAAAGTTTGGGGGATTGTGTATGCACGCACCACACACTTCTTGAAGATCCTTCTAGGCGTGCGTACACACAACCCTATGCGTACGCATATTGCCCTGCTTTCCAAAGAAAACTTTGTTTTTAACTATTTTACCTTTCCGACAAGCTTGCAACCTTTCGTAACACTTACTTAAAAACTTTCTACCATTTTTAGGGTATTGAATCAAGGGTGAGAATAGTAAAAGAATAAAAGGGGTAATTGTGGTTATGAGTTTAGAGGACGGCGACTTAAGCTTGGTAAGTTCTGTGAATGAAATAAGAAGAGAATTAATGATGAATCATGAAAATAATGATGATTATGAGATTGTTAGCAAGAGTGATGATGATGATGAGATTTTTAATGAGAATGATGATGATTAAGAGACTGATAAAGAGAATGATGATGAATATGAAATTGTTAGAGAGAGTGATGATGATGATATTGTTAATGAGAATGATGATGATTATGAGACTCATAAAGAGAATGATGATGATTATGAAATTGTTAATGAGGATGATAACGATTAAGAGATTGATATTAAATATGATACTGATTGTGATACACCTACCTGGGTAGATGCAGTGGTATTGATTCCACTTGCTCTGAGACGGAGTGAGATATACCTGCCTGGGTAGATACAGTGGCATTGATTCCACTTACTCCGGGTTTCGTTTGAGACTCTTGGGGTAGATGCACTGGTTAGCTCCCACTTTCTTCCAGTCAAGGTTTATTCAAGATTTGTGAAACTATCTGAGTTTCGGATTTCCTTGGGTAGATGCAGTGGGTCGGCTCCACTTGCTCCAGGTTGAGATCCGAGATTCTGTTGACCCTGTGTCGTAAGATGTGGCCGGACACTTAAACCTTTCCAGATGAGCTCTCCCCCATGGATATTTTATTTTATTGGTTATGAATTTGAGCTTGGGGATGCGCACTCGCAGGGACTGTCCAATGGTTAGCTACCAGGACATGTCGGGTTGGCTTTGTAACCGACAGATGATATCATCGGTCATAAGGCAGGCATCCATCATTTGCATATGCTTGACTTGTTTGGGTTTGCCTATTTGTTTTGGATTTGCTAAATTTTACATATATGTTATGCTACCTGATTAAATGCTATTTGCTTTACTTGTACTTTAATTGTGTATTACTTGTTTGTATTGCTTGTGTTTGTACAACTGATAGGTCACTCATGCTGGTGTCGGTTGACGCTGAGGGCTGTTCTTGTTGAAATGAAATGATGAGATGATTAATTAACCATGATGAATATTAAATGAGATGATTTGAGCTCCTTGGATAGACGTAGTGAAGTGATTTCACTTGCTACAGGTGAGGATATGAGATATTGATATAGAATTGCTGAGACAGAATAGCTGGTGATGGTTTTGTTTATGATTCTAATTCTGATTTGTTGGAGAATTAGAAAGTTGGGAAGCATGAGAGAGATGAATTAGATTTAGTATTCCCTTATGACAGTTTCCTATTTATGGATTAGTGATGAGCGGATATTTTATACGCTTTTTGGCATCATTTTCATATAGTTTTTGGCATGTTTTGTTTAAGTTTTATTATGTTTTCATAGGTTTTAGTGTAAAATTCATATTTTTTTATTTTACTTTGAGTTTGCGTGTTTTTATGCAACTTCAGATATTTTCTGGATGAAATTGAGGAGGTGGAGCAAAAGTCTGATTCAGAGACAGAGAAAGCACTGCAGATGCTAATAGGATTTGACCTCCATGTACTCAAAGGAGCTTTTCTTGAGCTACAAAAGTCCAAATGGGGCATTCTCAACGGCTTTGGAAAGATAACATCCAAGGCTTTCCAGAAATATATAATAGTTTATACTTTTCTTCAAAATTGAAGGTCCAAAACTGGTATTCAACGCCAGCCATCTACCCTAGTCCTGGCATCCAACGCCCACAAGAAGGTGACCAGCATCCAACGGCTAAAAGGGGGTCCTTAGCCAGCGTTCAACGCCCCTAAGGAGTCTTAGAACGTGGGAGACATTAAATCTCAATCCAAACACTCACCAAGTGGACCCCAAAAGTGAATTTTCGCACTACAAGCCTAAGCCTATCATATTTCTGTAATCCTTAGTCATTAGTTTAGTATATATAAACAAGAGTTCACCATTGTTAGACATATAGACTCTTTCCCACTTTTACATTTCATTTTGTATTTTTCTTCTATCAGCATGAGTCACTAAACCTCCAACGTTAGGGTTAGGAGCTCTACTGAGTTTTATGGATTAATAAAAGACTACTATTCTATTTTCAATATATGTTCGATTCTATTCTAAGATGTATCTTCGTTCTTCAACCTTATGAATGAGTTGAACTGGCACAAGGTTATCTCTATTATACATGGGTTCAGCGAGCATCTTTCATCGGATATCAATGAACCACTAGCTTGAGGATACGTCTCTTAGACGGCTAATCCACGACTTCGTTGGGGACTTCTCGAGACATCAGTTCAGCTAAGGTACTAGGAGATTAGGGTGTTTATGGTAAAGGCTAGAATCAAGCCACAGCATTCTCTGATCTGAAAGATTCGATCTTCTCTATGGAAGTTTGAGTAGGATTATCAAGGGGATGAACTGCAGGAGCTTCACTCTCATTCAAACAGGATGCGCACTAAACCTGGTGCTCAGCCTAGAGGAAGATTGGCGGCCGCTCAAACCGGCGTTGATCACATACAGCCTGCTATAGAAGAAATCATTCACAGTTGGACTAGACAATAAGAAAGGATTGATCCAGAAGAACAAAGCATCTCTGAAACCTTAACCATCTTCTTATCATTTGATTCACAACCATTGAGTAACGTTATCTTTATTTTACTTTTATGCGTTTAAACAATTAAACAACTTTTCTATCCGCCTGACTAAAATTTACAAGATAACCATTGTTTGATCCAAGCCGACAATCCTCGTGGGATCGACCCTAACTTACCTCAGGTATTACTTGGACAATCCAGTGCACTTGCTGGTTCAGTTGTACGGAGTGTGGAAATCCGTGCACCAAGTTTTTGGCGCCGTTGCTAGGGATTGTTCGAGTTTGAACAAACTAACAGATTATTTTGTTGCTTAGATTAGATATTGTCTTTAATTTTGTTGAGTCTTTTCTTTTCTTTATTAATCTTTATCTTTTGTTTGAGTCTTTTGTTCTTGTTATTGTTAAGTTCGAATTTTCTCGAGTCTTTTTTCAAAAATTTTCAAAAATAGTGTCTTTTGTTTGAGTCTAGTGTCAAATTTTAAGTTTGGTGTCCATTGCATGTTCTTTAATCGCTTTGAATTTTTCGAAATTGTTCTTGCTGTTCTTCTTTATCTTCAAATTGTTCTTGTTTTTCTTTTTGTTTTGATCTTTAAAATTTTTAAGTTTGGTGTCTTTACATGTTTTTCTTTAAAATTTTCGAATTCTAGTATCTTTAGATCTAAAAATTTTAAGTTTGGTGTCTTTTGGTTATTTTTCTCTTTCTTCATTAATTCAAAAATACAAAAAATATATTTTCTATCATTATTTCAAAATTATTTTCGAAAATCTTAACAAGAATTTTCAAATTTTAATTTTAAAATCAATATCTTATCTTATCTTAGTTTTAAATTTCAAATTCAAATCTTTTCAAAATCAAATCTTTTCAAAAATCATATCTTTTTCAAATTACTATCTTATATTTTTATCTTTCTTTAAAATTCAGAAATCTTATCTTATCTTATTCAAATTTTAAAATTCAATTTCAAAATTTCAAATTTCAAATTTCAAATCTTTTTAAATCTTTTCTTTTAATTGTGATTCTATCTTATCTTATCTTTCTTTTAAATTTTAAAAATCAAATCTTTTCAACTTCTATCTTATCTTTTCTAAATTTAAATTTTAAATTCAAATCTTTTCTAATCTTCTATCTTATCTTAATTTCAAATTTTTCTTAATTGGTTACTTGTTTTCTCTTTCTTCTTTTTCAAAACTTCTTAACTAATTCTTCTCTCTTCTAATTTTTGAAAATATCTTCTCTATTTGTCTCTCTTTATTTTCGAAATTCAGTATTTAATTTTCAAATCTTTTTAGTTAATTAGCTTTTAATTTCCTCTTTAATTAATAAATTAAATAAAAACAAAAAAATTTTCTCTTTTTACTTCTAATTTTCGAATTCTTCTATCCCCTGTAGCATAATTCTTTCTCTCTTCTCTCTATCATCATTCTTCTTTCTTCTTCACATCTCTCAAGGAATTCTCTATACTTTGACATAGAGATTTCTTTTCTTCTTTCTTGGTTTTCTTTTTCTTATTTATGAGCAGAAACAGAGATAAAGAATCTCTCTTTAATCCTGATCCTGAACCTGAGAGGACTCTAAGAAGGCATTTACAATAAGTTAAAGCACAACACTCCAAAGGAAACCTCACAGAGATTTTCGAACAAGAAGCTGAAAGCATGGCATCCGAGCCTAACAATGAAGGAGATCCAAGAAAGGTTCTTGGTGACTACACCATACCAACCTTTGACTTCTATGGAAGAAGTATCTCCATACCTGCCATTAGAGCGAATAACGTTGAGCTTAAACCTCAACTAGTCTCTCTAATGCAATAGAATTGCAAATTTCATGGACTTTCACTGGAAGATCCACATCAATTTCTATCTGAATTCTTGCAAATCTGTGATACTGTTAAGACCAATGGAGTGGATCCTGAGGTTTACAGACTTATGCTCTTTCCCTTTGTGGTTAGAGACAAAGCTAGGATATGGTTAGACTCTCAACCTAAAGAAATCCTAGACTCTTGGAAAAAGTTGGTCAATGCTTT
The DNA here is from genome assembly GCF_003086295.3 of Arachis hypogaea. Taxonomy (NCBI): domain Eukaryota; kingdom Viridiplantae; phylum Streptophyta; class Magnoliopsida; order Fabales; family Fabaceae; genus Arachis; species Arachis hypogaea. Next base: position 94,052,739 of record NC_092051.1, on the reverse strand, counting down.
CTTGGCTAAGTTCTTTCTACCTCAGAAGATGAGCAAAATTAGAGTGGAAATTCAAACTTTCAGAAAAAAAAGAAGGTGAATCCCTCTATGAAGCTTGGGAAAGATATAAGCAACTGATCAGAAAATGTCCTTCTGACATGCTTTCAGAATTTTCTATCTTAGGTATATTCTATGATGGTTTGTCTGAGATGTCCAAAATATCATTGGACAGCTCTGCAGATGTATCACTCCACTTGAAGAAAATGCCTACAAAACCAAGAGAACTCATTGAGATGGTTGCAAACAACCAATTCATGTACACTTCTGAGAGAAACCCTGTGAATAATGGGGTAGCTCAAAAGAATGGAGTTCTTGAAGTAGACACTCTGAATGCCATATTGGCTCAGAATAAGATCTTAACCCATCAGGTCAATATGATCTCTCAGCATTTGACTAGAATGCAAGCTACAACTAGCAGCACTCAAGAAGCTTCCTCTGAAGGAGAAGCTTATGATCCTGACCAACCCATGATGGAGGAGGTGAATTACATGGTAGAACCCTATGGAAACATCTACAACCCCTCATGGAGGAATCGTCCTAACCTTTCATGGAAAGATCAACAGAAGCCTCGGCAAGGTTTCAATAATAATCAAAGTGGAAGAACTCATAATAGATTCAACAACAGGCTACCATTCCCATCATCTCCGGAACATATTGAGACTCCTAAGCAGAGCCTTTCTGACTTAGTCACTATAGTCTCCAACCTCTCTAAGACCACTCATAATTTCATAACTGAAACAAGGTCCTCCATTAGAAATTTGTAGGTACAAGTTGGTCAACTGAGCAAGAGAATCCCTGATACCCCTCCTAACACTCTTCTTAGTAACACTGAAGTAAACCCAAGAGAAGAGTGCTAGACCATAACCACTAAAGTTAAGGCCGAATCTGAAGGGAGCAATCTGGCGTTGAACGCTAGTAAGGGATACCTTACTAGGCGTTCAACGCCCAACCTGGCACAAGAGCTGGCGTTGAACACCAGGAAGGAGGCCCCTCCTGGGTGTTCAACACCCAAAATGGCAGAGAAGCTGGCGTTAAACGCCAATGAAGATGTCTTCACTGGGTGTTCAATTCCCAAAAAGCCACAAAAGATAGAGTTGAATGCCAGTAAGGGTATCCCTACTAAGTATTCAACACCCACTGATGAAGTCCCTATCCAAGAAATGAAGAAAGCCAAGGCTCATGTAGAGACCATAGAGGTCCCCTTGCAAGCACTCTTGCAATTCATGAGCTCTGATGAATACTCATCCTCTGATGAGGACGAGGAAACCAGGGAAAAGCAAGTTGCTTGGTACCTAGGAGCTCTCATGAAGCTAAATGCCAAGGTATTTGGAGTAAAGACATTGGAGGAAGAACCTCCAGTGCTTACCAAAGAACTCAATGATTTGGTTTAGCAGAAGCTACCCCAAAAGCTTCTGGATCCCGGACGCTTCCTAATTCCTTACAACATAGGCACCATGACCTTTGAGAAGGCTTTGTATGACCCAGGGTCAAGTATAAACCTCATGCCACTCTCTGTAATGGAGAGGTTAGGAATCTTTGAGGTACAAGTTGCAAATATCTCACTGGAGATGGCAGACAAGTCAATAAAAAAGGCATATGGCTTAGTAGAGGATGTCTTGGTGAAGGTTGAAGACCTTTACCTCCTTGAAAACTTCATAATCTTAGATATTGGGGAAGATGAGGATAAATCCATCATCCTTGGAAGACCTTTCCTAGCCACTGCCAATGCTATCATTTATGTAGCAAAGGAAGAATTGATTTTACAACTAAGGGAGGAGCACATCTTGTTTAAGATGCCTTACCCCAACTCTCCCTCTGAGAAAGAGAGATAACTGTGCAATACTTAGTGTTCCAACCATCTCTTGTAGTGCAGAGCTTTACTAAGCCCCAGACACCAATTCTAAGTTTGGTATTGGGTAGCCATCAACAAGCACTGAGATCAAAGGTACTAAGAAGAAAGTACCTAAAGGCTGGAGGGACAAAAAGATCTCCACAGAAGGCCTTTCACCTGGTATGAGAGTTGTCTTTCCCAAGAAACCAGTCACACCACATATAGTGAGTCGTGTCTTGTCTCTACAACATGTGGAGCTCATCCATGAGAAGACAGAAAGAAAGTTCACTGTAAGGGGCAAAATTCTGAGCCCATATCATTCTCCGTAAGGAGCTAACTATCAAGCTAGTGATGTTAAAGAAGCGCTTGTTGGGAGGCAACCCAACCATAGTTATTATTTATGTTTTTCTTTGAATTTGTTTTTCTTAATTATTTTCTTTAGGTTCATGATCATGTGCATTAGTCAGAACAAAGACAAAAATGTTCAGAAGTGGAAACAGAATACCCTGGAACGCTAGACAAGAAGGCAGAAATGGGCGTTCAATGCCCACAAAGGGTAACATTACTGGTGTTGAATGCCAACCGGGGAGCAAAGGCTGGGCGTTCAACGCCCAACAGAGGCAGAAGACCTAGCGTTGAACGCCAGGAAGGAGGTCCATCCTGGGCATTCAACGCCCTGAGTGGAGCAGCAAGCTGGCGTTGAACGCCAGCTATGGAGCATGAGCTGGGAGTTCAACGCCCATAAAGAGGGCAGGGAACTTGAATTCCCTAGCCTCTCAGGACCAGTGAGTCCCACAGCATCTTCACCTACCCTTCTCCTCTCTTCTTTTTCACACTTCCCCACAGACTCTTCCCTATAAACCTACAACCAATCAAATCCATACCTCTTCCCCAAAACCACCATAACTCCCACCAACCCCCACCAACTAAATTCAAAATTTTCCACATATTTCCCACCCACTAATTCAAAACCCTAACCATACCCTCCCCATAAATAACCCCCTCATTCCACTTATCCCACACACTACTCATACTCATTTAGCCCTCACTTGGCCGAATTGCTCTTCTCCCTTCATCTCCATCTATTTTCTTCTTCTTCTACTCCATTCTTCTCTTTTGTTTATTTTTGTTCAAGGACGAGCAAAGTTTTAAGTTTGGTATTGAAAAAGCCTTGCTTTTTACTTTCCATTCCCACTTATGGCACCCAAGACCGAAGAACCCTCTAGAAAGAGGAAAGGAAAGGCCATAGCCACCACGTCCGAATCTTGGGAGATGGAGAGATTCATCACTAAAGCCCACCAAGACCACTTCTTAGAAGTAGTGGCAAAAAAAAGGTGATCCCTGAGGTCCCTTTTAAGCTTAAGAAGAATGAGTATCCGGAGATCTGACATAAAATCCAGAGAAGAGGTTGGAAAGTCCTAACCAATCCCATCCAAGAGGTTGGGATCTTAATGGTGCAAGAGTTCTGTGCTAATGCATAGGTCAAAAAAAGCCATGACATTAGTGTGAACCCTCATCCTAAGAATTGGGGCACCATGGATCGAGGGAGAATCTTAGACTTCAGTCCGGAAAGTGTGAGGTTGGCGTTCAACTTGCCTTTGATGCAAGGAGACCCATATCCTTACACTAGAAGACTCAATTTTGATCAAAGACTAGATCAAGTGCTCTCAGACATCTTTGTGGACAGATCACAGTAGAAAAGGGATTTCCAAGGCAAGTCTATCTAACTAAAAATGCCTGACCTCAAGCCCATAGCTAGAGGATGGTTGAAATTTATCCAACACTCTATCATCCCTACTAGCAACCGGTCCGAAGTGACTATAGACCGAGCCATCATGATCCATTGCATCATGCTCGGAGAGGAAGTGGAAGTACATGAGGTGATACCTCAAGAGTTATATAGAGTGGCGGACAAGCCCTCCACCCAAGTAAGGTTAGCTTTTACTCATCTTATCTGTCACCTATGTAATTCAACTGGAATTGTCATAGAAGGTGACACTCCAATTGAGGAGGACAAGCCCATCACTAAAAGAAGGATGGAGCATACTAGAGAGCCAGCACATGAACCACAACATGACCATGTGGAACCCCCTCAACATGAGATCCTTGAGATGCCTCAAGGGATGTATTCTCCTCCTCAAAGTTATTGGGATCAATGGCATACTTCTGTAGGAGAATCAAACTCTAACAAGAATCAGCTGAGGATGGAGCATCAAGAGCATTCCACCATCCTCAATGAAATTAAAGAAGATCAAAGAGTTATGAGGGAAGAACAACAGAGACAAGGGCGTGACATTGAAGACATCAAGCACTCTATTGGATTCTCTAGAGGAAGTGGTAGTCGTCATCATTAAGGTGGTCCCGTTCCATCACCCCTTTTTTTATGTTATTTTTCTGTTTTCCATTATGTTTTATTGTCTGTTCTCGTGTTCCTTTTGCATGATCATTTCTATCTATGTTTTAAGGTTATAAAATGTTCCATATATCTCTCACCTTGCTTAAAAGAGAATTTTATTTGAAAAAGAAAACTAAGATGCATGAATTTCGAGTTATATAATAAGAATAGTTCAACTATCTTGATGTGGTGGCATTGCTTTTGTTTTTTGAATGTATGAATGAACAGTACATAATTGAAATTGGAATTAAGAACGTTGGCTCTTGAAAGAATGATGAAAAAGGAGAAGTATTATTTGTAATCTAAAAAATCCAAAAATTGATTCTTGAAGCAAGAAAAAATAGCAAAAAAGCAATATATGCAAAAAAAATGTGAAAAAAAAGAAATATATAGCAAGATGAAAAAGAAACCAAAAGCAGAAAAAGCCAATAACTCTATAAACCAAAAGGCAAGAGGAAAAAGCCAATAACCCTTTAAACCAAAAGGCAAGGGTAAAAGGATCCAAGGCTTTGAGCATCAATGGTTAGGAGGGCCTAAAAGAAACAAAATCTTGGCCTAAGCACTCTAAATGAACAGTGTCCCTAACTATATGCTTGTGGTGTGAAGGTGTCAAGTAAAAAGCCTGAGACTGAGCAGTTAAAGTCATGATCCAAAGCAAAAAGAGTGTGCTTAAAAACTCTGGACACATCTATCTGGGGATTCTAACAAAGATGAATCACAATCTGAAAGGGTCCACCCAGTTAAGTGTCTGTGGCATTTATGTATCCGGTGGTAATACTGGAAAACAATGTGCTTAGGGCCACGGCCAAGACTCTAAAAGCTATGTTCAAGAATAAAAAAGAACTTAACTAGGAGAGTCAATGATATCATCTAGATTCTAAGTTCCTAAGGATGCCAACACTTCTGAGTTTCAATGGATAGTGAGATGCCAAAACTATTCAGAAGCAAAAAGTTACTAAGTCCCGCTCATCTAATTGAAACTGAGCTTCATTGAAAACTCTGAGATTTATTGTATCTTACTCTTCTTTTTATCCTACTTTGTTTTTAGTTGCTTGGGGACAAGCCACAGTTTAAGTTTGGTGTTGTGATGAGCGGATATTTTATACGCTTTTTGGCATCATTTTCATATAGTTTTTAGCATGTTTTGTTTAAGTTTTATTATATTTTCGTAATTTTTAGTGTAAAATTCACATTTTTGGATTCTAGCTTGAGTTTGTGTGTTTTTATGCAATTTCAAGTATTTTCTGGCTGAAATTGAGGAGCTGGAGCAAAAGTCTGATCCAGAGACAGAGAAAGCACTACAGATGCTGTCAGGATCTGACCTCCGTGTACTCAAAGTAGCTTTTCTGGAGCTACAGAAGTCCAAATGGAGTGTTCTTAACGGCTATGGAAAGCTAACATCCAGGGCTTTCCCGAAATATATAATAGTTTGTACTTTGCTTCAGAATTGAAGGCCCAAAACTGGCATTCAACTCCAGCCATCTACCCCAGTTCTAGCGTCCAACGCCCATAAGGAGGTGACCAGCGTACAATGCCCAAAGGGAGCCCTTAGCCAGTGTTCAATACCCTAAGGAGTCCTGTCACGTGGGAGACACTAAGTTTTTTGCACTACAAGCCTAAGCCTATCATATTTTTGTAATCTTTAGTCATTAGTTTAGTATATATAGACAAGAGTTCACCATTGTTAGACATATAGACTCTTGCCCACTTTTACGTTTCATTTTGTATTTTCTTCTATCAGCATGAGTCACTAAACCTCCTAGGTTAAGGTTAGGAGCTCTGCTGAGTTTTATGGATTAATAAAAGTACTACTGTTCTATTTTCAATCTGTGTTCGATTCTATTCTAAGATGTATCTTCGTACTTCAACCTTATGAATGAGTTGAACTGGCACAAGGTTATCTCTATTCTACATGGGTTCAGCGAGCGTCTTTCATTGGATATCAATGAACCACTAGCTTGAGGATACGTCTCTTAGACGGCTAATCCACGACTTCGTTGGAGACTTCTCGAGACATCAATTCAGCCGAGGTACGGGGAGATTAGAGTCTTTGTGGTAAAGGCTAGAATCAAGGTGTAGCATTCTCTGATCCGGAAGATTCGACCTTGTCTGTGGCATTTTGAGTAGGATCACCAAGGGGATGAACTGCAGGAGCTTCACCCTCATTCAGACTGGATGCGCACTAAACCTAGTGTTCAGCCTAGGAGAAGATTGGCGGCCGCTCAAACCGGCGTTGATCACATACAGCCTGCTATAGAAGAAATCATTTGCAGTTGGAGTAGACAGTAAGAAAGGAATGATCCAGAAGAACAAAGCATCTCTGAAGTATTAACCATCTTCTTATTATTCGATTCACAACCATTGAGTAACGTTATCTTTATTTTATTTTTATGCGTTTACACAATTAAACAACTTTTCTATCCGCCTAATTAAGATTTACAAGATAACCGCTGTTTGATCTAAGCCGACAATCCTCGTGGGATCGACCCTGACTCACCTTAGGTATTACTTGGACGACCCAGTATTATAGCAATGCACCTAAATCATCTAAAAATTTAAAAATGAGATAAATAGTACATCGATACCCGAAAGATTCTAACACTAATAAAATAGTACTTGGCCTTTGTTATTGATAAAATAATCTTCAAAAAATTTTAAAATTTGATAATAATACTAATAAAATGTTATAACAATAATGCTAATAACATGTTATTTATTGCATATAAGAGAGATTTTGAGAAGAATTAAAGGAGAGAGATAATTTTATTGAAAAAATTTTTAAGAAGAAAAGATACAATTACTAATATTTTGTTGTCAATTACATTTCTATTAAAATTAGTAGTATCAAAAAATATTTCAAATTTAATATTATCAAGAAAAAACAAAAAAAAATTATATAAAGACTAATTTGATTAATTTTTAAAATTTTAGAGATGAAAATGACTTATGTCTGAACTTTCAAGGACTATTTTGATTATAAATAACTTTTTTACATGTCAAGTGACACGTGCCACGTGTCACTGATCTAACACGTGGCGTACCACGTGTCACTGATCTGACACGTCAACCAATCATATTGTGACATGTGGCATCAATCCACCACGTCATCATGTGCCACGTGACACTTAAAGTGACACATCATTATCCAACTCACGGAAGGACTAACGTGACCAAATTGTGTATCTTTTGGGGACAATTTCGATTAATTTTATCTTTCGAGAACCAAAACAGAAATCGGGATATCTTTCAAAGACGATTTTAGCTATTAACTCAAAATAGTATCATTAGTTTTATTCTCATTTAATTTTAAATAAAAAATAATAATAATTTATTCAATTTAATATTTATGACAATAAATAAAATCATTCTTATATAAATTATTTAATATAAAATAATTTAATTTTTTATTATAATTAATATATATATATATATATATATTATTCATAAATATATTAAAAAATTAATTTCCTAACATCAGCGGCTTGCCACCTACGAGAAGCTGCTCCATCTATTTCCGCTGTTCAACATGTATAACATCATTTTAATTTCCATTTTAAATTAATTTCTTAAAAGTGTTGTGCTTTTCTTTTTTTTTTTTTTTTTTTTCTCTTTTTTCTTTTTTCTAACACTAAATCGGTAGCGGCAAGTTGTACTTGGTAAAAAGATTTATAAGAAAAATCATATGAACAACTTGTGTTTTATTTTTTTTAATTAATAAAGTGAGATTCGCAAGAGCCATTTGTGTATAGGATATATCTCCGTAAAACACCAAATCACACTATTTTTTAGTTAAATAACAAATTTTTTACCATATTTAAAATAAAAATAAATAGTCATTTCTAATCATACAAGATTCATACCTTAACAAAATTAATTATAAAAAATTAAAATTGAAATTATACGTATATAGGATAAATTTTGTTTGACAAAAATAATTAATCGTTAAATTTTGGGTTAAGTAATTTTTTCGTTCCTAAGGTCCGAGGCCAAAATCAAAACGTCTCCAACATTTTTTATTATTAAAATTATCCTCAACGTTACAAAACATTATAAAATCGTCTTTTTATCCATAATAATTTTTGAAATGACACAAATATCCTTTTCCTATTATTATTAATTACCCTAATCCCACCCACCCATTACCCCCACCCCTTCCTACTGCACCTAAAACAGACAAACTGAAACAAAAAAAAGGAACAAAAGAGGGAGAAAAAAGAAAAAGAAAGGAAGAAGAGAGAGGCGATGGCGGAACAGAGGGCGGCCTTCTACGGCGAGAAAGCCGAAACTCAGATCCAAACTTCCCCTTCAAACTCGGCCTCTGTCTCTGGTCGTTCCCTTCTCCTCAGTTCGACAACGACAATGATGGTCTTGCTCAACCTCTTCACCTTCTTCGATTCCTCTCTCTCTCTCTCTCCCCCTCTCTCTCTCTCTCTCTCTCTCTCCCCTTCTGTGTTTTGATTCTCTCTGTTCTACTTCTTTGAAGGCACATGCATTAGGCATCAGATCCGGTTGCTTCTAGGTGGTTTTCAGCAAGGGTAAAGTCATCTGCTTTAGAGCTCCATGTGTAAGGGAAAGTGGGTGTTGAGTATTCTGGGGTTTGTTTTGAGGGGAAGTGCTCCATCGGCTTCTAGTGGCTTTTGTTTTTTATTGTTATAGAGAAAAATATTGTATTTTATGTTTGTCTTGGTACAAAATATAGAATACAATCTTCAACTTTCTTCCCTTGCTCTCTTTCTCTGTTCTTCGTTCTTCTTTTTTATTCTTTTTTTAATTTTTGAAGAACATATACAAGAGTTCTTCCTTTTTAATTTTTTTAATTTATGTTGTTGCTAATTTGGTGATTGTTGCTATTGTTGGATTGTTGATTTATTTTGTGATTGTTACTGTTGTTGGATTGTTGATTTATTTTGTTGCTCTCTTTCTTTGTTCTTCGTTTTTCCTTTTTTTTTTCTTTTTTTTTCTTTTTGAAGAACATATACATGAGTTCTTCCTTTTTAATTTTTTTAATTTATGTTGTTGCTAATTTTGTGATTGTTGCTGTTGTTGGATTATTGATTTATTTTAATGTTGCTATTGCTGAATTGTTGATTTATTTTGTGGTTAGGGATTAAGGAAGATTAAGAGTCTGGGAGAAAGAGAGAGAGAGAGAGAGAGAGAGAGAGAGAGAGAGAGAGAGAGAGAGAGAGAGAGAGAGAGAGAGGCTGGTGATGATGAAGAAAGGGGGTTGGGGGTTAGTGGTGAGGGGAAGAGTTTTTTTACAGGCAAAATTGTCAAAAAAAAATATTATTTATGAACAAAATGATGATTTTATAACGTTTTGTAATTTTGAGGATGATTTTAATAACAAAAAAAGTTGGGGACGATTTTGATTTTGGCCTCAGACCTTAGGGACGAAAAACGTACTTAACCCTTAAATTTTTTTATAATTTCGTAAATACCCTTTTCCTTTCTTTTTTCTTCATTGTCTTCCTTCGATAACCACTACCACCACCACCTCCGTTGCAAAATCCAACATCCTACATGTCACCATGGGAGGATTCAACATCTTAAATCAAATCAAGAGCGTAATCATAATAAAGCACTTGATTGTTCAATCCACAAAGGTTGAAGTCATCCTGGATGTAATCATCATCCACCTCGCAAAAGAACTCGTTCCCTCTCAAATTACAGAACCACGAGATCCACGACGTGTCATCTCCATCATAACCACTAACATTAGACTCATCGCTGTCAGTCTCAGATTTCTCATCGGAAGCATTATAGTTCTTAGAGATAGTGGCGGAGGCGGTGGAGCGAGAGTCTCTAAGAGCTTGATCGAGTGGGGAAGAAGACTTGCCAGATAAGAGAAAGGAAGGTCTGGTCTCTACCGTTGATTGGCCTCGACCTCGATGTTGATGGTGACGACGCTCCAGTTGCTTGTCGACGATGTCGTTCACTTCCGATCAACCTCCGATTTAGTATTGATACCTCTTTGCTCTCGCTCCCTCTCTATGTACATCTCTCTCTCTCTCTCTCTCTCTCTCTCTCTCTCTCTCTCTCTCTCTCTCTCTCTCTCTCTCTCTCTCTCTCTCTGATTCGGTTTCTCTCTCACTAAATCATGCAAAAGAAGTTACTGGTTCTATTTTTCTTCCGAGCTAGTTAGGGTTTCAAAAATTGGAGGAAATACCATTAGATCCAACATGGTGGCAGTAGAGGATGAATCCGGCGGTGTCGTTGCTGAAAACAAGGAGCCTTCGCTCGCGGGCGTAGGTCTTAAGGGCGGTGTCAATAACTGCCGCAACACGCTCCTGCTCATTCACCACAAACCGAATCGGATTCGCGCTTCCAAACACGTTGATGCTTAGCAAAAGAAAAGAAACTAGTTAAGGAACCAAAGAATGTGGATTCTCATTCCAAAAGAAGGGGGAATTAGGATTTGTTAAATTGGCATGAGAAAATTTAGGGGTTGAGGCGGATGTGATAGAAGTGATGATAGTTGATAAACCACTACTTTATGGTTCATCTTGTGCTAAATTGAGTGGTTTTTATCAACTCTTTGCACACTTATTCATACAATTTGCATGGTTTTACAAATCCTTTCCAGTTTTGTTCTATGGTTGAAAACTTGCTTCCTAAGCCCTTAAATTGTATATCTTTAATTCCCTTTTATACCATTCGATGCCGTGATCCGTGCGTTAAGTGTTTTCAGGCTGTATAGGACAGGAATGGCTTAAAAGATGGAGAGGAAGCTTGCAAAAATGGAAGGAACACAAGAAACAAAGGAGATGACCAGCGAGCATCGACGCGCACGCATGGCTCACGTGTGCATGCAACTTGGAGCTTTTCACAGCGACGCGGATGCATACCTGACGCATATGCGTGACATGCGAAGAGGATCATCGACGCGTACGCGTGACTAACGCATACACGTGACGTGCGCCACGTGCAGAAATCGCAGAAGACGTTGGGGGCTATTTTGGGCTGAGTTTGGACCCAGTTTTTGGCTCAGAAACACAGACTAGAGCCAGGGGACAAGCAGAGACTCAATAGACATTCATTTTTACACAGTTTTTGTTTTTAGTTTTGAATCTTAGAGAGAGAAAACACTACTTCTTCTAGGGTTCTTCACATTCATAGTTTTCTAGTTTTTTGCTTTTAATTGGGATATTGAGAAGAGTTACTACCTCCGTTTGAAGTCTTTGCCATTACAGTGTACTTTCTTATTTCCTTGCTCTTTTACTTTTCATTCACTTTGTTCAGAGTTACATATGGATATCTTTGATTTTGGAAAGAATTAATGCAAAGAGTTATTTTTACCTTTAATTAATTTTCTGTTATTATTTTATTTGAATTTTCATGTCTTCTTTTCATCCCCTTTTATCATTTATGAAAATGGCATTCATGTCAATGGAGTAGACTCCCAACTTGACTTGGGAGTTGATTAATAGGAGACCCTTGAGTTAAAATACTCAAGTGTTAATTGGTAATTGGAAGTTGTTGGCTGACTCTCTAGTCACTAACGCTAATCCTTCCATAGGAGAGGATTAGGACTTGTGAATTGGAGCTGGTTCAGTTACTTGACTTTCCTTTATTCGGTAAGGGATAACTAAGTAGAAACAACAACCTCTTACCATTACACTTGGGAAAATTCAACAAGGATAGAACTTACAATCAATCTTCTCCCAGTCAAGGCTTTTTATTTCAAATATATAAAACCTCTTGTTAATTTTCATTGCTTTAATTAATAATTATTTTATTTTCCCGTTCTCCAACTCTAAAACTTCTCAGAAAATTCATGACCAATAAATAGCACTCTTTTGTCAACTCGTTGGGAGACGACCTGCGAATTCTACTCCCAGTATTTTATTCTTGAGTTGTGACAATTCTTTCTAAATTGATAAGCAGAATTTTCGTCGGTTAAGAACTGTACTCACAACGTTATTTCCATTATAAATTCTTAATCGGGAATTTTTCGCCCGTCAGTAGTTATGGAAGGAAGACGAAGAAAAAAGGGAAAAGGAGAAGGGTATTTATGGAATTATCAATTAAAATTTAACGATTAGTTATTCTTGTCGAACAAATCTTATATGTGTGTAACTTTAGTTTCAATTTTTTATGTTTAGTTTTATCAACGTCTGCATTATTCATGGTCAGAAATAGCTATTAACTCTTTAAAATAATTTAGAGTTAAACCCCAAAATGATCCCTGAGATTAGCGTCGTGCATTAAAATTGTCCTTGAGATTCCAATTGCACTAATTACGTCCCTGAGATTGACAAAATTGCACCACGTTAGTCCCTAACCCATTCTCCATTAACGATGTGATGACATGGCTTGATGATATGGGCTGTTAGTAACACATGTCACTCCATGGTTTGGCCACGTGTAATGTTATGATGATGTGGTGACCAGTGACATGTGGCATGCTGATGTGGATGGTTTTGCCATGTGTCATAATGCTATTTGGCCACGTTTCAGTTTGTGCCACGTGTCGCAACAATATTCGTCCACGTGTCGTCCATTATGTCATCATTGTAGATGCACTAAATTAGTCCCTCACTTTGCATTAAGTGACTCATTTTAGTCCCTGAAATTGAATGTCGTGCACCAAACTATTCCCTTCACCAATTTTTTTATTTTTTTTTAAAATTTAAAATTTTCAATATCTTGGATGCACAAATTTTAATTCTATTTTTTTATATATCGTTTAAATACAAGTGCTTTCATAAAAATTTTTAAAATTTTAGTTTTAATTATATAATTTTTTTCTATAATAATTTAATATTGGTAAATTTTGTAATATATAAGTATGTTATTATAAAAAAAAGAATTATATAATTGATTAGACACATTTTTCATAAAAAAACATGTGTTTTTAATAAGAAATTAATAATTAAAATAAATATTTTTTTGTTCTTATGAAATACACATTTCTGTTGTGTATAAATGGGCTAGACTGAAGGCACTTCAAGCACCCTCACTATCATGTCCGACCTCTCCAGTCTAGACGAAAGAGGTCGAAGATTGTGAGGGTGCTTGAAATGCCTTCACGTCAACTCTAAGATGGCGGTTAGGGGTATCCGCAAGAGAAAAAATATTTTATAAAAGCACTTATATTTGAATAACATGAAAAAAAATAGAATTAAAATTAATGCATTCAAAAATATTGAAAATTTTGAATTTATAGAGAAAAAATGAGAAAAAAACTTGTGACTGGACTAGTTTGATGCATGACATTTGTAACACTCTAACTTTTGACACATCATGACCAATGTCAATCGTTTTGGTGTTACTTGTTGTACGGACCTACTTGGCTCTAAACTCGAATTTCATAAGCAAATATTAATAAGAGCCTTGATCGGTTCAGCGTAATTAACTTATTTATCATAAAAAAATCATCTAGTTGCTCGCAAGGTTAATACTCAAAGCCATATCACAGATAAATACTTGGTAGCAGAAAATAACATATATACATATATATAAATATACACAGGAGTTAAGTTTAGAGATACATATCATCTATCAAAAGCCGAGTACAACACTAAGTTATATATACAGATACAAAAGAGGAAGTCGGTCCCAACCCTCGCATGGGTTTCCTAAACTAGAACCAACTACTAAGAGGTCCTACCCCTCTAAAAGTACTACAAAAGCGAGGGAAAAGTAACACTACTGATCGTCAAAAGGAGTAAAAAGTTAGCTAGGTCAATCTCCGGAATGGTCTTCAGCTAGAGTGAACACGTACGACATGCCGGGATCGAAACGTGGACGATGTACCAAAACTCGAAACTCAAAGGACTCCTCTGTCGATCGCATCTGGGGAGGGAGAGAAAGAAAGAGAAGAAGGGTGAGAACCTAGAGTTCTCAGTAAGGTAAACGGAGAACCTAGGGTCTTTGTTTTTAAGTTGTCGTGAAACAAAAAAAGAACAAACATAGAGACACAGGGCACAAATATACATTTAACAAGTAGATAGTATAAACAATTAGGAAATGGAAATAAACAATTCACAGGAAGTTCATATGAGCAAACAAGATGATGCATGCCTATTCCTAGCGCAGGTCATGAGCTCATGCATCGGTTGTCTACCCGCAACTCGAGATTACTTGGAGTGAACCCCGATTATGGTTCCTTTACTGTGTCAGTTAGGCCTCCTTATAATAACATTTTAATGTGCACCATAATAAAAAACAGTGCTATCAGTTAGGCGAACATTTCCGCTTTAGCAATCTCAGGCTATCGGTTAGGCGGGCACTTTCGCATTAGCAGTTGGCACAAGGCCCATTCAATATATATTTTTCTCAAATCATTTCCATTACGATTACCCCTTTTACATATGACTTTCTATTTTCCTCTTCCTTTATTACCTCCACATCACCAATATTATAAAACGTACCTCCGCATCACCGCCTAATTATACATACCTCCACATCACCAATTATCCTTAAACCTTTCTTGGATGTATTAATACTACTGTTTTAAAATCTAAAACTTGATATTGAGGTAATTTGGTCCTAATTTAAACTTGTACTATCTCTTTTAAAAAGATGTTGTCACGATTTTTTGAAAGTGCAGAAAAATAGCAGGGGCAGTAAATTTGTAAAATACCCTAAAAATCCAAATTTCACCCATTGCTTTTCAAAATTTATGACCTTATGCAAGACTCTTCTATTTTTCCAACGAATCAAATTCCATATCATTATCATGCCACATGAAAAAGGTATGAGGTTAGAAACACAGCCAGGCCTTTTAAAAATCTGTTTTCAAAATCCAGCAAGCAACTCACACTTTTTGCTACATATCTAATTGGTTAAAAAGTGTTTTGATACAAAATTGAAACTGAAGATTTCGGACATATAAGGCTTGAAACTGCCATTAGTTTCAGCTTAAAAACTCTTCAGAATTGTAAATTAAGTGGGTTGGAAGTTGGTGCTTCTGCAGTAGAGAAATAGAATTTTTTGCAGAATCCATCAATCTTTAAAAATTCGTTTCTTCCAAACCACTCATCAATAAATTATAATTTTTTTATGAGATTCTCATGACACATTAAAGTTGCACAAAAAAATAGTTTCATTCAAAAATAGGGCCTGGTCTGCTCCCAAAAACTAGTTTATTCCACTGTCAATTATGCAGAAAATTCTGCCTTGGACCTTTTCAACAACCTTACATACTATAACTCACATTTGAACTTATATCCCTTTCAAAATCATATTTCTGACTTTCCTTCAGTTATTTATGATTTCTTTCACAGCCAAGATAACCCAAAAACCTAAACTTGACAATTTTCACAACTTCAAGTACCTAAATAAAGTCAAGCTTTTACCTTTCAGCATTATACCAAACATATCAATTCATATACCCTATCCATCATTCAAACACATACTAGAACCATATTTATCATCAGTCAAGCATATAATACTTCATCAATTCTTATCACAGGCACAGCCAAAAAATTAACAATCCAATTATCCTAACCCTTACTTGGTGATGTCGAAAATTGATATGCTTTGCTCCTAAGCTCACTTTCTCAGCTACAACACCTAATGCATCATAATTTAATTTCATTCATCATTATCATTAGGGCCTTGGAGCCAAACCCTGACCACCAGAAAAGAGGAAATGCAACTCTCACCTTCTCTGACCGAATGGCTCAGTGGAATAGAGAGACTAGAGGAACTTCCCTTGAGCTTCACAAACTAGAAGAAAGAGGAAGGCTGAATTGTTCAATAATGGTGAAACCGAATCAGATAGAAGAGAGGGGGAGCCAAGGATAGCTTACCCAGTAAATAATTTCAATGCTACAAGGGTTGATGGAGGAAGAGGAGGGCTACATTCTTCAAGCTTCTACTGAAATTGAAGAGAAGAGGAAGATGGCAAGCCAACCGTGTTTGCTAGGTCACTTCGGTCTTCACTCTTTCTCTCTTCCTTTTTGCAGATTGTGTGTGAGAAAATAAATAAGTGGAGTGAGGATAATGTAGTGAAGAATGGGTGTAAGCTTGCATGTGTGTTTCGTGGCTAATGTTGGTGAATAAGGCAACACATGTACTTGAGTTTAATGACTAAGCATCCACTAGGTTAGTTAACCATGAGATGAAATCACGGTTTGAGAAGGGGGAAAGGTGCTATCCGTGGCAATAATGGAAAAGAAAGGAGTGACATTGTTGCTTCTAATCATGGTTAAATTATAATTGGCTTAGGTGAACTAATGGTTTAGTTGATCTTAGGATTTTTCATAAGAATGACTAAAGTATTAGTTTGATTTATCCTATGGCAAGAGTATTTTGGGTTAAGAATACAAATTGTGATAATGTACTAATTGTTGATTGATGATGCATCTAGGATTGTTTCTCTGCTAATTTATTATTCAGTGAACTTAATAAATTAATAAAATAAAAGAAATTTGATTACAACGGTAATTAATTAATTATCCAAAACTTATCGTTTGGAAAAGCTAAAAAGTTTTAGCGTCACGGATTATAATTTTAACTTACTACCTATGCCGCATATATATTTAAACCTATTCATGCCGGTGAACGTCATGAGGAATGAGAAATCTCAGGCCTCATGGGGTAGGGTGGTTACAACATTTAATTTGAGGGGCTAAAATGAGTCACTTAATGCAAAGTGAGTGAATAATTTAGTGCATCTACAATGATGACATAATGGACGACACGTGGCACAAACGGACACTTGACCAAATAGCATTGTGACACATGGCACAACCATCTACATCAGCATGCCACGTGTCACTGGTCACTATATCATCATACCATTAGACGTGGCCAAATCATGGAGTGACACGTGTCACTAACAGCTCACGTCATCAAGCCATGTCATCACGTCGTTAATGGAAAATGGGCCAGAGAGTCAGAGACTAACGTGTGTATTTTTGTCAATCTTAAAGACGTCATGGGTGCAATTATAATTTCAGAAACAATTTTAATGCACGACGCCAATTTCGGGGACCATTTTAGAGCCTAATTCAAATAATTTGCGTGACTTTTTTATAAGAATTTAAAAGGATAGATAAAGGGGTTTTCCTACTAGATCTCTAAGAAACCTGTTCTTAGCAACCTAGGTCACCGGAAAGGATTCTCTACTAGACCTTCAAAAAACTTGTCCTTGACAACCTAGATCAGAGGGATGAAAATTAAATCACTCAATCTTCTCCATGTAATAAGCGAAGCAAATCACTCACCTCACTTAATCACACTAAAAAAACGTGCATAAAGCACTAAGGTTCATCAAAG
The DNA here is from genome assembly GCF_003086295.3 of Arachis hypogaea. Lineage (NCBI taxonomy): Eukaryota > Viridiplantae > Streptophyta > Magnoliopsida > Fabales > Fabaceae > Arachis > Arachis hypogaea. The sequence goes on along the minus strand of NC_092051.1, from coordinate 94,035,247 downwards.
TTATGTAAATTGTCTCACCAAAGGTGTTTAAATAGGCACCTAACAAACTAACTAAAAGATAAGATAACTAATTTAAATCAGATTTGATCTTATTGGATTAGATCAGATTTGATTTAAGTTTTAAAATTCTAAAGATATGATAACTAATTTAAATCAAATTTGATCTTATTAGATTAGATCATATTTGATTTAAATTTAAAATCCCTAAAAATACTACTATGCAAATCAAAAGTAAATCAAATCTTCTAACAAACTCTAACAGCAAAATAAATTAAAAATAAATGGCTAAAATTCGAAAATTAATAAAAAGTATGCCTCCCATTAAATTTGAAAAGCTTTATTGGGCTTCTTGTTGTCTTTCCTTAGCTCAATGGACCTTATGAATTGTTGTCCTTTCAGCACCATTGTTTTTGAGACGGACTCCTGGTCTTCTTGATGTCCAAGACTGGCATGACACAATTCTTCTAGAATTCAGATCCTTGAGTATGACAAGATTATCATTCCGTCCTTTAGCTCTAAGATGACGAAAATTTTCTCTCTCTTAAAAAAGATTCATCCTCGAATCTTGAATGAGATGCTCTTCGTCCCTCTAAGGAATCCAAACCCAATCTCCGGGTTTAAATACCATGGTTTGATGACTCTTCTCTACCCACTGAATTATGACGATGTCCTTCATGTGTGCAAGTTCAATCTTTCCAACCATACTTTCATCATCTTGTCCAATGTGTGCAATTTGTCTTCCTTTCTTTTCATCCATATTAATGCCTCCAAAATTTATCAGTGAATCTACAAAGCTAGAGAAAGTTGAAATAAAAACATTAGGAATTTCATGGTTAGATGATGAGAAACTAAGAACTCCGTGAAATTCAATGATACTAATGCACTCTTATCTAAGTTAGAAGTTTCTAGATCTCTCTCACAAGTGTGTTTATTGCTCTCAGTTTCTTTGTCACTCATTGACTCCTCTCTCTCACTATTCTCATATTTTCTCTCAGAACTCTCACTTTCAATTAAACATTGATCCTTTTCACTCAAATACTCACTTTCTTTCTCTGTTTCTTTTCTCTCTGAATTTTTAAATTTCTTACATCCCAAGAGCCCAGTTGAAAAATTCTACACTTTTGAGTCTTCCAAGGACACATCTCCCTCTACAGCATACTAAACAAATTCTTTCATCTCTGGCTTTGAAGAAGAATGAAAGATAGGCGTAGAAGAAATCCTCTTCTTATGGCGATCTATCATTTGTTGCACCTGCTCCCTGTCAATGGCCAATTTGACCAAATCCTCCATGGTTGCGTAATGGTAACGTTGGACTATATCTACAAGTTCTTCACGTAATCCAAACAAAAATCGTTCCATAAAAACCTCAGGACTCCTTTTAATATTAGTCTTGTCCATCAAATATAAAAACTCCTTGTAGTACTCTATTACTGATTGTGAACCTTGTTGCAACTTACAAAATCTTTCAAAAAATTCATCGTGATATGATGATAGCACAAACTGGTTCTTCATAATTTTCTTCATAATTTAATTTTTTTTGCGACTTTTTTTTCAGACACTGATTTAAAGATAGAATAATTGCAAAACCAAAATAAATAAATTTTTTTTGGACTCTAACGTGAATTACAAAAATGAAAAAGACTAAACAAGACCTATGAAACGTGTAAATAAATAAGAATTTACCTACAACCTGTAATTGATACCAGTTGATAAGAATTTAAAATGATAGATAAAAGAATTTTTCTACTAGACCTCTAAAAAATCTGTTCTTAATAACCTAGGTCACCGAAAAAGATTCCCTACTAGATCTTCAAAAAAGTTGTCCTTGACAACCTATACTCAATTTTCTCTATGCAACAAGCGAAGCAAATCACTCACCTCACTTAATTACACTAAAAAAATGTGCATAAAACACTAAAAAAATTTTATGAATTAAAGTTATGTAAATTATCTCAAAAAATGTTTAAATAGACATTTAACAAACTAATTAAAAGATAAAATAAAATAAAATAAGACCACATATCACTTTTCATCACCGTGTTGTCCCAATTTTCAACGTTAGAGTTGTGTCTTTGTGAATTTCAGAGAGACGACACAAACGCGGATCCGACAGTTCAGTGTGCAGTACTATCCTCAAACAACTTAATTGATTTCAATTTCTATTAACAGTTTACCCTTTGAATTCTCAATTGTGGTTTCCCACTCTTTTTTGTCTATTGCTGCTTCTCATAATAATAATGCATAGTACTAGGGGCCTACTAGAATTAATTAAGCATAGTAATAATTTAGAATAACATTGCTAATGAAACATTTTTGTTTTAGCGTTTTACTTCTACAGAGAATATCAGTTCTAATTCCCAGTTGTTACTTGCTTTGCTTGCTACTTTGCTAGCTAGATGGTCCATCACTCCATCGTATTGTGGTTCTCTCGCAGCTTTGATTTTATCTCACACCCAAGTATATATATAGCATTAAATTTATGTACTCGTAGAATATGGAAGAGGCCCCACAGCCCACAGGCATAAGTCGCAGTAGACTGTGAAGTGTGCACATTACATTTGTAGTAGTTTGTTAAGAGGATCAAGCTTGGCTACTACTTTTATAGAATGCAAGTTGGGTCCTTCATTGGATTCTTCTATGATCAACTAATAATTAATTGAAAACAATAAATGCCTTTGTAATCAATTTATAATATATTTTAAAAGAAAAATCAAAATAATTCTACAATTATTTTTAGATATTTGATATTGTTCTATTTTATTATTACAATTTTTTCTTAAATAGTATAGTATTCTAAAATCTATATTTTTTTCTTTCATTTACTTTTTCAAAAGTGACTTAATGATGATAGACGATTATGAGAAAATTAACATTGACAATACTTATTAAAATCTAATTTAAAGAATAATTATTTAAAATAAATTATATAAAATCACAAGAGAGTTCATATATGTTAATAATTTATTCGTTTGATAAGAATTATCGTTATTTAATTTTTTAAAAAATAAAACCGAATTTTATCGAAAAGATAAAAGAAAAGACTAAAATAAGAGAACATCAATTTAGCACAATTGTAATTCTAAAAAGAGAGTTCTTCACAATATGTTAATTATATATACTTTTGATAAAAATTACCACTATATTTTCAAATTTTAAATACAACATTTTACCATTAAGATAGAAAAGTAAAACTTTGTTAAGAGAAAACTAATATAGAAGCATTTAAAAAATGTATAATTTTTACATTCAAATTTTTTATTCAAAAAGTGCGTATTATTTTGTAATTCTTGAAAATAATTATTATTTACGCAGTCATATTTACTTGAAATCATATTTAAATTCACAAATTACTTGTTTCATACAATAATTAATATATTTTACTCTAATTTATTTTATCTATATTTACAAATATAAATCCATTTCTTTTTCCAATTAAATTTATTATTCATATGTTGATATTATTATTAATATTTTTTTATATAAATAACCATAGTTGATAATATTCATCTAATTAATTATAATTTTCTTTTAAATGGAAGTTTATTTTTGTAATTAGAAGATAATTTACAATGAATTATTTTCCGCATACAAGCATTTTCCATACAACTCATTTATATTCACGCGTTTTTCACGTACTTTTTCTCTGTGCCTCTTTTTTTTCTTCTTCTTCTTTCTCCGTGTCTCCTCTTTTTCTTCTCCTTCTTCTTCTTTCTTCGTGCCTTCTCCTCCTCTTCTTCTTCTTCGTCTTCGTAATTTTTCTCTCTCGTTATCGTCGTCATCAACACCACATCTTCCTCCTCCTTCTCTTCCTCCTTTTTTCATTGAAATTTCTCCTCCTCATTTCGTTTTCTCTTTCTCCTTCATCATTAGTTATCTCGTTGTTGAAGATAATAAATAATTTAGGTTCATATTATCAATTGAACTAGAACGAAATTGATTATTCTTTTGAATCCAAAGCTAAGGTATGGTTCAATTTAGAAGAAAAAATATAGCATTAGAGGAAACCTTTTTTTACAACAAATTTGGGTGTAGTACGAAAATATTTGGGTGTAATACGAAGATATTTGGATGTATTTTAAGAATTTTTGGGTGTATTTTTATTCTGATAAGTTCTGTATAGTTCAAAACTCTTCCTCTTCCTCCTTCTCATCTTCTACTGTTTCTTCTTTTTTTTTTTATCATCATCACCATCTTCTTCTTTTTTTTTTATTCATCTTTTTTTTTATTTTACCTTCTCAATTTTCTTCTTTTTTTACTCTCTTAACAAGAATAAAAACAAAAAAAATCAAACAAAGAAGAAGAAGAAACACATAATGCTGCAAAATTACTTGAAAGAGGATGAATTTATATTCATTTAACTAAAAGAAAGAAATAAGGAAAAAAAGAAGAAGAAAAAAATACAGCATTAGAGAAAATATTTTTCTGTATTTGCAGCAAATTTGGGTGTAGCACGAAGATATTTGGGTGTAATACGATGATATTTGGGTGTATTTTAAGAATTTTTGGGTGTATTTTTATTCTAATAAGTTCTCCATAATTCAAAACTCTTCCTCTTTCCCTTTCTCATCTTCTACTGTTTCTTCTTTTTTTTATCATCATCACAATCTTTTTCTTCTTTTTTTTTCTTATTCATCTTTTCTTTTTTATTTTACCTTCTCAAATTTCTTCTTGTTTTACTCTCTTAACAAGAATAAAAACAAAAAAATCAAAGAAAGAAGAAGAAGAAACACATAATGCTGAAAAATTACTTAAAAGAGGATGAACTTACATTCATTTAACTAAAAGAAAGAAAGAAATAAGAAAAAAAAGAAGAAGAAAAAAACGCAGCATTAGAGAAAATATTTTTCTATATTTGCAGCAAATTTGAGTGTAACACGAAGATATTTGGGTATATGAAGATATTTAGGTGTGTTTTAAGAATTTTTGGGTGTATTTTTATTCTGATAAGTTCTATATAATTCAAAACTCTTCTTCTTCCTCCTCTTCATCTTCTACTGCTTCTTCTTCCTCATCTTCTTATTTCGTTTTCTTATAATTCTTTTTGAGAGAAAAATCAAACAAAGAAGAAAAAAATACATAATATTGCAAAATCAATAAAAAGAGGAGGAAGAAAAAAATGCAGCAACAACAATGATAATAAAAAAAATGATGAAGATGAAACACGGAAGAAAAAGGAGGAGAAACGCAAAGAAAAAGGAGAAGAACAAGAAGGAAGAGGAGAAGGAGAAGGAGGAACGTGAAGAAGTGTCTTCCATAATTGTGAGTGAGAGCGCGCTTTGAAAATGATTGAGTGATGTGCGTGTTATCACGCTCCAGTGGGTGGGTGAATGTAGTTTTTGTTAGATTTGGCCAAATTTGTAAGACTTGTAAGCCAAAAAGACTTGTACGTGTAGCATAACTCAAATCAATAATATAAGTAATTATCTTTAATTTATAAATGTAAATAATTAGTTAATAAGAGTTAATAGTCAAAATCGTCCCTGAAAGATACTCCGATCTCCATTTTGGTCCTCGAAAGATAAAATTAATCGAACTCGTCCCCGAAAGATACACGACTTGGTCACGTTAGTCCTTGCGTCAGTTAGATGATGACGTGTCACGTTAAGTGCCACGTGGCATATGATGACGTAGTGAGTTAATGCCACGTGTCACAAGATGATTGGTTGACATGTCAGATCAGTGACACTTGACATGTAAAAAAGTTTTTTATAATCAAAATAGTCCTTGAAAGTTCAGACGTAAGTCATTTTCATCCCTAAAATTTTAAAAATTAATCAAATTAGTCCTTATATATATATTTTTTTATTTTTTCTTGATAATATTAAATTTGAAATATTTTTTGATACTACTAATTTTAAAAGAAATGTAATTGACAAACAAAAAATTAGTAATTGTATCTTTTCTTCTTAAAAATTTTTCAATAAAATTATCTCTCTCCTTTAATTCTTCTCAAAATCTCTCTTATTATTTTCTATTCTAAAACCTTTTTCTTACATTATTACATTTTGTTGGAATATATATACTCAAAATTAAAATGTATGTATTTGTTAACCGAAACGAAAATATATGATTAAAATCAAAATTTATGTATGTTAACCTAAACAAAAAATTTATGTATGTTAACCTAAACAAAGTTATATATACCACTATTTTTTTCTACTACATCTTTTTTTTCCATTACAGTATTACTTAAATATAGGATGTAATGGTAGTGATATTAAAAGTCAAAATTCAAGAAGATCCACAAATTTTGCTTCAATTTCAAACTTTACAAAATATTGAAAATTTGTTGCTTAATTATTATTATTATTATTATTATTATTATTATTATTATTATTATTATTATTATTATTATTATTATTATTATTATTATTATTATTATTATTATATGCTAAACGAATTTCTTTTTAAGCGTACTACATGCAAAGATCATAATAAATTTTTGTGTGTTTCATATGTTTGAGATAGATTATTATATAATTTTTCTTTTAATATCACTACTGTTCTTATATGGATACCTGGAGGGAGAGCTCGGTCTCTGGGAGTCGACGCCGAGCTATTTAAGTTTCGGTGCCGACCTTTAAGCCTTATGATAATCCGAGCTTTACTCCAAGAGGGTGTCCAATCGCGTAGAGCTTTGAGCAAGAAACAGGGGGGGAGTGTACATGCAAAGGCACTCCGAAGCTTAAGTTAGTATTGAGAATTCAATGTCTCCTTAAAATAGAAGATCATACCTTTTTATAGGTGATAATGTATAAATCGGTTATGTTCCTGTTTTATTGTCTGTATTAAAGAGCAATAATAAGGGTAAATGTCAGGTTGGACGTTTCATATTTGTGAAGCAGTCCGTTAAGCTGATTTGTAATGTCACTTTTCAATAAATGAAATTGATTGTCGATTAGTAACTGTAATGCCGAACTGTAATGCTGATTTTCTGAGTAATGATGTGAATAATGCCGAGTTATGAATGGTAAAGCCGATTTATGATATTGGATTTATAATGGCCGGACCACAGCCCCCAAGGTTGGCCTGGGAAAATGTTTAATGAAGCAGGTTGAGCTTTTAATGATGTATGAATTAGTTGCTGAACAGTTCGACGTATGGTTTAACCTTGTAGCCCCCAGGTCAAGGTGCTTTACTGAACAGTTATTGAGACTATAGGCATTCATGATTAGGAAAGAGAAATAATTAAATGAAGGTATTAATGAGTTTGCGTGTTTTCAATGTGGGTTTATTGGGTTTTGACGCGACTGATTTGATGGGAAGGAAAATTTTGGGTTAAAGTGGGTGAATTTAAAGTTTTGGGAATTCTAAAGGGTTGCATGCTTGCTGTTTTATTTTCCTCAAGTGTTATCAACCAAACAATGAGCAAAAGAGGTGAGTTACTCTTGGTTATTTTTGGTTTTTCTGCTTAACCGTTTTCTTTTCTCCTTTTCTGCTTTAGATTTTTCAATGGGTTATGAGAAAGAAACGAAAGGGGAGGTAGATTGGTCTTATGACTGGGTGAATGATGATGTAAGGGATCGTGTCTCTTTGTTTCTGGATGTTGGTGCTGTAAATGAGATAGATAAGTTGAAGGTTGTTAGGGTTAATTCTGGGGTTCGATTGGAACTGTTACCATGTGCTGTGGATGATAGGATTTTTCATAGAGGGGAGGGTTTTGAGCATTTTTTTATGTATAGCTGTGTTTTGGAGGAACTGAGGGTGAGAATCCCTTTCAGTGATTTTGAGTGTAAAGTTCTGAGGCAGTTAAACTGTGCGCCTTCACAACTTCACCCCAATGGTTGGGCTTTTGGTGCACGAAAATTACTTCACACTATGTAATTCCGCACAACTAACCAGCAAGTGCACTGGGTCGTCCAAGTAATACCTTACGTGAGTAAGGGTCGATCCCACGGAGATTGTTGGCTTGAAGCAAGCTATGGTTATCTTGCAACTCTTAGTCAGGATATTAATTAGTGGCTATCAATTGACTTGCAAATGAACAAGAGAGCATGAATTAAAGGTTACTTGTTATGCAGTAAATGAGAATATGTTGGAGTTTTGGAGATGCTTTACCTTTTGAATCTCTGCTTTCTCTCTATCTTCTTCTTCACGCACGCACGTCCCTCCTATGGCAAGCTGTGTGTTGGAGGATCACCGTTGTCAATGGCTACCATCCTTCCTTTCAGTGAAAATGGTCCAGGTGCGCTGTCACTGCACGACTAATCATCTGTAGATTCTCGATCATACCGGAATAGGATTCGCTATCCTTTTGCGTCTGTCACTACGCACAGCACTCGCGAGTTTGAAGCTCGTCACAGTCATCCAATTCCAGAATCCTACTAGGAATACCACAGACAAGGTTTAGACTTTCCGGATTCTCAAGGATGCTGCCAATGGATTCTAGCTTATACCACGAAGATTTCGATTAAGGAATCTAAGAGATACTCATTCAATCTAATGTAGAACGGAGGTGGTTGTCAGGCACACGTTCATAGGTTGAGAATGGTGATGAGTGTCACGGATCATCACATTCATCATAATAAGGCGCAAATGAATATCTTAAATAGGAACAACCATGATTGAATAGAAAACAGAAATACTGGCATTACTTCATCGAGGCACAGCAGAGCTCCTCACCCCCAACAATGGAGTTTAGAGACTCATGCCATCAAAAGGTACAAAGTTTAGATCTAAAATGTCATGAGATACAAAATAAATCTCTAAAAGTTGTTTAAATACTAAACTAGTAACCTAGGTTTACAGAAAATGAGTAAACTATGATAGATGGTGCAAAAATCAACTTATGGGGCCCACTTGATGTGTGCTGGGGATGAAACTAAAGCTTCTCATGTGCATAGGGCTGTTTTGGGCGTTCAACGCCAGCTTTGGATCCATTTCTGGCGTTGAACTCCAACTTTTGACTTGTTTCTGGCGCTGGACGCCAGACTACAGCATGGAACTGGCGTTGAACGCCAGTTTAAGTCATCTATCCTTGAGCAAAGTATGGACTATTAAATATTTCTGGAAAGCCCTGGATGTCTACTTTTCAACGTAATTAGAAGCGCACCATTTGGAGTTCTGTAGCTCCAGAAAATCCACTTTGAGTGCAGGGAGGTCAGAGTCCAACAACATCAGCAATCCTTTTTCAGCCTGAATCAGATTTTTGCTCAGCTCCCTCGATTTCAGCTAGAAAATACCTGAAATCACAGAAAAACACACAAACTCGTAGTAAAGTCCAGAAATATGAATTTTGCCTAAAAGCTACTGAAAATAAACTAAAAACTAACTAAAACACACTAAAAACTATATGAAATTAATCCCAAAAAGCGTATAAAATATCCGCTCATCACAACACCAAAATTAAACTGTTGCTTGTCCTCAAGCAACTAGATAAATAAAATAGAATACAAATAATTTAAGAAGCAATAATATCTCCGAGTTTTTTTTGAGTGAAGCTCAGATTCTAATTAGATGAGCGGGACTAGTAGCTTTTTGCTTCTGAACAGTTTTGGCATCTCACTTTATCCATTGAAGCTCATAGTGATTGGCATCTATAGGAACTCAGAATTCAGATAGTAATATTGATTCTCCTAGTTTAGTATGTTGATTCTTGAACACAGCTACTTTATGAGTCTTGGCCGTGGCCCTAAGCACTTTGTTTTCCAGTATTATCACCGGATACATAAATGCCACAGACACATAATTGGGTGAACCTTTTCAGATTGTGACTCAGCTTTGCTAAAGTCCCCAATTAGAGGTGTCCAGGGTTCTTAAGCACACTCTTCTTTTTGCTTTGGACCTTGACTTTAACCGCTCAGTCTCAAGTTTTCACTTGACACCTTCACGCCACAAGCACATGGTTAGGGACAGGCGGACAGCTTAGTTTAGCCGCTTAGGTCGGGATTCCTTTAGACCCTCCTATCCACTGATGCTCAAAGCCTTGGGATCCTTTTTATTTACCCTTGCCTTTTGGTTTTAAGGGTTATTGGCTTTTTGCTCTTGCCTCTTGGTTTTAAGAGCTTTTAGCTTTTTCTGCTTGCTTTTTCTTTTTCTTTCTTTTTTTTTCGCTAAATTTTTTTTTCTGCAAGTTTTGTTCTTTGCTGCTTATTCTTGCTTCAAGAATCATTCTTATGATTTTTCAGATTATCAATAACATGTCTCATGTTCATCATTCTTTCAAGAGCCAACATATTTAACAGTCTTAAACATCAAATTCAAAAGACATATGCACTGTTCAAGCATTCATTCAGAAGACAGAAAGCATTGCCACCACATGTAAATAATTAGAATGTTCTTATTAAAAACTTGAAAATTATTGCCTCTTATTCTAAAGAAATTCTTCTATTTTCTTCATGTTTGATGATGATGAGAAAATTAAATTATAGCTTAATTGGAGATAAAATCAAAAATATAGATACTAATTACTATTATATGACTCCTAAGGTAAAACTAGAATAAGAACAGTTATCACAGAGTTAAGGCTAAGATTGGAATTTAACAACCTTTGTTCTGGGGAGTGGATGTTCCTCTAATCTGCGGGGTGCTTGGTCCTTCAAGAGATAATTTCTGGCACTTCAATTCCCTTAAGTCGCGCCCTTGCTCCTTCTGTTCTTTAATCAAATAGCAAAGAATGCTACTTTGTTCCTTCTGTTCTTTCATTATTTGTTCCATAGCTTCTTGCATCTTGGTAACTGATGTTTCAAGATACTCCCAGTATTCAGATTGAGGGATTTCTGGGAGAAATTCCTGTGTTTTCTTCTTGATGGGGTCATCCTGTGCTTGTTGTTTTTCCATTGATGCTTTGGTGATTTGTCGCTCAATTGAGATATACTCAGTTATTCCCATCCTTACTCCAGCGTCCTTGCAGAGCATAGAAATCAAGCTTGGATAAGCCAACCTGGCATCTTTGGAATTTTTGTTTGCAATTTTGTAAAATTCAGTTGAAATCAGTTGATGAACTTCCACTTCTTTTCCCATCATGATGCAATGGATCATCACTGCTCTTCTAATAGTGACTTCAGAACGGTTGCTAGTGGGCAGCAGAGAAAGCCCAATGAAATCTAGCCATCCTCTGGCGACTGGTTTGAGATCTTCCCTTTTGAGTTGATTTGGAACACCCTTCGTGCTGGTGGTCCACCTGGCTCTAGGGATTCATATATCCTCTAGAATCTTATCCAGGCCGTTGACTGTTCTCATCATTCTCCTATTGAAGGAGTCTGGATCATCTTTCAGCTGAGGTAGCTTTAAGATCTCCCTGATCTTGTCAGGGTGGGTATGAATAATCTTTCCTCTGACCAAGGTCCGATAGTCATAGATAGCAGATCCAGATAGTCTTTGCCTGTCTGTATGCCACATATTAGCATAGAAATCCTGGACCATATTCCTTCCCACTTTCGATTCAGGATTAGCTAGGATCTCCCAGTTCCTGATTCGAATTTGCTCCTGGATCTCCGGATATTCGTCTTCTTTCAGATTGAATCTAACTTCCGGGATCACTGATCTTAGACCCATTATTTTGTAATAATGGTTTGAATGTTCTTTAGTTAAGAACTTCCCTTGATTCCAAAGTGGTTTTGGAACGCTTTCTTTCTTGCCTCTTGGAGTGAGTTATTTTCTTTTAGGAGCCATGAAGGAGAGCTAGGTGCAATGGTGGATGGGAGGGGAGGGAGGCCGAACCCATATTTAAAGGGAGAGGGGGTGGGTTTTCGAAAAATAGGGAGACAGATAAGATAGAAGATATGATTTTTAGAAAAAAATTATGATAAGAAAAGATATGATTTAAAATTGAAAAGATATGAAAGATATTTGAAAAAGATAGATTTGGAATTTTGAAAAAGATAGTATGGAGATTTGAAAAAGATATTGCTTAGTTGAAAAGATTTTTGAATGAAAAGAGAGAGATTTGTTTTGAAAATTTTGAAAAAGAATTGAGTTGGATTGAAAAAAAGGATTTGTGCTTATGGATTAAGATACATTTAATATTTTTAAAGAAGGGTTTTTTAGAAATTAGGGATTTTAGAAATCAGGGTTCTTAACATGTTTATGCAAGAAATCATGAATTGAAACATGAAAATTAGGATTAAAATGAAAAATTTGAAGAAAAAACGAATTTACCTCCTCCCCACCATCCTGGCGTTTGAACGCCCAGCTGCTGCTTATTTCTGGCGTTGAACGCCAGGAAGTCCTTTGTTACTGAGCGTTTTTCTGAACGCCTAGAACGCTGTAAATCTGGCGTTAAACGCCCAGAAAGAGCTTCTTTCTGGCGTTCAACGCCCAGATGGCTATCCTTACTGGCGTTCAACGCCCAGTGGATGCTTCTGTTGGGCGTTGAACGCCCAAAACAGACTTTTACTGGCGTTTTCTTGCCAGTGAGCTCTTTTTCTCTGTTTTGCGTGCAGAATCCTTCTGTAACCCTGTGAACTTATACAATTGACTCTTTACCTTAGGATCAATGAACTTTATATAAACAAATAAAATCAAGAATAGGGCAAAATGCTTAGAGGAAGTGATGCCCCATGGCTGGGTTGCCTCCCAGCAAGCGCTTCTTTATTGTCTTTAGCTAGACCTTGCTGAGCTTTTAATCTAGCTTCAGCCTTGAGCACTCTTGCTCAACATTGCCTTCAAGATAGTGCTTGATTCTCTGTCCATTAACAATGAACTTCTTATCAGAATCAATATCTTGAAGCTCCACATAACCATATGGTGATACACTTGTAATCACATATGGTCCCCTCCACCGGGACTTCAGTTTCCCGGGGAATAGCCTGAGCCTAGAGTTAAACAATAGAACCTTTTGTCCTGGTTCAAAGATTCTAGATGACAGCTTCCTGTCATGCCATTTTTTTTATTTTCTTTATAAAGCTTGGCATTTTCGAAAGCAGTGAATCTGAATTCCTCTAGTTCATTTAGCTGGAGCAATCTTTTTTCTCCAGCTAATTTGGCATCAAAGTTTAGGAATCTGGTTGCCCAGTAGGCATTATGTTCCAGTTCCACGGGCAGGTGACATGCCTTACCATACACAAGTTGGTATGGAGAGGTCCCTATAGGAGTCTTGAATGCTATTCTGTATGCCCACAGAGCATCATCCAAGCTTCTTGCCCAATCCTTTCTACGGGTACTTACAGTCCGTTCTAGGATTCTTTTTAGCTCTCTGTTAGAGGCTTCAGCTTGTCCATTAGTCTGTGGATGATATGGAGTCGCCACCTTGTGGCGAATCCCATACCGGACCATGGCAGAGTAAAGCTGTTTGTTGCAGAAGTGAGTGCCCCCATCACTGATTAGTACTCTAGGGACCCCAAACCTGCTGAAGATATATTTCTGGAGGAACTTCAGCACTGTTTTAGTATCATTGGTAGGTGTGGCAACGGCCTCTACCCATTTTGATACGTAGTCAACAGCCACCAGAATATAAGTGTTTGAGTATGATGGTGGAAAAGGTCCCATGAAGTCAATTCCCCATACGTCAAACAACTCAATCTCCAAGATTCCTTGTTGAGGCATGGCGTAACCATGAGGCAGATTACCAGCTCTTTGGCAACTGTCACAGTTACGTACGAACTCTCGGGAATCTTTATAGAGTGTGGGCCAATAGAAGCCACATTGGAGGACCTTGGTGGCTGTTCGCTCACCTCCGAAATGGCCTCCATATTGTGATCCATGGCAATGCCATAGGATCCTCTGTGCTTCTTGTCTAGGCACACATCTCTGGATTATTCCATCTTCACATCTCTTAAAGAGATAGGGTTCATCCCACAAGTAGTACTTTGCATCAGTAACTAATTTTTTCTTTTGTTGCCTGTTGTACTCTTTGGGTATGAACCTTGCAGCTTTATAGTTTGCAATGTCTGCAAACCATGGTGTTTCCTAAATGGCAAATAAATGCTCATCCGGAAAAGTCTCAGAGATCTCAGGAGAGGGGAGGGACGTCCCTTCTACTGGCTCTATCTGGGACAGATGATCAGCCACTTGGTTCTCTGTCCCTTTTCTGTCTCTTATTTCTATATCAAACTCTTGCAAAAGCAACACCCATCTTATGAGCTTGGGTTTTGAATCCTACTTTGTGAGTAGATATTTGAGAGCAGCATGGTCAGTATACACAATTACCTTTGATCCTACCAAGTATGATCTAAACTTGTCAATGGCATAAACCACTGCAAGCAATTCTTTTTCTGTGGTTGTGTAATTTTTCTGGGCATCATTTAAAAGGCGGCTAGCATAATAAATGACGTGCAGAAGCTTGTCATGCCTCTGCCCCAGCACTGCACAAATGGCGTGATCACTGGCATCACACATTAGCTCAAATGGTAATGTCCAGTCTGGTGCAGAAATAACTGGTGCTGTGACCAGCTTGGCTTTCAGCGTTTCAAACAACTGCAGACACTCTGTGTCAAACATAAATGGCGTGTCAGCAGCTAGCAGATTGCTCAGAGGTTTTGCGATTTTTGAAAAATCCTTTATAAACCTCCTATAGAATCCTGCATGCCCCAGAAAGCTTCTGATTGCCTTAACATTGGCAGGTGGTGGTAATTTTTCAATTACCTCTATTTTTGCTTGATCCACCTCTATTCCCTTGTTTGAAATTTTATGCCCAAGGACAATCCCTTCAGTCACCATAAAGTGACATTTTTCCCAGTTTAAAACCAGGTTGGTCTCTTGGCATCTTTTCAGAACTAGTTTCAGGTGATCAAGACAGGAGCTGAATGAGTCTTCATATACTGAGAAGTCATCCATGAAGACTTCCAGAAATTTTTCCACCATATCATAGAAAATAGAGAGCATGCATCTCTGGAAGGTTGCAGGTGCATTACACAGCCCAAATGGCATCCTTCTATAAGCAAACACTCCAGATGGACATGTGAATGTTGTTTTCTCTTGATCCTGGAGATCTACTACAATCTGGTTATAGCCTGAGTAGCCATCCAAAAAGCAGTAATAATCATGACCTGCCAGTCTTTCTAGCATCTGGTCTATGAATGGTAAAGGAAAATGATCCTTTCTGGTGGCTGTATTGAGCCTTCTGTAGTCAATACACATGCGCCACCCTGTAACTGTTCTTGTAGGAACCAGTTCATTCTTTTCATTATGAACCACTGTCATGCCTCCCTTTTTGGGGACAACTTGGACAGGGCTCACCCAAGGGCTGTCAGAAATAGGATAAATAATCCCAGCCTCCAGTAATTTGGTAACCTCTTTCTGCACCACTTCCTTCATGGCTGGATTTAGCCGCCTCTGTGGTTGAACCACTGGTTTAGCATTATCCTCCAATAAGATTTTGTGCATGCATCTGGCTGGGCTTATACCCTTAAGGTCACCTATGGACCACCCAAGAGCTATCTTGTGTGTCCTTAGCACTTGAATAAGTGCTTCCTCTTCCTGTGGATTTAAAGCAGAGCTTATGATCACTGGAAAAGTGTCACCTTCTCCCAGAAATGCATATTTCAGGGATGGTGGTAATGGTTTGAGCTCAGGTTTAGGAGGTTTTTCCAATTCCAGAGGAAATTTCAGAGGCTCTTTCATTTCCTCTGAATCCTCCAAATCAGGCTGAACATCTTTAAAGATGTCTTCCAACTCTGATTCGAGACTCTCAGCCATGTTGATCTCTTCTACCAAAGAGTCAATAAGATCAACTTTCATGCAGTCTTTTGATGTGTCTGGATGCTGCATGGCTTTGACAGCATTCAACTTAAACTCATCCTCATTGACTCTCAGGGTTATTTCCCCCTGTTGGACATCAATGAGAGTTCGTCCAGTTGCTAGGAAGGGTCTTCCTAGAATGAGAGTAGCACTCTTGTGCTCCTCCATTTCCAGCACTACAAAGTCAGTGGGAAAGGCGAATGGCCCAACTCTGACAATCATGTCTTCAATCACGCCTGATGGGTATTTAATGGAGCCATCAGCATGTTGGAGACATATCCGGGTTGGTTTAACTTCTTCAGTTAAACCAAGCTTTCTGATAGTGGATGCAGGTATTAGGTTGATGCTTGCCCCAAGATCACATAAAGCTGTCTTGGTGCAATTACCTTCTAATGTGCATGGTATCAGAAAACTCCCAGGGTCTTTAAGCTTTTCAGGAAAGCTTTTCAGAATGATTGCACTGCATTCTTCAGTGAGGAGAACTCTTTCAGTTTCTCTCCAATCCTTCTTATGACTCAAGATCTCTTTCATGAACTTGGCGTAAGAAGGTATTTGCTCAAGTGCCTCTGCAAATGGAATCTTTATTTCAAGAGTTCTGAGATAATCTGCAAAGCGAGCAAATTGCTTATCCTGCTCCTCTTGGCGGAGTTTCTGAGGATAAGGTATCTTGGCTTTATATTCCTCAACCTTAGTTGCTGTAAGTTTATTTCCTACAGAAATGGTTGAAGAAGCCTTTTTAGATGGGCTGTTATCAGCACTTGTGTGTGTCTGATCCCTCACTGGCAATTGAGTGCCAGAGTTAGAAGCTGGAGAGACGTTAGACGCCAGCTCCTCATCTGTTCCTGGCGTTTGAACGCCAGAACTGAGCTTCTTTTGGGCGTTCAACGCCAGATCCTTGCTTGTTTCTGGCGTTGAACACCAGTCCTGAGCATGGTCTGGGCGTTCAGCGCCAGCCTTCCACCCAACTTCTGGCGTTTTAGCGCCAGAATTATTTTTTCTTGGGCTCTTACTGTCCTCAGATGGATTTTGGGTGGTTCGCTCATTTCTTGGTTTCCTACTACCTTGAAGTGGGGTATTTAGTGCTTTCCCACTTCTTAATTGAACTGCTTGGCATTCCTCTGTTATTTGTTTTGACAGCTGCTGCTTTGTTTACTTTAATTGTACTTCCATGTTTATATTAGCCATCCTTGTCTCTTGTAGTTTATCCTTGAATTCAGCTAACTGCTTTGTTAGAAAATCCAATTGTTGATTGAATTCAGCAGCTTGCTCTGCAGGACTGAGTTCAGCAGTTACTGTTTTAGCCTCTTCTTTCATGGAAGAATCACTGCTTAGGTACAGATGCTGATTTCTGGCAACTGTATCAATGAGCTCTTGAGCTTCTTCAATTGTCTTTCTCATGTGGATAGATCCACCAGCTGAGCAATCTAAAGAGATCTGAGCTCTTTCTGTAAGCCCATAATAAAAGATGTCTAACTAAACCCACTCTGAAAACATTTCAGAGGGGCATTTTATTAGCATCTCTCTGTATCTCTCCCAGGCATCATAAAGAGATTCATTATCTCCTTGTTTAAAGCCTTGGATGTCCAGCCTTAGCTGTGTCATCCGTTTTGGAGGAAAGTATTGATTCAGGAATTTTTCTGTCAGCTGTTTCCATGTCCTTATGCTAGCCTTAGGTTGGTTATTTAACCACCTCTTGGCTTGGTCTTTTACGACAAATGGAAATAGTAATAATCTGTAGACATCCTAATCTACTTCCTTATCATGTAATGTGTCAGCAATTTGTAAAAACTGTGCCAGAAACTCTGTAGGTTCTTCCTGTGGAAGACCGGAATACTGGCAGCTTTGCTGCACCATGATAATGAGCTGAGGATTCAACTCAAAGCTACTGACTCCAATGGAAGGTATGCAGATACTACTCCCATATGAAGCAGTAGAGGGGTTAGCATATGACCCCAGAGTCCTCTTGGACTGTTCATTTCCACTTAGATCCATGATGGAGAAAGGGAGATGATGTAAAATAAAAAAAATATTTATTTTTATTTATTTATTTAATTATTTCGAAAATAAAATAAATCAAAATAAAATAAATAAAAATAGGTGAAGATTTTCGAAAAAAATGAGGAGAGAGAAAGTGGTTAGGAAGTTTTGAAAAAGATATGATTTGGATAAGATTTTAAATTTTGAAAAAAAATCTGAATTTTTAAAAAAAATTTTCGAAAATTTGTTTTAAAAATAGAGAGAAAAGATATTTTTGAATTTAGTGAGGAGAGAGAAAAACAATAAGGAATCTAAGAGATACTCATTCAATCTAATGTAGAACGGAGGTGGTTGTCAGGCACACGTTCATAGGTTGAGAATGGTGATGAGTGTCACAGATCATCACATTCATCATAATAAGGTGCAAATGAATATCTTAGATAGGAACAAACATGATTGAATAGAAAACAGAAATACTGGCATTACTTCATCGAGGCACAGCAGAGCTCCTCACCCCCAACAATGGAGTTTAGAGACTCATGCCGTCAAAAGGTACAAAGTTTAAATCTAAAATGTCATGAGATACAAAATAAATCTCTAAAAGTTGTTTAAATACTAAACTAGTAACCTAGGTTTACAGAAAATGAGTAAACTATGATAGATGGTGCAAAAATCCACTTTTGGGGCCCACTTGGTGTGTGCTGGGGCTGAGACTAAAGCTTCTCACGTGCATAGGGCTGTTTTGGGCGTTCAACGCCAGCTTTGGATCCATTTCTGGCGTTGAACTCCAACTTTTGACTTGTTTCTGGCGCTGGACGCCAGACTACAGCATGGAACTGGCGTTGAATGCCAGTTTAAGTCATCTATCCTTGAGCAAAGTATGGACTATTATATATTTCTGGAAAGCCCTAGATGTCTACTTTCCAACGCAATTCGAAGTGCGCCATTTGGAGTTTTGTAGCTCCAGAAAATCCACTTTGAGTGCAGGGAGGTCAGAATCCAACAGCATCAGCAGTCCTTTTTCAGCCTGAATCAGATTTTTGCTCAGCTCCCTCGATTTCAGCCAGAAAATACCTAAAATCACAGAAAAATACACAAACTCATAGTAAAGTCCAGAAATATGAATTTTGCCTAAAAGCTACTGAAAATAAACTAAAAACTAACTAAAACACACTAAAAACTATATGAAATTAACCTCAAAAAGCGTATAAAATATCCGCTCATCAGCTTTCCTTTGGACGTTTGAGATTCTTATGGAGTTTTTGGAGGAAAATCCATCAGTGGAGCTGTTCTTCTCACTGTTTCAGGCGAAGGGTGTTTGGAAGGGTGGATGGGTAAATTTGAACAGCTCTCCGGGTTTTGCTGTGTTCAAGCTATACATATCATCTTTTAAGAACTTTAAGGAAATGTACCTTAAGGTAAGTAGCTGCGAAGATGACTTTCTGTTTTATGTGGATGAGCATTTGGGGGAAAGATTTCCTCTTTGGTGGTGTTCAGAGCCTTAGAACATTTTAGGGTCTGAATCTATAAGTCCAAAGGATGAGTGCGTGATCGAGTTTTTGACCGAGTTTGTTGATCGGCAGGAATTGATTTCTGTTTATGATCTGCTGCAATGGGAGAAAAATAAGGCTGCTGTTGTGGAATATTTGGGTAAGATTTTGAATTGTGAATGTTGTATCATATCTGAGGTTTTTTTATCAGGTTTTGTTTTTCGTGTTTTTCAGGTGGGAAGTACCCAGGTGTATCTGCCGCGAGTTTGAGGTCTCGGGTGAAGAGCAAGGGTTTGGATAAAGAGGTATCCTCGTCCATGGCAGAGAAGGTTGGTGTTGGCGAGGTTGATCAACCGAGGCGGGAGAGGAGGAAAGTTATTGCTAAGAAGAGAAAGGGTGATGTGGTGGATTTGTCCGATGTTTCTGGTGATGAGAAGGATGATGTTCTGATGGAAGAGGTTCATAGGTTTTGTGAAAACCAGAAAAAGTTGCATAGTTTTGTTGAGCAGAGTGAAGGGTCGTCGCTCTGGGGGAAAGATCATCCTTTCATGATCACTGCGGATGAGGTATGCCAGACCCCGTCTGATGTTAGTTTGGCGGAAGAGGTGGGAGATGTGGCGATTGACCAATA
The DNA here is from genome assembly GCF_003086295.3 of Arachis hypogaea. NCBI lineage: Eukaryota > Viridiplantae > Streptophyta > Magnoliopsida > Fabales > Fabaceae > Arachis > Arachis hypogaea. The sequence continues at coordinate 94,015,531 of NC_092051.1, read as the reverse complement.
TATGCAGGTAATTTTTGTTTTTGAGGTAAAAAGTTTTGTGTGTTTGTTTTGGGGAAAAATAATGTGTTAATGTTTGATCTTCAGGTGGTGGGTTTGCGGCTGGCGAGTTTGGGACGGAGTCGTGAAAAGATTCATCGGAAGTTGGTTGAAAAGAAGGAGGATCCGAGTTTGAGGGAAGAGTTGGCTATAAAAGTTGCTAAGGTTTCTGTTCCGAGGGTTACCTGAAACTGTAGGTCGATCTCGGAGGAGATCTTCTTTGCTGGTCGGAGCTGTTGTGTCCGACTTGTTGGACTTGCTGCATTGCTGATCCTTGGTCACCAGAGGGTGGGGGGTACCTGCAAGAAACTCTGATGCTTAAGTTAGCATGGGTATTAAACATGTTTTTTGTAGAATCAGAGTATGAGTTATACCTGGGTGCTCCAGTGTATTTATAGTAGTGTGGGCCGACCTTTCTGATAAGATAAGTTAGTTATCTCATCTTATCTTATCTTTATCTTGAGTAAAGTCAGCTTATTTTTAAGGGAACCGCCTTTATCTCTATAGGCTTGGATTGCCTTTGGATTTGGGTCGTGCTCCTCTATTTGGGCCCTTTACTGGGCTCTCCTGTCGATTTGGCCGAGCTCTTTAAAAAGAGGTCGGCTAGTCAGTCCTAAAGAGGTCGGTCGCTTTGTCGCCGATCATCCCGGGTCGGACAGCTCGACCCAGGGTATGAACAGTGCCCCTGCTTGAGCTCGGTCTTCTTTTTTGAGATCGAGTCTTTGACTTCGGTCCTTCTTTAGCGAAGCCGAACTCAAGCACTTAGTCGATTCTTTTCTTTGTAGAATTTCGAATGTAGAACGTCTTCCTCTGAAAGTGCGCACTTTTGTATTAGCGCTCATTTCTTGGGAACGTGTGAGGTTTTAAATACCCTCATTAATTATCTTTTAATGCTCCGTTTCCCTTGGTTTTTATTTTGAATCTTTATACCCAAAAAATGGTTTCTCTCCCCTTGTTACCGTAACTTCCCTTTTCTTTCTCGCTTTCTGTTTTCGCCCAGGGTTTTGTAGTTTTCACGTTTCTCCCTGCGACATTGCTTTTGTTCATGTTTTCTCTTGTGAGAGGGTGATTTCCAGATTTCGTCTTCCATCTTCAATCTTTCTTTGAAGCTTGCCGCTTTTTCCAGGTTGGTTCTAGTTTTATTGCTTCTTTTGTAGCTTCGTCTTCAGTTTTTGGTAGAGCTTCGATTTTGCATGTTTTGAAAAGTTTGAATCTTTTCGTGGTCTTGTATTTGCTTGTCGCTGTAATGCGTTCTTCCTGACTTCTGCTATGCATTCTCTTGGCATTTTTGCTGAGGCTGTCTAGGGTTTTTTTTTTTGGTTGCTTCTGGTTGTTTTCTGCTTGACACCGTTTATCTAGAAAATCTACATCTGTTTCTTGCTTTATTTGAAGGTTACTTTGCTTGATTCTGAGAAAGTTCGCATCTTTGATAGTTTCTTCTTGGCGCACTTAATTTTTAGGAATGCTTTCGATGGTAGACTGTGATGACTTTTTCTTTTTCTTGTTTTGAGAAATGCTTGGGTGGGAGCTGTAGATTTTCCTGGAAACCTTGCTTTGTTACTGCCTCCAAGGGATGCCCCAGGACTTTGGTTCGAGTCTTGGGGTTTTCCTTTGCTGTTTCTTTACCTGTATCGTATTAATCGAGTCGTTTTCTTCCTTGTCCGAGATGTTTTTGGTAACCCCATCTTCTTTTCTTATTGTAGGGTTAGTTGGCCTCATGTCTTCTCGCAATAACATTGTAGAGATGTCTTCCTGAGTTCCTGAGGGGATGTCCGATTGGCTGGACTCCCTTGTCTTGCTGTGTGTTTCTGTTGTGGATGCTGAATTTTGCATAGAGCTGAGGAAGCGCCATAGGATTTGTGGTAATAGTGCCCGGGAGGGAGATTTTGAGCTTGTTGCTCCTGATTCTGATGAGAGAGTTTGTTTTCCTACTTCCATCGAGGGGGAGCGTCCCTTTTTTTACGCCTATGAATACTTCTTCAGTCAGTTGAACATTACTTTTCCTTTCACTGCCTTCGAGACCGACTTGTTGTGGTTGTGTAATATTGCCCCCTCCCAGCTTCACCCAAATTCTTGGGGTTTTATTAAGATTTTTCAGTTACTCTGCCGAGAATTAGGTGTAACACCTTCTCTGACTCTCTTCCTGTACTTGTTTGTATCCGCCAAGCCTGGTGGTTCTTCAAAAAAGAAAGCTTCCTGGGTTTCCTTCAGGTCTGCCCAGGGCCATAAAGTTTTTGCTATGTATGATGAGTCCTTTAAGGACTTCAAGAATTACTTCTTTAAAGTTCGTGCCGTCGAGGGGGCCCGCCCCTTTTTTCTTGATGAAAACGATGAGCCCTTTTTCCCTCTATGGTGGCAGAAAGATGTGAGAGTGTCTCGCTATACTTGGGAGATGCTTGACGATGTTGAACGTGCTTTTGTTGTTGTTCTTGAGGATTTATAGGGGGCGCCTCCTCATCTTGATACAAAAAGATTTTTAAACGATGCGTCTCTGGTTCGGACTGTTTTGGGTATTTGTCAGACTTGTGTCTATCTTGTTTTATTGGCTTTTCTTCCTCTTCTTGTAATTGTGATCCTTTGCTGTGGCTGATTTTGCAGAGATGTGAAAAAATAATGATTCCATGAAGGCCTTCAAAAGGGCAAAAAAGGAAACTGCTGCTCGAAACATCTCGGCCAAGGCGGCTGGGGAGGGATCTTCACAAGTTTCAATGAAGTCGCCCGTGCCGAGTTCTCCCGGTCTGAGGAAGGTGATCCCCACTCCTCGGGTTCGTCCGGTGGAGCCCCCCCAGTCTTCTGCTGCAGCTTCTGGTGCTCCTCCTAGTAAAAAGAAAAAAACAATTGAGCCTTTCAACCTTGATGCTCCTAACTTTGATGCGATCGAGTTTGTAGATCAACAATCGGCCCTTATGGTGTCCTCCCTATGGATGATGTGTCGCTTCTTCATCATTTTGATTATATAACTCGGAGTAGTATCAAGATGGCACACATGGGAGTGGCCCTATATCGAACTGCTCAAAGTCTTCCTCTCCATGCCACTAAAGCTTTTATGGAGGAGGCCAAACAGGAGTTTGATTGGATGAAAGGCTTGAAGGAGGAGCTTGAAGTGAAGGTGGCCAAGTTGGAAAAAAAGATTTGGAGAATGAGAAGGCGAGTTCCATCTCTCTGGCGGCTTCTGTGAGGCTGGCCAAGGACACGGCTATGAGCATAAGGATAGTTATGTGACATCTTACCGGGAGGTGTTGCGCCTGAGGGAGGAGTTGGAGAATGCCCGAGCTGATTACTCCGAGCTCCAAAGTCATCTTGTTGGTAGTGTAACTGCTGCCTATGAGAACCTGAAGGAACAAGTTCGGATTATTGCTCCCGAGGCCGACCTGACCCTCTTCAGCCTAGATAACGTTGTCAGGGATGGCAAGATTGTCCCTAATGATGAGGATGATGATGATGTTGAACCTCTCCCTGTGTCCTCTGCCAAGGTGTCAACTCCTGCTGTTCCTACCGAGGTCGGCCCTCCCGCTTCTGATCCTGACTGCCAGATCTTGAACCGGGATGACGGTACTGTGGATGTTGTTCCTCTCCAGACTCGCCCTCCGTCTCCTCGGACTGATGCTGCTAAAAAGTCTTCTGACCCTTAGCCCATTTATTCTGGATATTTACGTAGTTGGCCCGGATTGTGGGCTTTTTAAACTCTTTATGTTTTGTTAACTGCTGATACTTTCTCGTTGCTTGCCTAGCAACTTTTTATTTTTACAAACAAAAGTAACTTTCTAGCTTTTAAGGAAGATTTTGGTGGCCTCTGAAGCTTTATAACTTTGTAGATTATATCATGCTTTTGCGCTTAACTTGGTATCTTTTTTGTTTTCTGAGGATGTTGGAACCCTGCCGCTCGTCCTCTTCGGATTCGCTTTATTGTTTGTAGCTTGGATCCTTTGAGGTTATGCTTATGTGGGTCCAACTTGTTTTTCGGTTTTCTCGCTCTCGCTTGTATTTTTGACGATCTATAACCGATTTCTTCAAGTTGGTCCTCCAAGTTATTTTGGTAGTCCTTTGTCCGGTCTCTCTCAGGGGTTACCTTTGTAACTTGCTTTGTAGTAGGCTGACTTCTTTACGTCGTCCTTTTCTAAGTTATTTTTGTAATCCTCTTTCTTGGATCTTTGTCAGATCTCTTTCAGGGATTACTTTTATAACTTTTTAGTAGTAGGAGTCCGACTTCGTTATGTCGGTCTCTTCTAAGTTATTTTTGTAATCCTCTTTCTTGGATCTTTGTCAGATCTCTTTCAGGGATTACTTTTATAACTTTTTAGTAGTAGGAGTCCGACTTCGTTATGTCGGTCTCTTCTAAGTTATTTTTGTAATCCTCTTTCTTAGATCTTTGTCAGATCTCTTTCAGGGATTACTTTTATAACTTTTTTGTAGGAGGTCGACTTCTTTGCGTCGTCCTCTTTCTAAGTTATTTTTGTAGTCCTCTTTTTTGGACCTTTGTCAGGTCTCTTTCAGGGACTACTTCTTATAACTTTTCATTTTGGGCTGACTTTGTCATGTCGGGCCCTTCTAAGTTAAAGTAATCCTCTTTAATAGGGTTGGCCAGACCTCTTTCTAGGGTTTACTTATAACTTGAGTTGACTTGGTCTGACTTCTTAACGTCGGCCAGTCTTTAAGTTATTATTTAGCAATCCATAAGACCTCTTCAGGTTCTTTTTCGGATCACTTTCGATAACTTCTTACATTATTCTGTGTTCATCTTTGCCGATTTGTAGAAGGTGGTTGCTATCTTTAGATCGTCTTTTGGGTTAATCGCGTTTTCACCTTTATCGGACGATTGTCTTTATCGTGATCGTGCAGTGAAATTGTTATTCACTTTCTGCCGATCTGTTGCTTTATAATTAGACAATGAATGCTTCAGATTAATGCGTCTTGAATACTTGTAGAATATCTAAAATATATATTTTATTCAAAGGAAAGTGCAAATATATACATGTGGGAATTTTTCATCCCTTTATGTTGAATAGTGTTTGAGTCTCAACTTGGTGCCTCATTAAAAAATATTTTCAGGAAAAAGAGTGCATCCAATAGTGAGATCTTTTACTTTTCTAGCTGTAGTACCTTCTTAGGTTGCAGGCATGCCATGATCTGGGAAGCTCTCGTCCATCGAGTTCGGACAGTTTGTAGTAGCCCTTCCCAAGTACTTTTACAACTCGGTAGGGTCCTTTCCAGTTTGTTGCCAACTTTCCTTCTCCTGGTCGAGTTGTTCCAATATCATTTTGGATTAGGATGAGATCGTTCTTCGTGAAACTTCTCGGCACTACCTTTTGATTATATCTGGAAGCCATTCGACGTTTTAGTGCTTCTTCCCTGATTCGAGCTCTTTCCTGGATTTTAGGTAGTAGGTCAAGTTCTTCCTTCTGAAGTTGAGTGTTGGCCTCTTCATTGTAGTGGACTACTCTAGATGACCCTTCCTCGATCTCTACTGGGATCATTGCCTCCACTCCATATGCTAGTCGAAAGGGTGATTCATTTGTCATGGAGTGTGGCGTTGTTCGATATGCCCATAGGACTTGTAGAAGTTCTTCGGCCCAAGCTCCCTTTGCATCTTGTAGTCTCCGTTTCAACCTAGCCAATATGACTTTGTTGGCAGCTTCGGCCTGTCCATTGGCTTGAGGGTGTTCGACGGAGGTGAACTGGTGCTTTATATTCTGTGAATTGAGTGCCATTGTCTGTGGTGATAGAGTATGAAACCCCGAACCTTGTGACAATGTTCCTGTATAGGAATTTCCAGCTTCTTTGAGCGGTGGCGTTGGCTAGGGGCTCTGCCTCAATCCATTTTGTAAAATAGTCTACTCCGACTATGAGGAATTTTACTTGTCCTGATCCCTGGGGAAAGGGTCCGAGAAGATCAAGTCCCCATTTTGCAAATGACCAGGGCGAGGTTACACTGATGAGTTCTTCTGGCGGGGCGATGTGGAAGTTGGCATGTTTCTGACATGGTGGACATGTCTTTACAAATTCTATAGCTTCTTTCTGTAGGGTTGGCCAATAAAATCCCGCTCGGAGTACTTTTTTGGCAAGAGCTCGTGCTCCGAGATGGTTGCCGCACATGCCTCCGTGTACTTCTTCTAGCACTTCCTTTGTGTTGTTGGTCGGCACACATTTTAGTAGTGGTATTGAGATCCCTCTTTTGTACAGGATGTTGTTTATAATAGTGTAGTACTGTGCCTCCCTTTTTAATCTCTTTGCCTCCTTTTCCTCTGTGGGGAGTGTCTCTGCTTTGAGGTAGTTAATTATGGGGGTCATCCATCCCTGGTCCTGACTTGTTATGGCTAGGATTTTTTCCTCTTCTGAGATTGATGGGTTCTGTAGCATTTCCTGGATGAGGCTTCTATTGTTGCCCCCTGGTTTGGTGCTGGCTAGTTTTGAGAGTGCGTCAGCTCGGGCATTTTGTTCGCGGGATATGTAACAGATCTTATATTCCCCGAGTTGTCCGAGCTGTTCCTTGGTTTTATCCAAATACTTTTTCATGGTGGGATCTTTGGCTTGATAGCTCCCTGTTATCTGCGAGGTGACTACTTGTGAATCGCTGTAAATGTTGAGTTTTTGAGCTCCAACCTCTGTAGCCAGCTTCAAACCAGCTAATAACGCTTCATATTCCGCCTGGTTGTTTAAGGCCGGGAACCCGAACTTGAGGGAGAGCTCAACTTGGGTTCCTTTGTTGCTTTCTATTATCACGCCTGCGCTGCTTCCAGTCTTATTTGAAGAACCGTCCACGTAGAGATTCCATTTTGTGGGGGTTTCCAAGGCATCTGTGAATTCTGCGATAAAGTCGGCCAGATACTGTGATTTAATGGCCGTCTGAGCTTCATATTAGAGGTCGAATTCTGATAACTCGACTGCCCATTGTAAAATTCTGCCTGCTAAGTCTGTTTTCTGCAGTATTCCTTTTATGGGCTGGTTGGTTCAAACCTTAATGGTGTGAGCCTGGAAGTACGGGCGAAGTCGTCGAGATGTTAGAATGAGAGCATAGGCAAACTTTTCTATCTTCTGGTAGTTCAGCTCGGATCCCTGTAGCACTTTGCTAATGAAGTAGACGGGTTGTTGCCCACTTTTGTCTTCTCTGACTAGTGCTGAGGCTATTGCTCGGCTTCCTACTGCGAGATATAATATGAGCGGTTCTCCTTCTCATGGTCGAGATAAGATAGGCGGCCGTCCTAAGAACTCCTTGAAGTCTTGGAAGGCTTGTTCACATTCTGTCATCCATTCGAACTGCTTTCCCTTCCTTAAAGTAGCATAAAAGGGGAGAGATCTTATCGCTGCCCCTGCTAAGAATCTGGATAGGGCGGCCAATCTTCATGTTGAGTATGGCTTGGCATTTATCTGGGTTTGCTTCAATTCCTCTTTGTGTGAGCATGAAACCTAGAAATTTGCCTGCTTCTACCACAAAGGTGCATTTTGCAGGATTGAGTCGCATGTCGTGCTTCCTTATAGTGTCGAACACTTGAGTCAGGTCGGACAGTAATGTGTCTTCGCTTTGTGTCTTTATCAATATGTCGTCCACATAGACTTCCATGATTTTTTTGATGTGGTCTGAGAAGACTTTGTTCATCAGCCTTTGATAAGTAGCACCCGCGTTCTTGAGACCGAAGGGCATCACGATGTAGCAGTAATTTGCTTTCGACGTTAAAAACGAGGTCTTTTCTTGATCTGGTGGATACATGGGGATTTGGTTGTATCTCGAGTATGCGTCCATAAACGAGAGGTATCTATATCCGGAGGAAGCATCTACCAGAGCGTCGATACTTGGGAGTGGGTAAGGATCTTTTGGGCAGGCTTTGTTGAGATCGGTGTAATCAGTACACATTCGCCACTTCCCATTTGATTTTTTCACCAAGACGACGTTGGCTAACCATAGTGGATACTTGACTTCTCTTATGAATCCTGCCTCCAGTAGTGCCTGTACCTGCTCTTCCACAGCTTGGGATCGCTCCGGTCTAAGTTTTCTTCGTCTCTGCTGCACTGGCCGAGATCCTGGATAGACCGCCAACTTGTGGCACATTAGCTTGGGGTCTATGCCTGGCATGTCTGCGACTTTCCATGCGAATAGATCGACATTATCGCGTAAGAATTGTATCAGTAATTCTTTTGAGTCTCCTCTTAGGATTGTTCCGATATTAGTTGTTTTGTCCGAGGTGTCTTTGATCTGAACCTTCTCTATCTCGCCTTCTGGCTGCGGACGGAGTTCCTCTCATCGCTGCACTCCGCCAAGCTCAATTGTATGAAACTCTTCTCCTCTGCCTCTGAGGTTTAGACTTTCGTTATAACAGTGGCGCGCCATCTTTTGATCTGCTTTTATTGTAGCTATCCCTTCTGTAGTTGGGAATTTCATGCATAGATGTAGGGTCGAGACTATTGCCCCGAGTTGATTGAGTGTTGTCCGACCTATTAGGGCATTGTAGGCTGAACTTACGTCGACCATAATGTAGTCTATTTTGAGGGTCCTGGATTGGTTCCCTTTTTCGAAGGTTGTATGTAGTGATATGTATCCTAATGGTTGTACCGGAGTATCTCCCAGTCCGAACAGACTGTTCGGGTATGCCTTAAGCTCCTTGTCTTCTAAACCAAGTTTGTCGAAAGCTGTTTTGAATAAGATGTCGGCAGAGCTTCCTTGATCTATTAGTGTGCGATGGAGGTTGGTGTTTGCCAGTATGATGGTAATGACCACGGGGTCGTCGTGTCCCGAGATGATTCCAGATGTGTCCTCTTTAGTGAATGTGATTGCAGGGATGTCGGGTGCTTCCTTCTTTCCTTCGACATGATATACTTCTTTGAGATATCTTTTACGAGATGATTTGGAGATTCCTCCCCCTGCGAATCCGCCATGTATCATGTGGACGTGTCTTTCTAGTGTACCAGGTGATCGCGCGATTCGTCCGATATCTTCGTCCCTTCGTCTCTTTCTTTGATCATCATCTCGGGTTGCTAGAAACCGATCTAGTTTTCCTTCCCTCACCAAATTTTCTATGATGTTCTTTAAATCGAAGCACTCATTGGTGGAGTGACCTCACACTCGATGGTATTCACAATACTCATTCCGATTTCCTCCCCCTCTTTTGCCTTTGAGTGGCCGAGCTGGGGGTATTCTCTCCGTGTGGCAGACTTCTTTGTATACGTCAACTAGGGATACCTTGAGAGGAGTGTAATTATGGTATTTTTTTATTTTTTCCCCTTGCCGATCTTCTTTCCTTTTGGATTCCTTGTCTTTATCTCGGTAGGGGCCCCAGATTTGGAAGTTTCTCCTAACCGAGCGTTTTCTTCCATGTTGATGTATTTTTCTGCTCGCTCCTGTACTACGTCTAAGGAGGTAGGGTACTTCTTTGATATAGATTGGCTAAAAGGTCGCTCTCGTAGGCCATTGATGAGTCCCATGATGGCGGCCTCTGTTGGTAAGCTTTGAATGTCCATGCATGTTTTGTTGAATCTTTCCATGTAGTTGCGGAGGCTCTCCCGTTCTCCTTGCTTGATCCCTAGTAAACTGGGGGCATGCATGGCCTTATCTTTCTGGATGGAGAATCTGGCCAGGAACTTTTTGGCCAGGTCGTCAAAGTTTGAGATGGACTTTGGAGGTAGGTTGTCGAACCATCTGATTGCTGTCTTCGTGAGAGTTGTTGGAAAAGCTTTGCAGCGAACGGCATCTGAGGCGTCGGTAAGGTACATTCTGCTTCTGAAATTGCTGAGATGATGGTTGGGATCTGTGGTGCCATCATACAAAATCATATCCAGGAGCTTGAAGTCTTTTGGGATTTTGGTTTTCATGATTTCCCTGGTGAATGGATCTTGTTCTTTGCGTGAATTTTCCTCAGGAGCGGTCCGAGGAGCTTTTGATTTGAGATCGGCTTCTAATTGTTGTAGTTTTTCTTCCAATTCTCGACGTCGCCGTACCTCTCTTTGCAAATCCTTTCCGATCTCCCATTGTTGTTGGATTTCTTTCTCAAGTTGCTTTAAGCGATCTTGAAGTGCTTCTATTGCTCCTGGATTTGATGAGTTTTTGTCTCTGTTGGATTCCGGAGCATCCTTCAATGTAGTGTCCACGTTCTTGTGCGGTGTTCTGTCTTCTAGATTTGAATCGTGGTCGTTGTCATGGTCGTCCGCCATGGTGATGGGATGACTTCCAGGTTCTCCGGCAACGGCACCAATGTTCTGAGGGTTACCTGAAACTGTAGGTCGATCTCGGAGGAGACCTTCTTTGCTGGTCGGAGCTGTTGTGTCCGACTTGTTGGACTTGCTGCACTGCTGATCCTTTGTCACCGGAGGGTGGGGCGTACCTACAAGAGACTCCGATGCTTAAGTTAGCATGGGTATTAAACAGGTTTTTTGTAGAATCAGAGTATGAGTTATACATGGGTGCTCCAGTGTATTTATAGTAGTGTGGGCTGACCTTTCTGATAAGATAAGTTAGTTATCTCATCTTATCATATCTTTATCTTGAGTGAAGTCAGCTTATTTTTAAGGGAACCACCTTTATCTCTATAGGCTTGGATTGCCTTTGGATTTGGGTCGTGCTCCTCTATTTGGGCCCTTTACTGGGCTCTCCTGTCGATTTGGCCGAGCTCTTTAAAAAGAGGTCGGCTAGTCAGTCCTAAAGAGGTCGATCGCTTTGTCGCCGATCATCCCGAGTCGGACAGCTCGACCCAGGGTATGAACAGTTTTCGAACTTGAGGTGAAGTTATTTGAGGTTGAAAAACATTTGAAAGAGGTGAAAGAGAGCTATGCCAAAGATGTGGAAGATTTAAAGAAGAAAGAAGCTGACTTATCTTCTTTGAGCACCCGTATGATCGAGGTTACTGCCCAGATGAAGGAGTTGGAGAAGAATAAGCAAGGAGAGATTCTGGATTCCTTCCTTAAAGGTTTTGAGAGGGTTGTTCTTCAGGCGAGGTTTCTGGCTCCCGAGGTTGATTTATCGGCAATGGATCCGGGCAAAATAATACAGGATGGTGTCATGGTTGAAGATGATGGTGCTGCGGAGCAAGGAGATGAAAATGTTTAATTTGCGTGTTGTTCGTAGACTTGTTTTGCTCCTGAGTTGAGCTTTTGACTTGTTAATGTGTAGACATTTTGGTTGGCTTTTGTTATTGTAGCTTATATGTTGCTACTGTTTTCTGGCAGAGAACAAACTTGGTTGTTTTTGTTTGCGTGTTATGATAATATAATGTTATTGCTGTATGATAAGTTGGTTTTTATCTGGTTGAAACTAGATTTTAGTGCTAAAAATTTGTTGTAATGGTGAATGGCCTTTAAAAAGGTGAGTAGGCCGAGTTTGGGATGCCGATTCATAGGCATGATAATAACTGTATTGTGTTTTGGTCATTTGGCAATGATTGTGAATTGAGATCAGCTGTTTGCTATGATTGTACCATAGTGTTGTGATTCTGACTACCATCGGGTATTTGATTGACTTCTTGGCAAAATTCAGCATTATTGGGTTCCGAGATGGGTTGGTCATGCTTTGGACTCCGAGTTAAATCGGGCTTTTTAGTGAATGGTCGGATTCCGAGCTAGATCGGATATATGTTTGATTGAATGATCAGATTCTGAGTTAGATCGGATTGTTGCTTGATGAAATGATCGGGTTCCGAGTTAGATCGGATTGTTGTCTGTTGAAATGATCGGATTCCGAGTTAGATCGGATCGTTGTCTGATTAAATGATCGGATTCCGAGTTAGATCGGATTGTTATCTGATGAAATGATCGGATTCCGAATTAGATCAGATTGTTGTCTGATGAAATGATCTGATTCCGAGTTAAATCGGATATTTGTCTGATTAAATGATCTGATTCCGAGTTAGATCAAAAATTTGTCTGATTAAGATACTGTTTTAAGGTCTGCAGTCGGAATGACAGATTCTGTCTGGATGATCGGATTGATAATATAGATCGGTATTATATGTTTTTGCATGAAGCAAGAAATGATTTGTTAAAAGAAAATATTTATTGAAGAGCCTTTGATTTCAAAGGCCCAGGTAGGCTAGCCTCGTTAAAACCTCTCCAAGCAAAACCCTTGTGGAAAAAATCTTGGTAGTAGGAAAAAGAGTACTTGCCTGTCCCTGGTATTAGCTGTAATATAACTTTAAGGAAGATACATTCCAAGTGTTAGGAAGATCTTTACCCTCTAATGTTTGTAGTCGATAGGCTCCATTGCCAATTATTTCTGTGACTCTGTAAGGGCCCTCCCAATTAGCTGCTAGTTTGCCATGTGCTGGTGGTTTCCTAGCTTGTTCTGTTTTTCTGAGCACAAGGTCGTGGACTTAGAAAGACCTTGGTTGAAGTCTTTGGTTATATCTGCGGGCAATGTGCTGTTGCATTGCTAATTGTTTGATTGCTGCGGATGATCGGAGTTCTTCAATGAGATCAAGCTCGGTTTGCCGAGCTATGTCTTGTAGTCAGGTCGGCCAATTCTGTGCGTAGTGAGGATTGGGAGATCTCCACAAGTATCATTGCGTCTGAACCGTAGACCAAGCGGAAAGGTGTTTCCTTTGTGGTTGATTGAATTGTTGTATTGTACCCCCATATGATCTCTGGGATAAGCTCGGCCCATAGACCTTTTGCATCATCCAGTTTCTTCCTTAGAGCGTGTAATATTACTTTATTTGCGGCTTCAGCTAACCCATTTGTTTGTGGGTGTTCTACTGATGAGAAGTGCTGTTTGATTTTTAAGTTCTGCAAAAAAGATGTGAATTTTTGATCGGCAAACTGGCGACCATTATCAGTGATAATGTGCAGAGGAATGCCGAATCGACAAATAATGTATTTCCAAACAAAGGAAAGCATTTGTTGTGATGTAATCTTGGCTAGAGGTTGTGCCTCTATCCATTTGGAAAAATAATCAATTGCTACCACAATGAATTTTACCTGTCCTGCGGCTGTGGGGAAAGGTCCGAGGATATCAATTCCCCATTGGTTGAACGGCCAACTAACCTCGGAACAGTGTAGAAGTTCGGCCGGGAGATGTGTAATCGGACTGTGTTTTTGGCAATTGTTACAGCTTTTGACTTTCGCGTGACCATCTTGTCGGATCGTCGGCCAGTATAATCCAGCTCTGAGGATTTTTGAATACAGACTTCGGGCTCCGAGGTGTGTTCCACAGATCCCTTCATGTGCCTCAGCAAGCGCAAGCTCTATTTCTATTCTACAAAGACATTTAAGCAGTGGACGAGAGAATCCTCGTCTATATAGGCAATTATTATAAATTGTAAAAAAGGAGGCTTGTTGGCGGAAGTGTCGAGTATTTTCGACGTCGCCTGGCAAGATCCCTGTCTGGAGATACTGTATGTATGGAGATCTCCAGTCTGCTTCCTGTGTCATACTTAAGACATGTGTTAGTTCAATGCTTGGCTTAAGTAGTGTTGACTGATAAAGTGAGGATTCATTTGGTTGAGTGCTGGCGAGTTTAGGCAGAATGTCAGCTCGGCCATTACTCTCCCTTGGTATGTGCTGTATCTCGTATTTAGAAAATTTTGAAAGTAAATTGTGTATGACATCCAGGTATTTAGAGAGCAAAGGGTCCTTTACTTAGTATAGGTTGTTTACCTGTTGGACGACAAGTAAGGAGTCGCAGTATACCTTAAGTTCGGTGATGTTAAGGTCGGCAGCTAGTCTAAGCCCGGTAATTAATACTTCATACTCACTTTGATTGTTGCTTGCTTTAAATGAGAAGTTAAGGGAATGTTCGATGACGTTGCCGTGGCCATCATCAAGTATAATACCTGCACCACACCTGTGTGGGTTGGAGGACCCGTCGACGTATAAAGACCATTCGATGTAAGCTTCAGTTATATTTGGTACTGAGAACTCGGCAAGAAAGTCGGCCAAAAACTGTGATTTGATGGATGCTCGGCCTTCCTACTTGATATCGAATTTCGATAGTTCCACCGACCATTTTACTAGTCGTCCAGCCAGTTCAGGCTTCTGCAGCACTTGTCGCAAAGGTTGATCTGTTCTAACATGGATTTCATGGCTCTGAAAGTATGGTCGGAGTCTTCTGGCTGAGAAGACAAGCGCGAGTGCCAGCTTCTCAATGCTTGGGTATCGAAGCTCGACATTCTGTAAGGTCTTGCTGGTGAAATAGATCAGAAACTGTTTCTTCTCCTTTTTTGCAACAAGAGCAGAGCTTATAGCTCAGTTAGTGACAGACAAATATAAGAATAGTGGCTCCCCTTGTAGGGGTGTGTGTAAAATTGGTGGTTTTGAAAGAGTTTCTTTTAAAGTTGTAAATACTTTTTCACATTCATCAGTCCATTGGAAAGCTTTTTTTGTTTTTAAAGTTTGGAAAAAACATGAAGATTTAGAAGCTAGGCAAGGTAAGAATCTAGAAAGTGCAGCAAGTCTCCCTGTTAGTCGCTGGACTTCCTTGATGGTTTGTGGGCTTGTCATGTCTAAAATAGCTCGGCATTTCTCAGGATTTGCCTCAATACCTCGGCTAGTGAGCATGAAGCCGAGGAATTTACCACTTTGAACCCCAAATGCGCACTTTTCGGGATTTAACCACATGTTGTATTTTCTTAGTTGTCCGAAGATTTCTGTGAGGTCATCAAGGTGGTTATGACGATCTTTGTCTTGGCGACCATATCGTCAACGTAGACTTCAATGTTCCTGCCGAGTTGTTTGGCGAAGACTTTGTCCATCAGACGCTGATATGTCGCACCTGCATTCTTAAGGCCGAATGGCATGACTTTATAACAATAGTTTCTGTTCCGAGAGTTACCTGAAGCTGGAGGTCGATCTCAGATGAGATCTTCGGTATTTGGTCGGAAATGATGTGTCCGGCTGGCTGCTGGCGGCCGGAGCTGTTGTGTCTGACTTGTTGGACTTGCTGCACTGCTGATCCTCGGCCACCGGAGGGTGGGGGGTACCTGCAAGAGACTCCGATGCTTAAGTTAGCACGGGTATTAAGCAGGTTTTTATGTAGAATCAGAGTATGAGTTATACCTGGGTGCTCCAGTGTATTTATAGTAGTGTGGACTGGCCTTTCTGATAAGATAAGTTAGTTATCTTATCTTATCTTATCCTGTTTTGGATGAAGTCAGCTTATCTTCAAGGGAACCGCCTTTATCTCTATAGGCTGGGATAGCCTTTGGATTTGGGTCGTGTTCCTCTATTTGGGCCCTTTATTGGGCTTTCCTGTCGATATGGCCGAGTTCTTTGTAACGAAGTCGGTCCGCTTGACCTTAACAGGTCGGTCGCTGCATCGTCGACCATCCCAGGTCGGATAGCTCGACCCAGGGTATGAACAGTGCCCCTGCTTGAGCTTGGTCTTCTTTGTCGAGGTCGAGTCCTTTGACTTTGGTCCTTCTCGTAGCGAAGCCGAACTCAAGCATTTTGTCGACTTCTTTTGTAGCAGCTTTTGAATGTAGAACATTTTCCTCTACAAGCGCGCGCTTTTATATCGGTGCTTTGGGAACGTGCGAGGGTTTAATTCCTTTTCATTTTAGCATTAATTGCCCCGTTTCTTTATTTTGATTTTGAAAACCCAGAAACGGTTTCTCTTCTTTCGCCCTTTTCGTAACTTCTTCGCTTTTTTCCCTTCATTCTCTCGCTTTCAATTTTTCTTTGTGTTGCGGCGTTTGTTTGATTTTTCTGAAGCCTCTGCCTGGAGTTCGTGGTTTCGCGTTTCGGTCCAGCGACGTTTTCTTTTGCTCGTGTCTTTTCTTTTGCTTCGAGGTAGTGATTCCAGATTTCGCCGTCCCTCTTCACCTTCCCTGAAGTCTGCTGCCTTTTCAGGTTGGTACTAACTTTCTTGCTTCTTTCACGGCTTTTAGTTTTTTGGTGAAGCTTTTGCTTTTGCATGTTTTGAAAGTTTGAACCTTTTCGTGATTTTGCATTTGTTTGTCGCTGTAAATGCATTTTTCTTGGCTTTCTTTTGTGTGTTCCTCTGGCATTTCCATCGAGGCTTTATACAGTTTTTGTTTGTTGCTTCTGATTTTTTACTATCTGATAGAAACTCTGCATTCGTTCCTTGCTTTGCTTGATTGCTTTTTGTTGCATTTCTCAAAAGTTCGTACTTTTGACGTTTTTCCATTTGGTGTGTTTTGATGTTTTGGGAATGCTTCTTGGTTGACTGTGATGACTTATGCTTCTGGAAATACTTGCTTGTTTGAAGTCTTTTTCTTTTTTGAAAGGTGCTGGGGTGAGAGCTGTAGATTTTCCTGGAAACCTTGCTTTGTTACTGCCTCCAAAGGATGCCCCAAGATTTTTGGTTTGAGTCTTGGGGTTTTCCTTTTCTGCGTATTCACCTGCATCGTATTGAGTTATTTTCTCCCTTGTCCGAGATGTTTTTAGTAATCCTATCTTATTTTCTTATTTGTAGGATTAGTTGGCCTCATGTCTTCTCACAATAACATTGTAGAGATGTCCTCCAGAGTTCCCGAGGGGATGTCCGATTGGCTGGACTCCCTTGTTTTGTTGTGTGTTTCTATTGTGGATGCTAAATTTTGCACAGAGCTGAGGAAGCGCCATAGGATTTGTGATAACCGTGCCCGCGAGAGTGATTACGAGCTTGTTGCTCCTGATTCCGATGAGAGAGTTTGTTTTCCGACTTCCGTCGAGGGGGAGCGTCCCTCTTTCTATGCTTATGAATACTTCTTCAGCCAATTAAACGTTACTTTCCCTTTTACTGCTTTTGAAACTGACTTGTTGTGGTCCTGCAATATTGCTCCGTCCCAGCTTCATCCCAACTCCTGGGGTTTTATCAAAATATTTCAACTTCTTTGCCAGGAGTTGGACATAACACCTTCTGAAACTCTTTTCCTTTATCTTTTTGTCTCGGCCAAACCTAGAGGTTCCTCCAAAAAGAAAGCTTCCTGGGTTTCCTTCAGGTCGGCCCAGGGGTATAAAGTTTTTGCCATGTATGATGAGTCGTTTAAGGATTTTAACAACTATTTCTTCCGAGTCCGTGCTGTTGAGGGGGTTCGCCCCTTTTTTCTTGATGAAAATGATGAGCCTGCTTTTCCTCTAGAGTGGCAAAAGAATGTAAGAGTGCCACGTTATACATGGGAAATGCTTAGTGAGGTTGAGCGGGCCTTTGTAGTTGTTCTTGAAGATTTGTGGGGGAAGCCTCCCCACCTGGACACGAAGAGATTTTTGAGTGATCCATCTTTGGATCGGGCTGCTTTGGGTACTGTCTGATTTGTTTTTATACTTGCTCCTGAGCTTTGCTTCTCCTGTGTTGTAACTTGTCTTTGATTTTTGTGTTTTTCAGAGATGTCGAAGAATAATGATTCCATGAGGGCCAATAAGAAGGAGACCGCTGCTTTAAACATCTCGGCCAAGGCTGCCGGAGAGGGATCTTCTTAGCCTCCAGTTAAACCTCCTATATCGAGTTCTCCCGGGCCGAGGAAAGCAATTCCTACTCCTCGGGTCCGTCTGGCCGATCCTCCACAATCTTCTGTTGCAACTTCCGGTGCCCCTCCTAGTAAAAAGCAAAAAACAATTGAGCCTTTCAACCTTGATGCTCCTGACTTTGATGCGGTTGAGTTTGTAGATCAACAAATCGGCCCTTATGGTGTTCTTCCTATGGACGACGTGTCACTTCTTCATCATTTTGATTATATCACCCGGAGTGGTATCAAGTTGGCACACATGGGGGCGGCCCTATATCGAACTGCTCAAAGTCTTCCTCTCCATGCCACTAAAGCTTTTATGGAGGAGGCCAAACAGGAGTTTGATCGGATGAAGGGCTTGAAGGAGGAACTTGAAGTAAGGGTGGCCAAGTTGGAGAAAGACTTGGAGAATGAAAAGGCTAGCTCTACTTCTCTGGCTGGTTCTCTGAGACTGGCCGAGGACACGGCTATGCGGCATAAGGACAGTTATTTGACGTCTTACCGGGAGGTGTTGCGTCTGAAAGAAGAGTTGGAGAATGCCCGGGCTAATTATTCCGAACTCCAAGGTCATCTTGTTGGCAGTGTAACTGCTTCCTATGAGAACCTGAGGGAACAAGTTCGGGTTATTGCTCCCGAGGCCGACCTGACCCTCTTTAGCTTGGAGAACGTTGTCAGGGATGGCAAGGTTGTCCCTGATGACGAGGATGAGGATGATGTCGATCCTCCCCCTGTAGCCTCTACCAAGGTGTCGACTTCTGCTGTCCCTTCCGAGGTTGGTCCTCCCGCTTCTGACCCCGACTGCCAGATCTTGAATCGGGATGACGGTACTGTAGATGCCGTTCCTCTCCAGACTCGGCCTCCGTCTCCTCAGCCTGATGCTGCTAAAAAATCTTCTGACCCTTAGTTTTAATCTTTATTCTGGATATGTAGTTGGCCCGGCTTGTGGGTTTTTTTAAACTCTTTATGTTTTGTTAATTGCTGACACTTTCCCGTTGCTTGCCCAGCAACTTTTGTTTTTTATGAAAAATAAATGGTAGCATGCTTTACCTTTTTTGAGATAGGTTTTGGTGGCCTCTGAGGCTTTTATAACCTTGTGGATGATATCGCGCTTTTGTGCTTGACTTGGTATCTCTTTTGGATTGCTTTGTACTTTGTATCTTGAATCCTTTGTGGTTGTGACTAGGTAGGTCTAACTTGATTTTTGGTTTGTTCTCGCTCCAACTTGTATTTCTGACGACTTGTAACTGATTTCTTCAAGTTAGTCTTCTGCGTTGTTTTCGCAGTCCTTTTCTAAGTTATTTTTGTAATCCCTTTCCTGGATCTTTGTCAGGTCCCTTTCAGGGATTGCTTCGATAACTTTCCAGTTGTAGGAGTCCGACTTGGTCATATCGGTCTCCTTTAAGTTATTTTTGTAATCCTCTTTCTTGGATCTTTGTCCGATTTCTTTCAGGGATTACTTTTATAACTTTTTAGTTGTAGGAGTCTGACTTGGTTATATCGGTCTCCTTTCTGTTATTTGTAGTCCTCTTTCTTGGATCTTTGTCAGATCTCTTTCAGGGACTACGTTAATAACTTTTAAGTAGTAGGAGTCCGACTTGGTTATATCGGTCTCCTTTAAGTTATTTGTAGTCCTCTTTCTTGGATCTTTGTCAGATCTCTTTCAGGGACTACGTTGATAACTTTTAAGTAGTAGGAGTCTGACTTGGTTATATCGGTCTCCTTTAAGTTATTTGTAGTCCTCTTTCTTGGATCTTTGTCAGATCTCTTTCAGGGACTACGTTGATAACTTTTAAGTAGTAGGAGTCCGACTTGGTTATATCGGTCTCCTTTAAGTTATTTGTAGTCCTCTTTCTTGGATCTTTGTCAGATCTCTTTCAGGGACTACGTTGATAACTTTTAAGTAGTAGGAGTCCGACTTGGTTATATCAGTCTCCTTTAAGTTATTTGTAGTCCTCTTTCTTGGATCTTTGTCAGATCTCTTTCAGGGACTACTTTGATAACTTCTCATTTTGGGCTGACTTTGTCATGTCGAGCCCTTCTAAGTTAAAGTAATCCTCTTTAATAGGGTTGGCCAGACCTCTTTCCAGGGTTTACTTATAACTTGGGTTGACTTGGTCCGACTTCTCAATGTCGGCCAGTCTTTAAGTTATTATTTTAGCATTCCGTAAGACCTCGTCAGGTTCTTTTTTGGATTGCTTTCGATAACTTCTTACATTATTCTGTGTTCATCTTTGCCGATCTGTAGAAAGTGGTTGTCATTTCTAGATCGTCCTTTGGGTGAATCGCGTTTTCACCTTTATCGGACAGTTGTCTTTATCGTGATCGTGCAGTGAAATTGTTTTTCACTTTCTGCCGATCTGTTGCTTTATAATCGGACGATGAATACTTCAGATTAATGCGTCTTGAAATCTTTGTAGAATATCTAAAATATATTTTATTTAAAGGAAGAGTGCAAGTATATACATATGAGATTGTCTGAGTCTCAACTTGGTGCCTCATTAAAAAACCTTTTCAGGAAAAAGAGTGCATCCAATGATGAGATCTTTTATTTTTTCTAACTGTAGTACCTTCTGAGGTTGCAGGCGTGCCATGATCTGGGAAGCTCTCGTCCATCGAGTTCAGACAGTCTGTAGTAGCCCTTTCCAAGTACTTCTACAATTCGGTAAGGCCCTTTCCAGTTCGCTGCCAGCTTTCCCTCTCTTGGTCGAGTTGTTCCGATATCATTTCGGATTAGTATGAGATCATTTTCTGTGAAATTTTTCAGCACTACCTTTTGATTATATCTGGAAGCCATTCGGCGTTTTAGAGCTTCTTCTCTGATCTGAGCTCTTTCTTGGATTTCGGGTAGCAAGTCGAGCTCTTCTCTGAAGTTGGAAGTTTGCGTCCTTATTATAGTGAACTACTCTGGGCGACCCTTCCTCAATCTCTATTGGAATCATCGCCTCCGTTCCGTATGCTAATCGGAAGGGGGATTCCTTCGTGGTGGAATGTGGCATTATTAGATATGCCCACAGGACCTGTGGGAGCTCTTTTGCCCAGGCTCCCTTTGCATCTTGTAATCTTCGTTTTAATCCAGCCAATATGACTTTGTTGGCAGCTTCGGCCTGCCCATTGGGTTGTGGATGTTCGACGGAGGTGTACTGGTGCTTTATACTCAAGTTGGCTACTAGTTTTCTGAAGCCTGCATCTGTGAATTGGGTGCCATTGTCTGTGGTTATTGAATGTGGAACCCCGAACCTTGTGACAATGTTTCGATATAAGAACTTCCGGTTTCTTTGAGCGGTGGCATTGGCTAGGGGCTCTGCCTCGATCCACTTTGTAAAGTAATCTACTCCCACTATGAGAAATTTAACTTGTCCTGATCCCTGTGGGAAGGGGCCAAGAAGATCGAGTCCCCATTTTGCAAACGGCCAAGGCGAAGTCACGCTGATGAGCTCTTCTGGTGGAGCGATGTGAAAGTTGGCATGTTTTTGACATGGTGGACATGTCTTTACAAATTCTGTGGCTTCTTTCTGTAGAGTTGGCCAATAAAATCCTGTCCGAAGTACTTTTTTTGCCAGAGCTCGTGCTCCGAGATGATTGCCACAGATGCCGCCGTGTATTTCTTCTAGCACTTCCCTTGTGTTGGAGGTCGGCACGCATTTTAGTAAAGGTATTGAGATTCCTCTTTTGTACAGGATGTTGTTTATGATGGTGTAGTACTGTGCCTCCCTTTTTAACTTCTTTGCCTCCTTTTCTTCTGCGGGGAGTGTTCTTTTGATTATGGGGGTCATCCATCCTTGGTCCTGATTTGTTATGGCCAGGACATTTTCCTCTTCCGAGATTGACGGGTTTTACAACATTTCCTGGATGAGGCTTCTATTGTTGCCCCCTGGTTTGGTGCTGGCTAGTTTTGAGAGTGCATCAGCTCGGGCATTTTGTTCGCGGGGTATGTGGCAGATCTTATATTCCCCGATTTGTCCGATTAGTTCCTTGGTTTTATCCAAATATTTTCTCATGGTGGGGTCTTTGGCTTGGTAGCTCCTTGTTATTTGTGATGTGACCACTTGTGAATCGCTGTAAATGTTGAGTTTTTGAGCTCCGACCTCTTTAGCCAGCTTCAAACCAGCTAATAATGCTTCATATTCCGCTTGGTTATTGGAGGCCGGGAACCCGAACTTAAGGGAGAGCTCAACTTGGGTTCCTTGGTTGCTTTCTATTATCACGCCTGCGCCGCTTCCAGTTTTATTTGAGGAACCGTCCACGTAGAGATCCCATTCTGTGGGAGTTTCCAGGGTATCTGTGAATTCTGCGATGAAGTCGGCCAGATACTGTGACTTGATGGCCGTCCGAGCTTCGTATTGGAGGTCGAATTTTGACAACTCGACTGCCCATTGTAGAATTCTGCCTGCTAAATCTGTTTTCTGCAATATTCCTTTTATGGGCTGGTTAGTTCTAACCTTAATGGTGTGAGCCTGGAAGTACGGGCGGAGTCGTTGAGATGTTAGGATGAGAGTATAGGCAAATTTTTCTATTTTCTGGTAGTTCAGCTCGGATCCCTGTAGTGCTTTACTAATGAAGTAGACGGGTTGTTGCCATTTTCGTCTTCTCTGACTAGTGCTGAGGCTATCGCCCGGCTTCCTACTGCGAGATATAATATGAGTGGTTCTCCTTCTCGTGGTCGAGATAGGATAGGTGGTCGTCCTAAGAACTCCTTGAAGTCTCGGAAAGCTTGCTCACATTCTGTCATCCATTCGAACTATTTTTCCTTTCTTAAAGTAGCATAGAAGGGGAGAGATCTTATCGCAGCTCCTGCTAAGAATCGGGATAGGGCGGCCAGTCTCCCGTTGAGTTGTTGTACTTCTTTGACACAGGTTGGGCTCTTCATGTTGAGTATAGCTTGACATTTGTCTAGATTTGCTTCAATTCCCCTTTGTGTGAGCATGAAGCCTAAGAATTTGCCTGCTTCAACTGCGAAGGTGCATTTCGCGGGGTTGAGTCGCATGTTATGCTTCCTAATAGTGTATCTTCGCTTTGTGTTTTTATCAACATGTCGTCCACATAGACTTTCATGATTTTTCCGATGTGATCTGAGAAGACTTTATTCATTAGCCTTTGATAGGTAGCTCCCGCGTTCTTGAGACCGAAAGGCATCACGATGTAGCAGTAGTTCGCCTTTGGTGTTAAGAACGAGGTCTTTTCTTGATCTGGTGGATACATGGGAATTTGGTTGTATCCCGAATAGGCGTCCATAAACGAGAGGTATCTATATCCAGAGGAAGCGTCTACCAGAGCGTCAATACTTGGTAGTGGGTATGGATCTTTTGGGCAGGCTTTGTTGAGATCAGTGTAATCGGTACACATGTGCCACTTCCCGTTTGATTTTTTCACCAAGACGACGTTGGCTAGCCATAGTGGGTACTTGACTTCTCTTATGAATCCTGCCTCCAGTAACGTTTGTACTTGTTCTTCCACAGCTTGGGATCGTTCTGGTCCGAGTTTTTTTCACTTCTGCTGCACCGACCGAGATCCTGGATAGACCGCCAACTTGTGGCACATTAGCTTAGGGTCTATGCCTTGCATGTCTGTGGCTTTCCATGCGAAGAGATCGACATTATCTCGTAAGAATTGTATCAGTAATTCTTTTGAATCTCCTCTTAGGACCGTGCCGATATTAGTCGTTTTGTCCGAGGTGTCTCCAATCTGAACCTTCTCTACCTCACCTTCTGGGTGTGGACGGAGTTCTTCTCGATGCTGAGCTCCGCCAAGCTCAATTGTATGAAACTCTTCTCCTCTGCCTTTGAGGTTTAAGCTCTCGTTGTAACAGCGACGTGCCGTCTTTTGATCTGCTTTTATCGTGGCTATCCCTTCTGTAGTTGGGAATTTCATGCATAGATTCGGAGTTGAGACTATTGCACCGAGTTGATTGAGTGTTGTCCGACCTATGAGAGCATTATAGGCTGAACTTACGTCGACCACAATGTAGTCTATTTTGAGGGTCCTAGTTTGGTTTCCTTTTCCAAAAGTAGTGTGTAGCGATACGTATCCCAATGGTTGTATCGGAGTGTCTCCTAGTCCAAACAGATTGTTCGGGTATGCCTTAAGTTCCTTTTCGTCTAAACTGAGCTTGTCGAAAGCCGTTTTGAATAAGATGTCAGCAGAACTCCCTTGGTCTACTAGTGTGCGGTGTAGATTGGCGTTTGCCAGTATAACAGTGATGACCATGGGATCGTCATGTCCCGAGATGATGCCGGATGCGTCCTCTTTAGTAAATGTTATCGCCGGGAGGTCGGGTGCTTCCTCCTTTCCCTCAACATGATATACTTCTTTGAGATATCTTTTTTGGGACGATTTGGAGATCCCACCTCCTGCAAATCC
The DNA here is from genome assembly GCF_003086295.3 of Arachis hypogaea. Lineage (NCBI taxonomy): Eukaryota > Viridiplantae > Streptophyta > Magnoliopsida > Fabales > Fabaceae > Arachis > Arachis hypogaea. The sequence goes on along the minus strand of NC_092051.1, from coordinate 93,991,778 downwards.
GCCGTGTATCATGTGGACGTGTCTTTCTGGTGTCCGAGGTCACCGTTCAGCTCGTCCATCATCTTCGTCTCTCCGTCTTTTTCTTTGGTCATCATCCCGGGTGGCCAGAAATTGATCTAATTTTCCTTCTCTTACTAATTTTTCTATGATATTTTTCAAGTCAAAGCATTCGTTGGTAGAGTGCCCTCGAATTCGATGGTATTCGCAATATTCCTTTCGATTTCCTCCTCCCCTTTTGCCTTTGAGTGGTCGTGCTGGGGAGATTTTTTCTGTATGGCAGACTTCTTTGTACACGTCGACCAGGGATGCTTTGAGAGGAGTGTAGTTGTGGTATTTTTTTATTTTCTCACCCTATCGATCTTCTTTCCTTTTGGAGTCCTTGTCTTTGTCTCGGTAGGAGGTTCCGAATTTTGAGGTTTCTCCTAGCCGAGCGTTCTCTTCCATGTTGATGTATTTTTCTGCTCGCTCCTGTACTTCGTCTAAGGAGGTGGGATACTTTTTTGATATAGATTGGCTGAAAGGTCACTCTCGTAAGCCATTAATAAGCCCCATGATGGCAGCCTCTGTTGGTAAACTTTGTATGTCCATGCATATTTTGTTGAATCTTTCCATGTAGTTGCGGAGGCTCTCCCGATCTCCTTGCTTGATCCTAGTAAGCTGGGTGCGTGCTTGGCCTTATCTTTCTGGATGGAGAATCTGGCCAGGAACTTTTTGGCCAGGTCGTCGAAGTTTGAGATGGACTTCGGAGGTAAGTTGTCGAACCATCTGATTGTCGTTTTCGTAAGAGTTGTCGGAAAAGCTTTGCAGCAAACGGCATCTGAGGCGTCGTTAAGGTACATTCTGCTTCTAAAATTGCTGAGATGATGGTTGGGATCTGTAGTGCCCTCATACAAAACCAATATCCGGGAGCTGGAAATCCTTTGGGATTTTGGTCTTCATGATTTCCCTGGTGAATGGATCCTGTTCGTTGCGTGAATTTTCCTCAGGAGTGGTCCGAGGAGCTTTTGATTTGAGGTCGGCCTCTAACTGCTGTAGTTTTTCTTCTAGTTCTCGACGTCGCCGTACCTCTCTTTGTAGATCCTTTCTGATCTCTCGTTGTTGCTGGGTTTCTTTCTCAAGTTGCTTTAAGCGATCTTGAAGTGCTTCCATGGCTCCCGGATTTGATGAGTTTTTGTTCCCGTTGGATTCTGGAGTATCCTTTAGCGTAGTGTCCGCGTTCTTGTGCGGTGTTCTGTTCTCCAGATCCGAGTCGTGGTCGTTGTCATGGCCATCCGCCATGGTTTTGGGATGACTTTCAGGTTCCCCGGCAACGGCACCAATGTTCTGAGAGTTACCTGAAGCTGGAGGTCGATCTCGGATGGGATCTTCGGTATTTGGTCAGAGATGATGTGTCCGGCTGGCTGGTGGCAGCCGGAGCTGTTGTGTCCGACTTGTTGGACTTGCTGTACTGCTGATCCTCGGCCACCGGAGGGTGGGGGGTACCTGCAAGAGACTCCGATGCTTAAGTTAGCACGGGTATTAAGCAGGTTTTTATGTAGAATCAGAGTATGAGTTATACCTGGGTGCTCCAGTGTATTTATAGTAGTGTGGGCTGGCCTTTCTAATAAGATAAGCTAGTTATCTTTTCTTATCTTATCCTGTTTTGGATGAAGTCAGCTTATCCTCAAGGGAACCGCCTTTATCTCTATAGGCTGGGATTGCCTTTGGATTTGGGTCGTGTTCCTCTATTTGGGCCCTTTATTGGGCTTTCCTGTCGATATGGCCGAGTTCTTTGTAATGAAGTCGGTCCGCTTGACCTTAACAGGTCGGTCGCTGCATCGTCGACCATCCCAGGTCGGATAGCTCGACCCAGGGTATGAACAGTTTCCATATTCAGTAATAAAGGCTGTCTTATTTTGATCGGATGGGTGCATTTGGATCTGGTTATAGCCAGAATAGGCATCCATGAAGCTAAGTTTTTCAAACCAGAGGCATTATCAACTAAACAATCAATGGAGGGTAAATGGTATGAATCTTTGGGGCATGCTTTGTTGAGATCAGTGAAATCAACACACATGCGCCATTTACCGTTAAGTTTTTTAACCATGACGACGTTCGTCAGCCATGTTGTGAATCTGATTTCTCGGATGAAGCCCGCGTTGATGAGCTTTTTGGTTTCTTCTAGGGAAGCTTGCTTTCGGTCGTGGCCGAGATTTCTCTTTTTCTGTGCTACAGGTCGGATAGATGGATCTAATGCTAACTTGTGTGATATGATGGATGGATCGATGCCTAGCATATCAGCTGGGGTCCAAGCAAACAGGTCGGCATTTTGTTGTAAGAATGCTCGGAATGAGGATTTTTCTTCTGAAGATAATGTTGAGCCGACGTATGTGAACTTATCCGTGTTTTCTGTGAGGTAGATTTTATCTAGGTCTTCTGTTGGAGTCGGCCTTTCTAGTGTTCCTGCTCTAGGATCAAGGTCGGCCAGCATGTGTTGGTTGTTCATGTTGCCGATATTGTGGACCTGGGCTTTTGTGTGACGGTGAGGTCTTTTGAGACTATTGTTGTAGCACTCCCTGGCCTCTCGGGCATCACTGTGAATGGTTGCAATTGTGTTGTCCTGCAAAGGAAACTTAACATAAAGATGAATTGTAGATACTATAGTGCCGAACCTATTTAAGAAAGGTCGGCCAAGTATAATATTATAGGGATTGAAGCAATCAACAACTAAGTATTGAATGTCTGAAGTTTTTGATGAAGGGAACTTACCGAGTGTGGTTTGTAACCACACAGAGCTCATAACCGGGACTCGCTCACCTGAGAATCCTACCAAGTCACCAGTGGAAGGTCGGATGATGTTATCGCTCAGTTTCATTTTCTGGAAAGTTGAGTAAAAGAGAACGTCGGCGCTGCTGCCTGGGTCGAGCAACACCTTTTTAACTAGGAGATCTCCGAGCTGTAGGGAGATTACGACGGGATCATCCAGGTTTGCTACGCTGTTGTCATGGTCGGCTGTCTGGAATGTTATCTGTGGAGATGTCGGTGGCGACTGCTGTTGACTTTGATCGGCGTTGATGGAAAGGATAGCTCGGTAAGATCTTTTCCTTGCCGAACTTGTGGCTCCTCCACCTGCAAAACCTCCGGAAATACAGTTAATTGTACGTGTTGGTAGTTCAGGATGGCGATTGTTTGGTCGGTCTCTATCTCGGATATGTTGTGTAGCCTAGCTTTGGTCTCCTGCATGTGGCCGCTGATGAATTTGTCCAGATGACCTTGCCGAGCTAATCGCTCCAGTAGGTCTTTGGCGATGACGCAGTCGTCGGTATTGTGTCCGTGCTTCTGGTGGAAAGAGCAGTATTTTGATCGGTCAGTGCCTTTTGAATCTGGGTAATTGCCAGCTTTTCGTGGTGGCTTGATTAACTTCGAATTCAAGATCTCCTTGATGATGTCATTGCGCTTGGTGTTGAATTTGGTGTAGGTCTCATATCGTGGGATTGGTTTGAAATTCTTCTTGCTGTCCCGTGGCTTGTCGTCGTCTTTATAGTGAGGCTTTTCTATTTTCCGAGCTTGTCGGAGCTCTTCGATGTCAATCTGTGCTTTAGCTTTTTCACGGAATTCGGCCATAGTTTTTGGTTTGGCCACAGCAATAGTTTCCTGGAACTTTCCTGGTCTTAATCCACTTTTTATGGCGTGTAGTTCTACCTCGGGGTGGAGGTCGGGTATGCTTATGGCTATCTTTGTGAAGCGCGTCATGTAGTCCTTGAGGCTTTCGTGCTGGCCTTGCTTGACTGTGTTCAGTTAATCGGAGTCGTGGAGGTAGATGGCTGATCCAGCAAAGTGCTCCTCAAAGGGCTTTGATATGTCTCGGAATCGAGAAATGGAACCTGCAGACAAAGAATAAAACCAATCAAGTGCAGGACCGTCTAAATAAGATGGAAAACAACGACATAAAACTTTATCAGATGCACCGTTTACTATCATTATGGAGGTGAACTTTTTGATATATTTTTTCGGATCACCTAACCCATCATAGGGAGTTAGGGTGGTCGGCAGAGTAAACCCACATCCTAAAATATAATTATAGTCTGATATAAATCTTAAAATATCTTCGAAATTTAAAACACTACATAAAATATCATCAACCAAATACATATGATCTTATCGGCAGGCATTAGGCATTAGGCATTAAAATACTACGGGAATTAGGATTAGCAGCATCATTCGGAATAGGAGTATCGGCAGGCATGTTATTATTCACAGAAGCATTGTTATCAGCAGTTGCTTCTTGATTAATACTATCTTCCATAACTGAAATTAATAAAACATGTATGAAATTAAAAAGTAAAAATAGTCACAAGCCCACAACACAACACAACACAATGAACATACACAGAAATTGAACAGTTCACAGATGAAGTTCCAGAAATTGAACAGTTCACAGAGCAAGTTCACAGAAATTGAACAGTTCACAGATGAAGTTCCAGAAAATTAAACAGAAATCTAAATTCAGTTCATAGAGGAAGTTGAGCTGCAAAATAGAAGACCAACCAGCTTAATTTTCAGATTTTTTATTTCTTATGCTCAGCAGCAAACAGAAATTGAGCCGAGGACCAAACACAAATTGACCAACAAATAGAAATTGTGCAACAAACAGGAATTGAGCTGCAAAATAGAAGACCAGCCACAGCCAGTTAATTTTCATATTATTAATTTTTTATGCTAACCAACAAACAGAAATTGAGCAGAGGAACGAAGAAGGAAGAAGATGAGCACTGAGCAGAGGAAGTTCACAGAAAATTAAACAGAAATCTAAGTTCAGTTCACAGAGGAAGTTCACAGAGTATCAATTTCATGCATGTTTCTACCGAGATCGATGGAAGAACATGAGCAAAGGCGAAGGACAAAGAAGATGAGCAGAGGATGAGTCACTCACCTGGGGTCGATGGAGGGCTACCGGTGTTGACTGTTGAGGATCGCGCGATGAGAGGGCTACTGCGTGCTGGTGTTGAGAAGATGAAGACGATGGAGATGGAGGGCTACTGGGCAGGAACCAGGCGACGATGGAGATTGGAGGGTTACTGGGGCTGAGGATGGCGACACCAGGGGACGAAGGATGGCGACAGGGGGGCTATGGTTCAGGGCGGCTAGGGTTCTCCATTGGAGATGATTCAGATGAATCATGAATGAATGGGGTCGGGGGAAGAAAGGGGGTGGGGTGCTCCACGAGCGGGTCGGGTCGGGTTCATTTTTTTATTTTCTTTTTTAAAAATCATAAAACGGCGTCGTTTAGCGTAACCGGCCGGTCACCGGTTCGGTCTAATCGGCCGGTTTTTGGCCGGTTCGCCGGTTCTTGAGCGGTTCTTCTTTGCACTGTTTTTAGATGAGGACCGGACCGTTTGTAGCGCCGGTTCGCGATTAAATCGGTCGAACCGGCCGGTCCGGTCTGGTTTTCAGAACCTTGGGAAAGAGATAATTATAGAAGTTATGTAGATGTGAATTAATGAAATAAGAGAGAACGTGAATGTATGTGATAAGAGAGAAGATGAGGTAGTAGAAGTTTTTTAACGTGAAATAACTGACATATAGTGAGATAGATTATTAGGAAGGGCAAAATTGAAAAATAATTTTGAACACCAAACTCATGTATTGTCATTATATATTGTTATAAATATATATTGTTATAGATAAGTCAATAACGCTCCAACCATATTATTTGAGCTAGGCATCTTTAACTATATGATAACCCATTTCTAAAGTTGGGTGAAATCTTCGTAATAATTGATTCCGCAAGCTATTAAGTATAACAAAGTTTAATTTAAAAAAGGGTTTAGTTAACATGATAAGTTTATCATGAGTTAAATTTTAAAATGATTTTTGAATTTGTAATCAAATTTCGAATTCGTTTCTAAACTTAAAATTGTCTCAAATTTGTTTCTGAACTTAACAATGGTCGTCTCTGAGATATTTTTTGGTGATGGAATTGATGACGTAGTTGGACAGAAATCACACTAAACTTATAAATGTCATCGTTTTTTTTTGTCCCAAAATACAACTGAAATGATGTTATTTTAAGTATTGAGAGGGGTTTAGTGCGTTGGTGTTACTGTGCCTCTGTCTCTCAAAAGTCTTTTCTTCCTCCCCACCAATTCACAAAGCTTATGTACCATAATCCTAGTAGCTCTAGGTACCCTAATCGAATATGATAACACATATCCACCTCCATCACTACCATCATTGAATTTAACATACTTTCTATCAATCCCTTGACGTACAACATACCCCTAACCAAAACCTCTTTAGAAACCTCATTCTCTTTCCTAATCAAATTGACAAAATCTCTAAACGCACTTTCCTAACAAAATTGATAAAATCTCTAAACACAAGTTTGCGTATATTCTTGGGATACTTTGAAACCAATAAAATTCTATTAACCCAACATTTTTTGTTATTATCCTCGAAAGGCTTAATAGAAAAAGAACCCTTACTCTTGTTGAAATTGGCATCGTCAGAGAGGGACAAATTGGACAAGAGGTTAGAAGGGCAATATTGAGATTTCACACCATTAATTTGTGATCTTCAAAGATGATCTTGATAAGGTAAATGATGGTCCACTTGTTATTGATGCTGTCGAGATTGTTCTTGGAGGAGAACTTGGCGAAGGAGAGAGCAAGAAGAGGAGCTTTCGAGGGAGGCAAGGCGGCGCTTGACAGAGTCAGTGATGGCAGTAGCGTCAGGAGCGAAAGAGGGGGTGAGACAGTTGTAAAGGATGCGTTGGGCATAGCGGAGGGAGTTGATAAATTGAGGGGAGTTAAGGTTGGACTTGGAGTTGGTAATGGTGGAGTCGTCATCATTGGCGGAGGAGAGGAGGTGTATTATGAGTTTCTGCACCAGATTTGAAGCCTTCAGTTGTATTTGAGCGCTAAAAAAGAAACGACGACATTTACAAGTTCATGTGACTTTTAGGGTGACACGTCATTAATTTGTCACCAAAAAATATATCAGGGACGACCGTTGTTAAGTTCATAAATAAATTTTGGGTAATTTTAAGTTCAAGGACGTGTTTGTGACTCGATTACAAATTCAGGGACTATTTTAAGATTTAATTCACTTATTATTAGTAGAAAATTTTAAATAGCTTTATTTAATAAATGCAAAACAAATGTATTGAAAATTTATTTTTTTTATATTTTCAATGAAAACTTTTTTAATTTGTTAATTTAACATGTGTTTTTAGGGCACAAAATAAATAAACTCTATAAAAAATAAAAATAATAAAATCTTATTTTTATTTTTATCTTTTGCTTTTTATTTTTTTTTGTAAAATTTTGGAAAACAAAAAATACTATAGATAAGAATAGAAAATAATAATGCAAATTAAACTAGGGCTGCACATGGATCGGATAATATCTGCGGTAATTATCCACATCCGATCTGAAATTTACGAATATTATCTGATCTGCAGAGCCATCGGATCGGATCGGATCCGATCCGCAGATCCGCATATCCGCACGCCTCATATAAATAACATAGTTTACGAAAGTAAACCCAAATGTGATATAAATTTTAGTGTGTTGTTTTATAAATTTTATAATATCTAGTTTTTAATTTTTTATGTTGTACTTTAACTTAGAATAATTAAACTTAGATCTTGTGTTATTATTTTTCTTTTGTTATTCAAGAGATTTTTACTGATAATATTTTAGGAGTAAATGGGGTTAAAGATGTGGAAAAAAAATTTTCTAGAACAAAAAAGGTCCTTAAAACAATTTTTTTTGAATTATGCGGACCCAATATCCGATCCGATCCGATCCGCATATCGGGTCCAACTTAAAAAAATGCCGATATCGTATCCGATCCGATCCGACGAGTATAACGCGAATCGGATAGAATTATAGGCTATATCCGATCTGATCCGATCCGTGTACAGCCCTAAATTAAACTTAACCTTTTTAATTATACTAAAGTTGGAATTAAAAGAAAAATGAAGAGGGTGCAATTGGTGAATGGTAGAACTTCATCTTTTTCTAAATGAATATCAAGAATTTGAATCTTGAATGGAGTATAAAAATATTTAAAATTCTATGCCTACAAAGTACAAACCATAAAAAAAGTCATGTTACAGTCAGTTGGTCACAACTATTGTTTAAATAATTTTAAGATGGGCCTAACAAGTGGGCCTATATCATGATAATTGTCTTGCTTCGAATTATGGTTATCTTAGTCTGTGGTGGAGATGGACTCACATATCATAAGTAGTGCTGCTTTACGAGGGTGTACATTAAGAAAACTTTCGTGAATCATGTGCCTCTTAATACGCTGCATCCGGGTTCAAATTTTGGTCTATACACCAAATTGAAAAAGAATATTTTAGCGTTGTGTGGATAAATATACAGTGATACTTAAGATTGGAAGTTGTCTAAACTATTTGATAAAAAAAAAAAAAAAACCAAAATATGGTTAATTGATCAAAAAATTATCATTATATTTTGGTTAATTAATTTAATAAAATAGTGTTTTTAAATTAGTGAGCTAAAATCAAATTTAAAAAATTAGTTTTTAATTGGTTAACCAAAAGTCCAAAACTAAAAGTAAATTTAAAAAATTCTAATTTCAATTTTTTAGGATAAAAGTTCAATTTAAGAAATAGTTTTTTTTAAAAAAATCAATTTTAATTTTTATTAAAAAACTAGGGCTTTTTTGTTGAAAAACTGGTTTTTTTTATAAACTAATTTTTTATTAAAAAACCAATTATATTTTTAAAATTAATTTTTTTTATAACCAATCAAAAACTAATTTTTAAAATGTTTAATCGATTAATAACTAATTTTATTATATAAAATTAATTTTGTTAATTAATTAAAATTAATTTTTTAATTAATTAAAAAATAAATTTAATTTTTATTTACTACTACCATTAATATAAGGATGTCTTTACCTAATGAGTAAAGATCATAACTTCGATATTAATATATATTATATTAAGAAGTTAAATAATTTTTAATAATGTAATAATTTTTAATTATTATTTTTATAAAGAGATATCTTTATTTAAATAATTGTCTTTTTCTTATAACTCTTTATATAAGTTCAATTTGTTGGATAATGTTAAGGAAATTTAGGTAGCATTTAAAAGAGACATAGACATTGAAAGATTGAGACCGAAAGATAAAGACGAAGAAATAAAGACTGAAATAAGTTTTAGTATTATTGTATTTAGCGTAAAATGGAATACAGAAACTAAAATAAGAATAAAATTCTAATTTAATTTGTACAAAAGATAAAGTTGGAATTAATTAATTGAAATGAAAGTATTTTAAGTATAAAATATTATTAAAATTTTGGTCTTCATTCTCAAAAATTTCAATCTCTTGTGTCCCTAATTTTTGAAAGTATTAAAATACTTAAATTTTAGAGATAGAGACTAAAATTTTAATATCAGTTTCTAAGTCATCAAACATGATATTGAGTTTCAGTCTCTCAATCTCCGTCTCAATACCTGAAAACAAACGCTACCTAAAAACAGACCCAAATTAAGGAGTGAGAGGACACTCAATCCCATAGAGTTCAAAAAAAAAAATTATATATAATAAATATATCCTGTTATTATATTATTTTTATTTCCATAATCAATTATAAATATATCATTATTTTTACATTATTTTTATTTCCATACCTCTATTATATATAGTATAAATATAGATAGATAAAAATATAAATATAGATATTAATGTCTAACAAAATTTATTTTAATATAATTTTGTTCTCACAACTAAAATTTTTTGAATCCGTTAATGAAAACATTTCGTTTTCCCGCTTCATGATTTAGTTTAGTTATTTGGGCGTTTGTCCCGTTTAATCATAAAAAGAAAATTATGTACATTTTTTTTAATATAATCATACTGTATAAATTAAAAATTAATTATTAAATAAATTTTAAATATATAATATATATTAAAAATAAATTAAATAAAATTTTTTTATATAAATGTATAATAACAAATTCAAAAAATTATTTTTTACGTACGCTTAATATTTTTATTTTAAAATATCCATTAATAAAACTTGAGGAAAGTAATAACTAAAAAAAGTATTGATTTTTGTAAGCGCATTCACGAATAAAATGAAAAAAGAGTTGTACGAAACCAAAAAGGGTCCTTTAATAGGGGAATGAATCCTTTCCAATTTTTTTAAAAGGAAGTGTGATCTTTTACCATTAATTTTATAAGTTGGGTCAGAATTAAATATGAGAGAGAGCATTGAAGGGTGAAAGATCATAATTTATACCATTCATTTTTTTTTATTGGAGAGGATCCACTCCCCATCAATAATAATCTATGTACCCTGTTTACCGTTGGCTAATTTTTTTTTATATGTGGTTAAGATGTGAGTTACGCTGAATTATGGAGTATTGGGGAGATATAGATTGTTATGACGGCGTTCAATTTTTAGTTTTAGTGGGAAGAAATTAGACCGTCCGATTTTATTACAGAGAGAGAGGGACACAAATCGAATGATCCGATTTGTGTGGAGTAGAATTTCGTGTGTATTGAAATCGGATCCAAGATTTTTTGTACTGTCTGTCACGTGAAACCAGTACACAAATCAGACCCAAAATTTTTTTATACCATTTGTATTCGGTCCGTTTGATTATAGTACCTTCAATCGGACAGTTCGATTAGTGAAACACTACATACCTCCATAACCCTGCTGTACACCAACCCTCCATATTAAAATTAACAAGTTCTTTACCGTTTCAACTCATGAATATAAAAATAGAATTATATTTAATAAATAAAAATATTATATTTAAAATATTAAATTAATATATTTTATATTTTTTAAAAAATAACAAAAAATTGAATGAAAATATAATTGATTTTTATTTTATTATTTTTATTAATTTTTTATAATTATATTTTTTATTTTTTTAATTTTATTTAAAAAATAAAATAAATTAATTTTTATTATTATTTTATTTTATATTTAATTTATTATCAAATAAAATGTAAAAGAGTAATTTATCTTTATTTATTGTGTTCTATTGTTAGTGTGTTATCCGAAAACCATACTCAGCCTCTGCGTTGCAAGGGAGAGGAGACTTGAATAACAAGAAGAAAACAAAAGAAAGAATAAAAAATGAAAATAAAACTGAGTCACATGTCTGAATACTGACGCGTGTCAGTCAGTAGATGAGACTGAAGCCAAGGTAGTGGGTCCCATCTAACTCACTTGCTCTTTTTTACCATTTTTTGTTGGATAAAGCGAGGCACGCCGGCATGCGAGGCCTATATCGCCTATATATTATATAAAACCACCTCACGTGCCTCCACGTGCCTTCTTTTCTCGAGGCCATTTCTTTTTCTCCTATTTTTCCTATTGTTGTTTATCAATGTTCAACCATTTATTTTATTGGCTATTTTTCATTTTCTTTAATTTAAATTTAATATACAGTTTATGTGATTTTTAAAATAATACCTAAATGACTAATTCTGATAAAGATACAAAAATAAGTGAGATCTACCTTTATTATATGTTAATGAAAATTTAAGATGTTTAATATACAATTTTTTTATAAGTAATTAATCATACTAATCGATTTTTTATTATAAATTTTTTTAACCTTTATTCTTTAAAATATTTAAAATTAAAAATTAAAATTTAAAATTTAAAATTCAAAAAAATATAATTGACTAATATTAATTGAAAAAAAATTAATTCCTTAATTAAATTCTTACTGAAAATTATAAATAACATCAGATGTACTCATGAAACACTACTAAAAAATTATTTATTACTAACGAATATTTTTGACAAATTTTATTCCACAGAAATACAGACAGATTTTGTGAGAGATTTTTTGTCGGAAATGAAGGAAAATGAATTAGCATAAATTACAGATGGAAAAGTGAATCTGTCGATAATTTTGTTGAAAAATTAATTTTTTTTGTGGAAAATAGTTACCAACAGAAAATTCATCTGTATTTAAATGAACAAAAATGTTGCGTTTTATTAAATTATTACAGACAGAAAATATGTCTGTAATTTAAAATATTCCATCGGAAAATATTGAGTTTAACCTAATTTTACCCCCACCCTATCGAGCTCCATTCACACTCCACGCAAATCAAACGAGCTTGTTCCTTTCTCCGTCAATGAGCTACTTCTTCTCTCCGTCGCACGAGCTTCTTCCGCGCTGCCACCGTCGTTCGCGTCGCATGATCTCTCTCTGTCATCCTTTGTGTCGCACGAGCTCCCTCCGCCGCCGTTCTCGTCGCGTCTGCTCCCTTCGTCGCCATTGTCGCAGAGCTCTCTCGTCGCTCCTATCACGTATGCTCCCTTCATCACCTTCGTCCCAGAGCTCTCTCCGCCGCTGCTCTTGTCGCGTTTGCTCCCTTAGTGAATTTCAAGTATACTCTGATTTTGTGATTCTGGTGCTTAGGGCTGAATTTTTCTATGCCAATTTTAGGTTTATCAATTTTTTTCACAGTTTCTATCTTTTTGTTGCTGTTGATGCTGATTGAGCTTGTTGTAGGTTTATCAATTATTTTATTATCAGCGAAGAAAGAGATTTTTTTGTCGGTCATTTCTATAGCAATTCGTGAAATTCAGCTCAACTCGGTGGAAACTCGGTGGTTATTGTTGAATGGCGAAGCTTGAAGCAAAGCTCAGAATGATAGTTGACTCTGTTGGTAACTTCTTCTCCGGAAAAGACCAGCTTCTCTGGTGTGACCTTGACATTGTCGTTGTAAGCCTTTTCTTTTTCTCAATTCCATTTTCTTCATTGAGAATCGATATCAACTTGTGATTTCTTGTTATCTATTGGTCGTGATTTTACTCTTGATGTTTAGGTCAAAATCAAGTAAGCGCTTGCAATAGGTTCAGGGTTTAGATATAAATTAATCACATATCTTTTGTTACTTTAGTTAAGGAGGAGGAATTGCAGGATGGATCATTGTGTAATTAGTTAAATCTATAGCTTGGAGCATGATATGTTTCATTCACAAAAGAAATTCTTGATAACAATTGAAACCTCCTTATCTTTTTATTGTTCCTTTGCTGCTTTTTATAACTCGAGTTTTTGTGCAGGTGTGAGAGAGAGGTTGCTGAAGCTGGGAAGCAATCCGATGAGTTCTTGTAGGAGTGTCTCCTGCGATTATCATGGGCTCTTGTTCACTCCAAATGATCGCAAGATGTACTGTAATACCCTAATTACCCTAAGCCTTACCTCATGCCGTAAAGCAAAGGTTAATTAAAGGTAATGACAATTCTAAAGCTTATACAATAATATATATAGAAAGAAATAGTAATTCTGGAAGCGCGATGAAGAAATAAGCTCAAAAATAGAGTTACAAAAGCGCAAACGTTCACACGAAGCTACAAACTTAAGGCATAAGATATAGATATAAGATAAGAAAGCATAAATAGATATATGAGTATAATAGTCATAAGGAACTAGCCTCAGCCTGTGGAGTTTAGGCCAACTAGTTATATACAGACATACAGAGTTTTGAAAGTAAAACCAGCATATACAATTTATCTCTCTTAAAGTAAGCCTCTCAGGCAAATATAAATACAAAAGTGAGAGTACTAAACAAAATATCCAAAAAACTCCAAAATATGATAAGGATCCTCCGCTCTGTCACCATCACGTAACTCACCGAGGTAGGTTACGACCTGCATCTGAAAAATAACAACAAAGTATGGAATAAGAACCAGAGGTTCTCAATGTGGTAACAGTGCCCAGTGATGCAAGATGTAAGACCCCGGGATGCCAGAGGCAATCCTAGAGCTTCATATCAACCATGAAATTCAACTTAAAGCATAACTAAATTTAAAACAATCACTTTAAAATCATAATGAAATAAGGGAATCTAACTTAGGGATTTTCTACTCTAACATTTACACCGCTATCTCACAGCCTTTACCAGCCTAACCTTCGTACGTTCCCATCGTCACCACCTTTCGAACCTCCTCAATCCCAGTAGAAAAAAAAAGTAATAGCAATGCAAGTAAAACACAAGTATAATCTTGTATATCAAGTAATTCAAGAAACAACTAAGCATGGTATACACTTAGGCAAACAATGCAAGTCGGCAAAGCAAATAAACATATAAAATATGCACATGATGAATGCCTATCCTATTTGGCTGTGATATCACATTGTCGGTTCAACTGCCAACCTGACACATCTCCATGGAGATGTCGCCTTTCGATCACAAATATAGATACGGGAATCCCCCACGGCTATAGCGCCGGGCACACTCCTGTCATCCCAAAGGATGCGAGCGGGATTGATAAATCCTATTTTTAGGGTTTATCATGTGCTTAATCTAGTGGATTTTACCCATTATTCTCACACTTATTCATATAAATTGCATGGTTTTATATTTTCCTTCCTAATTTTGTTCTATAATTGGAAACTTGCTTCCCAAGCCTTTTAATTACCAAAAATTAATTCTCTCTTATCACCATTCCATGCCTTGATATGTGTGTTAAGTGATTTCAGGGATTATAAGGCAGGAATGGCTTAGAGGATGGAAAGGAAGCATGCAAAAATAGAAGGAATACAAAAAGTTGAAGAAATTGATAAGCTGTCCAGCCTGACCTCCTCGCACTCAAACGGTCATAAGTTGACCTACAGAGGTTCAAATGATGCGGTTTTAGTTGCGTTGGAAAGCTAACGTCCGGGGCTTCGAAATGATATATAATTTGCTATAGTGGCCGTACATCTAGGCGACGCGAACGCGTGCTCCACATGGATGCGTCGCAGTGACGAAAATTAGCGTGACAGAATTCGCAATCAACGATTTCTGGACTGTTTCTGGCCCAGTTTTCGGCCCAGAAAACACATATTAGAAGCTATAAAGTGGGGGAATCCATTCATTTATGAATAATACTTTCAAATACACAATTTTAGGTTTTAGATGTAGTTTTCTAGAGAGAGAGGCTCTCTCCTCTCTATTAGGATTTAGGATTTCTATCAGTTTATGGTTATTTTCTTCACACCAGGTTCAATGTTCTTTTAATTTACTTTCTAGTTTTATTCATTCTATTACTTTAATTGTTATTTATCTTTTCAATTTGATTTATGAACTTTTCTATGTTAGAATCGAATATTCTATTTAATATTATTTGAGGTATTTCAAATTAATGATTTTTTATTCTATTTTTGATGCTTTCAATTTAATTTATGATTTATTTTCTCCTTTTGACTTTGGTTAAGTAATTGGTAACGCTTGAGTTATCAAACTCAGCAGTTGATTGGAAATTAGGATTGTTGATTGATTTGGATCCCTCTAAAGCTAGTCTTTCCATAGGAGTTGACTAGGACTGAGGAATCAAGTTAATTAATCCACTTGACTTACCTTTATTTGGTAAGGGTTAACTAAGTGGGAGCAAAATCCAATTCTCATCACACCTGATAAGGATAACTAGGATAGAATTTCCAGTTCTCATACCTTTCCAAGAGATTCTTTATAATTATTAATTTATTTTTCCTGTCATTTAATTTATTTGTTCCTTATTTCAAAAACCAAAAAATATACCCTTTTCCATAACCAATAATAAATCATACCTCCCTGCAATTCCTTGAGAGATGACCCGAGGTTTAAATACTTCGGTTATAAATTTTATTGGGTTTTGTTACTTGTGACAACCAAAATTTTTGTACGAAAGGATTCTCTGTTGGTTTAGAAACTATACTTGCAACGCGATTATATTTTCATTAAATTTCTTTGCCGATAGAAAATCCAGTTCGTTTCAAAATGGTGCCGTTGCCAGGAAATTGCAAACGTGTGCCTTATTATTGGTTATTGTAAATTTTTGCTTTTTTCTTGTTTATTTATTTTTATTTTTGTTTTTATTTTTGCTTTTTCGTAAATTAAGAGGTTATTGGTTTTTATTTAGTTATTAAAATTTTCGAAAATAATGTTCCTTGTTCTTTCTTGATTTTGAAGTTGTTCTTCATGTTCATCTTGACCTTCAAGTTGTTCTTGGTTGTTTTCTTCATTTTGATCTAAAAATTTTAAGTTTGGTGTCATTTTATTGTTTTTCTCTTTCCTCATTAAATTCAAAAATATCTTTTCTCTTTATTTTAATTGATTTTTTCGAAAATTAAAAAAAAAATTCAGATTTTTATTTTAAAATTTTTATCTTATCTTATCTTAGTTTTAAATTTCAAATTTCAAATCTTTTTCAAAAATCATATCTTTTTCAAAATCTTATCTTATCTTATTTCAAAATCAAATTTCAAATTTCAATATTTAAATTCCAAAATTCAAAATTCAAATTTCAAAATTTAAATTTAAAATTTTAAAAATCAAACCTTTTCAAAATTTAAACATTTTTCAAATCTTTATCTTATATTGTTGTCAGTGTTTCTAGTTTTAGGAGTTTATTTTCATTAATTTTTTTATTAGTTTTTGTTTTTAATTTTTATTAGCTACTATGAACTCTCACCCCCATCGCTTTGAGTTTGGTTCTAATATTGTTGCAAGGAATGTGAGCTATAACAGGAACATACATCAAGGTCAAAACAATCAAAGATGGAAGGAGCCACGAGGATCTAATCAACCCTTTCGGCAACAACACCTTCCAAGATACTATGGACAATGACCATTCTACGATGCACACCCAGACAATAGTTATGGTGGACCCCTTCGTGACAACCAACCTCTACCAAATTACTATGGTCAAGAGCCATTCCAGGGAGCGTACCAAGATGATGAATATGGTGGACTCTCTTGTAGTTACCAACAAGCCCCACCATATGCTTATGAACTGCCTCCCCAACATACCTTTGAACCACCATACTCACAAGCACCTTACCACCAAACACCCCCATATGACCCTAACCCACATCAACCACACCAACCACCATATGAACCACACCCAGAACCACCACCTCAATATTCACCATCTCCATTGGATAACAACACACTCATCTCTAATATTATTGGTCTCACCTCTACACTCCAAAATCTTATATCCCGCATGGACCAACCCTCTACCTCCAATATTCAACCCTGAAGCTTCAGTGCGCCATTTTTGACGAACTGATTTTCTATCGGTAAAGAATTTTTTATAAAATTAATCGCGTTGTAAGTATAGTTTCTAAACCAACAGAGAATCCTTTTGTACAAAAATTTGTTTGTCACTTAAGCAAACCCAATAAAATTGATAACCGAAGTATTGAAACCTCGGGTCATCTTCTCAAGGAATTGCAGGGAGGTGTATTTATTATTGGTTATGGGTTTTTTTCTTAGAAGATTTTGAGTTTGAGAACAGAAAAATAAATAATTGTAATTTAAAGCAGTGGAAATTAAAAAGAGAATTTATATAATTAATTAAAAAGCCTTGACTGGGGAGTTGATTAATATTTGGAGACCTTTGAGTTGGAAGACTCAACAGTTAATTGTGATTGGCTCCCTGGCCACTAACACTAATCCAAACACAAGGGTGAGGATTAGGACTTGTGAATAGAAGTTGGATCCCAACTTGATTTCCTTTATTTAGTAAAGGATAACTAAGTAGAACAACAACCAATTACCATTACACTTGAAAAATCCAACAAGGATAGAACTTCCAATTAATCTTCTACAGATCAAGGCTTTTTAATTTGATTTAATTACATAAAACCTCTTTGTTAATTTTCACTGCCTTAATTTATAATTATTTATTTTTCTATTACCCAACTCTAAAAATTCTCGGAAAACCCATAACCAATAATAAAACACCTCCCTGCAATTCCTTGAGAGACGACCCGAGGTTTAAATACTTCGGTTATTAATTTTATTGGGTTTGATTTAGTGACAAACAAAACTTTTGCACGAAAGGATTCTTGTTAGTTTAGAAACTATACTTACAACGTGATTATATTTGTGAATTTCTTTACTAGCAGAAATCAGTTGACATGGAGGTTGATTAAGAGCAGACACTTGAGTTGGAATGCTCAAGTGCTTAGTTAAATTGGACATTGTTGACTAATTCTGTATCTACTAACGCTAGACCTTCCCAAGGGAAAGGACTAGGATTTGTGGATAAGAGTCAGTTCAATCACTTGACTTTCCTTTACTCAGTAAGGGTTAACTAAGTGAAAACAACAACCTCTTTACACTACACTTGAGAAGATTCCAACAAGGATAGAACTTCCAATTAATCAACTCCCCAGTCAAGGCTTTTTAATTAATTATATAAATTCTCTTTTTAATTTCCACTGCTTTAAATTACAATTATTTATTTTTCTGTTCTCAAACTCAAAATCTTCTCAGAAAAAAACCCATAACCAATAATAAATACACCTCCCTACAATTCCTTGAGAAGACGACCCGATGTTTCAATACTTCGGTTATCAATTTTATTGGGTTTGCTTAAGTGACAAACAAGTTTTTGTACGAAAGGATTCTCTGTTGGTTTAGAAACTATGCTTACAACGCAATTAATTTTATAAAAAAATTCTTTACTGATGGAAAATTAGTTCGTCAGGGATACTCTGCAACAGACCTCACATCTCAACGTAAGCAGGATAAAACAACCGTCCTTATGCCGCCGCCGCAACCTCGACAAGCAGAATTAACCAACCGTCCTTGCCAGGCGCATAGCGTCTCAACAATATCAGTATAAAATAGTATATCAATAGTTTTCAGAAATCATTTTCAGTATTCAGTAAGGCCCTCATTCCACTCCGAGTCCTAGACTCGTCTCAAGCATCATCAAATCCACAACTTCACAATTTCAACATACCAATCATCTTTACAATACTCTACCACTTTACTCAACTAATCCACCCTCAGTACTCCAGAATCCTAAGGCTCCGTCTTCAAAATATTTTACCTGAAATGATATAGTTAACTTACTTATGGTATTCTCTATGTTTCAAAGCCTAAAAATGAGTTAAGACACCCTAGATAAGCTTTACAGAAATTCACAAACTTGCCGGAAAGGTAAAACAGTTAAAAACAAGGTTTTCATTAAAAAATAAGGCAGTGTGCATACGCATAGAGTTGTGCGTACGCACTCCCAGAAGAGTTTTGTCAAGTGTATGTACGGATAGAGATGTGCATATGCACAGAAGGTAAAACTTTCCATTTTGTGTGCACACATAGATACGTGCGAATGCCCCCGACAGAAGGCACTTTCCAGCGTGTGCGTACGCACAACTTGCAAATTTTGCAGGGTGTGTGTGTGCACCAGAGTGTGCGAATACTCTCAACAGTAGGCATATCCCTGTGTGTGCGTGCGCACCAGACTATGCACATGCATGTTTTCAAAATTTTACAGGGTGTGCATGCGCACAAAGGTATGCGTACGCACAAATGAAAACATGGCCCCTGTTCAGAGCATTCGCACAGTAGTGTGCGTGGGCACACATACCAAAAATCACAAATTCTACAACATCACAGAATTTCAGATTTTTACCACCAACTTCCAACGTTCATATCTTTTTCTACAAAATTATGATTCCCACAAAATCTATACAGTTTTAAAGCTCTTTGAATCATCTTTAATTTGATACAAAATTCAATTAATTTAAAAAATTATAGCTCAAGATATGATCCGCTAAAGTTCACCAAAAATTGGTTTTTCCTTAAAGTTCACTAGGTTCTAAAACCTTCAAAATTCACAACCAAACCAATTCAAAGCCTATTCAATTTCACCATAAAAACACTACCAAATGCTACACTTTACCTTTCCATCACAATTCAACTAATTTAACACCTATATCAATCAATTCCTCTTCCATAAAATCAATAATTTCACACTTTGTACATCAATATTCCAATATTAACAACTTGAACACAATCTCACTACTCATAAGTATCATTTATCATACCACATCAAAATTCTCATCACAAGTCATACAAAACCATCACAAGCATTAACATCATCATACATTATCAATTTAACAACAATCAATTTCAATCCTATCCTATGGTTTACTAGCCTAAGTGTCCAGAAATATTACATATTACATAGAGAAAACTGAAACCATACCTTGGTCGATTCTCAATATGTGCTATACACCAAATTTGTGTCCAAATCAAGCCTCCAATCACCAACAATTAATCCAAAGGTCCAATAATTCACGTTTCAAGCTAGACATACATAATTGATCATAAATCAACACCTAGGGTTTGATCAAATTAACAAATTCATAAGGTAAAGAGTTTTCTTATCTTCTCCGATGGTGTTTGAGGCACAAACCACCAATAACCCAACCTTAGATACCACCTAACCAATCAAAACACAAAAATTCACTCAAAACTAATACTTACATTTTCCAATTTCTTAGGGCTGCAGAAAGGAGAGGAAATTTTGAAATCTTACCAACACAAGCTAGATGAAACTAACGGGCTCAGCAAGAGCTTCGCGTAGCCGCAAACGACACGCGAACTCAAGTTATGGTCATCGAAAGTTAGTGGTGAATAGTAATACTCACTTCTCCTCTCTTCTCACTTGTGGCTGTGTGTGTGTTGTTTTGTGTAGTAAATAAGTTGAATGGGTTCATTTTAAGTGTATTTATATGTTGGGCTTAGGCCCAATTTAGGCCTGGTCCAACCTGTTAGCGTTTTTAGCCCATTTGGCTCAACTTTTGGCCCATTTGGCCCAATTTTGGCCAAACCTTTAAAATTAGTGCCCGGTTTTCAATTCTAATTATTTTCTTAATCTTTTCTATTGTTTTTATCATTCTCGTGTAGTACCGAACAAATTTAAGCCTGTACTGCCGGTTAATTTACCAGTTCACGTTTTTACGCAGTTTTTTGCAGAAAATTACATTTTCCAACGCAAAAAAATCTATCGAGTCCAAAAATCACATTTAAATTTTCTAATTAATATTCTAAATTTTCGGATACTATTTTGGGCAATTAATTTAATTAATTAGTCACGGTTCTTACATTCTCCCCACCAAATAAGAAATTTTGTCCCCAAAATTTAGTGATTACTTGAGAATAGCTCGGGATAATCCTTCCGCATCTCAGACTCCAATTTCTAAGTATGCTCTTCCACTCCCGCTCTTCTCCAATCCACTTTAACTAACAAAACTTCCTTTTCACGCAACTTCTTCACACTAGTGTCGTCAATCCGCACCGGTGTTACTTGAAAAGTTAGGTTTTCCTTCAGCTCAACCGACTCAGGCTCTAACACATGAGCCGCATCTGACGTGTACTTACGGAGCTGTGACACGTTGAATACGTCATGTAAGTTAGACAAACGCGGCGGCAAAGCTATTTGATATGCCACCGGCCCGATTCATCTCAAAATCTCAAACGACCCTATATACCTCGGATTCAACTTCTTTGTCTTAATCGCCCTTCCAATCCCAGTTGTAGGAGTAACCTTCAGAAATACATGCTCGTCCACTTCAAATTCCAACGATTTTCTTCTTTGATCTGCATAGCTCTTCTATCGGCTCTGTGCAGTCAAAATCCTAGCTCGAATATTTTTAATCTTCTCAGTAGTCTCTGCTACCAAATCCTTCGTACACTTGCTTCACCGGCCTCAAACCAAAAAAGTAGAGATTGTCACTTCCATCCATACAAAGCCTCATACGGAGCCATCCCAATGCTTGCATGAAAGCTATTGTTGTACGTAAACTCCACCAATGGCATGTAACGGTCCCAATTCCCCGGTTGATCCAAGACACACGCCCTTAGCATATCCTCCAATGTTTGAGTAGTCGGTTCTGACTGTCCATCTGTTTGCAGATGATATGCTATGCTAAGACATAGTCTCGTACCGAATGCTCTTTGGAAAGCTCCCCAAAACCTTGATGTGAATCGGGGATCACGGTCCGACACTATGCTCGATGGTACCCCATGCAATCTTACAACCTCTTTGATGTACAATCTTGCAAATTCCTCCAAAGAGTAGTTCACTCGGATAGGTAGAAAATGAGCAGATTTGGTTAAGCAATCCACGATCACCCAAACCGCATCAAATCCTGACCTAGTCCTCGGTAAACTGGCCACAAAATCCATTGCAATTCCTTTCCACTTCCACTGAAGAATCTTAAGTGGCTGTAACATCCCTGACGGTCTCTGGTGTTCTATCTTTACCTTCTAACACGTCAGTGATAAACCACTATTTTATGGTTTATATTGTGCTTAATTGTGCAGTTTTATCAAATCTTTACCCACTTATTCATATGATTAGCATGCATTTATAATTCCTTCCTAAAAATACTTCATGGTTGAAAAATTGCTTCCTAGAGACTTTTAATTTTGTATTTTTAATTCTCCTTTATTCCATTCGATGCCGTGATCTGTGTGTTAAGTGTTTCAGGCATTATAGGGCATGAATGACTTGAAGATTAGAAAGGAAGCTTGCAAAAATGGAAGGAACACAAGAAATTGAGGAGATGACCAGCGAGAAGTGATGCGGATACATGGCTCACACGACCGCGCGACATAGAGGAAATTGCAGTGACGCGGACGCATGGCTCACGCGACCGCGCGGATTGAAAACTGCACAAGTGACACGAAGGCGTGGACGACACGCACGCGTGGCAAGGCAAAACGCTAGATGACGCGAACGCCTGGATGACGCGATCGCGTGACATGCGCGATCTGCAGAATCTGCAGAATTTGCTGGGGGCGATTTTGGGCCCTGATTTGACCCAGTTTTTGGCCCAGAAAAGCAAATTAGAGCCGAAAAACATGCAGAGACCAAACACAACATTCATTCCGCATAGTTTTAGTTTTTAGATATGAATTTACTCCTCCTCTAGGTTTTCTCTCTACACATTCATAGTTCTTAGGAATTCGCTTTTATTGCTTTTTGGATTGGGATATTGAAAAGAGTTATTACCTCCGTCAAGATTTCGTCATTCTAGTTTGTTTCCTTACTTGTCACTTACTCTTTCATGTCCTTTATTTACTCAGAGTTACTCTTGGATGATTTCTAGAATTTATTTATACAAGAACTATTTTTATTTTTAATTGATCCTTTTGATTATTATTTATCATGTCTTTCAGTATTTCTCTTCCTTATTTCGTGAAATTTACATTCATAATGAGCGAGTAGTTCCATGACTTGATTGGGTAAGGGTTGAGAAGGAATTCCACTGGAGCTTGCCTGTTGAGTGTTTAAAGTATTGAGTGGTGCCAGCTGAGAAATGAGAGCTTGTATAGCGGATGCTAGGCCATTAAGTAAACTTTCCATGTTCCTTTGTCCTTGTGCAATGGATTGAAGAGCATCGTCACTCGGAGAGGAATTAGATTGAGTGATCTGCGGAACTTGTTGTTGGTTGTGCTGAGGTCCTTGGGACTGCCTCAGGTGAGGTGCTCTGTAAGGCTGGTTCTGGTTCTACTACCTGTTGTTGTTATTATTCCACTTCTGATATCCTTGATTGTCTCTGCCTCCTCTATTATTGTTGTCCCTCCAATTCTGGTTAGAATTATCTCTCCAACCTTGGTTAGAACTGTCCTGCCATCCATGGTTGTAACTGCCACCTTGATTGTACCCTTGGTTGGGGCGGTCATAGAAGTTATGAGTGGCTGCCACAGTGTTATCTTCCTGCTGGAGCTGCGGACATTCATAAGTATAATGGCTGTAATCAGTACAGATCCCACATACTCTCTGTAGGACTAACTATTGGCTTTACTGTGCTTGTTGTTGACTCAACTACATCTGCTTCAGTAAGTTGGTCATTTCACATATACTCTGAGCCAGAGCAGTAGTTTCTTTGCTAGAAGATACCTCTGTAACAGCCTTTGACCGGCCTTGTTTCTGCCTGTGATTCCGTGTAGACTCAGCCAAGTCGCTGATCAATTGCCATGCCTCATCAGTGGTCTTGTACTTTTTCATGGACCCATTGCTAGCACTTTCCAATGTGGTCTTATCTTGGGGCCTCATGCCCTATGTGACGTAGCCGAGCAACACTATCTTGTCAATCATATGGTGGGGACATGCTTTCAGAAGGTTGTTGAAGCAATCCCAGTATTCATAGAGAGTCTCGGATTCGTCCTGAACAATCATGGAAATGTCATTCCTCAGTTTATCAGTAACTTCAGCTGGGAAGAATTTTTCCAAAAATTCTCTTCTAAGCGTATCCTAGTCAGAAACAGTTGCTGTGGGTTGAGTGTAGTACCACTCTCTCGCCTTTCCCTCAAGAGAGAATGGGAAAGCTTTTAACAAAATAGAAGTTTCATTTGCACCATCGCGCCTGACAGTAGAACAGGCTGCTTGGAAATCCCTAAGGTGCTTGATAGGCTCTTGAGTAGGTAAGCCATGAAACTTAGGCATCAAGTTGAGTAGTGCAGTATTTATTTCAAAGTCTGTAGCCACTGCTGGGTGATGCACTTGAAACGGTTGCATTGTGAAATCAGGGGCTCCAGCCTCCTGGATAGTAACTCTCCTAGGTTCTGCCATGTCACCTGCACGTAAATCAACCAAATCAGTAGAAAGGGAGCTTCTTTCTTCCTCAAGTGACGTTTCAGATTCACCCTCGGAGAGGACTAACCGACGCCGAGCTTGCCTTATACGTGAAATAGTTCTTTCAATCTCAGGATCAAATACTGGCAAGCTTGGATCAGGAAGTGAACGCGTCATTTAACGAAAGAAACATGTAGCTCATAGTAGTAAAAATAAAATAAAATGCAAATAAATAAATTCCAATCAATAACTTAGCACTCTATTGCAACTCCCCGACAACAGCGCCATTTTGAAGAGAGAACTTTTGCGTGATCTAGAATTCAGAATAAATTCCCATTGCAAGTATAGCTTCCAAACCAACAAAAGTCCTTTCTTACAAATGTTTTGGTTGTCACAAGTAACAAACCCCTTTAAAATTGATAACCGAAGTATTTAAACCTCGGGTCGTCTTCTCAAGGAACTGCAGGGAGGTATGTTCTTATTATTGGTTATGAGTTTTGTAAATTGGGGGTTTTGAAAGTAAGGAACAGATAAATTAAATGACAAATAGAATAAATGAATAACTGTAAAATAAACTCTTGGCAAGGTATGAAAATTCGGAAGTCCTAGCCAAGTTATCCTTATCAATGGTGATGAGAATTGAGTTCTAATCCCACTTAGTTAACCTTTACTAAAGCAAAGAAAAGTCAAGTAGACTAATTAGTTTGATCCTTAGGTCCTAGCCAATTCCTAAGAAAGAACTAGAATTATTGGAATTCAATTCAATTAGCAAAAATAACAATTATCAGTCACGATGAGTTTGACAACTCAAGAGTATCCAATTATTCACTTTTCATGAATTAGATGTAGTTTTTAGAGAGAGGTTCTCTCCTCTCTCTTAGGTTTTAGGATTAGGATTTTTTATTATTTCAATTTAGAATTTCAACTCTTCATTAGGTTCAATATTCCTTTTACTTTATATTTCTCTTTTATTTTCAGATACTTTAATGCTTTCCTTTAATTACTTTTGTTGCCAAATTGGCTTATGAACCGTTCATGTTTAGATTTGAATTTCTATTTAATATAATTTGAGGTATTTCAGAATTATGATTGCTTTCCTTTATTTATATTAATAATTTAGATTTTCCCCTTTTGGCTTTGGTTGATTAATTGGTAACTCTTGAGTTGTCAAACTCATCGTGACTGATAATTTTTATTTTTGCTAATTGAATTGAATTCCAATAATTCTAGTTCTTTCTTAGGAATTGGCTAGGACCTGAGGATCAAACTAATTAGTCTACTTGACTCCTTTGCTTTAGTAAAGGTTAACTAAGTGGGATTAGAACTCACTTCTCATCACCATTGATAAGGATAACTAGGCTAGGACTTCCAAATTTTCATACCTTGCCAAGAGTTTATTTTACAGTTATTCATTTATTTTATTTGTCATTTAATTTATCTGTTCCTTACTTTCAAAACCCCCAATTTACAAAACTCATAACCAATAATAAGAACATACCTCCCTGCAGTTCCTTGAGAAGATGACCCGAGGTTTAAATACTTCGGTTATCAATTTTAAAGGGGTTTGTTACTTGTGACAACCAAAACGTTTGTAAGAAAGGACTTTTGTTGGTTTGGAAGCTATACTTGCAATGGAAATTTATTCTGAATTCTAGATCACGCAAAAGTTCTCTCTTCAGTCAGACACTTAGATACATATATAGCTACATCATCCTTCATCCCAGGCCACCAAAACATCTTCTTTAGGTCATAGTACATCTTCGTACTTCCTGGATGAATAGAAAACCCGCTGTTGAGAGCTTCTGACAACAACTCTTGTCTCAAACTTCCAACATCTGGCACACAAATTCTCCCCTTATACCTCCACAACCCTTCATCATCTTTAGTAAACTCTCTATGCCTCTTCTTACCAATCGGTTGAAACATCTTCTGAAGTTCTTGTTCATCTTGCTGAGTCTTCTGAATTTCTGACTTAAAAGTACTTGAAATGCATAATTGGTTCAAACAGGCTTGTCCTTCAGCTTCACCAATATCCAGCTTGAGTTCTGCAAATTTATCTACTAACTCCTCTTCTTTGATCCCCATCCATGCAACAGTCAAAGACTTTCTTCTCAAAGCGTCTGCTACTACATTAGCCTTCCCAGGGTGATAACTCAGTTCAAAATCATAATCCTTCAGTAGCTCCATCCACCTCCTCTGACGTATATTGAGCTCTTTCTGATCAAAGATATACTTAAGACTCTTGTGATCAGAAAAGACTCTAACACTCACTCCATACAAGTAATGCCTCAAGATCTTTAACGCAAACACAATCGCTGCCAACTCCAAGTCATGGGTTGTGTAATTCACCTCATGTGGTCTCAGCTGACGCAATGCGTAAGCCACTATGTTCCGGTGTTGCATCAACACGCAACCCAAACCCTTCAAAGAAGCATCACAGTATACTTCAAACGGCTTGTGCGGTTTCGGTAAAATCAAAACAGGTACTGATGTTAATTTCACTTTCAAAGTCTGAAACTTTTCTCACACTCAGACGTGCACACAAATGGTGTCTCTTTTCTTGTTAACTTAGTCATTGGTATTGCGATTTGAGAGAACCAGTGAATAAAACTTTTGTAATATCTAGCTAACCCCAAAAAGCTCCTAACCTCTATTACTGTCGTCGGTCTTTCCCATTCCATCACCGCCTCTACTTTTGAAGGATCTACAGCTATTACACCTTTACTCACCACGTGACCTAAGAACTTCACTTCTTCTTTCCAGAACTCACATTTGGACAAATTAGCATACAATTTCCGCTCCTTCAGGATTTGCAACACAATTCTCAAGTGCTCTTCATGCTTTTTCACCGTTTTAGAGTAAACCAGGATGTCATCTATGAACCCCACCACAAATTTATCCAAAAAAGGACGAAATACTCTGTTCATGTAATCCATGAATACAACAGGTGCATTCGTCAACCCAAAGGACATCACCACAAACTCGTAGTGTCCATAGTGCGTCCTAAATGAAGTTTTTGGAATGTCATCTTCCTTTACCCTTCTGATGGTAACCGAATCTTAAATGAATCTTTGAAAACACTCCAGCTCCTTGCAACTGATATATTAAGTCATCTATCCTCGGTAACGGATACTTGTTCTTCATAGTCACTTTGTTCAACTGTCGGTAATCCACAGAAAGTCGCATTCCCCCATATTTTTTCTTTACCAACAAAACTGGTGCTCCCCACAGAGACACACTCGATCGGATGAACCTCTTGTTCAGAAGCTCTTCCAATTGGGTCTTAAGTTCAACCAGATCTACCAAAGCCATTCGATACGGCACAATCGAGACTGGTCCGGCTCCTGGCACCAAGTCAATCGCAAATTCAATCTCCTTTTGAGGAGAAAAATTGGGAAAATCTCCTAGGAACACTTCTGGAAATTCCCTAACTACCGGAATTTGATCTAACCTCCGTTCATCACCTAATGCATTCACCGCCAACAATGTATAACCCTGACACTCTTTCCCACTACAATTCACCAAAACAGAGTTCAGGTAATAGCACACGGTTATCACTACTCCTTATTCTCCTTTCGGCATAAACCGAATTGATCGCTTAAAGTAATCCAACAATACCTAGTTCTTTGACAACCAATCAAATCCCAAAATAATCTCCAACTGAACCATTGGCAAACAAATTAAGTCATGAACAAAATCTCTATCCTCCAGCTTAAAAGATACTTGCCTACAACCTAGCTTTGTCACAACCGTCTAATACGGAGTATGCACATGAAAATCAAATGCTAATTCTGACACTTTCAATCCTAGTTCCTCAACTTTATCAAATGCAATAAACGAATGCGAAGCTCCAGTATCATATAATGCAACCAATATTTTCTCACCAAATAAACAGTTACCTTTCATCAACGGATCCGACGTTGCAGCATTCTGGGCATTCATAGCAAACACCCGATCTTGCTGGTTCTGGCCTGCATTCGAAGTCCTCCTACGAGGGTAATCCTTTGTCATGTGTCCAGGTAATCCACATGTAAAACATCCACCTATACCCAGCTTTCACGAATCATAAGGATGAAAATGCCCACAATGGTTACAAATTAAATCTGGAGAAGCCTTACTCTAATTACCTCTCCCTTTCGCCGAGTGGTACTGATCATAGTTGTTCCTCCTAAAGCCCCCTTGGCCTTGAGGTATATATCCTCCTCTCTTGAAGTTTTGAGCTATTGGTTGAAATTACTTTCCATGCCCACAGTTGTTGTTTCCCCCACGAGTATCTCCTGATGATGCCACTTTCTTTGCACACTCCTCAACAACCCTCGCCTTGTTCACAAGCTCGGGAAAGATCTTAATCTCCAAAGGAGCCACGGCCGATATAATGTTGTCCCTTAAGCCCCCTTGGTACTTAATACATTTCCAACTCTCATAGGACTCCACGGCACCTTGACATACCTTAGAGAACCTACAAAGCTCCTCAAACTGACTAGTATAATCGGCCATAGACAATGAGCCCTACTTCAGCTGTATAAGTTCCAACTCCCTTGCTTCCCTGGTAAATTCAGGAAAGTATTTCTTGTAGAAAGCCATTTGGAATACATCCCAAGGAATGTCAGCATTTTAAAGCTGCAATAATCGGCATTCTCCTTGCCACCAGTGCTGGGCCTCTCCTAACAGTTGATACGCCGCAAACTCCACAAATTGGTTGTTCGGAACATGTTGGGCTTGTAGAGCATGCTCTATTACATGGAACCAGTTGTCCGCTTCAGTAGGGTTGGTTGAACCTTGAAAAGTCGGTGGATGAACCTTGAGAAACGAAGCCAAGGTTATCGGAACACCTCCCAAGCCATTACCGTCTCCTTCCCCATTTCCGTTCCCATTTCCATTATTGTTTATGTTTCCCGCCGGTTGGCCCAATCTCTCTACAGCTTGGAAAGTCACAGCAGCATTTGCTTCTATAGTATTAGCCAAGTTGGCCATCGCCGCCATAAACTCGACATGGTTGTCGGCCGGTCGATCATTCTCAGTTCCTCTCCGTGTTTAAGTACGACCTCGTCTGTGAGTAGTCAATAGGGTTCCTGTCTACACCAAATAGTCGATATCAAGGTGATTAGTCTCAACATCAAAAGTCTAATGCTTCAATTATCCCAAAAAGGCACAAACAAATAAGCATGCTATGCAATATCAAGTAAATAACCTAAATAACATGAAAGAAAAAGACACAGAGTATGCAATGAAGCACAATCAGTCCATCCCTTAGGCTCACGAGGATGAACTACTCTGATATCACTTAATGTAACACCCTAATTACCCTAAGCCTTACCTCATGCCATAAAGCAAAGGTTATTTAAAGGTCACGACAATTCTAAGGCTTATACAATAATATATATAGAAAGAAATAGTAATTCTAGGAACCCGATAAAGAAATAAGCTCAAAAATAGAGTTACAAAAGCGCAAACATTCACACGAAGCTACAAACTTAAGGAACAAGATATAGATACAAGATAAGAAAGCATAAATAGATATACGAGTATAATAGTCATAAGGAACTAGCATCAGGCCACGGAGTTTAGGCCAACTAGTTATATACAGACATAAAGAGTTTTGAAAGTAAGACCAGCATATACAATTTATCTCTCTCAAAGTAAGCCTCTAAGGCAAATATAAATACAAAAGTGAGAGTACTAAACAAAATATCCAAAAGACTCCAGAATATGAAAAGGATACTCTGCTCTATCACCATTACGTAACTCACCGAGGTAGGTTACGACCTGCATCTGAAAAACAACAACAAAGTATGGAATGAGAACCGGAGATTCTCAGTATGGTAACAGTGCCTAGTGATGTAAGATATAAGATCTCGGGATGCCAGAGGCAATCCTAGAGCTTCATATCAACCATGAAATTCAACTTAAAGCATAACTAAATTTAAAACCATCACTTTAAAACCATAATGAAATAAGGGAATCTAACTTAGGGATTTTCTACTCTAACATTTACACCACTGTCCCACAGCCTTCACCAGCCTAACTTCCATGCGATCCCATCGCCACCGTCTTTCAAACTTCCTCAATCCCAGTAGAAAACACAAGTAATAGCAATGGAAGTAAAACACAAGTATAATCATGTATATCAAGTAATTCAAGAGACAACTACGCATGGTATACACTTAGGCAAACAATGCAAGTCGGCAAAGCAAACAAACATATAAAATATGCACATGATGAATGCCTATCCTATTTGGTTGTGATATCACATTGTCGTTTCAACTGCCAACCCGACACATCTCTATGGAGATGTCACCTTTTGATCCGAATATAGATACGGGAACCCCCCACGGCTATAGTGCCGGTCACACTCCTGTGATCCGAAAGGATGCGAGCAGGATACTTTGCCACAGACCTCACTTCTCAACGTAAGTGAGATAAACCAACCGTCCTTACGCTGCCACCACGACCTCGACAAGCGGGATTAACCAACCATCCTTGCCAGGCACATAGCATCTCAATAATCTTAGTATAAAATTGTATATCAATGGTTTTTAGAAATCATTTTCAGTATTCAGTAAGTCCCTCATTCCACTCCGAGTCCTAGACTTGTCTCAAGCATTATCAAATCCACAACTTCACAATTTCATCATACCAATCATCTTTACAGTACTCTACCACTTCACTCAACTAATCCACCCTCAGTACTCTAGAATCCTAAGGCTCCATTGATGTGAGAAGAATACATCAGTTCGGAAATTTAGCAAAATAATTTCATCGTTGGTAGCATAGTCCAAACCGACAAATAACCCTCCCAATCAAAGTTTAAATTTCTAATATAAATAACCGAGAGTAGTTAAACCTCGGGTCGTTCTCCATAGGAACTAGTAACAACAAGTGCACAATTTTGGTTGTGAAAATTAAGGGGTTTCAATGATTAAAGCAAGAAATAAAAAAATAAAAGAACAATTAAAATTGTAATTAATAAACTAATAAAGGAATAAAAGAACTATGTATGTAATATGAACAAGTAAAGCTTTAAAGTGATGGAAAAGTGGTTCAAAACATAAATGGAACCCCTATCTTGGGATGAGTTATGGAATCCCTTCCTTGCCAAAACCACAACAATGATAATTATGATGGATTAATCTCACCTAGTCAACCTTTAACATCGAAGAGTAAGTCAAGTGAGCATAATTGTTATTAATTAATAACCGGATATTTTATATGCTTTTTGGTATTGTTTCCTTAGTGTTTTTAGTACATTTGATTAATTTTTATTATGTTTTAGTAGGTTTTAGTGCAAAAATCAATTTTTTGATGTTACTTTGAGTTTTTGTGTTATTCCTATGTTTTTAGGTGATTTTTGGGAGATTCTGACAAGTTTTGGAAAAGTCTGATTTAGTGACAGAGAAAGGACTGCAGATGATGTCAGATTCTGACCTCTATGCATTCAAACGAGCATTTTTGGAGCTACAGAGGTCCAAATGATGCGCTTTTAACAGTTTTTGAAAGCTAACATCCAGGGCTTTTCAGCAATATATAATGGTTTATACTTATCTTTGAAAATGATAGCCCAAAACGGGCATTGAACGCCCAACTGACCCCCTGCCTAGCGTTTAGATGCCCCAGAAGGACCAAGATGGCATTTGGATGCCCAAAAGGGAGCAAGCCTAGCGTCCAATGCCCCAAGAGGAGTCTAAGCACGTGGATTCACCTAATGCTCAGCCCAAACACTCTTCAAGTGGGCTCAGAAGTGGCTTTTCGCACCCTTTAGCTTAGTTTTTCACATTTTTGTAATTTTTAATTAATAGTAACATCTTTTAGGTATAGTATTTTGATTATTAATAAGAAACTTCCTTCCTCTTGAGGATCATGCCTCCCAGGAGGGGAGAAGCACAGACACATTACACTACACTTTCTTAAAGCATGAGTCACTAAACCTCCTAGGTTATGGTTAGGAGCTCTGCTAATTCTCATGGATTAATAATATTGCTATTTCTATTTCAATCTATGTTTGATTCCATTCTAATATGTATTTTCATTCTTCAATCTTTATGAATCTGGGGTGGAATGGGAGTATGACCCCTTTTTCTACATGGGTTCTTGCGAGTCCTTAGCAGGATAGCATTGAACCACAAGCTTGATGACACATCTCTTAGACGGCTAATCCACAACTTTGTTGGGGACATTGGAACATCTGTTCAGCCGAGGTACGGGGAGATTAGGGCCTTTGTGGTATAAGCTAGAATCATAAAGCGTCATTCTTCGATTCGGAAGATCCGACCTTGTCTGTGGCGTTTTGACTAGGATCATCAAGAGATTGAATTGCTAGAGCTTCACCCTCGTTCAGATTGGATGACCATTAGCACTGGCGTTTGATTTGAAGCAGAGGAGATTAATCACCACTAGCCCTGGTGTTGATCACTTATAGCTTGCCATGGAATGAATCATCCATTGTTGAAGTAGACAGTGAGAATAGTTGATCTAGAAAGAGGAAGCATCTCCAAAGCCTCAACTGCTCTCTTATCATTAATTTCACACCAATCCAGTAACTCTTTTCTTATTCTATTTTTATGCATTTTTCACAACAACCATCTTTTCTATCCGCCTGACTAAGATTTACAAGATAGCCATTGCTTGGTCAATCCGACAATCCTCGTGGGATTCGACCCTCACTCACCTGAGGTATTACTTGGATGACCCGGTGCACTTGCCGATCTATCTGTGCGAAGTTTGCAGAGTTTAATTTCGCGCACCAAGTTTTTGGCACCGTTGCCGGGGATTGTTCGAGATTGACAAACTACCGGACTATCTTATTGCTTAGATTTGGTACTTTTTACGGTTTATTTGCTCTTTTACTTGTGTTTCTTTTTTTTTTCAAAAACTTTTCAAAACCTTTTCTTTTCTTTAGTAATCTTTATCTCTTGTTTGAGTCTTGTGTCAGTTTTTAAGTTTGGTATCTTTTTGGTGTTTCTTGGTTTTTCTTTCCTTTAGTTTTTCGAAAATTTTCCTTGAGTGTTCTTTATAGTATTCGAACTGTTGTTGTTATTTTCTTTTGTTTGATCTTAAAATTTTTAAGTTTGGTGTCCTTTTGTGTTTTTCTTTCCAAATTTTTGAAATCCTAGTCAATTGATTTCTAAATTTTTAAGTTTGTTGTCTTTTAGTGTTTGTCTTTTTAATTTTTCAAAATTTGAAAATTCAAAATTCAAATTTTAAACTTTCTTGTTATCTTTTCAAATCTTTGTCTTATCTTTTTCTTTAAAATTCAAAATTTTATCTTATCTTGTTTTAAATTCAAATTTTGAAATTCAAATTTTAAATTCTTATCTTACCTTAATTCAAGTTCAATTTTCAAACTTCAAGATTTCAAAATTCAAAATTTCAAAATTCAAGTTTTAAAATTCAGATTTCAAAATTTAAATTTCAAATTTCAAAATTCAAAATTTTCAAAATTCAATTTTCAAATTTTAAAATCAAATCTTTTTAAATCTTTCAAATCTTATCTTTCCTAATCTGTGTTTGACTCTGTCTTTCCAAATTTAAATTTCAAGATCTTCTTTTGAATTTCTCTTTTTAATTTTAAATTTTTAAAATCAAATCTTTTATTCTATTTCCAAATCTTGTTAATTAGTTAGTTACTTGTTTTATCTTATTTTAATTTTAAAAGTTTGGTGTCTCTTTAATTCTTTTCTCTTTTCTCTTTTTCAAAATCTCCTAACTACTTTCTCTTTCCTCTTTTTCGAAAATCTTCTACCCTCTTCCTCTCTCATTGGTATACGAATCCCCACACTTCGTACAACTGAACCAGCAAGTGCACTGGGTCGTCCAAGTAATATTTGAGCGAGTTAGGGTCGATCCCACGAGGATTGTAGCTTGAAGCAAGCTATGGTTATCTTGCAGGTCTTAGTCAGGCGAATCAAGAAGTTGTTGGTTTGAATTTGGTTAAAAGTATAAAAGGAATAGTGTATAAAATACTTTGTAAATTAAATTATAATCAGGGATAGGAAGATGATTAAGACTTAGAGTTGCTTTGTCCTTTTGAATTAACTCTAGTCTTACTATCTTCTTCAATTGTGAATGATTCCTACAATGTCAGGCTGTATGTGATTGACCCTGGTTTGAGCAACCACCAATACTCCTCCAGATCTGAACACCAGGGTTAGTGCGCATCCAGTCTGATTGAGGGTGAAGCTCCGGCAGTTCGTTCTCCTTAATGATCCTACTTAAAATGTCACAGACAAGGTCGAATCCTTCGGATCAGAGAATGCTGCTCCTTTGGGTTCTAGCCTCTACCATAGAGACCCTAATCTCCCCATACCTTAGCTGAACTGGTGTCTCAAGAAGTCCCCAACGAGGTCGTGGATTAGCCGTTTAAGAGATGTATAATCAAGCTAGCGGTTCGATGTTTTTCAGTCACGTATTCACATGAACCTAAGAAGACACAGGTGGTTGTCAGGCACGCAGTCTTGGTATGATGAACGGAGCTGATTGTCATGGATCATCCCATTTATCATGTTGAAGAATGAATATGCATCTTAGAATTGAATCAAACAAGGATTGAAGAGAAACAGTAATACTATTATTAATTCATAGAACTCAGCAGGGCTCCTCCCCTCAACCTAGGAGGTTTAGAAACTCATGCTGATAGAAAATAGAATGATGGAATTCAAACTATGCTCGGAGATCTCCTAAACAAGTGTGATATGCTCCCTTAAATACTAAACTAACGACTAATAAGGGTAAAATAGTCTTTTTAGTGCTAAAATCTACTTCTGGGGCCTACTTGGTGAGTGTTTGGCCTAAGCTTTGATGAGATCCACGTGCTATGAGGCTTCTAAGGCATTGAACACTGGCTAAGGGGTCCTCTCTGGGCGTTTGAATGCTGGTCTCTTCTCCTTGGGCGCTGGATGCCTGGAAGGGGGCAAGAGGCTGGCGTTGGACGCCAGTTTTGGGCCTTCTAATCTGAAGCAAAGTATGAGCTATTATACATTGATGGAAAGCTCTGGAAGTCAGCTTTCGATAGCCATTGAGAACGCTCCATTGGGACTTCTGTAGCACCAGAAAAGCTCTTCAGAGTACGAGGCAGTCAGATCCGGACAGCATCTGCAGTGCTTTCTGTGTCTCTGAATTAGACTTTTGTTCCAGCTCCTCAATTTCAGCCAAAAAATACCTGAAATTGTACAAAAACACAAAAACTCATAGTAGAATCCACAAATGTGAATTTAACACTAAAACCTATGAAAACTTAATAAAAACTAAAATAAACATGCTAAAAACTATATGAAAATGATGCCAAAAAGCGTATAAAATATCCGCTCATCACAACACCAAACTTAAGTTGTTGCTTGTCCCCAAGCAACTAAAAACACAGTAGGATAAAAAGAAGAGTAAGATACAATAAAAATCTTAGAGTTTTCAATGAAGCTCAGTTTCAATTTGATGAGCGGGACTTAGTAGCTTTTTGCTTCTGAATAGTTTTGGCATCTTACTACCCATTGAAACTCAGAATGGTTGGCATCTTTAAGAACTTAGAATCAAGATGATATTGTTAACTCTCTTAGTTTAGTTTTTTTTATTCTTGAACACAGCTTTCTGAGTCTTGGCCATGACCCTAAACACTTTGTTTTCCAGTATTACCATCGGATACATAAATGCCACAGACACTTTAACTGGGTGAACCCTTTTGGATTGTGATCCAGCTTTGCTAGAATCCCCGATAGAGGTGTCTAGAGTTCTTAAGCACACTCTTTTTGCTTTGGATCATGATTTTAACCGCTCAGTCTCAAGCTTTTCACTTGACACCATCACGCCACAAGTAGGGACAGCTTGGTTGAGCCGCTTAGGCCAGAATTTTATTCCTTTAGGACCTCCTATCCATTAATGCTCAAAGACTTGGATCTTTTTACCCTTGACTTTTGGTTTAAAGGGCTATTGGCTTTTTCTGCTTGCTTTTTCTTATTTGCTTTTTCTTGCTTCAAGAATCAATTTATTTAGATTTTTTAGATTACCAATAATATTTTTCCTTTTTCCTTATTCTTTCAAGAGCCCAAATTCTAAAATTCCAACTTCAAATATGCACTGTTTATTTATACATTCAGAAAACAAAAGCAATGCCACCACATCAATATAATTAAATTATTCTTATTTTAAACTTGAAATTCATGTATCTCTCAATTCTTTTCAATTAAAATTTTCTTTTAAGCATGGTGAGAGATATATGGAACATTTTACATCTTTAAAGCATAAATGCAAATGATCATGCAATAAGAACAAGAGAACATACAATACAACATAAAATAGAAAAATAATAGAAGGAAAGGAAGTAAAAGAGAACGAATCCACCTTTAATGGTGGCAGCTAGTCCTCCTCCTTGAGGATCCAATATAATGCTTGATCTCTTCAATTTCATTCCTTTGCCTTTGTTGTTCTTCCCTCATAGCCTTTTGGTCTTCCCTTACGGCTCTTTGATCTTCTCTTATTTCATTGAGGGTGATGGAGTGCTCTTGATGCTCCACCCTCAATTGCTCCATGTTAGTGCTCAGTTTTCCAAGAGAAGTCTGCCATTGATCCCAATTGCTTTGAGGAGGAAAATACATCCCTTGAGGTCTCTCAGGGATCTCATACTGAGGTAGCTACATAGGCTCTTGTGCATGCTCTCTGGTTTGCTCCATCCTCTTCTTAGTGATGGGCTTGTCCTCCCGATATCTCCTTCTATAACAATTCCAGCTGAATTGCATAGATGACAGATGAGGTGTGGGAATGCCAATCTTGCATTGGTGGAAGGCTTCTCAACTATCTTGTACATTTATTGAGGAATCACCTCATGTACTTCCACCCACTTCTAATCATGATGCAATGAATCA
This sequence comes from Arachis hypogaea, assembly GCF_003086295.3. Taxonomy (NCBI): domain Eukaryota; kingdom Viridiplantae; phylum Streptophyta; class Magnoliopsida; order Fabales; family Fabaceae; genus Arachis; species Arachis hypogaea. Next base: position 93,954,579 of record NC_092051.1, on the reverse strand, counting down.
TGATGGCTCTGTCAATGGTCATTTCTGACCGATTGCTAGTAGGGATGATGAAATGTTGGATAAATTCTAACCATCCTCTAGCTATGGGCTTTAGGTCAAGCCTTCTTAGTTGAATGGGCTTGTCTTGGGAATCCCTTTTCCATTGTGCTCCTTCCATACAGATATCTGAGAGTACTTGATCCAATCTTTTATCAAAGTTGACTCTCCTAGTGTAAGGATGTGGATTTCCTTGCATCAGAAGCAAGTTGAACGCCAATCTCACACTTTTTGGGCTAGAATCTAAGATTCTCCTTCGGACCATGGTGCTCCAATTCCTTAGATTTGGGTTCACACTAGTGTCATGGTTTTTAGTAACCCATGCATTAGCATAGAACTCTTGCACCATTAGAATCCCAACATCCTGAATGGGATTGGTTAGAACTTCCCAACCTCTTCTTCAGATCTCTCTTCGGATCTCCGAATACTGATTCTTCTTGAGCTTGAAAGGGACCTCAGGGATCACTTTCTTCTCTGCCACTACTTCATAGAAGTGGTCTTGATGAGCTTTAGTGATGAATCTCTCTATCTCCTAAGATTAAGAGGAGGTGGCTACTGCCTTTCTTTTCCTCTTTCTAGAGGGTTCTCCAACCTTGGGTGCCATGAATGGTAATGGAATGAAAAAAAAGCTACGCTTTTCCAACACCAAACTTAAAACTTTGCTCGTCTTCGAGCAAAAATAAAGAAAAGAGAAGAATGGAGTAGAAGAAGAAGAAAATAGAGGAAGATAGAGGGAGAGAGAGGGCTCGGCCAGTGGGGTTTATGAGTGTCTGAGAGGTGTGTGTATGAAGGGTTATGAAGAGGGGTATTTATAGGAGTGGGGAAGGGTAGGGTTCGGCCATGGGTTGGGTTTTGGGTGGGAAAATTGATTTTGAAGTGGGTAGGGGTTGGTGGGAGTTATGATGGCTTTGGGAAAGTGGTATAGATGTGATTGGGCTAAGGTTTATAGGGAAATGTGTGTGGGGAAGTGATGAGCGGATATTTTATACGCTTTTTGGCATAGTTTTCATATGGTTTTTAATAGGTTTTATTTAGTTTTTATTAAGTTTTTACAGGATTTAGTGTTAAATTCACATTTTTGGATTTCAATTTGAGTTTGTGTGTTTTTTTACCATTTCAGGTATTTTCTGGCTGGAATTGAGGAGCTGGAGCAAATGTCTGATTCAGAGATAGAGAAAACACTGCAGATGCTGTCCATATCTGACCTCCTTGCACTCGGAAGAGATTTTCTGGAGCTACAGAAGTCCAAATAGAGCACACCCAACGGATATGGAAAGCTAACTACTAGAGCTTTCCAGAAATATATAATAGTCCATACTTTATTTCAGACTAGAAGGCCCAAAACCGGCGCCAAACGCCAGCTCCCTACCCCCTTTCTGGTGTCCAGCGCCCAAACACTCACTAAGTGGGCCCCAGAAGTAGATTTTAGCACCAAAAGGACTGTTTTACCCTTACTAGTCATTGTTTATTATTTAAGGGATTTTATTCATGTTATTCGAACAACTTCACATCACTTTTACTATTATACACATTTTACCATTAGCATGAGTTTCTAAACCTCCTAGGTTGAGAGGAGGAGCCTTGTTGAGTCCCATGAATTAATAAAAGTATTACTGTTTCTTCTTCGATCTGTGTTTGATCTATCTCTAAGATGTATATCCGATCTTCATCGTGGTGAATAGGATGATCTGACAAATTAGCTCTATTCATCACATTAAGACGAACGTGCCTAACAAACACCCATATCTACTTGGTTCGTGTGAATATGTGACTGGAAAGCATGATCCAACAGCTATGTTTACGCATCTCTCAGACGGCTAATCCATGACTTCGTTGGGGACTTCTCGAGACACCAGTTCAGCCAATTTTCGGGGAGATTAGGGTCTCCGTGGTATAGGCTAGAATCCTAAGAAGCAGCATCCTCTGATCCAGAAGATTCGACCTTGTCTGTGGCGTTTTGAGTAGGATCACCAAGAGAATGACTTGCTAAGCACTTTGATGAGCAGATTATTTATACGCTTTTTGGCATTGTTTTTAGTATGTTTTTAGTAGGATCTAGTTACTTTTAGGGATGTTTTTATTAGTTTTTATGTTAAATTCAAATTTCTGGACTTTACTATGAGTTTGTGTGTTTTTCTATGATTTCAGGTATTTTCTGGCTGAAATTGAGGGACTTGAGCAGAAATCAGATTCAGAGGTTGAAGAAAGACTGCTGATGCTGTTGGATTCTGACCTCCCTGCACTCAAAGTGGATTTTCTGGAGCTACAGAACTCTAAATAGCGCGCTTCCAATTGAATTGGAAAGTAGACATCCAGGGCTTTCCAGCAATATATAATAGTCCATACTTTGGCCAAGAATAGACGACGCAAACTGGCGTTCAACTCCAGCTCTCTGCCCAATTCTGGCGTCCAGCGCCAGAAAAGGATCCAAAACCAGAGTTGAACGCCAGAAATGGATCAAAACCTGGCGTTCAACTCCACAAATGGCCTCTGCACGTGGAAATTTAAAGCTCAGCCCAAGCACACACCAAGTGGGCCCCGGAAGTGAATTTATGCATCAATTACTTACTCATGTAAACCCTAGTGACTAGTTTATTATAAATAGGACCTTTTACTATTGTATTAGACATCTTTGGATTATCTTTTGATCTATTGATCACGTTTTGGGGGCTGGCCATCTCGGCCATGCCTGGACCTTTCACTTATGTATTTTCAACGGTAGAGTTTCTACACTCCATAGATTAAGGTGTGGAGCTCTGCTGTTCCTCAAAGATTAATGCAAAGTACTACTGTTTTCTATTCAATTCATCTTGTTTCGCTTCCAAGATATTCATTCGTACTTCAATCTGAATGTGATGAACGTGACAATCATCATCATTCCCTATGAACGCGTGCCTGACAACCACTTCCGTTCTACCTTTGACTGAATGAGTATCTCTTAGATCTCTTAATCAGAATCTTCGTGGCGTAAGCTAGAATGATGGCGGCATTCAAGAGAATCCGGAAAGTCTAAACCTTGTCTGTGGTATTCCGAGTAGGATTCAATGAATGAATGACTGTGACGAGCTCCAAACTCGCGATTGCAGGGTGTTAGTGACAGATGCAAAAGGATAGTAAATCCTATTCCAGCATGATCGAGAACCGACAGATGAATAGCCGTGCCGTGACAGGGTGCGTTGACCATTTTCACTGAGAGGATAAGGTGAAGCCATTGACATGGGTGATGCCTCCAGACGATTAGCCGTGCCGTGACAGGGCATTAGATCATTTTCCCGAGAGATGACCGAAAGTAGCCATTGACAGTGGTGATGTATCACATAAAGCCAGCCATGGAAAGGAGTAAGACTGATTGGATGAAGATAGTAGGAAAGCAGAGGTTCAGAGGAACGAAAGCATCTCCATTCGCTTATCTGAAAGTCCTACCAATGAATTACATAAGTATTTCTATCCCTATTTTATTATATTATTTTCGAAAACTTCATAACCATTTGATATCCGCCTGACTGAGATTTACAAGGTGACCATAGCTTGCTTCATACCGACAATCTCCGTGGGATTCGACCCTTACTCACGTAAGGTATTACTTGGACGACCCAGTGCACTTGCTGGTCAGTTACACGGAGTTGTGAACCGTGGTCTTGGCACCAAGTTTTTGGCGCCATTACCAGGGAAAGAAAGAGCGATAAATTTTACATACTTAAAGTGTAATCACGATTCCGCGTACCAAGTTTTTGGCGCCATTGCCGGGGATTGTTCGAGTATGGACAACTGACGGTTCATCTTGTTGCTCAGATTAGGTAATTTTCTTTTTGTTTTCTTTTCAAAAAATTTTTTTCAAAAATATTTCAAAATTTTCTCCTTTGTTTTCGAAAAAAAAATAATAAAAAAATGTTTTCAAAAATTTTATTCAAAATTTTTAAGAATGAATTCTAGTGTTTCATGAAGCATGTGAAGCCTGGCTGGCTGTAAAGCCATGTCTAAATTTATTTGGACTGAGGCTTGCAATTTGTTATCAAGAGCAATATACTCTGATGTTAAATGCTGAAGCTTGGCTGGCCATTGGCCATGTCTAGTGTTTTGGACTGGAGCTTTCATTGAAAGCTTGGCTGGCTAGTGAGCCATGTCTAATTCCTAGACTGAAGCTTTAGACTAAGAATGCAAGATTCCTGGAATTCATATTAAAAATTTTGGAATCCTTATTTTCCTTTTTCAATTAATTTTCGAAAAAAAAATCCAAAAAAATTAGAAAATAAAATAAAATCAAAAACATTTTTTTGTGTTTCTTGTTTGAGTCATGAGTCATGTCATAAGTTTGGTGTCATTTGCATGTGCATCTTGCATTTTTCGAAAATTTCATGCATTCATAGTGTTCTTCATGATCTTCAAGTTGTTCTTGGTAAGTCTCCTTGTTTGATCTTGATGATTTTTTGTTTTGTGTTGTATGGTGTTTTTCATATGCATTCTTGAATTCTTAGTGCATAAGCATTAAAGAATTCTAAGTTTGGTGTCTTGAATGTTTTCTTTGCATTAAAAATTTTTCAAAATTGTGTCTATGATGTTCATCTTGACATTCAAAGTGTTCTTGATGTTCATCTTGACATTCATAGCATTCTTGCATTTCATTGTTTTGATCCATAACTTTCATGCATTGCATCATTTTTCCTGTTTTCCTCTCTCATCATAAAAATTCAAAAAAACAAAAAATTATCTTTCCCTTTTTCTCTCATCAAATTCGAAAATTTGAGTTGACTTTTTCAAAAATTTTTAAAATCAAGTTGTTTCTTATGAGTCAAATCAAATTTTCAATTTGAAAATCTTATCTTTTTCAAAATCTTTTTCAAAAATCAAATCTTTTTCAAAATTCTTAGTTATTTTTGAAAATTCCAAAAATATTTTTCAAAAATATTTTTCTTATTTTTATATCAAATTTTCGAAAATAACATAATCAATTAATGTTTTGATTCAAAAATTTGAAGTTTGTTACTTGCTTGTTAAGAAAGATTCAAACTTTAAGTTCTAGAATCATATCTTGTGATTTCTTATGAATCAAGTCATTAATTGAGATTTTAAAAATCAAATCTTTTTCAAAACTAATTTCTAAAATATCTTCTTATCTTACCTTTTTCAAAAAGTTGGTTTCAAAATATCTTTTCTAACCTCCTTACTTCTTATCTTTTCAAAATTTGTTTTAACTAACTAACTAACTTTTTGTTTGTTTCTTAACTTTTTCAAAACTACCTAACTAACTCTCTCTCTCTAATTTTCGAAAATATCTTCCCTCTTTTTCAAAAATTTCTTTTTAATTAACTAATTATTCTTATTTTTATTTTTGATTTTAAAAATTTTTGAAAAATACTAACATTTTTCAAAAACCATTTTTGAAAATCACTAACTCTTTTTCAAAAATATTTTTCGAAAATTCTCCCTCTTCCATCTTATTCTATTTATTTATTCATTTACTAACATCTCATCTCACATCTCAACCCTCCTCACAGTTGTGTTTCTTCCATTACATTACATTCTTTGTCTCCCCCTCTTCTTCTACTCACACAGGGATCCCTATACTGTGGTATAAAGGATTTCTATTATTATTATTTTTTTGTGCCCTCTTCTTTGTCATATGAGCAGGAGCAAGGATAAGAACATTCTTGTGGAAGCAGATCCAGAACCTGAAAGAACTCTGAAAAGGAAACTAAGAGAAGCTAAAATACAACAATCTAGAGATAACCTTTCAGAAATTTTCGAACAGGAAGAGGAGATGGCAGCCGAAAATAATAATAATGTAAGGAAGATGCTTGGTGACTTTACTGCACCTAATTCCAATTTACATGGAAGAAGCATCTCCATTCCAGCCATTGGAGCAAACAACTTTGAGCTGAAACCTCAATTAGTTTCTCTGATGCAGCAGAACTGCAAGTTTCATGGACTTCCATCTGAAGATCCTTTTTAGTTCTTAACTGAATTCTTGCAGATATGTGATACTGTTAAGACTAATGGAGTGGATCCTGAAGTCTACAGGCTCATGCTTTTCCCTTTTGCTGTAAGAGACAGAGCTAGATTATGGTTGGATTCTCAACCCAAAGACAGCCTGAACTCTTGGGATAAGCTGGTCACGGCTTTCTTAGCCAAGTACTTTCCTCCTCAAAAGCTGAGCAAGCTTAGAGCTGATGTTCAAACCTTCAGACAGAAAGAAGGTGAATCCCTCTATGAAGCTTGGAAAAGATACAAACAGCTGACCAAAAAGTGTCCTTCTGACATGCTTTCAGAATGGACCATCTTGGATATATTCTATGATGGTTTATCTGAGCTATCAAAGATGTCACTGGACACTTCTGCAGGTGGATCCATTCACCTAAAGAAAACGCCTGCAGAAGCTCAAGAACTCATTGACATGGTTGCAAATAACCAGTTCATGTACACTTCATAAAGGAATCCTGTGAGTAATGGGACGCCTATGAAGAAGGGAGTTCTTGAAGTTGATACTCTGAATGCCATATTGGCTCAGAATAAAATATTGACTCAGTAAGTCAATATGATCTCTCAGAGTCTGCATGGAATGCATGCTGCATCCAACAGTACTCAAGAGGCTTCTTATGCAGAAGAAGCTTATGATCCTGAGAACCCTGTAATAGCAGAGGTAAATTACTTAGGTGAACCTTATGGAAACACCTATAACTCATCATGGAGAAATCACCCCAATTTCTCATGGAAGGATCAAAAGCCTCAACAAGGCTTTAATAATGGTGGAAGAAACAGGTTTAACAATAATAAACCTTTTCCATCATCCACTCAGCAACAGACAGAGAACTCTGAACAAAATGCTTCTAATTTAACAAACTTAGTCTCTGATCTGTCCAAGGCCACTGTGGGTTTCATGAATGAAACAAGGTCTTCCATTAGAAATTTGGAAGCACAAGTGGGCCAGCTGAGTAAAAGGATCACTGAAATCCCTCCCAGTACTCTCCCAAGCAATACAGAAGAGAATCCAAAAGGAGAGTGCAAGGCCATTGACATAAGCAAAATGGCCGAACCCAAAGAGGGAGAGGAAGACGCAAATCCCAAGGAGGAAGACCTCCTGGGACGTCCAGTGATCAATAAGGAGCTTTCCTCTGAGGAACCAAAGGACTCTGAGGCTCATCTAGAGACCATAGAGATTCCATTGAACCCCCTTATGCCCTTCATGAGCTCTGATGAGTATTCCTCTTCTGAAGAGAATGAGGATGTTATTGAAGAGCAAGCTGCCAAGTTCCTTGGTGCAATCATGAAGCTGAATGCCAAATTATTTGGTATTGATACTTGGGAAGTTGAACCTCCCTTGTTCATCAATGAACTAAGTGATCTGGATCAACTGACATTGCCTCAGAAGAGACAGGATCCTGGAAAGTTCATAATACCTTGTACCATAGGCACCATGATCTTTAAGGCTCTATGTGACCTTGGTTCAGGAATAAACCTCATGCCCCTCTCTGTAATAGAGAAACTGGGAATCTATGGGGTGCAAGCTGCTAAAATCTCATTAGAGATGGCAGACAATTCAAGAAAACAGGCATATGGACAAGTAGAGGACGTGTTAGTAAAGGTTGAAGGCCTTTACATCCCTGCTGATTTCATAGTCCTGGATACTGGAAAGGAAGAGGATGAATCCATCATCCTAGGAAGACCTTTCCTGGCCACAGCAAGAGCTGTGATTGATGTTGACAGAGGTGAACTAGTCCTTCAATGGAATGAGGACTCCCTTGTGTTTAAAACTCAAGGATCTCCCTCTGCAACCATGGAGAGGAAGCATGAAAAGCTTCTCTCAAAGCAAAGTCAACCAAAGCCCCCACAGTCAAACTCTAAGTTTGGTGTTGGAGAGTTTCAACAATGCTCTGAAAATCTGTGAGGCTCCATGAGAGCCCACTGTCAAGCTATTGACATTAAAGAAGCGCTTATTGGGAGGCAACCCAATTTTTATTTATCTAACAATATTTTTCTTAGTATATGTCTTTATAGGTTCATGATCATGTGGAGTCACAAAATGAATATAAAAATTGAAAATAGAATCAAAAAATAGCAGAAGAAAAATCACACCCTGGAGGAGCATCTGCCTGGCGTTCAACGCTAGAACAGAGCATGGTTCTGGCGCTGAACGCCCAAAATGGGCAGCATCCTGGCGCTGAACGCCCAGAAATGGCAGCAAAGGGGCGTTGAACGCCCAAAATGGGGACCAACCTGGCGCTGAACGCCCAGAGTTGTGTGCAAGGGCATTTTACATGCCTAAATTGGTGCAGGGATGTAAATGCCTTGACACCTCAGGATCATCTCAGGATCTGTGGACCCCACAGGATCCCCACCTACCTCATCATCTCGCTTTCCATTCATGATCATCCCTTCTGTTTTCCATTTACCACTCATATCCATACACCCACTACCTTCAAAATTCAACATCTCTCTCTTACCCAATCTCACCCATATGGCCGAATACACACTCCCATCCATCTCTTCCATATCTTCTTCTTCTTCTTCTATTCTTTCTTCTTTTTCTCGAGGGCGAGCAACATTCTATGTTTGGTGTGGTAAAAGCATAGCTTTTTTGTTTTTTTCCATAACCATTGATGGCACCTAAGGCCAGAGAAACCTCTAGAAAGAGGAAAGGGAAGACAAAAGCTTCCATCAAGGGTCTATAGCTCAGTGGTAGAACATTTGACTGCAAATCAAGAGATCCTTGAGTTACCTCAGGGGATACATTTTCTTCCACACAATTATTGGAAGCAACTAACGGTGGAACATCAAGAGCACTCCATCATCCTTCATGAAATCAGAGAAGATCTAAAAGCAATGAAGGAGGAGCAACAAAGACAAGGAAGAGACATAGAAGAGCTCAAGGACATCATTGGTTCCTCAAGAAGGAAACGCCACCATCACTAAGGTGGATTCATTCCTTGTTCTTATTTCTTCTGTTTTTTGTTTTCTATGTTATGTGCTTATCTGTGTTTGTGTCTTCATTACATGATCATTAGTAGTTAGTAACTATGTCTTAAAGTTATGAATGTCCTATGAATCCATCACCTCTCTTAAATGAAAAATGTTTTAATTCAAAAGAACAAGAAGTACATGAGTTTCGAATTTATCCTTGAACTTAGCTTAATTATATTGATGTGGTGACAATGCTTCTTGTTTTCTGCATGTATGCTTGAACAGTGCATATGTCTTTTGAAGTTGTTGTTTAAGAATGTTAAATATGTTGGCTCTTGAAAGAATGATGATAAGGAGACATGTTATTTGATAATCTGAAAAATCATAAAAATGTTTCTTGAAGCAAGAAAAAGCAGCAAAAAAACAAAGCTTGCAGAAAAAAAAAAATAAATAGGCGAAAAAAAATATATATAGAAAGAAAAAGCAAGCAGAAAAAGCCAAAAGCTCTTAAAACCAAGAGGCAAGAGCAAAAAGCCAATAACCCTTAAAACTAAAAGGCAAGGGTAAATAAAAAAGATCCCAAGGCTTTGAGCATCAGTGGATAGGAGGGTCTAAAGGAATAAAATCCTGGCCTAAGCGGCTGAACCAAGCTGTCCCTAACCATGTGCTTGTGGCGTGTAGGTGTCAAGTGAAAACTTGAGACTGAGCGGTTAAAGTCAAGGTCCAAAGCAAAAGAAGAGTGTGCTTAAGAACCCTGGACACCTCTAATTGGGGACTTTAGCAAAGCTGAGTCACAATCTGAAAAGGTTCACCCAATTATGTGTCTGTGGCATTTATGTATCTGGTAGTAATACTGGAAAACAAAGTGCTTAGGGCCACGGCCAAGACTCATAAAGAAGCTGTGTTCAAGAATCATCATACTGAACTAGGAGAATCAATAACACTATCTGAACTCTGAGTTCCTATAGATGCCAATCATTCTGAACCTCAATGGATAAAGTGAGATGCCAAAACTATTCAAGAGGCAAAAAGCTATAAGTCCCGCTCATATGATTGAAGATATGTTTCATTGATAGTTTGGAATTTATAGTATATTCTCTTCTTTTTATCCTATTTGATTTTCAGTTGCTTGGGGACAAGCAACAATTTAAGTTTGGTGTTGTGATGAGCAGATAATTTATACGCTTTTTGGCATTGTTTTTAGTATGTTTTTAGTAGGATCTAGTTACTTTTAGGGATGTTTTCATTAGTTTTTATGTTAAATTCACATTTGTGGACTTTACTATGAGTTTGTGTGTTTTTTTGTGATTTCAGGTATTTTCTGGCTGAAATTGAGGGACTTGAGCAGAAATCAGATTTAGAGGTTGAAGAAAGACTGCTGATGCTGTTGGATTCTGACCTCCCTGCACTCAAAGAGGTTTTTCTGGAGCTACAGAACTCGAAATGGCGCGCTTCCAATTGCATTGGAAAGTAGACATCCAGGGCTTTCCAGAAATGTATAATAGTCCATACTTTGGCTAAGAATAGACGACGCAAACTGGCGTTTAACTCCAGCTCTCTGCCCAATTCTGGCGTCCAGCGCCAGAAAAGGATCCAAAACCAGAGTTGAACGCCAGAAATGGAACAAAACCTGGCGTTCAACTCCACAAATGGCCTCTGCACGTGGAAAGTTAAAGCTCAGCCCAAGCACACACCAAGTGGGCCCCGTAAGTGAATTTATGCATCAATTACTTACTCATGTAAACCCTAGTGACTAGTTTATTATAAATAGGACCTTTTACTATTGTATTAGACATCTTTGGATTATCTTTTGATCTATTGATCACGTTTTGGGGGCTGGCCATCTCGGCCATGCCTGGACCTTTCACTTATGTATTTTCAACGGTAGAGTTTCTACACTCCATAGATTAAGGTGTGGAGCTCTGCTGTTCCTCAAAGATTAATGCAAAGTACTACTGTTTTCTATTCAATTCATCTTGTTTCGCTTCCAAGATATTCATTCGTACTTCAATCTGAATGTGATGAATGTGACAATCATCATCATTCCCTATGAACGCGTGCCTGACAACCACTTCCGTTCTACCTTCGACTGAATGAGTATCTCTTAGATCTCTTAATCAGAATCTTCGTGGTGTAAGCTAGAATGATGGCGGCATTCAAGAGAATCTGGAAAGTCTAAACCTTGTCTGTGGTATTCCGAGTAGGATTCAATGAATGAATGACTGTGACGAGCTCCAAACTCGCGATTGCAGGGCGTTAGTGACAGACGCAAAAGGATAGTAAATCCTTTTTCAGCATGATCGAGAACTGACAGATGAATAGCCGTGCCGTGACAGGGTGCGTTGACCATTTTCACTGAGAGGATAAGATGAAGCCATTGACAAGGGTGATGCCTCCAGACGATTAGCCGTGCCGTGACAGGGCATTGGATCATTTTCCCAAGAGATGAACGAAAGTAGCCATTGACAGTGGTGATGTATCACATAAAGCCAGCCATGGAAAGGAGTAAGACTGATTGGATGAAGATAGCAGGAAAGCAGAGGTTCAATGGAACGAAAGCATCTCCATTCGCTTATCTGAAATTCCTACCAATGAATTACATAAGTATTTCTATCTCTATTTTATTATATTATTTTCGAAAACTTCATAACCATTTGATATCCGCCTGACTGAGATTTACAAGGTGACCATAGCTTGCTTCATACCGACAATCTCCGTGGGATTCGACCCTTACTCACGTAAGGTATTACTTGGACGACCCAGTGCACTTGCTGGTTAGTTACACGGAGTTGTGAACCGTGGTCTTGGCACCAAGTTTTTGGCGCCATTACCAGGGAAAGAAAGTGCGATAAATTTTACATACTTAAAGTGTAATCACGATTCCGCGTACCACACTTCACCCTTCGTCAGATTGGATGACCACGGCCAATGGCGTTCAATCTGTAGCAGAGGATATCAATGACCATGGCCCATGGTGTTGATCACATACAGCCTGCCATAGAAGAAGATCATTCACAAGCAAAGAAGACAGTATTACCAGAGTTAATTCAAAAAGGCTAAGCAACTCCAAACCTTAACTATTCTCCTTTCATAGTTTACACAACTTCTGAGTTCTAATTACTCTTTTCTGACTCTATTTGATATAAAAAGTAATTTATACAATATTAAAATCCTTCTGATATGCCTGACTAAGACCTGTAGGATAACCATAGCTTGCTTCAAACCACAATCCTCATGGGATCGACCCTGACTCGCTCAGGTATTACTTGGACGACCCAGTGCACTTGCTGGTACAACAGTACGAAGGTATGGGGATTCGTGCTACCAAGTTTTTAGCGCCGTTGCCGGGATTGTTGAGTTTGGACAAACTGAAGGATTGTCTTGCTCCCTAGATCAGGTAATTTTAATTTTGTTTGCTTTTCTACTTTTATTTTCTTCTTCTCAATTTTCGAAAATCATAAAACCTTTTTCAAAAATATTTTTCTTTTCCTTGTTTAAATCTTGTTCTTTGATTGAGTCTTGTGTTCTTGTTGAGTCTTTTATTTTTATTTTTCCTTTTCTATTCTTTTTTTCGAAAATTTTTAAAAGGTTTTTCAATTTTTTTTATTTTCTTTGTTCAATTGATTAGAGTCTTGTGTTTATGTTCTAGGTAAAGTTTTGCTCCTTTGAGTCTATGTATTTATTAATTACAGCCATTTTTGATTTTTTGGTATTTTTCTTTCAAAAACTTTTCAAAAATAATTTTTCTTTGTTTAAATCTTGTGTCAGATTTCTAAGTTTGGTGTTCTTTGTATATTCTTATGTTCTTTAAATTTCTTGAGTTTTGTTCTTTGTGTTCTTGTTAGTCTTCAAAGTGTTCTTGTGTTTTCATTGTACTTGATCTTAAAACTTTTAAGTTTGGTGTTCCATTGTGTTTCCCTCCAAAATTTTCGAAAACTTGGGGCATTAGATCTAAAAATTTTAAGTCTTGTGTCTCTTACTTGTTTTTCTCTTTCATCATCAAATTCAAAAATAAAACAATATCTTTTTTTATTTTTATTTTAATCTAATTTTTGAAATTTTAAACTAAAAATTCAGATTTTAATTTCAAAATTTTTATCTTATCTTATCTTAGTTTTAAATTTTCAAAATCAAATCTTTTCAAAAAAAAATCATATCTTTTTCAAAAATCTTATCTTATCTTTTTCAAATTTCAAATTTTAAAAATTATATCTTTTTAAATTCAAAATTCAAAATCTTATCTTATTTCAAATTTAAAATTTCACTTTTCAAAATCCAAAAATTTAAAATTCAAATTTCAATTTTCAAAATTAAATCTTTTCAAATTTCAAATCTTTTTCAAAATTTAAAAATTCAAATTTCAAAATTTAAAATTCAAATTTTAAATTTTCAAAATTCAAATCTTAAATTCAAATATTTTCTTAATTAATTACACATCTTCTCTCTCTTCTTTTTCAAAACATCCTAACTAACTTCTTCTCTCTAATTTTTGAAAATCCTCTTCTTCTTCTCTCTTCTATTTTTGAAATTTAATAATTCAATTTTAAATTCCTTTTAAATTAATTAATTTTAATTTCAGTTTAAATTAATAAATAAAATAAAAACAAAAATATTTTAATTCTCATTCAACTCTTTTATCTTTATTTCTTTTTCCTTTCCCTCTACCTTTCTTCATTATGAACCCAAGTGGGAATGAGGAGTTTAGAAGAACTCTGGGATCTTATACAAATCCTACTGTTGACTTCTATGGAAGAAGTATCAGCATACCTCACATCAGAGCAAGCAGCTTTGAAGTGAACCCTCAACTCATTACTCTAGTGCAGCAGAACTGCCAGTATTCTGGTCTTCCTCATGAGGAACCTGCAGAGTTCTTGGCAGATTTTCTAAAGATTGCTGACACAGTACATAGTGAGGGAGTAGACCAGAATGTCTACAGATTACTGCTTTTTCCTTTTGCTGTAAAGGACCTAGCAAAAAGGTGGTTGGATAACCAGCCTAAAGCTAGTTTAAAAACCTGGAAACAGTTGGTAGACAAGTTTTTAAATCAATACTTTTCCCCAAGGAAGATGACCCAGTTGAGACTGGACATCCAAGACTTCAGACAAGGAGATAATGAATCTCTTTATGATGCCTGGGAAAGGTATAGAAGGATGTTGAAATGTTTTTAGAATGGGTACAATTAGACATCTTCTACTATGGACTTTCAGACATGGCTAGAATGTCTTTAGACCACTCTGCTGGTGGCTCTATACACATGAGAAAGACCATAGGAGAAGCTCAAGAGCTTATTGAGATAGTTGCCACTAATCAGCATCTGTACTCATCTCCTAAGCCTTTTATAAAAAGAGAGGTTAAGGCAGTAGTTACTGAACCTAACCCTCCAGAGCAGGATAGCCCATTGACTCAGGAACTGCAAGCCCTTGCCCAGCAACTGCTAGACTTGCAAGAGGCTTTGTGAAAAACTCAAGATTCTAACAAGAATTTAGAAGCCCAACTGAGCCAAACAAGACAGCAGTTATATAAGCAGATAACAGAAGAATGCCAGACTATTCAACTGAGGAGGGGGAAAGCTTTAAGCACCCAACCTCAGCACAGTAAGAATGAAAAGCCCATAGAGGATAACTAGGTCTCTGCACATGATGACTCTGGGTGTTCAAACGCCTAGAGAGATATCCCTCTTGGCGTTGAATGCTAGGAAAGGGCAGAGACTGGGTGTTCAAATGCCCAGAGAGATAGCCCTCTTGGCGTTGAACGCCATGAAAGGGCAGAGATTGGGCGTTCAAATGCCCAAGGGGGTAGCAACTTGGGCGTTGAATGCCCAAGCAAGGGAAGTCAGTCACTTGCTGACAACAACCCTGCTAAGCAAGGTAGTAACCCCCTTCCAACACACATGGCATTCGGCCTCCATCAACCAAGGTTGATAATTATAAGGCTAAGATTTCATTTCCTCAAAAACTCTGTCAAGAGGAAAGGGATAAATAGTTTGCCCGTTTTGCGAAGTACCTCAGAATATTAGAGATCAAGATCCCTTTTGCAGAAGCTCTTGAACAGATACCTTCTTATGCAAAGTTCATGAAGGACACTCTAAGTCATAAGAAGGATTGGAGATAGATACAAACAGTCCTCCTCACTGAGGAGTGCAGTGCAATCATTCCAAATAGCTTACCAGAGAAGCTTAAGGATCCTAGAAGCTTTATGTTACCATGCACTCTAGGTGACGCTTGTACAAGGACAGTCTATGTGACCTTGGATCAAGCATCAACTGAATACCTACTTCTTTAATAAAGAAGCTCTGTTTGACTGATGAAGTCAAACCAACCCGCATATGCCTTCAACTTGCTGATGGGTCTATTAAGATACTATCAGGAGTAATTGAAGACATGATTGTCAGGGTTGGACCCTTTGCCTTCCCCACTAACTTTGTGGTGTTGGACATGGAGGGGTACAAGAGTGCATCCCTTATTCTAGGAAGACCTTTTCTAGTTACAAGACGTACCCTCATTGATGTTGAAAAAGGGGAAGTGCTGAGAGTCAATGAGAAAAAGTTCGTACTGAATGCTGTCAAAGCTATGCAGCATCCAGACATTCATGAGGAGTGCATGAGCATTGACTTTATTGATTCTCTGGTGGAAGAGGTCAACATAGTTGAAAACCTCAAGGAAGGGCTAGATGATATCCTTGATGATACTCAGCCTAATTCAAAGGAACTTCTGGAAACCTCTGAGGAAAAGGAGAAGCCTTCAAAGCTTGAGCTTAAGTCATTACCATCCTTCCTGAAATATGCATTTCTAGGAGATGGAAACAACTATCCTGTGATCATAAGCTCTGCCTTAGAGCCACAGGAAGAAGAATCACTCATTAAGGTACTCAAAACACATAAGACTACCTTAGAGGTGGACTATAAGTGACCTTAAGGGCATTAGCCCTGCCCGATGCATGCATAAAATCCTGTTGGAGGATAATGCCAAACCAGTGGTACAACCACAGAGGCGTTTGAATTCATCTATGAAGGAAGTAGTGCAGAAGGAGGTCACTAAGCTCTATGAGGCTGGGATCATTTATGCCATTTCTGATAGCCCCTGGATGAGCCCTGTCCAAGTTGTCCCTAAGAAGGGAGGGATGATAGTGGTTCATAATGAAAAGAATGAACTGATCCCTAAAAGGACAGTTACAGGGTGGCGTATGTGCATTGATTATAGAAAACTCAATGACGCCACTAGGAAATATCACTCTCCTTTATCCTTCATTGACCAAATGCTAGAAAGACTAGCAGGTCATGCTTTTTATTGTTTTCTAGATGGATATTTCGGGTACAATCAAATAGCACTAGATCCACAGGATCAAGAGAAGACAGCATTCACATGTCCATCTGGCGTGTTGGCCTATAGACGAATGCCATTTGGCCTGTGCAATGCGCATGCCACCTTTCAGAGATGCATGTTATCAATTTTCTCTGATATGGTAGAAAAATTCCTTGAAGTATTCATGGATGACTTCTCTGTTTATGGAGACTCATTTGACTCCTGTCTTGATCATCTGACCCTGGTCCTGAAAAGATGCCAAGAAACAAACCTAGTTCCAAATTGGGAGAAATGCCACTTTATGGTAACTGAAGGCATTGTTCTGGTGCATAGGATCTCAAATAAGGGAATAGAGGTAGATCAAGCTAAGGTGGAAGTGATAGAACACTTGCCTCCACCTACTACTGTCAAGGCAATCGGAAGTTTCCTGGGACATGCAGGATTCTATAGGCGGTTCATAAAAATTTTTTCTAAAATCACCAAACCCCTGTGTAATCTCTTGGCCACTGATGTTCTATTCATCTTTGACCAAGAGTGCCTGCATGCCTTTGAAACTCTGAAAGCCAAGCTTTTCACTACTCTTATCATCTCTGCACCCAATTGGGACTTGCCATTTGAGCTAATGTATGATGCAAGTGATCATGCAATTAGTGCAGTCCTAGGTCAGAGATAAGACAAGCTTCTGCATGTCATTTATTATGGTAGTCGTGTATTAAATGATGCGCAGAAAAACTACACTACCATAGAAAAGGAGCTTCTTGCAGTGGTCTATGCCATTGACAAGTTCAGATCCTATCTAGTAGGATCTATGGTCATTATTTATACTGACCATGTGATGTTTGGATTTTTTTACGGTTTAGAATTTCACAAATGAAATCTCGTTGCAAGTATAGTTCTAAACCGACAAAGAATCCTCACATGCAAAAATATTGGTTTTGTCACAAGTACAAACCCCAATAAGAATTAACCGAAGTGTTTAAACCTCGGGTCGTCTCACAAAGAATTGCAATGAAATGGTCAATTATTGGCTATGAAGGAACAAGGGGTTTGGTTTATAAAAGGCAAGGGAATAAATGACAAGAAAATTAAATCAAGCAAGCAATTAAAGAAGACAAGTAATAAAGAAAAAGCAAGTAACAAAGAAAGAGACATTCATGACAAGGATTGAGAATATAGGCTTTCTATCCTAGTCATGCAATGATTAATTCATCTTATTTAGTCAACTCCAACAAATGGAAGAAGGTATCATGTCATCTTCACATAGGGAGAACTTCAAACAAGACTAGTTAATCATATCACAATAATAAATAAGAATTTATCTTATTACGTTATCCCCAACGATGGAAGAAGGTATCATATTATCCTCACACTTGAAGAAAGTCTAATAAGACTAGCTAATCTCAACCCATAAGTCCTAATCAACTCACTAATTGAATTAGCAAGGGATTAGAGTCAATGGGAATCAAACTAGCTAACAACTCTAGATCACCAATCTAAATTGGGCATTCATGACTCAAGATCACCTAATTACTCTTTCCAAGCCAAGAATGCTCAAAGTCTACTCTAAAGTCCAACCAAGCATTTTGTCAAACACTTGGTGGGTGTACAAGGAAAGCATAATAAATTTGCAAGAGTAATAAAATCTACCAACTACCAATTGCAAGGAAAGTAAAATTCACCACTCAAATCAACAATAAAAGAACATTAACATCGAATTTCGTTAAAAGAGATCCAAATCCAACATGAGTGCATGAACATAAAAGAGGCATAAAAGTAAAATTAGAAAAAGAGCCAAGAAGAATTGAAGTATTAGAACAAGGAATTGTAGAGAAAACAAGATGAAATCAAGTAATCAAACCTAGATCTAAGAGAAATTAACCTAATCCTAACTTAATTTTAGAGAGAAGAGGGAGCTTCTCTCTCTAGAAAACTAACTAAAGGCTCATCATGACAAATTAAGTGCTCTCCCTTTGCTCAAGCTTGAATTCTGTATGAAATACCCTCAGAAACGAGTTGGATTTGGGCCTGGGCAGCTCAAAAATTGTCCCCAGCGATTTCACTTTAAGTGAGTCACGTGCCGAGCATCACGCATACACGTGGGTGACGCGTGCTCTTTGCCGGCCAAAACTCCTACTCACGCGTACGCGTGGGCGACGCATGCGTGTGGCTTGCAAATCTTCAATGCATGCGTACGCATGCATGACGCGTGCGCGTGGTCATCAATTCTCCAAAAGCTCGTTTCTTTGTAAATTCTCCATTTTGCATGCTTTTCTCTTCATTTCTTCCATCCAATACTTGCCTTATGAACCTGAAATCTCTCATCAAACACATCAAGGCATCGAATGGAATTAAAGTGAATTAAAGTCACCAATTTAAGGGCCTAAAAAGCATGTTTTTACACTTAAGCACAATTTAAGGGAGAATTACAAAACCATGCTATTTCCTTGAATAAATGTGGGAAAATGTAATAAAATCCCCTAAATTAAGCACAAGATAAACCACGAAATTGGGGTTTATCAAACCTCCCCATACTTAAACTAAGTATGTCCTCATGCTAAAATCAAGAAAGAAACAAAGGGTATCAACATTTATTCAATGCAAGCTACCTATATGCATCTATCTAAATGAATGCAATTACTTGGTCAAAATAATTCAATTCCCAAGAATACATATACAAGCACAAGGGCCAAAGAAATAGCAATCAAAGAAAACCCACAATTGAATTTAATTATTGAAAATATTTTACAAACTTGCAAGAAAAGATGATCATGGGTGGAAGCATGTAATTGAGCGATCGAACCCTCACTGGATGTGTATCCGCTCTAGTCACTCAAGTGTATGGGGTTGATTCAATCAATTCTCCCCTAATCATGCTTTCCAAGATTTGTTTTTTATCTAACAATCAACAATTATTTCATGCTTGTATAAAAATATCATGTGGTCTTTCCCATAGGTTGTAATGGGGTTAGGGTTAAGGTAAGGATGCATATGGTCAAGTGGACTAGAATTTGAATTTTTGATTAACTTAAACTTCCCACCTAACCTATATAGCAACCTATACAATTTCAAATCTAACCTAACTACCCATTCTTCACTTTTTCACACACTCATGCATTCTCTCCTTGATCACCACATATATGCATTGATTTTTATTGAACTTTACTCTAGGACATTTTGTCCTCTTTTTATTGCTTTTCTTTTTCTTTCTTTTCTATTATATATATATATATATTTTTTTCTTTTTGTTTTTCTCATTTTTTTCTTTTCAAACTAAGATATATACAAAAGCATCAATGCATATGGTATAAACATAATTGATACATGAGTATGTACCCAATGTTCCCAACTCTCCCAAAATCAAATGATAAATACTCTCACTAGCCTAAGCTAATAAAAAATCCAAACAAGGGATATTTATTGTTTTTCACTTAGGCTTGTAATGTGCTAAAATTAAGAACAGAAGGGTTAAGCATAGGCTCAAAGTTAGTTAACAATGGAAGATAAAAGGTAGGCTATTTGGGTAAGTGATCTATTTGAAATAATGGCCTCAATCATATAAGTGCATGTATACACAAAAGAATGGATATAAAGAATCAAACAAATCAAAGATTACAATCATAGAAAGAGAATAGTCTCACAAGAATGAAAATAAGTGGTTATATGATGTAACCACACAATTAAGGCTCAAAACTCACATGCTTGTGTTCTTAGCTCAAAAATCATGTTCCACAATATATGTAGTTCAAGCAAGTTCTAAATTTTTTTTCAATCAATTAGGGTGCCCTATAGATAAATTTCTTGAAAAATCTCATTATTTTGACTAAGCTTATTATATATATATATATGCCAAATAATAAAATGCAACTAAAAATCCTAGAAGACCTAAAATGAGATGCAAAAGTATTAGGATTATAATTTTGTCACCCAAAAACGCTGATCGGTCAGACGACCTCCCCACACTTAAAAGTTTGCACCGTCCTTGGTGCATTCAAGGATGAGCAAGGGGGTACGGCGACTTTCCAAATTGCCACCTTCAGCTGGCGGATCAACCGGTGCTGCGTGTTCTTTTCCCACTTCCATTTTTTACTTATGGTGCATCAGTCATGAAAAATAGAAAATAACACCGTAAGATGAGAAAAAACAAAAGCAAGGAAGCACGCATTGTTGGAATGAGGTGGATCACTAGAATGGGGTGAGTGAATTAGTGTGACATTAATGAAACAAGTGTGTGAGTTCTAAATTAGGCGCCCTTTAGGACACACACACACTATCATAGAGAGATATGTCACAATTACACAAAGAAATTATGCACGTCACTGATGATCGGATTTTTGCTAGTAAAGAATTTCACAAATAAATCCTCGTTGCTAGTATAGTTTCTAAACCAACAAAGAATCCTTTCATACAAAAAATTATTTGTCACTAAAGCAAACCCAATAAAATTAAACCGAAGTATTTAAACCTCGGGTCATCTCTCAAGGAATTGCAGGGAGGTGTATTTATTATTGGCTATGGAAAAGTATCTTTTTGGGGTTTTGAATAAGGAACAAGAAAAGTAAATTGCAAGAATTAAATCAATAACTAGAAAAGCTCTTGGCAAGGTATGAGAATTGGACGTCCTATCCTAGTTATACTTATCAATTGTGATGAGAATTGTTCATTGCTCCCACTTAGTTAACCTCTAACTATGAAGGAAAGCCAAGTAGACAAATCAATTTGATTCCTCAAGTCCTAGTCAATTCCTAAGGAAAGACTAGCTTTAGAGGGATCCAAATCAACTAGTAACTTTCAACTTTCAATCAACAAAGGAGTTTGATAAATCAAGAGTCTCCAAGTACTCTACCAAAGCCAAGAATATAAAAATCTAATCTAAAATCCAACCAAGCATTTTATCAAACACTTGGAAGGCACAACATAAAGGCATAGAAAAGTAATAGGGAATGTAAAATCTAAAACCAACAATTGCAAGCATCAATGATAACAATTAAAGCAAGAAGCAATAAACATGAAATACCCCAAATTGCATTAAATATAAAATCAAATCTAACATGAACGGTTCATAAACCAAATTGGGAAAATAAATAAACCAACAAGAGAATTAGATAAACTAAAATGCTAGAGCTAATAAGAGTAGAAGAAAACTAAATTAAAACAAAGTAGAATTCTGAAATTAAGAAAAGCTAAACCTAAAATCCTAAAACCTAGAGAGAGGAGAGAGCCTCTCTCTCTAGAAACTACATCTAAAACCTAAAATTTATGTCAATGAAAGTTGTCTTTAATGAATGTGATTCACCCACTCTGTAGCCCTTAATCTGTATTTTCTGGGCCGAAAACTGGGTCAAAAGGAGCCCAAAAATCGCTCCCAGCATTTTCTAATGCGTCCAGCACGTGGCTCTGTCACGCGTACGCGTCGATTGAAGTTTCGCAAGGTCACGCGTACGCATGATCCACGCGTGCGCGTCACCTAACAGCATGGAAACTATGACTAATTATATATCATTTTGAAGTCCCAGATGTTAGCTTTCTAACGCAACTAAAACTGCCTCATTTGGACCTCTGTAGCTCAAGTTATGGTTGATTTAGTACAAAGAGGTCAGGCTTGACAGCTCAGCAATTTCTTCAACTTCTTGTATTCCTTCCACTTTTGCATGCTTCCTTTCCATCCTCTAAGCCATTCCTGCCCTTTAAACCCTGAAATCACTTAACATACATATCAAGGTATCGAATGATAATAAGAGAGGATTAAACATAGCAAATTTAAGGCCAAAGAAGCTTGTTTTCAATCATAGCACAAAATTGGGAAGGATTTGTAAAACCATGCAAATCATATGAATAAGTGTGCAAAGAATTGATAAAAACCACTCAATTTAGCATAAGATAAACTATAAAATAGTGGTTTATCAATCTCCCCACACTTAAACATTATCATGTCCTCATGCTAAGCTCAAGGAGACAAAAGGAATGAATGGGAAAAAGTAAGACTCATGAGATGCAACCTATGTATGTGAATGCAACTATATGCTAAGATGTTTCTATCTACTTGGTTAAAATTAAACAAGTTCTCCAAGACAAATATAAATCAGATTCCACTAATTCAAATCACACAATAAAAGACAAGTAAGCTTGTAATAAGATAGCTCATGAAAGTATGGAACATAGAATCAAGCATTAAACCCTCACTGGTAGTGTATATGCACTCTAATCGCTCAAGTATCTAGGGTTAATCACTCTACTCTTCTCTAGTCATGCTTTCTAAAACTTGTTCTTCATCTAACCAATCAATAAATATTTAGTATACCAATGCAAACGTCATGAGGTCTTTTCAAGGTTGTAATGGGGCTAAGGTAAGGGTGAGGATATATGTATGGCCAAGTGACCTATAATATGAATCTTTGACTAACCTAAACTCTCACCTAACACACACACACACACACTCTATGTAATTCTAAAATCATGCCCAGCTACCCAAAAATCCCACTTTTGCATCACATACTCATGTATCAATTTTTAATTCCACCGCATATGCATTGATCTTTTATTGAACTTAGCATTGGGGTAATTTTGTCCCCTATTCATAAGTTTTTTTGGTATATATATATATATATATTTTTTTTTTCTTTTTCTCTTTTTTTTTTTTATATAAATGAAGAACATAATATATCAATGCATATGGTTTTCATAATTTCACATGAGTAGCACCCAAATCCTCAATTTTTGTCAATAAAAACAAATCACATTCTCATCAACCAAAGTCCCCACAATTCCCCACACTTAATTAATACACAATCTCTATCTTAAGCTAACCAAAGATTCAATTGGGGTAATTAATTGTTTTTCCGCTTAAGGCTAGTGATGTGATAAAATATAGAATAAAGGGGGATTAAAAGGCTCAAAGTGGCAAAAAAAGGTAATTGAAATGGTAGGCTAGTTGGGATAAGTGAGCTAATAACAAATGATGACCTCAATCATATGTATGCATGCAAATACTCTGAACAATGGACATATAGAATAGAACAAACTATAGATTGCAATCATAGGGAAGGAAACACACAAGAATAAAATGTTATGGTTAAATAATGTAACCATATAATTAAGCTCAAAATCTCACAGGTTGTGTGTTCTTAGCTATAATTCATGTTCCAAATTACAATCTTCAGACAAGTTTACAAAAAAGTTTTAATTTAAATTAGTGAAATGCTATAAAAAAGGTCTTGAAAAAGAACTTATCACTCCAACCAAGTAGTCGTAGAAGAACATGCACAAAATCAATCAAACATGCAATCAAACATGCAAATGCAACAACTAATTTAACAAGGAAAATTAGATATTGGTGTTGAAATAGGAAATAACTAACCCACAAAAGTCGGTATCGACCTCCCCACACTTAAATATTGCACCGTCCTCGGTGCATGCTAAGATGTGCAAGTGGACGGGCTGCTACAACTGATGCTTTTCTCCAAAGATTGTGCAGATGGACTTGTTTGTCGCCCCATTAAGAAGCTTTTCCCTTCCCTTCTCGGTGGCCATCCTGAAAGAAGAGGAAAAGGAAGAAAAGTAACCCAGAAATAAAGATAAGAAAACAAATAAAGTATGGGTGGGTTAATGCCAAATAATGAGGGTCTCAATTACATGGTAGCTACAACATGCAAGTGAGAAAATAGTAGAAGCACATGGCATATCAATAGTATAAAAATTGCAACAATGGGGGAGAGAGAGTGGATAATAAAAGACAATATAAGTTCATATCAATGCAAAAGTAATACAAGTATTATAAAAGATTAGCATTGACTTATAAATAATATCACCCAACAATATAAACAAGTCACTGTGCACCAAAATGCTGGAAGAAATATTCAACAGACGAGTAAGAAAATTTAACAACAACGGAAAAATGGTATTCTTAGAAAAGAAAATAAAAACGTGCACAAAATTAAATGCAATAGATAAAGGTATGTAAATTTAATAAGTGAAACAAAATGAAAGAGAAAAAGGAGGAGAGGTGAAAGGAGAAGGAAGTGAGAAAGAAAGAGGAGAGAATAAGAAAGGAGAGAAAAAAATTGGAGGAACGGAATCTGCGACGTGACGCGTAAGCGTCGCCCACGCGTACGCATGGGTGTGCAGAAGAAGAGGTGACGTGTAAGTGTTGGTCACACATACGCGTGACATCTCGTCGTGCCAGCCGCATGACACTAGCCTCCTTCCCGCGCAACTCTCGGGTCATGACACCATTTACGCTAATTTTCCATCCACGCATACGCGTCACTAACGCTTACGCGTGGATTGACCAAATTGAAGGTGACGCGCACGTGTCACCCACGCGTACACGTGGGTTGGCTCATGCACCAGGCACCTTATCAGCACGACTCTAGCGTAACTCTTGGGTCATTTTTATAAACTCAAACCTCCATCTGACGCGTGTGCGTCATCGATGCTTACACGTCGTTTGCACTTTTTTTTATGCAGAATGCAGGTGGTGATGCAGAAATTATGAATGAACACTGATAAAAAGAAAATAAATTAAATCTAATAAAAAAGAAAGATCATACCATGGTAGGTTGTCTCCCACCTAGCACTTTTAGTTAAAGTCCTTAAGTTGGACATTTGGTGAGCTCCTTGTCATGGTGGCTTGTGCTTGAACTCATCTTGAAACTTTTACCAATGCTTGGTCTTCCAATAAACTCTGACATTTCTGAATGAATTTGCCAAGCCTTGAGGGAGTTCTTCACAAGCTTTGAGCTCCCAAAATTGATCCTCTTGTCTGCCTGGATCCCAAATCTTGTTTCTACACCCGTCTGTAAGTGGCTCATCATAGCTCCAACTGGGTGGTTTAGCCTTGGAATTCTCATCTAAGTAGCCAAACATCCTCCTAGACCCAATCAATTGAGAATTATACCAACCCTTGCAATTAGGCCTTGAGCTTTCAACCATAACGAACCTAGGATGGTGTTGCCAACCACTAACCATCTCCCTTTTACTCTTAAGATCGCAGATAGCTCTAAGTTGTCCATCCGTTTCAAGTAACCCATATTCAAGTGGGAAAGTAAAGGTTAAGGATAAGAATTTTACCCACTTGAATGTTGTATTGGATGGTAATGGCTTTGGGAGAGGTGTTTCTAAGGATCTTGCAAGCTCCACTCCCTGATGCTTTTCCTTGACAACTTCCACCTCTTTGTGAGCTTTTTCAATTTCAACCTCTTCCTCTTGGTAGCTTTCTTCCAATTCGATCTTTTCTTCATTGCTTACCAAGGGCATGGGAGTTTGTACACCCTCTTTAACAACAATTTCAAGCTTCATGGGGGGAGGATCTATGACTTGAGGTTCTTGATAAACCCATATTTTATGATATATTTTGTGCTTAATTCAAGTGATTTATTCAACCCTTCACTCACTTATTCATGTAAATTGCATGTTTTACTTTCCCTTCCTTATTATGTGATATATGTGAAAAACATGTTTCCTATGCTTTAAAAATAATTATTTTAATTACCTTTTATTACCATTCGATGTCGTGATTTGTGTGTTGAGTATTTTCAGATCTCCTAAGGCAGGAACGATTTAAAGGATGAAAAAGAAACAAACAAAAATGGAAGGAAAGCACAAAATAGAGTTTTTGAAGAAACTAGCAGCGACGCGAACGCATAGACGACGCGGCCGCATGCCTAGCGCGAAAAGGCAATGACGCGAACGCGTGACTGACGCGGACGCGCGCCTTAAGCAGAACACAGATGACGCGTACGCATGACCGAAGCGAACGCGTGATAAGGAAAAATCCAGATGACGCGACCGCGTGACCCATGCGGACACGTGACAGACGCCTGGTGCCAAGACCACGGTTCACAACTCCGTGTAACTGACCAGCAAGTGCACTGGGTCGTCCAAGTAATACCTTACGTGAGTAAGGGTCGAATCCCACGGAGATTGTTGGTATGAAGCAAGCTATGGTCACCTTATAAATCTCAGTCAGGCAGATATAAAATAGTATGGAGTTTTCGAAATTAATTAATAAAAGTAAAGATAGAAATACTTATGTAAATCATTGGTGAGAGTTTCAGATAAGCGTATGGAGATGCATTCGTCCCTCTGAACCTCTGCTTTCCTGCTATCTTCATCTAATCAGTCTTACTCCTTTCCATGGCTGGCTTTATGTGATACATCACCACTGTCAATGGCTACTTTCGGTCATCTCTCGAGAAAATGATCCAATGCCCTGTCACGGCACGGCTAATCGTCTGGAGGCATCACCCTTGTCAATGACTTCATCTTATCCTCTCAGTGAAAATGGTCAACGCACTCTGTCACGGCACGGCTATTCATCTGTCGGTTCTCGATCATGCTGGAATAGGATTTACTATCCTTTTGCGTCTGTCACTAACGCCCTGCAATCGCGAGTTTGGAGCTCGTCACAGTCATTCATTCATTGAATCCTACTCGGAATACCACAGACAAGGTTTAGACCTTCCGGATTCTCTTGAATGCCGCCATCATTCTAGCTTACGCCACGAAGATTCCGATTAAGAGATCTAAGAGATACTCATTCAATTCTAATGTAGAACGGAGGTGTTTGTCAGGCATGCATTCATAGGGAATGATGATGATTGTCACGTTTATCACATTTAGGTTGAAGTACGAATGAATATCTTAGAAGCGAAAAAAAGATGAATTGAATAGAAAACAGTAGTACTTTGCATTAATCTTTGAGGAACAGCAGAGCTCCACACCTTAATCTATGGAGTGTAGAAACTCTACCGTTAAAAATACATAAGTGAAGGTCCAGGCATGGCCGAGATGGCCAGCCCCCTAAAACGTGATCAATAGTCTCCTAAGATGAACAATGGATTAAAACTGAGACCAAAGATGTCTAATACAATAGTAAAAGGTCCTATTTATAATAAACTAGCTACTAGGGTTTACATGAGTGAGTAATTGATGCATAAATCCACTTCCGGGGCCCACTTGATGTGTGCTTGGGCTGAGCATGAGTGTTGCACGTATAGAGGTCCTTCTTGGAGTTGAACGCCAGCTTTTGTGCCAGTTTGGGCGTTCAACTCTGGTTTTGGCTCCTTTTCTGGCGCTGGACGCCAGATTTGGGCAAAAAGCTGGCGTTGAACGCCAGTTTACGTCGTCTATTCTTGGCCAAAGTATGAACTATTATATATTTCTGGAAAGCCCTGGATGTCTACTTTCCAACTCAATTGGAAGCGCGCCATTTCGAGTTCTGTAGCTCCAGAAAATTCACTTTGAGTGCAGGGAGGTCAGAATCCAACAGCATCAGCAGTCCTTCTTCAACCTCTAAATCTGATTTCTGCTCAAGTCCCTCAATTTCAGCCAGAAAATACCTGAAATCACAGAAAAACACACAAACTCATAGTAAAGTCCAGAAATGTGAATTTAACATAAAAACTAATGAAAACATCCCTAAAAGTAACTAGATCCTACTAAAAACATACTAAAAACAATGTCAAAAAGTGTATAAATTATCCGCTCATCACAACACCAAACTTAAATTGTTGCTTGTCCCCAAGCAACTGAAAATCAAATAGGATAAAAAGAAGAGAATATAATATAAATTCCAAACTATCAATGAAACATAGCTTCAATCAAATGAGCGGGACTTATAGCTTTTTGCCTCTTGAATAGTTTTGGCATCTCACTTTATCTATTGAGGTTCAGAATGATTGGCATCTATAGGAACTCAGAGTTCAGATAGTGTTATTGACTCTCCTAGTTCAGTATGATGATTCTTGAACACAGCTATTTTATGACTCTTGGCTGTGGCCCTAAGCACTTTGTTTTCCAGTATTACCACCAGATACATAAATGCCACAGACACATAATTGGGTGAATCTTTTCAGATTGTGACTCAGCTTTGCTAAAGTCCCCAATTAGAGGTGTCCAGGGTTCTTAAGCACACTCTTTTTTTGCTTTGGACCTTGACTTTAACCGCTCAGTCTCAAGTTTTCACTTGACACCTACACGCCACAAGCACATGGTTAGGGACAGCTTGGTTTAGCCGCTTAGACCAGGATTTTATTCCTTTTAGGCCCTCCTATCCACTGATGCTCAAAGCCTTGGGATCCTTTTTATTGCCCTTGCCTTTTGGTTTTAAGGGTTATTGGCTTTTTTTGCTCTTGCCTATTGGTTTTAAGAGCTTTTGGCTTTTTCTGCTTGCTTTTTCTTTTTCTTTCTATATTTTTTTTCTCTATTTTTTTTTGCCTATTTTTTTTCTGCAAGCTTTGTTCTTTGCTGCTTTTTCTTGCTTCAAGAATCATTTTTATGATTTTTCAGATTATCAAATAACATGCCTCCTTGTCATCATTCTTTCAAGAGCCAACATATTTAACATTCTTAAACAACAACTTCAAAAGATATATGCACTGTTCAAGCATACATTCAGAAAACAAGAAGCATTGTCACCACATCAATATAATTAAACTAAGTTCAAGGATAAATTCAAACTCATGTACTTCTTGTTCTTTTGAATTAAAACATTTTTCATTTAAGAGAGGTGATGGATTCATAGGACATTCATAACTTTAAGACATAGTTACTAACTACTAATGATCATGTAATGAAGACACAAACATAGATAAGCACATAACATAGAAAACGAAAAACAAAAGAAATAAGAACAAGGAATGAATCCACCTTAGTGATGGTGGCGTTTCCTTCTTGAGGAACCAATGATGTCCTTGAGCTCTTCTATGTCTCTTCCTTGTCTTTGTTGCTCCTCCCTCATTGCTTTTTGATCTTCTCTGATTTCATGAAGGATGATGGAGTGCTCTTGATGTTTCACCCTTAGTTGCTTCTAATAATTGTGTGGAAGAAAATGTATCCCCTGAGGTATCTCAGGGATCTCTTGATTTGCAGTCAAATGTTCTACCACTGAGCTATAGACCCTTTTTGGAAGCTTTTGTCTTCCCTTTCCTCTTTCCAGAGGTTTCTCTGGCCTTAGGTGCCATCAATGGTTATGAAAAAAACAAAAAAGCTATGCTTTTACCACACCAAACTTAGAATGTTGCTCGCCCTCGAGCAAAAGAAGAGAGAATAGAAGAATAAGAAGAAGATATGGAGGAGATGGATGGGAGTGTGTATTCGGCCATATGGGTGGGATTGGGTGGGAGAGAGATGTTGAATTTTGAAGGTAGTGGGTGTATGGATGTGAGTGGTAAATGGAAAACAGAAGGGATGATCATGAATGGAAAGAGAGATGATGAGGTAGGTGGGGATCCTGTGGGTTCCAAAGATCCTGAGATGATCCTGTGGGGTCCACAGATCCTGAGGTGTCAAGGGATTTACATCCCTGCACCAATTTAGGCATGTAAAATGCCCTTGCACACAACTCTGGACGTTCAGCGCCAGGTTGGTCCCCATTTTGGGCGTTCAACGCCCCTTTGCTGCCATTTCTGGCGTTGAACGCCAGAACCATGCTTGTTCTGGGCGTTCCGCGCCAGAATGCTGCCCATTCTGGGCGTTCAGCGTCAGAACCATGCTCTGTTCTGGCGTTTGAACGCCAGACAGATGCTCCTCCAGGGTGTGATTTTTCTTCTGCTGTTTTTGATTCCGTTTTTTATTTTTTTGTTTATTTTGTGACTCCACATGATCATGAACCTATAAAGACATATAATTAAGAAAAATATTGTTAGATAAATAAAAATTGGGTTATCTCCCAACAAGCGCTTCTTTAATGTCAATAGCTTGACAGTGGGCTCTCATGGAGCCTCACAAATGTTCAGAGCATTATTGAGACTCTCCAACACCAAACTTAGAGTTTGGCTGTGGGGGCTTGGGTTGACTCTGCTTTGAGAGAAGCTTTTCATGCTTCCTCTCCATGGTTGCAGAGGGAGATCCTTGAGTTTTAAACACAAGGGAGTCCTCATTCCATTGAAGGACTAGTTCACCTCTGTCAACATCAATCACAGCTCTTGCTGTGGCCAGGAAAGGTCTTCCTAGGATGATGGATTCATCCTCTTCCTTTCCAGTATCCAGGACTATGAAATCAGCAGGGATGTAAAGGCCTTCAACCTTTACTAACACGTCCTCTACTTGTCCATATGCCTGTTTTCTTGAATTGTCTGCCATCTCTAATGAGATTTTAGCAGCTTGCACCCCATAGATTCCCAGTTTCTCTATTACAGAGAGGAGCATGAGGTTTATTCCTAAACCAAGGTCACACAGAGCCTTAAAGATCATGGTGCCTATGGTACAGGGTATTATGAACTTTCCAGGATCCTGTCTCTTCTGAGGCAATGTCAGTTGATCCAGATCACTTAGTTCATTGATGAACAAGGGAGGTTCAACTTCCCAAGTATCAATGCCAAACAGTTTGGCATTCAGCTTCATGATTGCACCAAGAAACTTGGCAGTTTGCTCTTCAGTAACATCCTCATTCTCTTCAAAAGAGGAATACTCATCAGAGCTCATGAAGGGCATAAGGAGGTTCAATGGAATCTCTATGGTCTCTAGATGAGCCTCAGAGTCATTTGGTTCCTCAGAAGGAAGCTCCTTATTGGTCATTGGACGTCCCAGGAGGTCTTCCTCCTTGGGATTCACGTCCTCCTCTCCCTCATTGGGTTCGGCCATTTTGCTTATGTCAATGGCCTTGCACTCTCCTTTTGGATTCTCTTCTGTATTGCTTGGGAGAGTACTGGGAGGGATTTCAGTGATCCTTTTACTCAGCTGGCCCACTTGTGCTTCCAAATTTCTAATGGAAGACCTTGTTTCATTCATGAAGCTCATAGTGGCCTTGGATAGATCAGAGACTAGATTTGCTAAATTAGAAGCATTTTGTTCAGAGTTCTCTGTCTGTTGCTGAGTGGATGATAGAAAAGGTTTATTATTGTTAAACCTGTTTCTTCCACCATTATTAAAGCCTTGTTGAGGCTTTTGATCCTTCCATGAGAAATTTGGATGATTTCTCCATGATGAGTTATAGGTGTTTCCATAAGGTTCACCTAAGTAATTCACCTCTGCTATTGCAGGGTTCTCAGGATCATAAGCTTCTTCTTCATAAGAAGCCTCTTGAGTACTGTTGGATGCAGCTTGCATTCCATGCAGACTCTGAGAGATCATATTGACTTGCTGAGTCAATATTTTATTCTGAGCCAATATGGCATTCAGAGTATCAACTTCAAGAACTCCCTTCTTCATAGGCGTCCCATTATTCACAGGATTCCTCTCAGAAGTGTACATGAACTGGTTATTAGCAACCATGTCAATGAGTTCTTGAGCTTCTGCAGGCGTTTTCTTTAGGTGAATGGATCCACCTGCAGAAGTATCCAATGACATCTTTGATAACTCAGATAAACCATCATAGAATATATCCAGGATGGTCCATTCTGAAAGCATGTCAGAAGGACACTTTTTGGTCAACTGTTTGTATCTTTCCCAAGCTTCATAGAGGGATTCACCTTCTTTTTGTCTGAAGGTTTGAACATCAGCTCTAAGCTTGCTCAGCTTTTGAGGAGGAAAGTACTTGGCTAAGAAAGCCGTGACCAGCTTATCCCAAGAGTTCAGGCTGTCTTTGGGTTGAGAATCCAACCATAATCTAGCTCTGTCTCTTACAGCAAAAGGGAAAAGCATGAGCCTGTAGACTTCAGGATCTACTCCATTAGTCTTAACAGTATCACATATCTACAAGAATTCAGTTAAGAACTGAAAAGGATCTTCAGATGGAAGTCCATGAAACTTGCAGTTCTGCTTCATTAGAGAAACTAATTGAGGTTTCAGCTCAAAGTTGTTTGCTCCAATGGCAGGAATGGAGATGCTTCTTCCATGTAAATTGGAATTAGGTGCAGTAAAGTCACCAAGCATCTTCCTTACATTATTATTATTTTCGGCTGTCATCTCCTTTTCCTGTTCGAAAATTTCTGAAAGGTTATCTCTGGATTGTTGTAATTTAGCTTCTCTTAATTTTCTCTTCAGAGTCCTTTCAGGTTCTGGATCTGCTTCCACAAGAATGTTCTTATCCTTGCTCCTGCTCATATGACAAAGAAGAAGGCACAGAAAAATAATAATAATAATAGAGATCCTTTATACCACAGTATAGGGATCCCTGTGTGAGTAGAAGAAGAGGGGGAGACAAAGAGTGTGATGTAAAGAAAGAAACACAACTGTGAGGATGGCAGAGATGTGAGATGAGATGTTAGTAGATGAATAAATAAATAGAATAAGATGAGAGAGAAGGAATTTTCGAAAATAATTTTTGAAAAAGAGTTAGTGATTTTTGAAAATAGTTTTTGAAAAATGTTAGTAATTTTCGAAAATTAAGATTTAAAAATTAAAATAATTAATGAATTAAAAAGAAATTTTTAAAAGGGGGAAGATATTTTCGAAAATGAGAGAGAGAGAGTTAGTTAGGTAGTTTTGAAAAAGTTAAGAAACAAACAAAAAGTTAGTTAGTTAGTTGAAACAAATTTTGAGAAGATAAGAAGTTAGGGGGTTAGAAAAGATATTTTGAAACCAACTTTTTGAAAAAGGTAAGATAAGAAGATATTTTAGAAATTAGTTTTGAAAAAGATTTGATTTTTAAAATCTCAATTAATGACTTGATTCATAAGAAATCACAAGATATGATTCTAGAACTCAAAGTTTGAATCTTTCTTAACAAGCAAGTAACAAACTTCAAATTTTTTGAATCAAAACATTAATTGATTATGTTATTTTCGAAAATTTGATATAAAAATAAGAAAAAGATTTTTGAAAAATATTTTTGAAATTTTCGAAAATAACTAAGAAATTTGAAAAAGATTTGATTTTTGAAAAAGATAAGATTTTCAAATTGAAAATTTGATTTGACTCATAAGAAACAATTTGATTTAAAAATTTTTTAAAAAGTCAATCCAAATTTTCGAATTTGATGAGAGAAAAAGGGAAAGATATTTTTTTGATTTTTGAATTTTTATGATGAGAGAGAAAAACAACAAAAAGACTCAATGCATGAAAATTTTGAATCAAAACCATGAATGCATGCATGAATGATATGAATGTCAAGATGAACACCAAGAACACTTTGAATGTCAAGATGAACATCAAGAACATATTTTTGAAAAATTTTTGATGCAAAGAAAACATGTGAGACACCAAACTTAGAATTCTTTAATGCTTACGCACTAAGAATTCAAGAATGCATATGATAAACATGAAAAGACACAAAACAAAAAATCATCAAGATCAAACAAGAAGACTTACCAAGAACAACTTGAAGATCATGAAGAACACTATGAATGCATGATATTTTCGAAAAATGCAAGATGCATATGCAAGTGACACCAAACTTATGATATGACTCAAGACTCAAACAAGAAACACAAAAATATTTTTGATTTTTATGATTTTCTAATTTTTTTTTTTGGATTTTTCAAAAATTATATGAAAAAGAAAAAATAAGGATTCCAAAATTTTTAACATGAATTCCAGGAATCTTGCATTCTTAGTCTAAAGCTTCAGTCCAGGAATTAGACATGGCTCACTAGCCAGCCAAGCGTTCAATGAAAGCTCCGGTCCAAAACACTAGACATGGCCAATGGCCAGCCAAGCTTCAGCATGTAATTCAGACATGACACGCCTGACATACTCATTCCCAAAGGAATTAGACATGGCTTTACAGCTAGCCAGGCTTCAACATGCTTCATGAAACACTAGAATTCATTCTTAAAAATTTTGAATAAAATTTTTGAAAACATTTTTATATTATTTTCGAAAACAGATGAGAAAATTTTAGAAATATTTTTGAAAATAAAATAAAAAGAAAATTACCTAATCTGAGCAACAAGATGAACCGTCAGTTGTCCATACTCGAACAATCCTCGGCAACGGCGCCAAAAACTTGGTGCCAAGACCACGGTTCACAACTCTGTGTAACTGACCAGCAAGTGCACTGGGTCGTCCAAGTAATACCTTACGTGAGTAAGGGTCGAATCCCACGGAGATTGTTGGTATGAAGCAAGCTATGGTCACCTTATAAATCTCAGTCAGGCAGATATAAAATAGTATGGAGTTTTCGAAATTAATTAATAAAAGTAAAGATAGAAATACTTATGTAAATCATTGGTGAGAGTTTCAGATAAGCGTATAGAGATGCATTCGTCCCTCTGAACCTCTGCTTTCCTGCTATCTTCATCCAATCAGTCTTACTCCTTTCCATGGCTGGCTTTATGTGATACATCACCACTGTCAATGGCTACTTTCGGTCATCTCTCGGGAAAATGATCCAATGCCCTGTCACGGCACGGCTAATCGTCTGGAGGCATCACCCTTGTCAATGGCTTCATCTTATCCTCTCAGTGAAAATGGTCAACGCACCCTGTCACGGCACGACTATTCATCTGTCGGTTCTCGATCATGCTGGAATAGGATTTACTATCCTTTTGCGTCTGTCACTAACGCCCTGCAATCGCGAGTTTGGAGCTCGTCACAGTCATTCATTCATTGAATCCTACTCGGAATACCACAGACAAGGTTTAGACCTTCCGGATTCTCTTGAATGCCGCCATCATTCTAGCTTACGCCACGAAGATTCCGATTAAGAGATCTAAGAGATACTCATTCAATTCTAATGTAGAACGGAGGTGTTTGTCAGGCATGCATTCATAGGGAATGATGATGATTGTCACGTTTATCACATTTAGGTTGAAGTACGAATGAATATCTTAGAAGCGAAAAAAAGATGAATTGAATAGAAAACAGTAGTACTTTGCATTAATCTTTGAGGAACAGCAGAGCTCCACACCTTAATCTATGGAGTGTAGAAACTCTACCGTTAAAAATACATAAGTGAAGGTCCAGGCATGGCCGAGATGGCCAGCCCCCTAAAACGTGATCAATAGTCTCCTAAGATGAACAATGGATTAAAACTGAGACCAAAGATGTCTAATACAATAGTAAAAGGTCCTATTTATAATAAACTAGCTACTAGGGTTTACATGAGTGAGTAATTGATGCATAAATCCACTTCCGGGGCCCACTTGGTGTGTGCTTGGGCTGAGCTTGAGTGTTGCACGTGTAGAGGTCCTTCTTGGAGTTGAACGCCAGCTTTTGTGCCAGTTTGGGCGTTCAACTCTGGTTTTGGCTCCTTTTCTGGCGCTGGACGCCAGATTTGGGCAGAAAGCTGGCGTTGAACGCCAGTTTACGTCATCTATTCTTGGCCAAAGTATGGATTATTATATATTGCTGGAAAGCCCTGGATGTCTACTTTCCAACGCAATTAGAAGCGCGCCATTTAGAGTTCTGTAGCTCCAGAAAATCCACTTTGAGTGCAGGGAGGTCAGAATCCAACAGCATCAGCAGTCCTTCTTCAACCTCTAAATCTGATTTCTGCTCAAGTCCCTCAATTTCAGCCAGAAAATACCTGAAATCCCAGAAAAACGCACAAACTCATAGTAAAGTCCAGAAATGTGAATTTAACATAAAAACTATTGAAAACATCCCTAAAAGTAACTAGATCCTACTAAAAACATACTAAAAACAATGTCAAAAAGCGTATAAATTATCCGCTCATCAACGCCACGTACCAGAAACTGCAGAAAATGCTCCCAGCGATTTCTGAAACCCTTTTTGGCCCAGATCCAAGTACAGAAAGCACAGATTAGAGGTTATAAAGTGGGGGAATGCATCCATTCAGAGATGGCCTTCGATTATTCAGTTTTCATAGTTTAGATGTAGTTTTTAGAGAGAGGTTCTCTCCTCTCTCTTAGATCTTAGGATTAAGATTCCTCTTAAAGGATTTAGGATTTCAACTCTTTATTAGGTTCAATATTCCTTTTATTTCTCTTTTTTACTTTCAGATACTTTTAATGCTCTCATTTAATTACTTATGTTGCCAAATTGGCTTATGAACTCTCTACGTTTAGATTGATTTTCTCTTATTAATGCAATTGAGATATTTTAGATTCATGATTCTTATTTAACTTTTTATATTCTTGGCTTTAATTGATTAACTGGAAGCTCTTGAGTTATCAACTTATCGTGATTGGTTGTTATGTCGACTAATTGACTGGAATTCCACTAACTCTAGTCTTTCCTTAGGAGTTCGCTAGGACTTGAGAAATCTAACTAATTAGTTCACTTGACTTTCTCTTACTTACGTAAAGGTTAACTAAGTGGGATTAACTTCAATTCTCATAGGAGTAACTAGGATAGGACTTCCGAATTTTCATACCTTGCCAATAGTTTATTTTACAGTTATTTATTTATTTTACTTGTCATTTAAATTATTCGTTCCTTACTTTCAAAACCCCCAATTTACAAAACTCATAACCAATAATAAGAACACCTCCCTGCAGTTCCTTGAGAAGACGACCCGAGGTTTAAATACTTCGGTTATCAATTTTAAAGGGGTTTGTTACTTGTGACAACCAAAACGTTTGTACGAAAGGATTTTCTGTTGGTTTAGAAGCTATACTTACAACGCGATTATATTTTTATATTTCTTTACTGATAGAAAGTTCTCTCGTCAGTTCTCATGGAGGTTTCGCATCTCCTAAGTCTTCAACCACTTCCTCTTCTTGGACGATTTCGGCTTTCTCCGCTTGCTCTAGTACAAAATCTAACTCTTCCTTGATGACTTCCATATCTTGATGACTTTCTTCAAGGGTCTCTCCTACCTCCACTTTTTGGGTCTCCTCTTACTTCTCTTGAAGTATGTATGTGTGAACCCGATCTATTACGTCCCTAAGACGATCCCTTCTCTCTTGTTCCATGTCAATAGCAGAATTTGGATCATGTTGCTCTTGGAGTGATGGACATGGGTGAAAAGGAAGTGCACTAGAGCTTGAGGGTTAAGTATTGGGGGTAAAGGATGGATCCATACGGGATATAAGAGCTTGAAGAGTAGAGGTGAGACCGATGAAGGTAGAGATGTGTGTGGTTTGAAGATCCTGTTGCCCTTGACGAATAACACTAAAGGTATCATCTATGGGAGCTTGGGGTGGATAGGAGGGTTTATTTGTTGGGAGAAAGGGTTCATAATGGGAAGGTGATTCTTTTTGGTAAGGATATGGAGATGGTGAATATTGAGGTAGTGGTTCTTGGGGGTAATTATGTTGGAATTGGGGTGGGTCTATGTATTGTTCATATGGTTCATATGGTGGTTGGTTAGGTGGATATGGGTTAGGGTCATATGGAGGTGAATGGTGGAAAGGGGCTTGTGAGTGTGGTGGTTCAAAGCTTTATTGAGGAGGGGATTCATAGGCATATGGTGGGGCTTATTGGTAACTACAAGGGAGTCCACCATATCCATCGTCTTGGTACACGCCTCGGAATTGCTCTTGACCATAGTAATCTGGTGGAGGTTGGTTGTCACGAAAGGGTCCACCATAACCATTGTCTTGGGACACATCGTAGAATGGTTGTTGCTCATGGCACATTGGAGGAGGTTGTTGCCGAAAGGGTTGATCAAATCCTTGAGGCTCCTACCATCTTTGATTGTCCCAACCTTGATGCATATTCTCATTATAGCTTCCATTCTCTACAACATAATTGTGACCAAACTCATAGCCAAAAGGGTGAAAATTTATAGTAACAAAAGAAAGTAAAAACAAAAACTAATAAGAAAATAATGAGAATAAACTCCTAAAACTACAAACAACTAACAAAGAAACGAAAAAGCAAAATTATTCACAATATTCACAATAACCAATAATAAGGCACACATTTGCAAATCCCCGGCAACGGCGTCATTTTGATGATCGGATTTTTGCTAGTAAAGAATTTCACAAATAAATCCTCGTTGCTAGTATAGTTTCTAAACCAACAAAGAATCCTTTCATACAAAAAATTATTTGTCACTAAAGCAAACCCAATAAAATTAAACCGAAGTATTTAAACCTCGGGTCGTCTCTCAAGGAATTGCAGGGAGGTGTATTTATTATTGGATATGGAAAAGTATCTTTTTGGGGTTTTGAATAAGGAACAAGAAAAGTAAATTGCAAGAATTAAATCGATAACTAGAAAAGCTCTTGGTAAGGTATGAGAACTGGACGTCCTATCCTAGTTATCCTTATCAATTATGATGAGAATTGTTCATTGCTCCCA
Source organism: Arachis hypogaea (assembly GCF_003086295.3). NCBI lineage: Eukaryota > Viridiplantae > Streptophyta > Magnoliopsida > Fabales > Fabaceae > Arachis > Arachis hypogaea. Next base: position 93,916,318 of record NC_092051.1, on the reverse strand, counting down.
CTTAGTTAACCTCTAACTATGAAGGAAAGTCAAGTGGACAAATCAATTTGATTCCTCAAGTCCTAGTCAACTCCTAAGGAAAGACTAGCTTTAGAGGGATCCAAATCAACCAGCAACTTTCAACTATCAATCAACAAAGGAGTTTGATAACTCAAGAGTCTCCAATTACTCTACCAAAGCCAAGAATATTAAAATCTAATCTAAAATCCAACCAAGCATTTTGTCAAACACTTGAAAGGCACAACATAAGGCCATAAAAAAGTAATAGGGAATGTAAAATCTAAAACCAACAATTGCAAGCATCAATGATAACAATTAAAGCAAGAAGCAATAAACATGAAATACCTCAAATTACATTAAATATAAAATCAAATCTAACATGAAGGGTTTATAAACCAAATTGGGAAAATAAATAAACCAACAAGAGAATTCGATAAACTAAAATGCTAGAGCTAATAAGAGTAGAAGAAAACTAAATTAAAACAAAGTAGAATTTTGAAATTAAGAAAAGCTAAACCTAAAATCCTAAAACCTAGAGAGAGGAGAGAGCCTCTCTCTCTAGAAACTACATCTAAAACCTAAAATTTATGTCAATGAAAGTTGTCTTTAATGAATGTGATTCCCCCACTCTGCAGCCCTTAATTTGTGTTTTCTGGGCCGAAAACTGGGTCAAAAGGAGCCCAAAAATCGCCCCCAGCATTTTCTGATGTGTCCAGCACGTGGCTCTGTCACACGTATGCGTCGCCCACGCGTACGTGTCGATTGAACTTTCGCAAGGTCACGCGTGCGTGTGATCCACACGTGCGCGTTGCCTAACAGCATGGAAACTATGGCAAATTATATATCATTTCGAAGCCCCGGATGTTAGCTTTCCAACGCAACTAAAACCGCCTCATTTGGACCTATGTAGCTCAAGTTATGGTCGACTTAGTACAAAGAGGTCAGGCTTGACAACTCAGCAATTCCTTCAATTTCTTGTATTCCTTCCACTTTTGCATGCTTCCTTTCCATTCTCTAAGTCATTCCTGCCCTGTAAACCCTGAAATCACTTAACACACATATCAAGACATCGAATGGTAATAAGAGAGGATTAAACATAGCAAATTTAAGGCCAAAGAAGCATGTTTTCAATCATAGCACAAAATTGGAAAGGATTTGTGAAACCATGCAAATCATATGAATAAGTGTGCAAAGAATTGATAACAACCACTCAATTTAGCACAAGATAAACCATAAAATAGTGGTTTATCAGTCACTCATTCTAGTGTGCTTAAAATACTTTAAATAGAACTTGTAGGTTAAGGCAACCAAACATGTGAAGAAGCATAAAAGCATTCAAGCGAAATCAAGCAATTGTGAATTGGATAATGGATGGACATTGATTGATGTGCAAGGCAACTTTAATGAACAAGATGGAATGTGAAACTTACACATCAAACAATGACACATATTGAAGTTTATTTGCAACACCTAAGTGACATAGAGGTAAAGCACATGGATGCTATGAAATTTAAGAAAGAGAATATAGAAGTGAAAATCAATCACATAGCTAGCATGGTCCACAAAGCTTAGAAAGCTCAAAAATATGTTACTAGGTAAGATTTCGATCCAAGTCCACAATTCCAAAATCTCAATGCATGAAATAGGTGATTCTTAATTAGAACAAGCATCCTAAAAAAAATACATTGATAATGTACAACTGCCTAACGATGGATAATGAATGCATGGCGGCCAAAACATGCAATTCAAAGAGTTAGATGCATGAAGGCAATGTAGCATGTACTTGGTATTCAAAAACATTAAGCATGAAAAGTTCCAAACCAAGTAACCAAATATGACCTCAACAAAGAATCCAACAAGGAATATAAACAAAATTGATGTTAACATAACATCCTATTAGTAGTCAGCAGCAGTAAACAGTAAACAAGATTAGTAATCCAACATTTATAACGGAAAATAAAAGTTAAACAAAAATTAAACTAACTAACTCACTAAAATAAATGGTGTTATATGGTGTTTGGTAGTGTTGGATGATGTTTGAAGGGTGGAAAGAAAAGAAGAGAAGAGAGAGGGAGGAAAGAAATGGAAAGAAGAGAAGAAAAGAAGATGGTTGATGCAAGGCAGCCCACGCGTACGTGTTAGTGACGCGTGCACATGGAGTGGTGAATTGGGAGCGACGCGTACGTGTGAGGCACGCGTGCGCGTCGATGGGTTATTTCGAGAGTGACGCGTACGCGTGAGTTGGCCTGCGCGTTTCGCACAGCGTTCGCGCAGTGCAGGCGCAACTCTCGGGAAAATGGCTTGGAGGTGAAAATTTGCAATCCACGCGTACGCGTGCATGACGCGTGCGCGTGGATGATCGAAAATACTTGGGTCACGCGTACGCGTGAGGCACGCGTACGCGTGGATGGTACTCTGTTTTTCAAAATTTTTCCATGTTTTTGCACCAAACCAAGCATTCCAAACCTCCAAACAGCTACCAAAACACTATAAAACCTTATTTAACCTACTAGACTCCCAAACAAACTCAACAAACTAAACAAAGCGTGAAATTAAACTTATTTTACCAATATTTACAAAAGAGAAAATGAAAAGAGTTTACCATAGTGGGGTGTCTCCCACCTAGCACTTTTGTTTATTGTCCTTAAATTGGACTTATGGGGAGCTCTTCATCAAGGTGGCTTGTGCTTGAATCCATCCTTGAACATTCACCAATGCTTGGATTTTCATTGTGCTTCATCATTCAAAGTTAATAACCCCAAGCTTTGATGGAGTTCCTCACAAATCATGGGCTCCCAAAGTTGATCCTTCTCTTATAATCCGGGATCCCATACTTTGTTTTCACACCTGTCTTGAAGTTGATCATGGTGATCCTCTCCGGGTGGTAGAGAAGCCGAATTCTCATGAAGGCACCAAAAGATCCTCCTAGACCCATCCAATTGAGCACTACACCAATTCATGCTCCTCAATTTCGAGCTTCCAACCATAATGAGCCTAGACTTACAACGCCAACCACTAAATATTCTCCTCTTATGCTTAATTCCACAAAGCACCCTAAGTTGGCCATCCGTTTCGAGCAAACCAAATTCAAGTGATATAATAAAGCTAAGAGTTAGAAGTTTTACCCACTCAAATGAAAGATTAGACGGCTACTCAGGTAGAGCAGTTTCCCAACGGTCTTGATAAAGCATGTTCCACTCCCATCCATCCTCTTCTAGAGGCTTCCACTACTTGGCAAGATTCTTCAAGCTTTGCCTCTTGCCAAGCTTCCTCAAGTTCAAGCTCTTCTCCACCAATGTCTTCAAGCTCTTCCCCATCACTTAAGTCATAGATAGGAGGTTTAGTGAAGTCTACCTCATCATCAATTTAAAGCATAGTGAAGAAGGATTTATCAAGCTCAACAGAATCATATGTTGATACGGAATCATCATATATAGGAGGACTTGTTGATTGCCCAACTTCTTCCAAACCTTCTTCTTGGTAGCTTTCTTCCAATTCCATCTCATCTTCATTGCTCACCAAGGGTATGGAAGGTTGTGAATTTTCTTTTTTAATCTCAATTTCAAGCCCAATGGGAGAGGATTCAATTGTACACAAGAATTCATCAATGATTGAATCCATCCCTTGATTAACCTCTTCCAAGTCTTCAACCATGACATGCTTTGGAGGTTGTATACCTTCTTCAACATCAATATCAAGCTTCTTGGAAGAGGGCTTTTCAACTTGTGATTCTTCTATGTACTCAACATATCCTAAATACCCAACCACTACTTTCTCTTGTTCAATAATCTCTACCTCCTCCTCTTGTTGTACTTCTTGCTTTAACTCCTCTTCATCACCTTGGAGCTTCAAGCCCATTCCCTCACTAAGCTCTTTGAATGCTTCTCCACATTCAACAATGGGAGTGCCGTGATCGCATAGGCTTAGGCGGGATGAGACCATGTTGCTAATGGCTTCCGCTATGATAGCCATCTTGGCTTCTAGCTCCTTAAATGCTTTTTCATGATTCGTACACCTAGCTAGAAGTTCTTGTTGCTCTCGCATTAGGTCTTCTGATGAAGGTGGTGGTGGAAGAGAGGGTTCATTGTTTGAGAAAAAGGCATTGTAGTTGGAAGGTGGTCCATATTGGTGAGAGTCTTGAGATGGTGTGTATGGAAATTGTGGTTCTTGGGAGTATTGGTGTTGGAATAGTGATGGCTCTAGGTATGGTTCATATAGTGGTTGGTATGGTGGATATAGGTTAGGGTCATATGGAGGTGAATGGTGGTATGAGGCTTGTGAATGAGGTTGTTGGGGACTATGTTGAGGGAGAGGGTCATATGTATGTGGTGGTTGTGGTTGACAATCACAATAGGGGTCATCACACACATTAGATTGGTATGCATTAGGATTTGGATTATACCTATAAGGATCCGAAAAGTAGTCATGTTGGGGTGGCGCTTGAACGGCTTGGATGGAATAAAATGCCTTTTGGTCCTTGCCATCTCCGTGAGGAGACTAGTCATATCTCCAAGCACTCTTGTCAAACTTGATTCGGAAGGAGGTTGTTGCCAAGAGGGTTGTCCATAAGCTTGGGGCTCCTCCCACCTTTGATCTCCAAATCCTTGATGCAAATCCTCATTGAAGCTTCCATTTCCTACAACATAGTTTGAACCACACTCATAGCCAAAGTGATGAGAATTCATGGTGATAAAAGAAAACAAAAACAAATTCTAACAAGAAACAAAGAAAACCAAATCCTAAAACTAGCAAAAACTAACAAAGAAGAAAAAGGCAAACATATTCACAATATTTACAATAGCCAATAACATAGCACCATTGCAATTCCTCGGCAACGGCGCCATTTTGATGTTTGGATTTTGTACGGTTTAGAATTTTACAAATAAAATCTCGTTGTAAGTATAGTTCTAAACCGACAAAGAATCCTCACATGCAAAAATATTGGTTTTGTCACAAGTACAAACCCCAATAAGAATTAACCGAAGTGTTTAAACCTCGGGTCGTCTCACAAAGAATTTCAATGAAATGGTCAATTATTGGCTATGAAGGAACAAGGGGTTTGGTTTATAAAAGGCAAGGGAATAAATGACAAGAAAAGTAAATCAAGCAAGTAATTAAAGAAGACAAGTAATAAAGAGAAAGCAAGTAATAAAGAGAGAGACATTCATGGCAAGGATTGAGAATATAGGCTTTCTATCCTAGTCATGAAATGATTAATTCATCTTATTTAGTCAACTCCAACAAATGGAAAAAGGTATCATGTCATCTTCACATAGGGAGAACTTCAAACAAGACTGGTTAATCATATCACAATAATAAACAAGAATTTATCTTATTACGTCATCCCCGACGATGGAAGAAGGTATCATATTATCCTCACACTCAAAAAAAGTCTAATAAGACTAGCTAATCTCAACCCATGAGTCCTAATCAACTCACTAATTGAATTAGAAAGGGATTAGAGTCAATAGGAATCAAACTAGCTAACAACTCTAGATCACCAATCTAAATTGGGCGTTCATGACTCAAGATCACCTAATTACTCTTTCCAAGCCAAGAATGCTCAAAGTCTACTCTAAAGTCCAACCAAGCATTTTGTCACACACTTGGTGGGTGTACAAGGAAAGCATAATAAATTTGCAAGAGTAATAAAATCTACCAACTACCAATTGCAAGGAAAGTAAAATTCACCACTCAAATCAACAATAAAAGAACATCAACATCAAATTTCATTAAAAGAGATCCAAATCCAACATGAGTGCATGAACATAAAAGAGGCATAAAAGTAAAATTAGAAAAAGAGCCAAGAAGAATTGAAGTATTAGAACAAGGAATTGTAGAGAAAACAAGATGAAATCAAGTAATCAAACTTAGATCTAAGAGAAATTAACCTAATTCTAGAGAGAAGAGGGAGCTTCTCTCTCTAGAAAACTAACTAAAGGCTCATCATGACTAACTAAGTGCTCTCCCTTTGCTCAAGCTTGAATTCTGCATGAAATACCCTCAAAAACAAGTTGGATTTGGGCCTGGGCAGCTCAGAAATCGCCCCAACGATTTCACTTTAAGTGAGTCACGTGCCAAGCGTCACGTGACGAACGATTTTTCTATCGGTAAAGAATAAGAGTGATCGCATTGCAAGTATAGATTCTGAACCAACAGAAAATCCTTTCATACAAATGTTTGGTTGTCACAAGTAACAAACCCAATAAAATTTATAAACCGAAGTATTCAAACCTCGGGTCGTCTTCTCAAGGAATTGCAGGGAGGTATGATTTATTATTGGTTATGGAAAACAGTATTTTTGGGTTTTTTAATGTATAAGATAAAAAGGAAGAATAGTAAATGGCAAGAAAGTAAAGTGTAAGGAATTAATTTAAATAAACAATAAAACTCTTGGCAAGGTATAAGAACTAGAAGTCCTATCCTTATCAATTGTGATGAGAATTGGATTTTAATCCCACTTTGTTAACCTCTAACTATGAAGGTAAATCAAGTGGACTAATTAGCTTGATCCTCAAGTCCTAGTCAATCCCTGTGAGAAGACTAGTTTTAGAGAGATCTAGATCAATTAGTAATCTGCCAATTTCAACCACTGCGTTATTTGATAACTCAAGCGTCACCAATTACTTAACCAGAGCAAAAAGGGAAGATAATCTACTCAAATGAAAATAATTTGGATAAATTGAAAGCATTCATAGCATAAATAAAACAATCTTATAACTGAAATAACTCAAATTATATTAAATAGAAAATCAATTGTAACATGGAAAATTTCATGAATTAAATTGAGAAAATAATAAAAAGGGATATTGAACCTGATAAAAAGGGATAATCATGAAAGCGAAAAAAATCCTAAATCCTAATCCTAAAAGAGAGAGAGGAGAGAACCTCTCTCTAAAAACTACATCTAAATCATCAAAAGTAACTAATTGGAGATCTCTCCTTTTGAATGGATGCATTCTCCCACTTTATATCATTTAATCTGTGCTCTCTGAACTAGGATCTGGGCCAAAAAGGGCTTCAGAAATCGCTAGGAGCGTTTTCTGTAATTTTTGGTGCGTGGCGTCTGTCACGCGGCCGCGTGGGTCACGCGGTCGCATCATCTGGAGTTTTCCTTGTCACACGTTCGCTTCGGTCATGCGTCCGCGTCACCTCTGTTCTGCTTGAGGCGCGCGGCCGCGTCAGTCATGCGTCCGCCTCGCTGCCTTTTCGCGCTGGGCATGCGGCCGCGTCGTCCATGCGTTCCCGTCGATGCCAATTTCTACAAAAACTCCATTTTGTGCTTTCCTTCTATTTTTGTATGTTTCCTTTCCATCCTTTAAGTCATTCTTGCCTTAGAAGATCTGAAACTACTTAACACACAAATCACGACATCGAATGGTAATAATGGGTAATTAAAATAATTATTTTTAAAGCATAGGAAACATGTAATTCACATATATCACATAATAAGGAAGGGAAAGTAAAACCATGCAATTTACATGAATAAGTGGGTGAAGGATTGAATAAATCTCTTGAATTGAGCACAATATATATCATAAAATATGGGTTTATCATCACGCGTACGCGTGGGTGACGCGTGCGCGTCGCCGGCCAAAACTCCTACTCACGCGTACGCGTGGGTGACGCGTGCGCGTGGCCCTCAATTCTCCAAAAGCTCATTTCTTTGTGAATTCTCCATTTTGCATGCTTTCTTCTTCATTTCTTCCATCCAATACTTGCCTTATGAACCTGAAATCTCTCAACAAACACATCAAGGCATCGAATGGAATTAAAGTGAATTAAAGTCACCAATTTAAGGGCCTAAAAAGCATGTTTTTACACTTAAGCATAATTTAAGGGAGATTTACAAAACCATGCTATTTCCTTGAATAAATGTGGGAAAAGGTGATAAAATCCCCTAAATTAAGCACAAGATAAACAAAATTGGGGTTTATCACCATGCTGCTCTAAAGTATCTACTCACTAAGCAGGATTCTAAACCCATACTTATAAGATGGGTATTACTCCTGCAAGAGTTTGATATAGAACTTAGAGATAGAAAAGGGATAGAAAATCAGGTGGCTGACCACTTGTCCCGGATTGAACCAGTAGCAGGGACTTCTTCTCCCTCCAATGACATATCCGAATCCTTTCCAGATGAGCAACTCTATGTCATCCGAAAAGTACCTTGGTTTGCAGACATTGCGAATTATAAGGCTATACGGTTCATTCCCAAGGAGTTTACCAGGCAGTAAGCCCGGAAACTCATGCATGATGCAAAATATTACCTATGGGATGAGCCATATCTCTTTAAGAGATTCTCGGATGGAATAATCTGACGCCGTGTGTCTAAAGAAGAGGCACAGAGAATTCTATGGCATTGCCATAACTCTGACTCTGGAGGGCATTTTGGAAGTGAACGGACAACCACTAAGGTGCTCCAAAGTGGCTTTTACTGGCCTATTCTCTTTAAGGATTCTAGAGAGTTTGCTCGTAACTATGATAGTTGCCAAAGAGCTGGCATCCTTCTTCATGGTCATAGTATGCCTCACAAGAAATCCTAGAGATTGAGTTGTTTGACGTATGGGTCATAGATTTCATGGGACCATTCCTGCCTTCATACTCAAACACCTACATCCTTGTGGTAGTAGATTATGTGTCTAAATGGGTTGAAGCAATAGCAACACCCACTAATGACACCAGAGTAATAATGAAGTTCCTCCAAAAGAACATCTTCAGCAGATTTGGTGTCCCTAGGACACTAATCAGTGATGGAGGAACTTATTTCTGCAGCAAACAGCTGGATTCTGTCTTAAGCCGATATGGAGTTTGCCATAAAGTAGCAACACCGTATCATCCCCAAATAAATGGGCAAGCTGAAGTCTCAATTAGAGAACTAAAACGAATCCTAGAGAGGACAATAAGTGCCTCTAGAAAGGATTGGGCTAGAAAGCTTGATGATTCTCTGTGGACATACAGAATAGCTTTCAAAATCCCAATTGGAACTTCACCATATCTGTTAGGTTATGGGAAGTCCTATAATCTGCTAGTGGAACTGGAACACAAAGCCTATTGGGCTACTAGATTCCTCAACCTTGATGCTAAGGCAGCAGGAGAAAAACAGTTGCTCCAACTGAATGAGTTGGATGAATTCCGCTTAGATGCATTTGAAAATGCAAAAATCTATAAATAAAAGGCAAAAAGGTGGCATGACAGGACCGTTTATGATTACTAGAGTATTATCTTACGGGCACATAGAGCTTCAAGGTAAAGAAAAAAGGTTAACTGTCAATGGACAGAGGGTCAAACATTACCTTGAAGGAGATATAGAGCCAGGAGGCTCAACACTGTTACTAAGTTAAGTACAGTGAAGTCCAGCTAAAGACATTAAAGAAGCGCTTGTTGAGAGGCAACCCAATGATTCATTATATGTTATTAATTCTCTAATTACTTCTATTTTAATTATTTTTATTAGTTTTTTATTATGTTTTAAGTTAATTTTAATGTTAGTGATCTTGTACAGTGCTTAAACTGAAACAGAATGATGCAAAACAACAAACAGAATACCGTGGAGTAAGGAGCTTCCTGGCGTTTAAACGCCTACGGAGACAGCAGGCCTGGCATTAAATGCCAGCCAGGAGGCCCTGGCTGGGCGTTTAATGCCCTGAAGGGAGCATAAGCCTGGTGTTTAAATGCCAGCCAAGAGGCCCTGGGCGTTTAAACGCCCAGGAGGGAGCATCAGCCTGGCGTTAAACGCCAGCCAGGATGCCTTGGCTGGGCATTTAATGCCCCACAGGGAGGACTACTCTGGCGTTAATCGCCAGCATGGCAGCACAGAGGTAACTTCAATTTTTCAATCTTATCTTGATTCAACTCATCTTCATCCAATTTAATTTAAAAAATTCTTTAAATTTTATATCAAATTTTGTTCAAATACCTCAATTTCAATTCAATTTCAAAATTAAAACATTTTTTCAAAAAATTTTCAAATCCTTTTCAAAATTTCATATCTTTTACAACTTGTTTCCAAAATCTTTCCAAATCTTTTTTTATCTTGGTCATATCTTTTAAATCTTTTTCATACATCTTATCTTGTCTTTAATGCCTTTTCTCCTCTTTAAATCTTTTTATATCTTTTAAAATTTAACAACTTATCTTTTTTCTTTTATCTTTTTCAAAAATCTCTATCTTTTATTCATGCTTATTTTCGAAAATCCCTCCCCCTCCCTATATATATGTGTGCTGTGCCCTCTCTCCCTCATTCACCACCTTTCATTCGAATTCCCTCTTCTCTTTGCTTTTCTATTCTCTTTTTTAGTTCTTCCTTTCTCATTCTTTGCTCGAGGATGAGCAAATTTTTAAGTTTGGTGTGGCAGGAGCCCTGTTCTCTAATCAAGAATTCAATCCTATGGCTCCAAAAAGTGGCAAGATCGCCCCAAAGAACAAGAAAGAAGGTTCAACAGTTGTTTTCAAATCTATTCGATTCTTCACCAAGCAACATGAGGAACATTATCATAAGATAATGAGCAAAAGGCCAGTAATCCCTGAAGTGGGATTCAACCTTGGAGAAGAAGAATATCCAAAGATCCAAGAGCAGATTCAAAGGAGAGGTTGGGAGATTCTAAGTAATCTTGAGTTAAATGTTGGATACAACATGATCCGGGAATTCTATGCAAATCTATGGGTGACAGATAAGCAAAAGAAAGATAGAACAACCCTCCATACTTTTCACACCATGGTCAGAGGGAAGATCATGTACTTTCACCTGGACAGGGTGAGAGAGATCTTCAAATTACCTCCGCAAAAGGATGACCGTGAGTTATACAATAGAAGGGTTGTAGCCAACCAAAAGCTAGATCAAGTCCTCGAGCACATATGCCTGCCCAGAACTCAATGGATTGAGAATACAAAAGGGGAGCCATGCCAGCTAAAAAGAGCCAACCTCAAGCCTGTTGCTAGAGAATGGCTAGATTTCATTGGGCGTTCTATACTCCCCATAAGTAACTGATGAGTGGATAATTTATACGCTTTTTGGCATTATTTTTAGTATGTTTTTAGTATATTTTAATTAGTTTTTATTATATTTTTATTAGTTTTTAAATAAAAATCACTCTTCTGGATTTTACTATGAGTTTGTGTGTTTTTCTGTGATTTCAGGTATTTTCTGGCTGAAATTGAGGGACCTGAGCAAAAATCTGATTCAGAGGCTGAAAAAGAACTGCAGATGCTGTTGGATTCTGACCTCCCTGCACTCAAAGTGGATTTTCTGGAGCTATAGAAGCCCAATTGGTGCCCTCTCAATTGCGTTGGAAAGTACACATCCTGGGCTTTCCAGCAATATATAATAGTTCATGCTTTGCCCAAGATTTGATGGCCCAAACAGGCATTCCAAGTCAGCTCAAGAATTCTGGCGTTAACTCCAAAACTGGCACAAAAGCTGGAGTTAAACGCCCAAACTGGCACAAAAGCTGGCATTTAACTCCAAGAAAAGTCTCTACACATGGAAGCTTCAATGCTCAGCCCAAGCACACACCAAGTGGGCCCGAAAGAAGATTTCTGCATTAATTACTGATTTCTGTAAACCCTAGGCTACTAGTTCTCTATAAATAGGACCTTTTACTATTGTATTTTCATTTTTGGATCATTTGGGGATCTTTGGACGTTTAGTCCCTAGACCTTGGAGGCTGGCCATTCGGCCATGTTTACACCATTATCACTTTTGTATTTTCAACGGTGGAGTTTCTATACACCATAGATTAAGGTGTGGAGCTCTGCTGTTCTTCATGAATTAATACAAAGTACTATTGTTTTTCTATTCAACTCAAGTATATTTCTTCTCCAAGATATTCATTCGTTCTTCAACTTGATGAATGTGATGATCCGTGATACTCATCATCATTCTCACCTATGAACATGTGCCTGACAACCACCTCTGTTCTACTAGCAATGGCTTGAATGCGTATCTCTTGGGTTTCTAATCTAAGATTGGAACCTTCGTGGTATAGGCTAGAATTATTGGCGGCCATTCCTAAGATCTGGAACGTCTAAACCTTGTCTGTGGTATTCTGAGTAGGATCTGGGAAGGGATGACTGTGACGAGCTTCAAACTCGCGATTGTGGGGCATGTGACAGACGCAAAAGGATCAATGGATCTTATTCCGACATGATCGAGAACCGACAGATGATTAGCCGTACGGTGACAGCACATTTGGAACGTTTTCACTGAGAGGACGGGAAGTAGCCATTGACAATGGTGATGCCCAACATAAAGCTTGCCATGGAAAGGAGTATGAATGATTGGAAGAAGGCAATAGGAAAGCAGAGGTTCAGGAGGAACAAAGCATCTTCATACACTTATTTGAAATTCCAACCAAAGAATTACATAAGTATCTCTATCTTTATTTTATGTTTTATTTATCTTTTAATTATCAAATCTCCATCACCATCTGAATTATCCTGACTGAGATTTACAAGGTGACCATAGCTTGCTTCAAGCCGACAGTCTCCGTGGGATCGACCCTTACACACGTAAGGTATTACTTGGACGACCTAGTGCACTTGCTGGTTAGTTGTGCGAAATTGTGACAAAGTGTGATTCATGTTTAAGAGCTCCAAGTCCTTTGGCACCATTGTTGATGATCACAATTTCGCATACCAAGTTTTTGGCGCCGTTGCCGGGGATTGTTCGAGTTTGGACAACTGACGGTTCATCTTGTTGCTTAGATTAGGTACTTTTCAGAATTTTTAAGAATGAATTCTAGAGTTTCAAGGTGATGTTCTTATCATCATAAAAGCTGATTGATTCTCATCAATTTAGCTGCTGAATGTAATGTCCTGCTGAAGCTTGGCCAAACATGTCTAATCTTTTTAGACTGAAGCTTTAGACTAACATTGCATGATTCCTGGAATTCTTTTAAAAGTTTTGAATCTCTTTATTTTCTTTTCCATATAAGTTTCGAAAATCATAAAAAAATTTATAAAACCATAAAAATAAAAAATATTTTATGTTTCTTGTTTGAGTCTAGTATCAATTTTTAAGTTTGGTGTCAATTGCATGACTTTCTTCTTCTTGCATTTTTCGAATTTATACATATTGTTCTTCATTGATCTTCAAGTTGTTCTTGATGATTTCATTGCTCTGATCTTTAAATTCTCTTGTTTTGTGTGTTTTGTTGTTTCTCATATGCATTCTCAATTTGTTAGTGTCTCCTATATGAAAATTTTTAAGTTTGGTGTCCTGCATGCATTGTTTATTTGATCTTAGTTGCATTTTTTTATTGTTTCTCATCATCGAAAATTCAAAAATATTTTCAAAACTATGTCTTTTTAAGCTAATAATACAGAGAATTGAAGATTCAGAACATTCAGCAGAGGAATCAAACAGAAAAAGCTGGGCATTCAAAACTCCCAGTGAAGAAGGAAAACTGGCGTTTAAACGCCAGCCAGGATACGTGGCTGGGCGTTTAACGCCCAAAGAGGTAGGATTTTGGGCATTAAATGGGCGTTTAACGCCAGGATGACACTACAGGGAAGATTTTGTTTTTAATTCAATTTTTTTTCAAATCTTCATAATTTCTCAAAATCAAATCTTTTTCAAATCATATCTTTTCAATCATATCTTCTCAAAATCAATTTCTTTCCATTTTTTTTAATTTTCGAAAATCCTTGTTATAATTAAAGATTTACTTCAAAATTTTCAAGTTGTTACTTGCCTATTAAGAAAGGATCAAATTTTAAATTTTAAGAATCATATCTTTTAATTTCTTGTTAGTTAAGTAATCAACTTTAATTTTAAAACTTTCTCTTTTTAATTTGATCTTCAATCATATCTTCTCAATCATATCTTCTCAATCACATCTTTTTCAAAATTAACTCTCAATCATATCTTTTTAATTTCTAATTTCGAAATCTTTTTCAAAAATCACTTAACTTCTTTCCCAATCTTAATTTTCCAAAATCTCAATCAAATTTTCAAATTTCTTTTAATTATTTCAAAATCTTTTTACTTTATTTTCGAAAATTCTTCCCCTCTTCTCACATCCTTCTATTTAAAGGACTAACACTCTTCCTCAAGGTGCAATTCGAACTCCCTCCTTCTTTATATATTCGAATTCTCTTCCATCTACCTCCTCCTTTTATTCTTCTTTTCCTCTGACACCTCAAGGAATCTCTATACTGTGACATAGAGGATTCCCTATTTTCTTGTTCTCTTCTCTTTTATATGAGTAGGAACAAAGATAAAGGCATACTTGTTCAAGCTGATCCTGAACCTGAAAGGACCTTGAAGAGAAAAATAAGAGAAGCTAAAGCACAATTCTCTCTAGAGGGCCTAACAGAGCTCTTCAAGGAAGAAGAAACCATGGTAGCCGAAAACAACAATGCCAACAATGCAAAGAAGGTGCTTGGTGACTTTACTGCACCTACTCCCGATTTCTATGGGAGAAGCATCTCAATCCCTATCATTGGAGCAAACAACTTTGAGCTTAAGCCTCAATTAGTTTCTCTAATGCAACAGAATTGCAAGTTTCATGGACTTCCATTGGAAGATCCTCATCAGTTCTTAGCTGAATTCATGCAAATCTGTGACACTGTCAAGACCAATGGAGTTGACCCTGAAGTCTACAGACTTATGCTTTTTCCTTTTGCTGTAAGAGACAGAGCTAGGACATGGTTGGACTCACAACCTAAAGAAAGCCTGAACTCTTGGGAAAAGCTAGTCAATGCCTTCTTGGCAAAGTTCTTTCCACCTCAAAAATTGAGCAAGCTTAGAGTGGAAGTCCAAACCTTCAGACAGAAGGAAGGTGAATCCCTCTATGAAGCTTGGAAAAGATACAAGCAATTAATCAGAAGATGTCCTTCTGACATGCTTTCTGAATGGAGCATCATAGGAATTTTCTATGATGGTCTGTCTGAACTATCCAAGATGTCATTGGATAGCTCTGCTGGAGGATCTCTTCATCTGAAGAATACGCCTGCAGAAGCACAGGAACTCATTGAAATGGTTGCAAATAACCAATTTATGTACACTTCTGAAAGGAATCCTGTGAATAATGGGATAGCTCAGAAGAAAGGAGTTCTTGAGATTGATACTCTGAATGCCATATTGGCTCAGAATAAAATATTGACCCAACAAGTCAATATGATTTCTCAGAGTCTGTCTGGAATGCAAGCAGCAACAGGCAGTACTAAGGAAGCTTCCTCTGAAGAAGAAGCTTATGATCCTGAGAACCCAGCAATGGAAGAGGTGAATTACATGGGAGAACCCTATGGAAACACCTATAACCCTTCATGGAGAAATCATCCAAATCTCTCATGGAAGGATCAACAGAGACCTCAACAAGGTTTCAACAACAATAATGGTGGAAGAAACAGGTTTAGCAATAGCAAGCCTTTTCCATCACCTTCTCAGCAACAGGCAGAGAATTCTAAGCAAAGCCACTCTGACTTAGCAACCATTGTCTCTGATCTAATCAAAACCACTCAAAGTTTCATGACTGAAACAAGGTCCTCCATTAGAAATTTGGAGGCACAAGTGGGTCAACTGAGTAAGAAAATTACTGAACTCTCTCCTAGTACTCTCCCAAGCAATACAGAAGAGAATCCAAAGAGAGAGTGCAAGGCCATAAACACGTCTCACATGGTCAAACCTAGAGAGGAGGAAGAGGCAGTGATCTCCACTGAGGAAGACCTCAATGGACGTTCACTGACCTCCATGGAGTTCCCTAATGAGGAACCATGGGAATCTAAGGCTCACACAGAGACCATAGAGATTCTATTGAATTTACTTCTGCCATTTATGAGCTCTGATGAGTATTCTTCCTCTGAAGAGGATGAAGATGTTACTAAAGAGCAAGTTGCTAAGTACCTTGGAGCAATCATGAAGCTAAAGACCAGGTTGTTTGGTAATGAGACTTGGGAGGATGAACCTCTATTGCTCATCAAAGAACTGGATAACTTGACTAGGCAGAAATTACCTCTGAAGAGACAAGATCCTGGAAAGTTCTCAATACCTTGTACCATAGGTACCATGAACCTTTGAGAAGGCTCTGTGTGACCTAGGGTCAAGTATAAACCTCATGCCTCTCTCTGTAATGGAGAATCTAGGGATCATTGAGGTACAAGCTGCAAGAATATCGCTGGAGATGGCAGACAATTCAAAGAAACAGGCTTATGGACTTGTAGAGGATGTATTGGTAAAGTTTGAAGGCCACTACATCCCTGCTAACTTCATAATCCTAGAGACTGGGAAGTGTATGGATGAATCCATCATCCTTGGCAGACCCTCCCTAGCCACAGCAAAAGCTGTGATTGATGTTGATAGAGGAGAATTGATCATTCAAGTGAATGGAGACTCCCTTGTGTTTAAAACTCAAGGATATCCCTCTGTCACCATGGAGAGGAAGCATGAAGAGCTTTTCTCAATACAGAGTCAAACAGAGCCCCCACAATCAAACTCTAAGTTTGGTGTTGGGAGGCCACAACCAAACTTTAAGTTTGGTGTTGAACCCCCACATTCAAACTCTAAGTTTGGTGTTGGAAGGTTCCAACATTGCTCTGAACATCTGTGAGGCTCCATGAGAGCCACTGTCAAGCTATTAACATTAAAGAAGCGCTTGTTGGGAGGCAACCCAATTCTTACTTATTTATGTTAAATTTCTATTTTCTTTTGTTATTTTATGTTTTCTGTAGGTTGATGATCATGTGAAAGTAATAAAAACAATTGAAAAAGCAAAAACAGAAGGAAAAATAGAATGAAAAATAGAACACCCTGGAGGAGAAACTTACTGGCGTTTAAACGCCAGTAAGGGTAGCAGAATGGGCATTAAACGCCCAGTCTGGCACCATTCTGGGTGTTTAACGCCAGAAATGGGCACCAGACTGGCGTTTAATGCCAGGAATGGGCAAGAACCTGGCGTTAAACGCCAGGAATGGGCAGCAGCCTGGCGTTTAATGCCAGGATTGGCAGCAAGGGGCGTTTTACACGCCACATGGTGCAGGGATGAGAAATCCTTGACACCTCAGGATCTGTGGACCCTACAGGATCCCCACCTACCCCACCTTTCTCTCTCTTCTTCACCCATTCACCAATCACCTCAGTACCTCTTCCCCAAAGACCCCTCACCTATCAAATCCCACCATTCTCTTCACCACTCACATCCATCCTTCATAAAACCCCACCTACCTCACCATTCAAATTCAAACCACTTTCCCACCCAAACCCAACCATAATGGCCGAACCATACCCCCCTCTCCACTCCTATATAAACCCATCTTCACTCCTTCATTTTCACACAACCTACACACTACTTCTTCCCCTTGGCCAAAACACAAAGCCCCCTCCATCTCCTCTATTTCTTCTTCTTCTACTCTCTTCTTTCTTCTTTTGCTCGAGGACGAGCAAACCTTCTAAGTTTCGTGTGGTAAAAGCTAAAGCTTTTTTTGTTTTTCCATAACTATTTATGGCACCAAAGGCCGGAGAAACCTCTAGAAAGAAGAAAGGGAAGGCAAAAGCTTCCACCTCTGAGTCATGAGAGATGGAGAGATTCCTCTCAAAGGTGCATCAAGACCACTTCTATGAAGTTGTGGCCAAGAAGAAGGTGATCCCCGAGGTCCCTTTCATGCTCAAAAAGGGAGAATATCCGGAGATCCGACATGAGATCCGAAGAAGAGGTTGGGAAGTTCTCACCAACCCCATTCAACAAGTCGGAATCTTAATGGTTCAAGAGTTCTATGCCAATGCATGGATCACCAAGAACCATGATCAAAGTGTGAACCCGGATCCTAAGAATTGGCTTACAATGGTCCGAGGGAAATACTTAGACTTTAGTCCGGAAAATGTAAGGTTGGCATTTAAGTTGCCCATGATGCAAGGAGATGCACACCCATACACTAGAAGGGTCAACTTTGATCAAAGGTTGGACCAAGTCTTCATGGACATCTGTGAAGAAGCCGCTCAATGGAAGAGAGATTCAAGAGGGAAGCCAGTTCAACTAAGAAGGCATGACCTGAAGCCCGTGGCTAAGGGATGGTTGGAGTTCATCCAACGCTCAATCATTCCCACTAGCAACCGGTCTGAAATTACTATAGTCTGGGCTATCATGATTCATAGCATCATGATTAGAGAGGAAGTAGAAGTTCATGAAGTTATATCCCAAGAACTCTATAAGGTGGTGGACAAGTCCTCTACTATGGCAAGGTTAGCCTTCCCTCATTTCATTTGTCACCTTTGCAATTCAGCTGGAATTGACATAGAGGAAGACATCCTCATTGATGAGGACAAGCCCATCACTAAGAAAAGGATGGAGCAAACAAGAGATCCCACTCATGGACAAGAGCATGAGAAAACTCCTCATGAAATCCCTGAGATGCCTCAAGGGATGCATTTTCCTCCATGAAACTATTGGGAGCAAATCAACACCTCCCTAGGAGAATTAAGTTCCAACATGGGACAACTAAGAGTGGAACACTAAGAGCATTCCATCCTCCTCCATGAAATTAGAGAAGACCAAAGAACCATGAGAGAGGAACAACAAAGGCAAGGAAGAGACATTGAGGAGCTCAAGCACTCCATAAGATCTTCAAGAGGAAGAACAAGCCGCCATCACTAAGGTGGACCCGTTCTTTAATTTCCTTGTTCTTTATTTTCCTATTTTTTTGAATTTTTTGCTTATGTTTATTTATGTTTGTGTCTTTATTACATGATCATTAGTGTCTAAGTGTCTATGCCTTAAAGCTATGAAAATGAATCCATCACCTTTCTTAAATGAAAAAATGTTTTTAATTGAAAAAGAAAAAGAAGTGCATGAATTTCAAATTTTAAAAGAGTTTAATTATTTTGATGTGGTGGCAATACTATTATTTTTCTGAATGAATGCTTGAACAATGCATATTTTTGAATTTGATTGTTTATGAATGTTAAAATTGTTGGCTCTTGAAAGAATGATGGGAAAAGGAGAAATGTTATTTGATAATCTGAAAAATCATAAAATTGATTTTTGAAGCAAGAAAAAGCAGTGAAAAGCTTGCAGAAAAAAAAGGGATATATGCGAAAAAAAAAAAGAAAAGCAAGCAGAAAAAGCCAATACCCCTTTAAACCAAAAGGCAAGGGTGATAAAAAGGATCCAAGACTTTGAGCATCAGTGGATAGGAGGGCCCACAGGAATAAAATCCTGGCCTAAGCGGCTAAAACAAGTTGTCCCTAACCATATGCTTGTGGCGTGAAGGTGTCAAGTGAAAACTTGAGACTGAGCGGTTAAAGCTGAGGTCCAAAGCAAAAAGAAGAGTGTGCTTAGGAACCCTGGACACCTCTAATTGGGGACTCTAGCAAAGCTGAGTCACAATCTGAAAAGGTTCACCCAGTGCTTAAGGCCACGACCAAGACTCATAAAGTAGCTGTGTTCAAGAATCAACATACTTAACTAGGAGAATCAATAACACTATTTGGATTCTGAGTTCCTATAGATACCAATCATTCTGAACTTCAAGGAATAAAGTGAGATGCCAAAACTGTTCAGAAGCAAAAAGCTAAAAGCCCCACTCATCTAATTAATACTGATCTTCATAGATGTTTTTGGAATTCATTGTATATTCTCTTCTTTTTATCCTATTTGATTTTCAGTTGCTTGGGGACAAGCAACAATTTAAGTTTGGTGTTGTGATGAGCGGATAATTTATACGCTTTTTGGCATTGTTTTTAGTATGTTTTTAGTATATTTTAATTAGTTTTTATTATATTTTTATTATTTTTTAAATAAAAATCACTCTTCTAGACTTTACTATGAGTTTGTGTGTTTTTCTGTGATTTCAGGTATTTTCTGGCTGAAATTGAGGGACCTGAGCAAAAATCTGATTCAGAGGCTGAAAAAGGACTGCAGATGCTGTTGGATTCTGACCTCCCTGCACTCAAAGTGAATTTCCTAGAGCTACAGAAGCCCAATTGGTGCGCTCTCAATTGCGTTGAAAAGTAGACATCCTGGCCTTTCCAGCAATATATAATAGTTTATACTTTGCCCACGATTTGATGGCCCAAACAGGCATTCCAAGTCAGCTCAAGAATTCTAGCGTTTAACTCCAAAACTGGCACAAAAGCTGGAGTTAAACGCCCAATCTGGCACAAAAGCTGGCGTTTAACTCCAAGAAAAGTCTCTACACATGGAAGCTTCAATGCTCAGTCCAAGCACACACCAAGTGGGCCCGGAAGAAGATTTCTGCATTAATTACTGATTTCTGTAAACCCTAGGCTACTAGTTCTCTATAAATAGGACCTTTTACTATTGTATTTTCATCTTTGGATCATTTGGGGATCTTTGGATGTTTAGTCCCTAGACCTTGGAGGCTGGCCATTCGGCCATGCTTACACCATTATCACTTTTGTATTTTCAATGATGGAGTTTCTACACACAATAGATTAAGGTGTGGAGCTCTGCTGTTCTTCATGAATTAATACAAAGTACTATTGTTTTTCTATTCAACTCAAGTCTATTTCTTCTCCAAGATATTCATTCGTTCTTCAACTTTATGAATGTGATGATCCGTGACACTCATCATCATTCTCACCTATGAACATGTGCCTGACAACCACCTCTGTTCTACTAGCAATGGCTTGAATGCGTATCTCTTGGGTTTCTAATCTAAGATTGGAACCTTCGTGGTATAGGCTAGAATTATTGGCGGCCATTTCTGAGATCCGGAACGTCTAAACCTTGTCTGTGGTATTTTGAGTAGGATCTGGAAAGGGATGACTGTGACGAGCTTCAAACTCGCGATTGTGGGGCGTGTGACAGACGCAAAAGGAACAATGGATCCTATTCCGACATGATCGAGAACTGATAGATGATTAGCCGTGCGGTGACAGCACATTTGGAACGTTTTCACTGAGAGGACGGAAAGTAGCCATTGACAACGGTGATGCCCAACATAAAGCTTGCCATGGAAAGGAGTATGAATGATTGGAAGAAGGCAATAGGAAAGCAGAGGTTCAGGAGGAATAAAGCATCTTTATACGCTTATCTGAAATTCCAACCAAAGAATTACATAAGTATCTCTATCTTTATTTTATGTTTTATTTATATTTTAATTATCAAATCTCCATCACCATCTGAATTAGCCTGACTGAGATTTACAAGGTGACCATAGCTTGCTTCAAGCCGACAGTCTCCGTGGGATCGACCCTTACTCACGTAAGGTATTACTTGGACGACCCAGTGCACTTGCTGGTTAGTTGTGCAGAATTGTGACAAAGTGTGATTCATGTTGAAGAGCTCCAAGTCCTTTGGCACCATTGTTGATGATCACAATTTCGTGCACTAGTAACCACTCTGAAGTCAATGTGGCCAGAGTTATGATGATTCACTGTATCATGATGGGGAATGAGGTGGAAGTCCACCAAATAATTCTCCATGAGATTTACAAGCTATCAAACAGAGATTCCACTAGGGCCATGCTGGCTTATCCAAATCTCATCTTTCGCCTATACCAAGAGGCTAAGGTTCTGATCCAAGTAGACAACTTTATTCCAGCGAAAAAACCAATCACCAAACAGGTGATCGAGAGCTCCAAGATAGAAGATGATAACCTCAAGAGGAAGGAACCTGAGTCTTTCTCTCCCTCCAATGGAGTACTGGGAACAGCTGAAGGCGTCTTTAATTCACTTACAGAGCACGCTAGATCAACTCAGAGAAGAACAGAAAGATCAAACTAGCATGATTTGCAAACTGATCACAGAGCAGGAGAAGCAAGGGCATGAGATGAAGAAGGTGAAGCACCAGAAGCTCACCCCTGAAGAGCCCAGTACCCCTCAAGTTGAAGAGCCATGCGCCCCACAGCCTGAAGAAACCAGCATCCCCCAAGGTAAAGGTTGTTGAGTTTCAATTCTGTGGCTTCAAATTCCTATTTTTCTGTCTCAAGTATTTCCATCCTAATTTAGAGTTGCATGATCACTAGTAGTAATTAAGTCTCTATTTTTAATTTTTATGTCTTTTAATTTTTAGTATTACATAAGCATTAGTAGTAATTAATTAATTTTTATTTTTCCAATTAGCTATAAATTATTCCTCTTATCATCATTAAACATGAGTGAAATAGTAAATTTTTTTAGAAGAAATAAAGATTAATAAATTTTCAATTTTTCCAATAAAGAGTTAAATTATTTTGATCTGGTGGCATTGCTTTAGTTTTCCGAATGAAAGAATAAACATTGCATATTTGAAGTTGAATTTTATGATGCTGGCTCTTGAAAGAATGAAGAAAAAGGAAAAATATTATTGATGATCTGAAAAATCCAAAAATTGATTCTTGAAGCAAGAAAAAGAAGCAAAAGGAAAAAGAAAAAGCATGTGGCAAAAGAAAAAAATTGATGCATGCGAAAAGAAAATAATAAAAAGCAGAAAAATCCATTACTGCCCAAAAAATGCAGGAAAATGAGGGTAGATTGAAAATGCCAATAACCCTTTAAACCAAAAGTCAAGGGTATAAAAGGGTCTCAAGTCTTTGAGTATCAGTGGATAGGAGGGTCTAAAGGAATAAAATCTTGGCCTAAGCGGCTCAACCAAGCTGTCCCTAACCATGTGCTTATGGCGTGAAGGTGTCAAGTGAAAAGCTTGAGACTGAGCGGTTAAAGTCATGATCCAAAGCAAAAAGAGTGTGCTTAAAAACTCTGGACACCTCTATCTAGGGACTCTAGCAATGCTGAGGCATAATCTGAAAAGGTTCAACCAGTTAAAGTGTCTGTGGCATTATTGTATCCGGTGGTAATACTGGAAAATAAGGTGCTTAGGGTCACGGCCAAGACTCTGAAAGCTGTGTTCAAGAATAAAAAAAGAGATGAACTAGGAGAATAAAAAAATTTGGATTCTAAGTTCCAAAAGATGCCAGCCATTCTGATTTTCAATGGATAGTGAGATGCCAAGACTATTCAGAAGCAAAAAGCTACTAAGTCCCGCTCATCTAATTGAAACTGAGCTTCATTGGAAACTCAGAGATTTATTGCAATCCTAATCTTCTTTTAATCCTATTTTATTTTTAGTTTCTTGGGGACAAACAATAGTTTAAGTTTGGTGTTGTGATGAGCGGATATAATATATGCTTTTTGGCATAGTTTTCATATAGTTTGTAATAGGTTTTTTTAAGTTTTTATTATGTTTTTACAGGTTTTAGTGTTAAATTCACATTTTTGGATTTCACTTTGATTTTGTGTGTTTTTGTACCATTTCAGATATTTTCTGGCTGAAATTGAGGAGCTAGAGCAAAAGTCTGATTCAGAGACAGAGAAAGCACTACAGATGCTGTCCAGATCTGACCTTCTTGCACTCAGAAGAGATTTTCTGGAGTTATAGAAGTCCAAATGGAGCGTTCTCAATGACTATGGAAATCTGACTTCTAGAGCTTTCCAGCAATGTATAATACTTTATACTTTGTTTCGGACTAGATGGTCCAAAACCGGCGTCCAACGCCAGCTCCCTGCCCCCTTTCTGGCGTCCAGGCCCAAAGAGCAGAGCCTGGCGTCCAAACGCCCAGAGAGGACCCCCCAACTAGCGTTCCATGCTCCAAAAATCTCATAGCACATGGATCTCATCAAAGCTTAGCCCAAACACTCCCCAAGTGGACCCCAAAAGTAGATTTTAGCACCAAAAAGACTGTTTTACCCTTACTAGTCATTGTTTAGTATTTAAGGGATTTTATTCATGTTATTCGAACAACTTTACATCACTTTTACCATTATACACGTTTTACCATCAGCATGAGTTTCTAAACCTCCAAGGTTGAGGGGAGGAGCTCTGCTGAGTCCCATCAATTAATAAAAGTATTACTGTTTCTTCTTCGATCTGTGTTTGATCTATCTCTAAGATGTATATCCGATCTTCATCGTGATGAATAGGATGATCTGACAAATTAGCTCTATTCATCACATTAAGATGAATGTGCCTGACAAACACCCGCGTCTACTTGGGTTCGTGTGAATACGTGACTGGAAAGCACGAGCCAACAACTATGTTTATGCATCTCTCAGATGGCTAATCCACGACTTTGTTGGGGACTTCTAGAGACACCAGTTCAGCCAATTTCCGGGGAGATTAGGGTCTCCATGGTATAGGCTAGAATCCTAAGAAGCATCATCCTCTGATCCGGAAGATTCGACATTGTCTGTGGCGTTTTGAGTAGGATTTCCAAGAGAATGACTTGCTAAGCGCTTCACCCTTTGTTAGATTGGATGACCACGACCAATGGCATTCAATTTGTAGTAGAGGAGATCAATGACCACGGCCCATGGCGTTGATCACATCCAGCCTGCCATAGAAGAAGATCATTCACAAGCAAAGAAGATAGTATTACCAGAGTTAATTCAGAAAGGCTAAGCAACTCCAAACCTTAACTATTCTCCTTTCATAGTTTACACAACTTCTGAGTTCTAATTACTCTTTTCTTACTCTATATGATATAAAAAGTAATTTATACAATATTAAAACACGTTAAATCCTTCTGATCTGCCTGACTAAGACTTACAACATAACCATAGCTTGCTTCAAACCACAATCCTCGTGGGATCGACCCTGACTTGCTCAGGTATTACTTGGATGACCCAGTGGACTTGATAATAGAACAATATGAAGGTGTGGGGATTCGTGCTACCAGAAAGTGTGAAAGTAAGTGGGGTAGGTGAAGATGTTGTGGGACCCACTAGTCCTGAGAGGCTTAGGGAATTCAAATTCCCTGCTCTCTGCACTGGCGTTTGAACTTCTAGGGTCTGCTCCTTGGATGGCGTTCAACGCCAGTAATGCTGCCCATTTGGGGCGTTGGATGCCCGGCCGAGCTCCCTGGCTGGCGTTCAACTTTAATAACACTCCATCCAGAGTGTTCTGTTTTCACTGCTGTAAATTCTGTCTCTGTTCTGACTGCTGCATATGATCATGACTCTAAAAATAACTGAAAAAAAGCAAAATGAAAGAAAAAAATATAATTAATTAAGGTTGGGTTACCTCCTAATAAGCGCTTCTTTAATGTCATTAGCTTGACGGTTAGCTCCTTATGGAGGTGAGTATGGGCTCAGATTTTTGCCCCTTATAGTGAACTTTCTTCCTGTCCTCTCATGAATGAGCTCCACATGATCTAAAGACAGGATACGACTCACTGTATGTGGTAAGACTGGTTTCTTAGTGAAGACAACTCTCATTCCAAGTGAGAGGCCTTCATTTAGGACTTTCTTG
This sequence comes from Arachis hypogaea, assembly GCF_003086295.3. Classification (NCBI taxonomy): domain Eukaryota; kingdom Viridiplantae; phylum Streptophyta; class Magnoliopsida; order Fabales; family Fabaceae; genus Arachis; species Arachis hypogaea. Next base: position 93,891,134 of record NC_092051.1, on the reverse strand, counting down.
TCCTTCCAGCCTTTAGGTACTTTCTTCTTAGTACCTTTGTCTAAGAGCTTGTTGGTGGCTGCCCAACACCAAACACAGAATTGGTGTCTGGAGGCTCTATAAAGCTCTGTACAGAAAGAGAGGCTTGGAATACTAGGTGTTGCACAGTTATCTCTCTTTTATCGGAGGGAGAAGTGGGATGAGGCATCTTGAACAAGATGTGATCCTCCCCTAGTTGTAGAGTCATTTCTCCCTTAGCCGCATCAGTGATAGCATTTGGAGTGGCTAGGAAAGGTCTTCGAAGGATGATAGAGTCATCCTCATCCTCTCCAATATCCAAGACTATGAAGTTTGCAAGGATGTAGTGGTTTTTAACTTTTACCAAGACATCCTCTACTAAGCCATATGGCTTCTTCATTGTCTTGTCTACCATCTCTAATGAGATGTTTGCAGCTTGTACCTCAAGGATTCCTAGCTTTTCCATTACAGAGAGTGAAATTGAGGTTGATGCTTGACCCTAGGTCACACAGAGCCTTTTCAAAGGTCATGGTGCCTATGGTGCAAGGAATCAGAAAGCGTCCAGGATCTGGAAGCTTCTGAGGTAGCTTTTGCTGAACCAAAGCATGGAGTTCTTTGGAAAGTAATGGAGGTTCTTCCTCCAAAGGCTTTGTACCAAAGAGCTTGGCATTCATTTTCATAAGAGCTCCTAGGTACCGAACAACTTGCTCTTCCCTAGTCATCAGAAATCATACACTGCAGAAGTGCATTCAAAAGAACCTCTATGGTTTTTACATGAGCATGGGCTTCCTTGAGTTCAAGGATAGAGAGTTCTTGAGTGGGACTTAAGCACTCAAAGGGTGTGCTTTTACTGGCGTTCAACGCCAGCTCTGATAGCTCTTTGTGTGTTGAACGCCCTTGCTGTCCACCCTTACTGGCGTTAAACACCAGTCCCTCTAGTGTTTTGGGTGTTGAACGCCTAGCAGGGGCATCCTTGCTGGCTGATAAATGAAGAACTATTGTCGATCTAGAATTTCTCAAAATAGAATATATTCGTTGCAAGTATAGTCTAGACCAACAATTGATTCCCCAAATCAAATGTTTAAATTCAAATAAAAATAATCGAGATCGAGAGTACTTCAACCTCGGGTCGTTCTCCCTAGGAGTTGAAATTAAGTGTATAATCATTGGCTATAAGAGAGAGCATGGGGGATTGGGAATAAAAGCAAGAGAGCAAAAAATGTAAATAGCAAGAAGGTAAATGAGCATGCAAGGAATGTAAATGGCAACTCTTGGCAAGGAGTGGATAATCTAGGTTTCCTATCCTAGTTGTGGACCACAAACATGGCAATTGTGTGGAAACAATACAAACTAGTCAATCCTCCTTGAGAATTAGTCAAAAGGGGTAATTGATCTCAATCCATAAGTCCTAGTCAACTCACTAATTACTTAGTGAAAGACTAGCGTCAATGGAAACCAAATCAATTAACCATTCTCACACAATTCGGAATGGACATCTACAACTCAATTCCATCCAAACACCCAATTTCTCAACCAAGATTGTGAAAACTAAACATGCAAGAAATTAAACATCAAAGCAATAAGAATCAAGGCCATAAAGTGCAAGGAAAGGAAATAGCAAGAAAGTAACTTAGCATGCAAGAAATTAAATGAAAGCAATAAACTTCAAATGCAAGAAACCTCTTGGCAAGTAATTGAGGACTAAGGCTACCTATCCTAGTCATTAACCACAAACATATGATGATTATGAAGAGTTAATCCTACTTAGTCAACCTTACATCGAAGATAAGTCAAATAGGCATAGTTAATTTCAATCCCTAAGTCCTAAGTCAACACTAGTGGGTCACTTAGAGTCAAGAGAAACCAAATCAGCTAACTACTCTAATGTATCAAACAAGAATGGACATTAATGACTCACGGATCACCAAAGTCAACAATTTCAAGACAAGAGTGGAGAAAAACTAAGTAAAAACTAAGCCAAGCATTTTATCAAACACTTGGTGTGCATAAGAATAAAATAATATTAAAATACATTAAAATAAATTCTAAAACTTCCAAAGCAAGAAGATAACAATAACAACCAAAGAAAGCAATAAATGACATGGAAACATAAATTGCATTAATTGTAAATTAAAATAACAATAGTGTTCATAAAATGGAAAATGACATAAAAGAGAAATTAAGAAGAAGAACTAAGAGAAGTAAGACAATAAAGCAAAGAAACATAAATGAAACTATATTAAAACAATAATTAAAGACAGAAATTAAACTAAACATAACCTAATTCTAGAAAGAGGGGGGGAGCTTCTCTCTCTAGAAACTAAGAGAAAAGCATGTAAAAGCTAACCCTAATTTCCCCCATTTCATTCCTCTTCACTTTGGCCTTAAATAGCTTCAGAAAATGTGTTGGACTGGGTTTTGGAGGCCCAAAAATCGCCCCCAGCGATTTGCATTAATAACCTCACGTGCATGCATGCGTGTGTACGCACGATCTACTGTGCGTACGCACGGTTGCGTAGAATTTCCATCGTGCGTACGCACGACATTTGGTGCGTACGCATCCTTGCACGAAGTCACCGTTGTGCGTACGCATACATCACTGTGAATACGGATCTTTGCAGCAGCTTCCAAATCTCATTTTCTTCATGATTTCTCCCCTTTTTAATGCTCTTTCTTTATTTCTTCAACCCAAACTTACCTTAAAAATCTGAAATCACTTAACAAATATATCAAGGCACCAAATGGGATTAAAGTGAATTAAAATTGACCAAATTAAGCACAAAAGAGCATGTTTTCACTTTCAAGTACAATTTAGGGAGAAATCTCAAAAGCATGCTATTTAGATGAATAAATGTGGGTTTATGTGATGAAATCCACTCAAATCAAACCAAAATATATCGTAGAATATGGACTCATCAATTCTCCCACACTTAAACCTAGCATATCCTCATGCTAAACACAACCAAAGGAGATGAATGAAAGGGGTAAATGATTTATTCAATGCAACTACTTATATGCATGCAACTACACTAAATGCTATCTATCTATATCTATACTATGATTCCTATTGAGTTTAGCAAAAACAAACAAAAGAATCTCAGTCAATCTAAAATAGGAACTTAGGGCCAAGACAAGAAAAATATAGCAATATGATCAATGTTCAAAGATTGATTTGAAATTTTCAAAATTAAGTCCAATAACTTGCAAGAAGGCACAAGATAAGCAACGGAAACATAGAATTGAGCAATTGAAACCCTCACCGGATGTGTTTACATTCTAATCGCTCAGTGTGTAGGGTTTAATCACTCAATCCTCCTTTAATCATGTTTTTCAAAGATTTGCAAGTCATCTAACAATCAACTAATATTTGATGAATGAATGCAAATATCATGAGGTCTTTTGAGGGCTGTAATGGGGTTAGGGTAAGGGTAGGATTAATATGGTTAAGTGGCTATTAAATTGGATCTTTGATTAGCTCAAGTATCCCACCTAATCCTATATCATCCTTTATGCATAACAAAGTAACCTAACTACCCATTTATCCCTTTCTCACATTCACTCATGCATTTTTTTCTTTCCAATTCAACTTCATATGCATCCCTTATTTACATTCTTATTATCATTTCTCTTTTTTTCTTCTTTTTTTTCTTCTTTTTTTTCTTCTTTTTTTTAATTAACAAAGAGAGATGCATATGTTTCAAGTAACGAATGCATGAGTGTTTACCCATTTTTTCAAATTTTCCCAATGAACATCTAAAATAACTAACTACCAATATTTCCCACAAATTCTCCCACACTTGATTAACACACACACACTCAAACCCAAGCTAATCAAAGATACAATTCAAGGACATAATGTTTTTTCACTTAGGGTAAATGATGTGCTTAAAATTAGAACAAAGGGAAATTAAAGGTTCAAAAGTGGTTTACAAAGGTAGATGTAAAGGTTGGCCATATGGGTTAAGTGAGTTCAATTCTAAAATGGCCTCAATCATACTAGATGCATTCAAAACAACAAGTATAGGACATATAGACTAAAGCAAATCTAAGATCACAATCATAAAAGGAGTTTAACACACAAGAACAAAAATTGTAGTTAAAAATGTGCAACCACTCAATTAAGGCTCAAATCTCACTAGGTAATTGTTCAAGCTCTTTTCTATGTTCCATAAAAAGATACTTCAAGCAAGTTCAAAAATATGTTTTCAAATCTAATCAATAGAATGCCCAAAAAGAGATTTCTTGAAAATTCTTTGTTGTTTTACCAAACTTATTCAATCTAACATGCAACATGCAAATATTTACTATCATATAACTATAAGCATTAAAGAGATATATACAAACAAACCAAACAAAAATGGAAACAAAAACAAAAATTTGCAAAAATTAAGGGAAAAGAACAAACAGAGTATTGCAAAGTGTCTAAGAAAAGAAATTTTACCCCCCTTGAAGTTGGTGATCCTCCCCCACACTTAAATAATGCACGGTCCTCTGTGCAGGCACATGATCCGGGGGATGAAGGGCTTTAAGGCTCCACCTTGAGCTGGTGGGCTCTGGGGGTTTCGGTTGCTATATAAACACATAAACAACAATTGAGGAAAGGTAAGATGTGTGTGGTATGATAAAGGGCAATGTGTGTATTCTAAATGCGCGCACAATTTAGAACACAACACATTGATCGAGTAAAATAATAACCACAAAAGCAAAATAAATAGCATGTTCTTCAATTAAGTAGTCCTACGTTGCAAATAATAGATAAGCAAAACTTAAGGCACAAACAACCTAGGTAACCATAACTAAAGTGAATTGGGTATAAAATATATTGGATAGTGAGATTGTACAAGTGAAAGCGCAAAGTGAATAGAAAATGGCACAATCAACAATAACCAATTCCATGATGAAAAGAGACTACTTATTCATTCTTAGGAATAATGAAATAATCACATGTATAAGGTGCTTGTTACAAAAAGTAACAAGTCTTGATAAGAATCAAGTCAAGTCAACTAAAAAAAATGCAAGGCATTAACAAGGAACAAATACCTTGTTATGTGATTATATTCACTTAAGAACCATGATGACTAAGTAGCTCAACTCAATTCACTAAAGTAAAAGTACACAATTCAAGATGCCAAACAAGGATAAAGTCTAACACATATGGTCGCGACAACATATGAATCAAACTCACAATTCATCTAGGCAATCAAACAAAAACTCAATGCTTAGTGTACATATCCATCAAACTTGAAACCAAATTCAAGCAAGAAGCAACCTAATCAATGTCAAACAAACACTTGCAACTTATTTAATTAACAACCAAGTAAACAAAATCTAATATAGTTAACAAAATAAAAATGATGCAATGAAAACTAAGTAAAATAAGTAAAAAAAAGCAAGGTAAAGTCAAGGGAAGAGAAGGGTGGAAGGAAAAAGAAGAGGAGAAGTAGAGAAAAGAGAAGAAAAGAAGCAAAGTGAGAAAACAGGGGTGTGCGTATGCACAGGGATGTGTGCGTACGCACACTAGGTAGAAAATGCGGTTGTGCGCGCGCACAACAACGTGCAGGCGTTGTGAGCAGAGGGAGCATAAGGGTCTATGCGCACGCACAGAGGCATGTGCGGACGCACAGAAGGGAAAAATGGGGTGTTCCCATGCACAAGAGGTGTGTGTGCTGCGAGCAGAGGGGGTGTTGAAGGTTGCGCACAAAGCTATGCGCACGCATAGGTAGGGTTTTTTTTTTTTAAGAAGGGATCATGTGTGCGTGCGCACACAGGTCCGTGCGCACGCACAAGGGCGTGAGGGGGCAGGGGTTCATGCGCACAGGCTGTGCCAGCGCTGCGGACAGAGGGCAAAACATGCGTGTGCGGGCGCACAGGTCGGTGCGCACACACAAGAAGCAAAAAATAGAAGTTGTGTCACGCACAGGTGTATGCGTACGCACAGATGCTCTGTTTTGAAAAAAAATTTCTTTCAAAATCTAAGGTACCAAGCCTTAGTTCAATCAAAACCAAACACCGAAACATGCAAGAACCCATAAATTCATGATCCAAACCAAAATTAACCTATCTACTCAAAATTAAACTAATCCTAAGTCAACCAGGCATAACAAACATGCAATAAACCAAAAAATATATACAAAAAGAGAAGAGTTAGAACAATGTTACTAATCACTTTTATTTAATGTCTTTAAGTTAGACAATTGGGAGAGCCCCTTGTTATGGTGGCTTGTGCTTGACTTCCCCACCAATGCTAGAATGTCCAATGTCCTCTGGGATCCCAATCCTAACAAAAGACAACCAAAAAGCAAGCTATTTATATATTAACATATTTACAATAGCCAACAACAACACCATTGCAACTCCCTGGCAACGGCACCAAATTTGATAAATGAAGAACTATTGTCGATCTAGAATTTCTCAAAATAGAATATGTTCGTTGCAAGTATAGTCTAGACCAACAATTGATTCCCCAAATCAAATTTTTAAATTCAAATCAAAATAACCGAGATTGAGAGTACTTGGTGCACGAAATTGTAAATCACACTTTTCACAACTCGTACCACTAACCAGCAAGTGCACTAGGTCGTCCAAGTAATACCTTACGTGAATAAGGGTCGATCCCACAGAGATTGTTGGCTTGAAGCAAGCTATGGTTATTTTGTAACTCTTAGTCACGATATCAATTATAATTATCAGTTGACTTGGAAATGAACAAGAGACCATGGATTAAATAATACTTATTATGCAGTAATGGAGAATATGTTGGAGTTTTGGAGATGCTTTGTCTTCTGAATCTCTGCTTTCCCCATGTCTTCTTCTTCACGCACGCAAGATTCCTCCTATGGCAAGCTGTGTGTTGGTGGATCACCGTTGTCAATGGCTACCATCCGTCCTCTCAGTGAAAATGGTCCAGGTGCGCTGTCACTGAACGGCTAATCATCTGTCGGTTCTCACTCATGCTGGAATAGGATCAATCGATCCTTTTGCGTTTGTCACTACGCCCAACCCTTGTGAGTTTGAAGCTCGTCACAGTCATTCAATCTCTGAATCCTACTCGGAATACCACAGACAAGGTTTAGACTTTCCGGATTCTCAAGAATGCTGCCAATGGATTCTAACTTATACCACGAAGATTCTGATTAAGGAATCCAAGAGATACTCATTCAATCGAACGTAGAACAGAAGTGGTTGTCAGGAAAGCGTTCATAGGTTGAGAATGGTGATGAGTGTCACAGATCATCACATCCATCATATTGAAGTGCGAATGAACATCTTAGATAGAAACAAGCGTGTTTGAATAGAAAACAGAAATAATTGCATTAATAAAGCTCACCCCCAACAATGGAGTTTAGAGACTCATGCCGTCAAAGAGTACAAAGTTTAGATCTAAAAATGTCATCCCGTGCAAAATAAATCTCTAAAAGTTGTTTAAATACTAAACTAGTAACCTAGGTTTACAGAAAATGAGTAAACTAAGATAGATAGTGCAGAAATTCACTTCTGGGGCCCACTTGGTGTGTGCTGGGGCTGAGACTTGAGCTTTACACGTGCCTAGGCTATTTCTTGAGTTAAACGCCAGGTTGTAACCTATTTCTGGCATTTAACTCCAACTTGTAACCTGTTTCTGGCGTTTAATGCCAAAATGCAACATGGAACTGGCGTTGAACGCCAGTTTACATCATCTATCCTTGAGCAAAGTATAGACTATTATATATTGCTGGAAAGCCCTGGATGTCTACTTTCCAACGCAATTGAGAGCGCACCAATTAAAAACATGTAGCTCCAAAAAATCCATCCCGAGTGCAGGGAGGTCAGAATCCAACAACATCAGCAGTCCTTTTTCAGCCTGAATCAGATTTTTGCTCAGCTCCCTCAATTTCAGCCAGAAAATACCTGAAATTACAGAAAAATATGCAAACTCATAGTAAAGTCCAGAAATTTGAATTTTTCCTAGAAACTAATAAAAATATACTAAAAACTAACTAAAACATACTAAAAACTCCATGAAATTAACCCCAAAAAGCGTATAAAATATCCGGTCATCACAACACCAAACTTAAGCTGTTGCTTGTCCCCAAGAAACTAAACAAATAAAATAGGATCAAGAAGCAATAATATCTCAGAGTTTTAAGTGAAGCTCAGATTCTAATTAGATGAGCGGGACTAGTAGCTTTTTGCTTCCGAACAGTTTTGGCATCTCACTTTATCCTTTGAAATTCAAAATGATTGGCATCCATAGGAACTCAGAATTCATATAGTATTATTGATTCTCCTAGTTTAGTATGTTGATTCTTGAACACAGCTACTTGACGTTGGGATTTTTGCCAGTAAAGAATTTCATAAAAACAGTCGCGTTGTAGATATAGTCTCTAAACCGACAGAAATCCCTTCGTACAAACGTTTTGGTTATCACAAGTAAAAATCCCTTAAAATTTATAACCGAGTATTTAAACCTCGGGTCGTCTTCTCAAGGAACTGCAGGGAAGTATGTTCTTATTATTGGTTATGGAGATTGTAGAATTGGGGGTTTTAAGAATGAGGGACAAATATGACAGTTGATTTAAATAGCAATTAAAATGAATAAACAAATACTGTAAACCAAACTTTTGGCAAGGTATGAGAAATTGGAAGTCCAACTTAATTATCTCTCTCAATAATAATGAAGGTTGAATCTAAATTCCACTTAGTTAACCTTTACTAAAGCAAAGGAAAGTCAAGGGACTAATTAGTTTGACCTTCGAATCCTATTTATTTCCTAAGAAAAAGTAGGGATTATTGAAGTTCAGTTCAATTAGCAAGATAGCGATTATCAGTTATGTTGAGTTTGATAATGTTGAGTTACTGATTTCTTAACCAAGACCAAAAAGGGAAAAAGTAAAATTGTTGGAATAAAAAATGTCCTTAGATGGAAAGCAATGGTAACACAAATTAAGGAGAAAGCAATCAATAACTGAAATACCTCAAATAATCATTAATTCAAATCATAACATGGAAAGTGTTCATAAGTCAAGTTGGCAACATTTATAGATACGAATAAAAGCATTAAAGTAAAAGTAGCATAGAAACATAAATTCAAGTAAATACTAAACCTGGATCGAGAGTTACTCCTAAAAACTAAGAGAAGTCTTAAATCCTAATCCTAATCCTAAGAGAGAGAGGAAAGAATCTCCCTCTCAAAACTAAATCTAAATCATGGAAAGCAATAAAAATGCGAGCTCTCTCTAGAATGGATGCATTCCCCCACTTTATAGCCTCCAATATATGCTTTTTGGGCCAAAAACTGGGTCAGAAACAGCCCAGAAATTGCCCACTGCGTATTCTGGTATGTTAAGATCGCGGACAAGTGACGCGGAGGCGTCGTCCACGCGGCCGCGCGGATTGAAGTTCGCAGATGCGACGCATCCGCGTGGATCACGCGTTCGCGTCGCCTAGCATTAGGGCAACTATGGCATATTATATATCAAATCGAAGCTCCGAACGTTAGCTTTCCAACGCAATTGGGACCACATCGTTTGGACCTCTGTAGCTAAAGTTATAGGCATTTGAGTGGGAAGAGGTCAGGCTAGACAGCTTAGCAGTTTCTCCAACTTCTTGTATTCCTTCCACTTTTGCATGCTTCCTTTCCATCCTCTGAGCCATTCCTGCCCTATAATCTCTGAAAACACTTAACACACATATCAAGGCATCTAATGGTAATAAGAGAGGATTAATAATAAGCAAATATAAGATCAAAGAAGCATGTTTTTAATCATAGCACAAAATCAGGAAGGGAATATAAAACCATGCAAATATTATGAATAAGTGGGTAAAGAGTTGATAAAATCCACTCAATTGAGCACAAGATAAATCTCCCCCAGTGCTTGGAATGCCAATAGTCTCCGGGGTCCCAAACTAGGCATGTAAAGCTTCTGAGTAGCTTCAAACAGATTTTCAGGCTCCCGGGGTGATGAATGTCAGAATAGATTCCAGGATCCCAAGCTTTGCTATTAAATCCGCCTCCGTCTTGATCTATATGTTTCCATCCGGGCGGTTTAAAGAGTAGAATCTCACCGTGGTGACCAAACGTTCTCCGTGATCCATGCAATTGAGCATGATACCAATCCGTGTACTTCGAGGTGAAGCGTGGAACCTTATTGAACCTTGTGCACCAGCTTTGAGTACGAGCCATTTTCCTCTTACTCTTAAAGCCGCAAAGAGCTCTAAGCTGGCCATCTGTTTCAAGCAAACCATATTCAAGTGAATAAGCAAAGTTAAAGGTTAAGGATTGTACCCACTTGAAGCTTGTATTAGGTGGCAATGGCCTTGGGGTAGGTGTTTCTGGTGGTTCTGTAAGTTCTTCTCCCTTGGATTCTTCTGTGAATTTCTCCACTTCCTTGCAAGAGTCTTCAAATGTAGTATCACCCTAGTCAAAGTCTTCTATGTCTTCCTCATCACTCGAGTCATAGATTGGAGGTTGAGAGAAATATACCTCTGCATCATCTTCGTATTCATCTGGGGAAGATTCTTCAATCTCAGAGAATTCACTTCCGGATGCAAGTTCATTACTAAGAGAGCTAGACTTATGACTATCATCATCAAGGGAATTTGTGTCCTGGGTTATTCCGTTTGATTCTTCACAAATAACTTGCCTTGGAGATTGTACAATATCCTCCTTAGCATCAACTGTAGCGTCCTTGACGGAGTTCTTCTCAGTTCTGGATTCCCATGGAGGTTCAGCATCTCCTAGATCTTCAACCAACTCTTCTTCTTGAACAATGATAGCTTCTTCTACTTGTTCTAGTACGGGTTCATTCTCTGTCTTGTCCACTGGAGTTTCCGGTATCTCCTTCATGCTACGCTCTTCGTTTGACTGTTCACATGGGGTTGTGGCTGATCCTTGTATATTTGAGTGCCTAGAAACCCATTGAATTATTGTTTGCTCCAGTTGTCGAATGGTTGTTTGAAATTTATTTACTGTTTCTTTTAGGCGAGCCTCTGCTTCTCGGGTTGCCGGACTTGGACATGATACATAGGAAAGTGGTGGTGATTGGGAGTGATTGGATTGGTACTGGGGTAAGGAAGGATCATATGGTGGCGAATGGTGAAGAGAAGCTTGTGAGTGTGGTGGTTCGAGGTTATGTTGAAAGGATGGTTTATATGCCCGGGGTGGGACTTGTTGGTAGTTACAAGGTTGTCCACCATATCTTTCAGCTGGGTATGCACGGTAGAATGGTCTTTGTCCAGGATATCTCGGAGGTTGTTGCTGCCTAAAGGGTTGATTGGATCCTCTTGGCTCCATCCATCCTTGATTGGTCCGACCTTGATGCATATTCCTGATGTAACTTCTATTTCCTTCAACAAAGTTAGAACCAAACTCAAAGCGAGAGGGGTGAGAGTTCATGGTAGCAAATAAAGATAAAAAGGAAAAACAAAAATAAATAAACAAGCGAAAGAAAAATATTTACAATAACCAATAATAAGGCACACATTAGCAGTTCCCCGGCAACGGCGCCATTTTGACGTTGGGATTTTTGCCAGTAAAGAATTTCATAAAAACAGTCGTGTTGTAGATATAGTCTCTAAACCGACAGAAATCCCTTCGTACAAACGTTTTGGTCGTCACAAGTAACAAACCCCTTAAAATTGATAACCGAGTATTTAAACCTCGGGTTGTCTTCTCAAGGAACTGCAGGGAAGTATGTTCTTATTATTGGTTATGGAGATTGTAGAATTGGGGGTTTTAAGAATGAGGGACAAATATGACAGTTGATTTAAATAGAAATTAAAATGAATAAACAAATACTGTAAAGCAAATTTTTGGCAAGGTATGAGAAATTGGAAGTCCAACTTAATTATCTCTCTCAACAATAATGAAGGTTGAATCTAAATTCCACTTAGTTAACCTTTACTAAAGCAAAGGAAAGTCAAGGGACTAATTAGTTTGACCTTCGAATCCTATTTATTTCCTAAGAAAAAGTGGGGATTATTGAAGTTCAGTTCAATTAGCAAGAGAGCGATTATCAGTTATGTTGAGTTTGATAATGTTGAGTTACTGATTTCTTAACCAAGACCAAAAAGAGAAAACGTAAAATTATTGGAATAAAAAATGTCCTTAGATGGAAAGCAATGGTAACACAAATTAAGGAGAAAACAATCAATAACTGAAATACCTCAAATAATCATTAATTCAAATCATAACATGGAAAGGGTTCATAAGTCAAGTTGGCAACATTTATAGATATGAATAAAAGCATTAAAGTAAAAGTAGCATAGAAACATAAATTCAAGTAAATACTAAACCTGGATCGAGAGTTACTCCTAAAAACTAAGAGAAGTCCTAAATCCTAATCCTAATCCTAAGAGAGAGAGGAGAGAATCTCCCTCTCAAAACTAAATCTAAATCATGGAAAGTAATAAAAATGCGAGCTCTCTCTAGAATGGATGCATTTCCCCACTTTATAGCCTCCAATCTATGCTTTCAGGGCCGAAAACTGGGTCAGAAACAGCCCAGAAATTGCCCCCTGCGTATTCTGGTACGTTCAGGTCGCGGACAAGTGACGCGGAGGCGTCGTCCACGCGGCCGCGCGGATTGAAGTTCGCAGATGCGACGCATCCGCGTGGATCACGCGTTCGCATCGCCTAGCGTCAAGGCAACTATGGCATATTATATATCAAATTAAAGCTCCGAACGTTAGCTTTCCAACGCATTTAGAACCGCATCGTTTGGACCTCTGTAGCTAAAGTTATAGCCATTTGAGTGCGAAGAGGTCAGGCTGGACAGCTTAGCAGTTTCTCCAACTTCTTGTATTCCTTCCACTTTTGCATGCTTCCTTTCCATCCTCTGAGCCATTCCTGCCCTGTAATCTCTGAAAACACTTAACACACATATCAAGGCATCTAATGGTAATAAGAGAGGATTAATAATAAGCAAACATAAGATCAAAGAAGCATGTTTTCAATCATAGCACAAAATCAGGAAGGGAATATAAAACCATGCAAATATTATGAATAAGTGGGTAAAGAGTTGATAAAATCCACTCAATTGAGCACAAGATAAATCTCCACCAGTGCTTGGAATGCCAATAGCCTCTGGGGTCCCAAACTAGGTATGTAAAGCTTCTGAGTAGCTTTAAACAGATTTTTAGGCTCCCGGGGTGACGAATGTCAGAATAGATTCCAGGATCCCAAGCTTTGATATTAAATCCACCTCCGTCTTGATCTATATGTTTCCATCCGGGTGGTTTAATGAGTAGAATCTCACCATGGTGACCAAACATTCTCTGTGATCCATGCAATTGAGCATGATACCAATCCGTGTACTTCGAGGTGAAGCATGGAACCTTATTGAACCTTGTGCACCAGCTTTGAGTACGAGCCATTTCCCTCTTACTCTTAAAGCCGCAAAGAGCTCTAAGCTGGCCATCTGTTTCAAGCAAACCATATTCAAGTGAATAAGCAAAGTTAAAGGTTAAGGATTGTACCCACTTGAAGCTTGTATTAGGTGGCAATGGCCTTGGGGTAGGTGTTTCTGGTGGTTCTGTAAGTTCTTCTCCCTTGGATTCTTCTGTGAATTTCTCCACTTCCTTGCAAGAGTCTTCAAATGTAGTATCACCCTAGTCAGAGTCTTCTATGTCTTCCTCATCACTCGAGTCATAGATTGGAGGTTGAGAGAAATCTACCTCTGCATCATCTTCGTATTCATCTGGGGAAGATTCTTCGATCTCAGAGAATTCACTTGCGGATGCAAGTTCATTACTAAGAGAGCTAGACTTATGACTATCATCATCAAGGGAATTTGTGTCCTGGGTTATTCCGTCTGATTCTTCACAAATAACTTGCCTTGGAGATTGTACAATATCCTCCTTAGCATCAACTGTAGCGTCCTTGACGGAGTTCTTCTCAGTTCTGGATTCCCATGGAGGTTCAGCATCTCCTAGATCTTCAACCAACTCTTCTTCTTGAACAATGATAGCTTCTTCTACTTGTTTTAGTACGGGTTCATTCTCTGTCTTGTCCACTGGAGTTTCCGGTATCTCCTTCATGCTACGCTCTTCGTTAGACTGTTCACATGGGGTTGTGGCTGATCCTTGTGTATTTGAGTGCCTAGAAACCCATTGAATTATTGTTTGCTCCAGTTGTCGAATGGTTGTTTGAAATTTATTTACTGTTTCTTTTAGGCGAGCCTCTGCTTCTCGGGTTGCCGGACTTGGACATGATACATAGGAAAGTGGTGATGATTGGGAGTGATTGGATTGGTACTGGGGTAAGGAAGGATCATATGGTGGCGAATGGTGAAGAGAAGCTTGTGAGTGTGGTGGTTCGAGGTTATGTTGAAAGGATGGTTTATATGCACGGGGTGGGACTTGTTGGTAGTTACAAGGTTGTCCACCATATCTTTCAGCTGGGTATGCACGGTAGAATGGTCTTTGTCCAGGATATCTCGGAGGGTGTTGCTGCCTAAAGGGTTGATTGGATCCTCTTGGCTCCATCCATCATTGATTGGTCCGACCTTGATGCATATTCCTGATGTAACTTCTATTTCCTTCAACAAAGTTAGAACCAAACTCAAAGCGAGAGGGGTGAGAGTTCATGGTAGCAAATAAATATAAAAAGGAAAAACAAAAATGAATAAACAAGCGAAAGAAAAATATTTACAATAACCAATAATAAGGCACACATTAGCAGTTCCCCGGCAATGGCGCCATTTTGACGTTGGGATTTTTGCCAGTAAAGAATTTCATAAAAACAGTCGTGTTGTAGATATAGTCTCTAAACCGACAGAAATCCCTTCGTACAAACGTTTTGGTTGTCACAAGTAACAAACCCCTTAAAATTGATAACCGAGTATTTAAACCTCGAGTTGTCTTCTCAAGGAACTGCAGGGAAGTATGTTCTTATTATTGGTTATGGAGATTGTAGAATTGTGGGTTTTAAGAATGAGGGACAAATATGACAGTTGATTTAAATAGAAATTAAAATGAATAAACAAATACTGTAAAGCAAATTTTTGGCAAGGTATGAGAAATTAGAAGTCCAACTTAATTATCTCTCTCAACAATAATGAAGGTTGAATCTAAATTCCACTTAGTTAACCTTTACTAAAGCAAAAGGAAAGTCAAGGGACTAATTAGTTTGACCTTCGAATCCTATTTATTTCCTAAGAAAAAGTGGGGATTATTGAAGTTCAGTTCAATTAGCAAGAGAGCGATTATCAGTTATGTTGAGTTTGATAATGTTGAGTTACTGATTTCTTAACCAAGACCAAAAAGAGAAAATGTAAAATTGTTGGAATAAAAAATGTCCTTAGATGGAAAGCAATGGTAACACAAATTAAAGAGAAAACAATCAATAACTGAAATACCTCAAATAATCATTAATTCAAATCATAACATGGAAAGGGTTCATAAGTCAAGTTGGCAACATTTATAGATACGAATAAAAGCATTAAAGTAAAAGTAGCATAGAAACATAAATTCAAGTAAATACTAAACCTGGATCGAGAGTTACTCCTAAAAACTAAGAGAAGTCCTAAATCCTAATCCTAATCCTAAGAGAGAGAGGAGAGAATCTCCCTCTCAAAACTAAATCTAAATCATGGAAAGTAATAAATATGCGAGCTCTCTCTAGAATGGATGCATTTCCCCACTTTATAGCCTTCAATCTGTGGTTTCTGTGCCGAAAATTGGGTCAGAAACAGCCCAGAAATTGCCCCCTGCATATTCTGGTACGTTCAGGTCGCGGACAAGTGACGCGGAGGCGTCGTCCACGCGGCCGCGCGGATTAAAGTTCGCAGATGCGACGCGCCCGCGTGGATCACGCGTTCGCGTCGGCTAGCGTCAGGGTAACTATGGCATATTATATATCAAATCGAAGTCCCAGACGTTATCTTTCCAACGCAACTGGAACCGCGTCGTTTGGGCCTCTGTAGCTAAAGTTATATCTGTTTGAGTGGGAAGAGGTCAGGCTGGACAACTTAGCAGTTTCTCCAACTTCTTGTATTCCTTCCACTTTTATATGCTCCCTTTCCATCCTCTGAGCCATTCCTCCCCTGTAATCTCTGAAAACACTTAACACACATATCAAAGCATCTAATGGTAATAAGAGAGGATTAATAATAAGCAAATATAAGATCAAAGAAGCATGTTTTCAATCATAGCACAAAATCAGGAAGGGAATATAAAACCATGCAAATATTATGAATAAGTGGGTAAAGAGTTGATAAAATCCACTCAATTGAGCACAAGATAAACCATAAAATAGTGGTTTATCACTACTTCATGAGTCTTGGCCGTGGCCCTAAGCACTTTGTTTTCCAGTATTACCACCGGATACATCAATGCCACAGACACAAAACTGGGTGAACCTTTTCAGATTGTGACTTAGCTTTGCTAAAGTCCCCAATTAGAGGTGTCCAGAGTTCTTAAGCACACTCTTTTGCTTTGGATCACGACTTTAACCACTCAGTCTCAAGCTTTTCACTTGGACCTGCATGCCACAAGCACATGGTTAGGGACAGCTTGGTTCAGCCGCTTAGGCCAGGATTTTATTCATTTAGGCCCTCCTATCCACTGATGCTCAAAGCCTTGGATCCTTTTTATTTCCCTTGCCTTTTGGTTTTAAGGGCTAGTGCCTTTTTCTGCTTGCTTTTTTTTTCCCGCAAGCTTTTGTATTCGCTGCTTTTTCTTGCTTCAAGAATCAATTTTATGATTTTTCAGATTATCAATAACATTTTTCTTGTTCATCATTCTTTCAGGAGCCAACAATTTTAACATTCATAAAATTCAATATAAAAAATATGCACTGTTCAGGCATTCATTCAGAAGACAAAAAGCATTGCCACCACATATAAATAATTAGAATTTTTCTTATTAAAAACTCGAAAAAAATTATTGCCTCCTTATTCTAAAAATCTGCTATTTTATTCATGTTTGATGATGATGAGAAAAATAAATTATAGCTTAATTGGAGATAAAATCAAAATAGAGATACTAATTACTACTACTCATATATGACTTCTAAGGTAAATTTCTAATGAGAATAATTATCACAGAGTTAAGGCTAAGATTAGAACTCAACAACCTTGAATTTGGGAGGTGGATGCCTCTTAAGTCTGTGGAGTGCTTGGCCCTTCAAGAGATAGCTTCTGGCGCTTCAGTTCACGCCCTTGCTCTTCTTGTTCCCTAAGCAGTTTGCAGATCATGCTGTTTTGATTTTGCTGTTCTTCATTCAGTTGATCCACAGATTCTTGCAACATGGTGACAGATACTTCTAGGCGTTCCCAGTATTCAATTTGAGGGATTTCCGAGAGGAACTCCTGTGCTCTCCTCTTGATGGGGTCGTCCTGCACTTGTTGTCCTTCCATAGACTTTTTGGTGATTGGTTGCTCAACTGAGATATACTCATCTACTCCTATTTTTACCCCAGCATCTTTACATAACAGAGAGACCAAGCTTGGATAAGCCAATTTTGCATCTTTGGAGTTCTTGTTTGCAATTTAATAAAGCTCACAAGAAATCAGCTGATGAACTTCCACTTCTTTTTCCAGCATAATGCAATGAATCATCACTGCTCTTCTGATGGTGACCTCAGAGCGGTTGCTAGTGGGCAGTATAGAGCGCCCAATGAAGTCCAGCCAGCCTCTGGCGACTGGTTTGAGATCTCCTCTTTTGAGTTGGTTTGGGGCACCCTTTGTGTTGGTTGTCCATTTGGCTCCAGGGAGGCATATGCCCTCTAGGATTTTGTCCAAGCTCAGGTTTGGTCTCATCATTCTTCTATTAAAGGAGTCTGGGTCATCTTGCAGTTGAGGCAGCTTGAAGATCTCCCTTATTTTGTCAGGGTGGGTGTGAACAATCTTCCCTCTGACCAGAGTTCTATAGTCCTAGAATGCGGTTCCCGCTATTCTCTTTCTGTCCGTCTGCCACAGATTTGCGTAGAATTCCTGAACCATGTTTCTTCCCACCTTTGTTTCAAGATTAGCTAGGACTTCCCAGCTCTTGTTTCAAATTTGCTCTTGGATCTCCAGATATTCGTCTTCTTTTAGATCGAATTTAACTTCCGGGATCACTGAACTTAGACCCATTATTTTGTAGTAATGGTTTGAATGTTCTTTGGTTAAGAACTTCCCTTGATTCCACAGTGGTTTGGAATATTCTCTTTCTTGCCTCTTGAGTTGGTTTGTTTTCCCTTAGGGGCCATGATCTTAGTGGGTATTGGCTTAGTGATCAGGGATAAACACACCAAACTTAGAGGTTTGCTTGTCCTCAAGCAAAAGAAAGGAAAGAAGAGGGATATGAGGAGAGCCAAGTCCGAATTGTGAAGGTAGGGGGAGGCCGAACTAGGATTTAAAGGGAAGGGGGCTGGGTTTCGAAAATTTTGAAGAAGATATGATAGAAGATATGATTTGTAAAAGATAAGTATGATAGGAAAAGGATGCACTTTAAAATTTAAAAGATATAAATAATATGAAAGATATTTGAAAAAGATAGCTTTGTTTGGAAAAAGATATTGTGAAGATTTGAAAAAGATATTGATGAGTTGAAAAAAAAATTTTTGAGAAGGAAAAGAGATAGATTTGTTTTGAAAAAGATTTGAAAAGAAGTTGAAGAGGATTTAAAGAAAAAAAGGTTTATGTTTAGAATTAAGATACATTTGATATCTTTGAAAAAGGATTTGAAAAATTAGGATTTGTAATATGTTTATGTAAGAAATCATGAATTGAAACATGAAAAATGGAAAAAAAAATTTGAAGTGAAAACGAAATTACCTACTCCCCACAATCCTGGCGTTAAACGCCCAACTGCTGCATGTTTTGGGCATTTAACGCCCAGTTGGTGCTTGGTCTGGGCGTTTTTCTGAACGCCCAGGATGCTGTAAATCTGGCGTTAAACGCCTAGAAGCTGCTTCTTTCTGGCGTTTAACACCCAGATGGCTATCTCTACTGGCGTTAAACGCCCAGTAGATGCTCCTTTTGGGCGTTTAACGCCCAAAACAGCTCTTACTGGCTTTTTTCCGCACCAGTGAGCTTCTTTTTGCTGTTTTGTATTCTGAATCCTTCTGCAACCCTGTGAACTTATGCAATTGATTCTTTACCTTGAAGATGATTTATATTAAACCTGTATAATAATAAAAAAATAAATAAGAAAAAGTTTTGCTAATGGCTGGGTTGCCTCCTAGCAAGTTCTTCTTTATTGTCTTTAGCTAGACCTTGCTGAGCTTTTAATCTAGCCTCAGCCTTGAGCACTCTTGCTCGATATTGCCTTCAAGATAATGCTTGAATCTCTATCCATTAACAATGAAATTCTTATTAGAATCAATGTCTTGAAGCTCCACATAGCCATATGGTGACACACTTGTAATCACATATGGTCCCCTCCACCGGGATTTCAGTTTCCCGGGGAATAGCCTGAGCCTAGAGTTAAACAGCAGAACCTTCTGTCCTGGTTCAAAGACTCTAGATGACAGCTTTCTGTCATGCCACCTCTTTGCTTTCTCTTTGTAGATCTTGGCATTTTCGAACGCAGTGAGTTTGAATTCCTCTAGCTCATTCAGCTGGAGCAATCTTTTTTCTCTGGCTAAATTGGCATCAAAGTTTAGGAATCTGGTTGCCCAGTAGGCCTTATGTTCCAGTTTCACGGGCAGATGACAGGCCTTACCATATACAAGCTGGTATAGAGAGGTCCCTATAGGAGTCTTGAATGCTGTTCTGTAAGCCCACAGAGCATCATCCAAGCTTCTCGCCCAATCCTTTCTACGGGTACTTACAGTCCATTCCAGGATTCTTTTTAGTTCTCTATTAGAGACTTCAGCTTGCCCATTTGTCTATGGATGATATGGAGTTGCCACCTTGTGGCTAATTCCATACTGGACCATAGCAGAGTAAAGCTGTTTGTTGCAGAAGTGAGTGCCCCCATCACTAATTAGTGCTCTAGGGACACCAAACCTGCTGAAGATATGTTTCTGAAGGAACTTCAACACTATCTTAGTATCATTAGTGGGTGTGGCAATGGCCTCTACCCATTTGGATACATAGTCGACTGCAACCAGAATATAAGTGTTTGAGTATGATGGTGGGAAAGGGCCCCTGAAGTCAATACCTTATAAATCAAACAACTCAATCTCCAAGATTCCTTGTTGAGGCATGGCGTAACCATGAGGCAGATTACCAGCTCTCTGGCAACTGTCACAGTTACGTACAAACCCTCGGGAATCTCTATAGAGGGTTGGCCAGTAGAAGGCACATTGAAGGACCTTGGTGGCTGTTCGCTCACCTCCGAAATGGCCTCCATATTGTGACCCATGGAAATGCCATAAGATCTTCTGTGCTTCTTTTCTAGGCACACACCTTCAGATTATTTCGTTTGCATATCTCTTAAAGAGATAGGGTTCATCCCACAAGTAGTACTTTGCATCAGTAATTAATTTTTTCTTTTGTTGCCTGCTGTACTCCTTGGGTATGAACCTTGCAGCTTTATAGTTTGTAATGTCTACAAACCATGACGTTTCCTGAATGGCGAACAAATGCTCATCAGGAAAGGTTTCAGAGATCTCAATAGAGGGAAAGGACGCCCCTTCTACTGGCTCTATCCGGGACAGATGATCAGCCACTTGGTTTTCTGTCCCTTTTCTGTCTCTTATTTCTATATTAAACTCTTGCAGAAGCAACACCCATCTTATGAGCCTGGGTTTTGAATCCTGCTTTGTAAGTAGATATTTAAGAGCAGCATGGTCAGTGTACATAATCACTTTTGATCCTACTAAGTATGATCTAAACTTGTCAATGGCATAAACCACTGCAAGCAATTCTTTTTCTGGGCATCATTTAAAACACCACTAGCATAATAAATGACATGCAGAAGCTTGTCATGCCTCTGCCCCAATACTGCACCAATAGCATGGTCACTGGCATCACACATTAATTCGAATGGTAATGTCCAGTCTGGTACAGAAACAACTGGTGCTGTAACTAGCTTAGCTTTCAGGGTTTCAAACGCCTGCAGGCACTCTGTGTCAAACACAAATGGCGTGTCAGCAGCTAGCAGGTTGCTCAGAGGTTTTGCAGTTTTTGAAAAATCCTTTATAAACCTCCTATAGAATCCAGCATGCCCCAGAAAGCTTCTGATTGCCTTAACATTGGCAGGTGGTGGTAATTTTTCAATTACCTCTACCTTAGCTTGATCCACCTCTATTCCCTTGTTCGAAATCTTGTGCCCAAGGACAATCCCTTTAGTCACCATAAAGTGACATTTTTCCCAGTTTAAAACCAGGTTAGTCTCTTGGCATCTTTTCAGAACCAGTGTCAGGTGATCAAGACAGGAGCTGAATGAGTCTCCATATACTGAGAAGTCATCCATGAAGACTTTCAGAAATTTTTCCACCATATCAGAGAAAATAGAGAGCATGCATCTCTAAAAGATTGCAGGTGCATTACACATCCAAAATGGCATCCTTCTGTAGGCAAATACTCCAGATGGACATGTGAATGCTGTTTTCTCTTGATCCTGGGGATCTACTGCAATTTGGTTGTATCCTGAATAGCCATCCAAAAAGTAGTAATAATCATGACCTGCTAGTCTTTCTAGCATCTGGTCTATGAATGGTAAAAGAAAATGATCCTTTCTGGTGGCTGTATTGAGCCTTCTATAGTCAATGCACATGCGCCAGCCTGTAACTGTTCTTGTAGGAACCAGTTTGTTTTTTTCATTATGAACCACTGTCATGCATCCCTTTTTAGGGACAACTTGGACAGGGTTCACCCAGGGGCTATCAGAAATAGGATAAATAATCCCAGCCTCCAGTAACTTGGTGACCTCTTTCTGCACCACTTCCTTCATGGCTGGATTTAGCCGCCTCTGTGGTTGAACCACTGGCTTAGCATCATCCTCCAATAGGATCTTGTGCATGCATCTAGCTGGGCTTATGCCCTTAAGGTCACTTATGTACCACCCAAGAGCTGTCTTGTGTGTCCTTAGCACTTGAAGTAGTGCTTCCTCTTCCTTTGGATTTAAAGCAGAGCTTATGATCACCGGAAAAGTGTCACCTTCTCCCAGAAATGCATATTTCAGGGATGGTGGTAATGGTTTGAGCTCGGGTTTTGGAGGTTTTTCCTCTTCCTGAGGAATTTTTAGAGGCTCTTTTATCTCCTCTGAATCCTCCAAATCAGGTTGAGCATCTTTAAAGATGTCTTCTAGCTCTGATTCGAGACTCTCAGCCATGTTGATCTCCTCTACCAAAGAGTCAATAAGATCAACTTTCATGCAGTCTTTTGGTGTGTCTGGATGCTGCATGGCTTTGACAGCATTTAACTACTTGAACTCATCCTCATTGACCCTCAGGGTTACTTTTCCCTTGTGGACATCAATGAGAGTTCGTCCAGTTGCTAGGAAAGGTCTTCATAGAATGAGAGTAGCACTCTTGTGCTCCTCCATTTCCAGCACTACAAAGTCAGTGGGAAAAGGCGAATGGCCCAACCCTGACAATCATGTCTTCAATTACGCCTGATGCGTATTTGATGGAGACATCAGAAAGTTGGAGATATATCCTGGTTGGTTTGACTTCTTCAGTTAAACCAAGCTTTCTGATAGTGGATGTAGGTATTAGGTTGATGTTTGCCCCAAGATCACATAAAGCTGTCTTGGTGCAATCACCCTCTAATATGCATGGTATCATAAAGCTCCCGGGATCTTTAAGCTTTTCTGGGAAGCTTTTCAGAATGACTGCACTGCATTCCTCAGTGAGGAGAACTCTTTCAATTTCTCTCCAATCCTTCTTATGACTCAAGATCTCCTTCATGAACTTGGCATAAGAGGGTATTTGCTCAAGTGCCTCTGCAAATGGAATCTTTATTTCAAGAGTCCTGAGGTAGTCTGCAAAGCGAGCAAATTGCTTATCCTGCTCCTCTTGGCGGAGTTTTTGAGGATAAGGCATCTTGGCTTTGTATTCCTCAACCTTGGTTGCTGCAGGTTTATTTCCTACAGAAGTGGTTGGAGAAGCCTTTTTAGAGGGGTTGTTATCAGCACTTGTGTGTGTCTGATCCCTCACTGGCGTTTGAATGCCAGGGTTGGAAGCTTGATTGGCGTTGGACGCCAATTTCCTACCTATTTCTGGCGTTTGAACGCATGAACTGAGCTCCCATTGGGCGTTTGACGCCAGTTCCTTGCTTGTTCCTGGCGTTTGAACGCCAGAACTGCACGTGGGTTGGGCGTTTAACGCCAACCTTGCATCCTTTTCTGGCGTTTGAACGCCAGAGTTGTTCCTCTCTGGGCCCTTACTGTCCTCAGAGGGATTTTGGATAATATTTTGCTCATCCTCTGTCAGTTTTTCTTTTCTTGGCTTTCTGCTACTCTGAAGTGAGGTATTTAATGTTTTTCCACTTCTTAATTGAACTGCCTGGCACTCTTCTATTATCTGCTTTGATAACTACTGTTTTGTCTGATTCAATTGTGCCTCCATATTTTTATTAGCAGTTTTAGTGTCTTGTAGCATCTCCTTGAATTCTGCTAGCTGTTTTGTTAGAAAGCACAATTGTTGATTGAGTTTAACAACTTGTTCTGGAGGACCAAGTTCAGTAGACACTGCTTTGGCTTCTTCTTTTATGGAGGACCCATTACTTATGTACAGATGCTAGTTTCTAGCAACTATATCAATAAGCTCTTGAGCCTCTTCAATAGTTTTCCTCATGTGTATAGATCCACCAGCTGAGTGGTCTAGGGACATCTGAACTCCTTCTGTAAGCCCATAGTAGAAGATGTCTAATTGCACCCACTCCAAAAACATTTCAGAGGGTCATTTCCTTAGCATCCCTCTGTACCTCTCCCAGGCATTATAAAGGGATTCATCATCCTCTTGTTTAAAGTCTTGGATGTCCAGCCTTAGCTGTGTCATCCTTTTTGGAGGGAAATATTTATTCAAAAATTTATCTGATAATTGTTTCCATGTCCTTATGCTTGCTATGGGTTGGTTATTTAACCACCTTTTAGCTTGATCTTTTACAGCAAACGGAAACAGTAACAGTCTGTATACATTCTGATCTACCTCTTTGTCACGTACTGTGTCAGCAATTTGCAAGAATTGTGCCAGAAACTCAGTAGGTTCTTCCTGTGGAAGACCGGAATACTGGCAGTTTTACTGCACCATGACAATGAGCTAAGGATTCAGCTCAAAACTGCCTGCTTTGATGGGAGGTATACAGATACTACTCCCATATGCAGCAATAGTGGGATTAGCATATGATCCCAGAGTCCTTCTGAACTGTTCATTTCCACTTAGATCCATGATGGATAAAATGGAATTGATATGAATTGCAAGGAAAATTTATTTTTGTTTTTATTTTATTGAAGTAGAACAAACCAAATTATTAAGATAAATAAAAATAATAAGATAAAATAAAATAGAATAATTAGAAATTAGAATATAAATTTCGAAAACTTAGAGAAAAATAAATTTGAAAGTGAAAATAATTGCTTAATTGAGAAGATTTGAAAAACTTTGGATATGAGTTTTTTCAAAAAGATTTTGAATTTTGAAAAGATTTGATTTTTAAAATAAAAATCTGAATTTTTAAAAGTAATTTTCGAAAATTCAATTTAAATTAAAGAGAAAATATATTTTTGAATTTAATGAGGAAAGAAAAAACAATAAAAAGACACAAAACTTAAAAAATTTTTTTAGATCTAATACTCCTTGTTTTCGAAAATTTGGAGGGAAAACACCAAGGAACACCAAACATAAAAATTTTAAGATCAAAACATAAGCAAGACTCAAGAACACCTTGAAGATTCACAAGAACACGAAGAACAAAAATTCAAAGACTCACAGGATTCAAGAACATAAAAAAAAAGAACACCAAACTTAAAATTTTTAGAAAACTAAAAATAAATTTTTGAAAATTAAATAAGAACTAACAAGAAAACACCAAACTTAAAATTTGACACAAGATTTAATCAAAGAAAAATTATTTTTGAAAAGATTTTAGAAAGAAAGACTCAAAGGAGCAACTATTCACAAGAACATAGACACATTCAAGAAATGCAAGGATTAAACAGAGAAAAACTATTATTATTATTATTAAATTTTTTTTGGATACTAATAATTCAAAAGTGCACAAGAAAAAATAAGAAAAATCACAAAACAAGAAAAACTAAAGATCAAACAAAGAAGATAAACAAGAACAACTTGAAGATTAAGAAAGAACAATGAACACAAATTCGAAAATTTAAAAGAAAATAAAAAAACATGCAATTGACACCAAACTTAAAATATGAAACTAAACTCAAACAGAAAAACTCAATTATTAGTTTATAAAATTTTCAAAAAAATTTAAAAAAGAGAAAATAAGGATCTAAAAAAAATTCAACCAAAAACAATAATAGAAGACTCTAAACCAAAAAGACAAATTTTTCCTAATCTAAGCAACAAAATAAACCGTCAGTTGTCCAAACTCGAACAATCCCCGGCAACGGCACCAAAAACTTGGTGCACGAAATTGTAAATCACACTTTTCACAACTCGTACCACTAACCAGCAAGTGCACTAGGTCGTCCAAGTAATACCTTACGTGAGTAAGGGTCGATCCCACAGAGATTGTTGGCTTGAAGCAAGCTATGGTTATTTTGTAACTCTTAGTCAGGATATCAATTATAATTATCAGTTGACTTGCAAATGAACAAGAGAGCATGGATTAAATAATACTTATTATGCAGTAATGGAGAATATGTTGGAGTTTTGGAGATGCTTTGTCTTCTGAATCTCTGCTTTCCCCCTGTCTTCTTCTTCACGCACGCAAGATTCCTCTTATGGCAAGCTGTGTGTTGGTGGATCACCGTTTTCAATGGTTACCATCCGTCCTCTTAGTGAAAATGGTCCAGGTGCGCTGTCACCGCACGGCTAATCATCTGTCGGTTCTCACTCATGCTGGAATAGGATCCATTGATCCTTTTACGTCTGTCACTACACCCAACCCTTGTGAGTTTGAAGCTCGTCACAGTCATTCAATCCCTGAATCCTACTCGGAATACCACAGACAAGGTTTAGACTTTCCGGATTCTCAAGAATGCTGCCAATGGATTCTAGCTTATACCACGAAGATTCTGATTAAGGAATCTAAGAGATACTCATTCAATCGAAGGTAGAACGGAAGTGGTTGTCAGGCATACGTTCATAGGTTGAGAATGGGGATGAGTGTCACGGATCATCACATCCATCATATTGAAGTGCGAATGAACATCTTAGATAGAAACAAGCGTGTTTGAATAGAAAACAGAAATAATTGCATTAATTCATCGAAACACAGCAGAGCTCCTCACCCCCATCAGTGGAGTTTAGAGACTCATGCCGTCAAAGATTACAAAGTTTAGATCTAAAAATGTCATCCCGTGCAAAATAAATCTCTAAAAGTTGTTTAAATACTAAACTAGTAACCTAGGTTTACAGAAAATGAGTAAACTAAGATTGATAGTGTAGAAATCCACTTCTGGAGCCCACTTGGTGTGTGCTGGGGCTGAGACTTGAGCTTTACACGTGCCTAGGCTATTTCTAGAGTTAAACGCCAGGTTGTAACCTGTTTCTGGCGTTTAACTCCAACTTTAACCTGTTTTTGGCGTTTAACGCCAGAATGCAACATGGAACTGGCGTTGAACGCCAGTGTACGTCGTCTATCCTTGAGCAAAGTATAAACTATTATATATTTCTGGAAAGCCCTGGATGTCTACTTTCCAACGCAATTAAGAGTGTGCCAATTGGAATCCTATAGCTCCAAAAAGTCCATTCCGAGTGCAGGGAGGTCAGAATCCAACAACATTAGCAGTCATTTTTTAGCCTGAATCAGATTTTGCTCAGCTCCCTCAATTTCAGCTAGAAAATACCTGAAATTAGAGAAAAACACACAAACTCATAGTAAACTCCAAAAATATGAATTTTGCCTAGAAACTAATAAAAATATACTAAAAAATAACTAAAACATACTAAAAACTCCATGAAATTAACCCCAAAAAACGTATAAAATATCCGCTCATTAGTACTTCAACCTCGGGTCATTCTCCCTAGGAGTTGCAATTAAGTATATAACCATTGGCTATGAGAGAGAGCATGGGGGATTGGGAATGAAAGCAAGAGAACAAGAAATGTGAATAGCAAGAAGGTAAATGAGCATGCAAGGAATGTAAATGGTAACTCTTGGAAAGGAGTAGGTAATCTAGGTTTTCTATCCTAGTTGTGGACCACAAACGTGGCAATTGTGTGGAAACAATACAAACTATTCAATCCTCCTTGAGAATTAGTCAAAAGGTGTAATTGATCTCAATCCATAAGTCCTAGTCAACTCACTAATTACTTAGTTAAAGATTAGCGTCAATGGAAACCAAATCAATTAACCATTCTCACACAATGCGGAATGGACATCCACAACTCAATTCTACCTAAACACCCAATTTCTCAACCAAGATTGTGAAAACTAAACATGCAAGAAATTAAACATCAAAGCAATAAGAATCAAGGCCATAAAGTGCAAGGAAAGGAAATAGCAAGAAAGTAACTTAGTATGCAAGAAATTAAATGAAAGCAAATAAAAATCAAAGCAATAACTTCAAATGCAAGAAACCTCTTGGCAAGTAATTGAGGACTAAGGCTACCTATCCTAGTCATTAACCACAAACATATGATGATTATGAAGATAAGTCAAATAGGCATAGTTAATTTCAATCCCTAAGTCCTAAGTCAACACTAGTGGGTCACTTAGAGTCAAGGGAAACCAAATCAGCTAACTACTCTAATGTATCAAACAAGAATGGACATCAATGACTCACGGATCACCAAAGTCAACAATTTCAAGCCAAGAGTGGAGAAAAACTAAGTAAAAACTAAGCCAAGCATTTTATCAAACACTTGGTGTGCATGAGAATAAAATAATATTAAAATACATTAAAATAAATTCTAAAACTACCAAAGCAAGAAAATAACAATAACAACAAAAGAAAGTAATAAATGACATGGAAACATAAATTGCGTTAATTGTAAATTAAAATAACAAGAGTGTTCATAAAATGGAAAATGACATAAAAGAGAAATTAAGAAGAAGAACTAAGAGAAGTAAGACAATAAAATAAAGAAACATAAATAAAACTACATTAAAACAATAATTAAAGACAGAAATTAAAAGAAATTAAACTAAACCTAACCTAATTCTAGAGAGAGGGGGGAGCTTCTTTCTCTAGAAACTAAGAGAAAAGCATGTAAAAGCTAACCCTAATTTCCCCCCTTCATTCCTCTTCACTTTGGCCTTAAATAGCTTTGGAAAATGAGTTGGACTTGGTTTTGGAGGCCCAAAAATTGTCCCCAGCGACTTGCATTAATGACCTCACGTGCATGCATGCGTGCGTATGCACGATCTACTGTGCGTACGCACGGTTGCGCAGAATTTCCATCGTGCGTACGCACGACATTTGGTGCGTACGCATCCTTGCACGAAGTCACCGTTGTGCATACGCATGCATCACTGTGCGTATGCATCTTTGCAGCAGCTTCCAAATCTCATTTTCTTCATAATTTCTCCCCTTTTCGATGCTCTTTCTTCATTTCTTCAACCCAAACTTGCCTTGAAAACCTGAAATTACTTAACAAATACATCAAGGCACCAAATGGGATTAAAGTGAATTAAAATTGACCAAATTAAGAACAAAAGAGCATGTTTTCACTTTCAAGCACAATTTAGGAAGAAATCTCGAAAGCATGCTATTTAGATGAATAAATGTGGGTTTATGTGATGAAATCCACTCAAATTAAACCAAAATATATCATAGAATATGAACTCATCACTAGCCTTCAATGCCAGCTTCCCTGGGTGTGGGGGCATTGAACGCCCAGTGAGGGGTTCCTCACTGGCGTTCAGTGCCAGAATGTTTGTCTCTCTAGGCGTTGAACGCCCAGTGAGGGGGTTCCTCACTAGCGTTCAACGCCAGAGTTCCTGGGTGTTTGGGCGTTGAACACCCAGCCATTGCTCCTTGGATGGTATTCAACTCCAGCTCTACTGCCAGGATGGGCGTTGAACGCCCAGTGAGGGGTTCCTCACTGGCATTCAGCGCCAGGCTTGATGCCATATTGGGCGTTGAACACCCAGTGAAACCTTCTTCACTGGCGTTCAATGCTTTCCCAATTTTCTCAGATTTAGCCTCTACCTCCATGATTATGACCTTGCACTCTTCTCTAAGATTCAGTTCAGTGTTACTGGAAAGAGTGTCAGGAGGAGTCTCAGGGATCCTCTTACTCAGTTGACTAACTTGTACCTCCAAGTTTGTAATGGAGGACCTTGTTTTATTTATGAAACTATGAGTGGTCTTAGAGATGCTGGAAACCAGAGTGACTATGTCAGAGAGGCTCTGCTTAGAGGTTTCCATATTCTCTTGAGAAGATGGGAATGGTGGTCTGTTATTGAACCTATTCTGGTTTCTTCCACCTTGATTATTATTGAAACCTTACTGAGGTTTCTGTTGATCCTTCAATGAAAGATTATGATGATTCTTCTATAAAGGGTTGTAGGTGTTTCCACATGGTTCTCCCATGTAATTCACCTCCTCTATGGTAGGTTGATAGAGATTATAAGCATCTTCATCAGGAGATACTTCTTGGGTACTGCCAGCTACAGTTGGCAATCCAGTCAGATGTTGAGAGATCATGTTGACCTGTTAGGTCAATATCTTATTTTGAGCCAAGATGGCATTCAAAGTATCAACTTCAAGAACTCCTTTCTTCTGAGAGGTCCCATGGTTTACAAGATTTCTCTCAGAAGTGTACATAAATTGGTTGTTTGCAACCATCTCAATGAGTTTTTTTGCTTCTGCAGGTGTTTTATTCAAGTAGAGTGATCCACCTACAGAGATGTCCATTGAGATTTTGGACATCTCAGACAGACCATCATATAACACGCCTATGATAGACCATTCTGAGAGCATGTCAGGAGGACATCTCCTGATCAATTGCTTGTATCTTTCCCAATCTTCATAGAGGGATTCACCTTCTCTTTGTCTGAATGTTTGAACTTCCACTCTAATTTTGCTCATCCTTTGAGGGGGAAAGAATTTAGCTAGAAAAGCATTAACCAGCTTTTCCCAAGAGTCTATGCTCTCTTTTGGTTGGGAATCCAACCATATCTTAGCTCTGTCTCTTACAGTAAAGGGAAAGAGCATAAACTTGTAGACTTCAGGATTTACTCCATTAGTTTTTACAGTATCTTAGATCTGTAAGAATTCAGCTAAGAACTGATGTGGATCTTCCATTAGAAGTCCATGGAACTTACAGTTCTGCTGAAGAAGAGAGATAAACTGAGGCTTAAGCTCAAAATTGTTAGCTCCAATGGCAGGTACAGAGATGTTTCTGCCATAAAAGTCAGAGGTAGGCATGGTGAATTCACCAAGAACCTTTCTGGCATCACCTTCAGGTTCGGCCATGTCTCCTATTTCTTGTTCAAAGTTTTCTGAAAGGTTTTTCCTGGAGTGTTAGGCTCTAGCTTGTTGTAAGCTTTTCTTCAGAGTCCTTTCAGGTTTAGGATCAAGATCAAAGAGTGGTTCTTTATCCCTATTCCTGGTCATAAACAAGAAAAGAAGAAAATACGGAAAGGAAGGAAGCTTTTTGTGACACTTAGCCAAGAACTCCCAATGAGATATGAAGAAAGAAGAAGATAGAAAAGTGAAGATGGAGGATGAGAGAGGAAAAGTAATTCGAATAATATAAATAGAGATGAGAAGAATTAGAAATAGAAAAGATAAATAAGAATTAAAATATTTTTGTTTTTATTTTATTTATTAATTAGTTTTCAAAAATTAAGGTTAATAATTTAAAAAGGAATTGAAAATTAGTTAGTGATTTTCGAAAATAGAAGAGAGAAAAGAGGAGTAGAATTTTCAAAAATTAAGAGAGAAGAGTTAGTTAGGAAGTTTTGAAAAAGAAGAGATAGAAGATAAGTAATTAATTAAGAAAAGATTTTAAAATAAAATAAGATAAGAAAAGATTTGTATTTAAAAATTTGAAACTAAAAAGATAAAAAAAGATAAGATAAGAAATTAAAAAGATTTGAAAAAGATTTTAAAAAGATAAGATTTGAAATTTGATTTTGAAAAAGATTTGATTTTAAAGTTTGCAATTTTAAAATTTTAAATTTTGAAAGTTGAAATTTGAATTTTAAATTTTGAAAAAGATAAGATTTTTTATTTTGAAAAGATTTGATTTTTGAAAATTGAAAACTAAGATAAGATAAGATAAAAATTTTGAAATTAAAATCTGAATTTTTATGATGTAATTTTTGAAAATTTAAGTTAAAAAAAGATAGAAAAGATATTTTTTTTGGTTTTTGAATTTAATGAGGAAAGAGAAAAAGAAGTAAAAGACACAAAACTTAAAATTTTTAGATCTAATGTCCCAAGTTTTCAAAAATTTGAAGGAAAAACACAATGGGACACTAAACTTAAAAATTTTAAGATCAAAACAAAAAGAAAACACAAGAATGCTTTGAAGATTGACAAGAACACCAAGAACAAGACTTAAAAAATTTAAAAAACACAAGAACATGTAAAGGACACTGTTCATACCCTGGGTCGAGCCATCCGACCCGGGATGTTTAGCGACATGGCGACCGACCTCTTCAAGTCTGACTATCCGATCTCTTCTTAAAGAGATCGGCCAAATCGACAGGAAAGCCCAATAAAGGGCCCAAATAGAGGAACACGACCCAAATCCAAAGGCAATCCAAGCCTATAGCGATAAAGGCGGTTCCCTTGAAGATAAGCTGACTTCACTCAAAATAAGATAAGATAAAGATAAGATAACTAACTTATCTTATCAGAAAGGTCAGCCCACACCATTATAAATACACTGGAGCACCCAGGTATAACTCATACTCTGATTCTACCAAAAACCTGTTTAATACGCATGCTAACTTAAGCATCGGAGTCTCTTGCATGTACTCCCCACCCTCCGGTGACCAAGGATCAGAGGTGCAGCCAGTTCAACAAGTCGGACACAACAGCTCCGGCCACAACCAGCCAGTCGGACACGTCATCTCCGACCGGTACAGAAGATCTCATTCGAGATCGACCTACAGTTTCAGGTAACCCTCGGAACTTTGGCGCTGTTGCCGGGGAACCTGGAAGTCATCCCATCACCATGGCGGACGAACAAGATAACAACCACAACTCAGATTTAGAGGACAGAACGCCGCACGAAAACACGGGTGCCACACCAAAAGACACTCTGGAATCTAACGGAGACAAAAACTCATCACATCCGGGAGTAATAGAAGCACTTCAAGATCGCCTAAAGCAACTCAAAAAAGAAAGCCAGTACCAGCAAGAAGTTGGCAAGGATCTACAAAGAGAGGTAAGACGACGTCGAGAATTGGAAGATAAACTCCTCCAACTTGAAGCCGATCTCAATGCAAAGGCTACCCGGACCATCTTTGATGACAACTCTCGCAAGGATCAAGATCCATTCACTAGGGAAATCATGAAGACTAAAATCCCTAAAGACTTCAAACTCCCGGATATGACCTTGTACGATGGCACTACAGATCCCAACCATCACCTCAGCAACTTCAGAAGCAGAATGTACCTCACCGACGCCTCAGACGCCGTTCGCTGCAAAGCTTTTCCAACGACTCTCACGAAGACAGCAATTAGATGGTTCGACAACTTGCCTCCTAAGTCCATCTCAAGCTTTAACGACCTAGCCAAAAAGTTCTTGGCCAGATTCTCCATCCAAAAAGACAAAGCCAAGCATGCCCCCAGTCTACTAGGAATCAGGCAAGGAGATCGTGAAAGTCTTCGCAACTACATGGAAAGATTCAACAAAACATGCCTGGATATACAAAGCTTGCCAACAGAGGCCGCCGTCATGGGCCTCATCAATGGCTTACGAGAGGGACCTTTCAGCCAATCTATATCAAAGAAATATCCCACATCTCTGGATGAGGTGCAAGAGCGGGCAGAGAAGTACATCAACATGGAAAAAAATTCCCAACTTGGGGAGGCCTCGAAATCCAGTTTCACCTACCGAGATAAAGATAAAGAATCCAAGAAGAAGGAAGATCGAACGGGGGAAAAAATAAAAAGTATCATAATTACACCCTCTTCGGGTGTTGATAAACCCATATTTCATGAGTTATTTTGTACTTAGTTTGAGTGATTTATTCAATCCTTCACCTGCTTATTCATATTAATTGCATGGTTTTACTTTCCCTTCCTTATTATGTGATGTATGTGAAAAACATGTTTCCTAAGCTTTAAAATTAATTATTTTAATTACCTTTATTTCCATTCGATACCGTGATTAGTGTGTTGACTAGTTTCAGATTTTTTAAGGCAGAATGACTTAAAGGATGGAAAAGGAAACATACAAAAATGGAAGGAAAGCACAAAACGGAGCTTCTAAAGAAACTGGAATCCACGCGATCGCATGGACGAAGCGATCGTGTGCCAAGCGTGAATCAGCAGCGACGCGGCCGCATGACTGACGCGGTCGCATGACTGACGCGACCGCGTGGCAAGAAAAGCTCCGAATGACGCGACCGCGTGACCCACGCGGACGCGTGACAGAGGCCACGCACCAGAAATTGCAGAAAACGCTCATAGCGAATTCTAAAGCCCTTTTTGGCCCAAATCCAAGTCCAGAAGGCATAGACCAGAGGTTACAAAGTGAGGGAATGCATCCATTCAGGGAGAGCTCGCCAATTTTCACTTTCCATGATTTAGATTTAGTTTGAGAGAGGTTCTCTCCTCTCTCTCTTAGGATTAGGATTTAGGACTTCTCTTAGTTTGTAAGAGTGACTCTCGATCCAGGTTTAATATTTACTTTAATACTTTTATTCGTACCTATAAATGTTGCCAACTTGACTTATGAACCCTTTCCATGTTATGATTTGAATTAATGATTATTTGAGGTATTTCAATTATTGATTGCTTTCTTCTCAATTTGTGTTACCATTGCTTTCAATCTTAGGACATTTTATTCCAACAATTTTACTTTTTCCCTTTTGGTCTTGGTTAAGAAATCAGTAAATCAACATTATTAAACTCAGCATAATTGATAATCGTTATCTTGCTAATTGAACTGAACTTCAATAATCCCAACTTTTTCTTAGGAAATAAATAGGATTCGAAGGTCAAACTAATTAGTCCCTTGACTTTCCTTTACCTTAGTAAAGGTTAACTAAGTGGAATTTAGATTCAACTTTCATTATTGTTGAGAGAGATAACTAAGTTGGACTTCCAATTTCTCTTACCTTGCCAGAAGTTTGCTTTATAGTATTTATTTATTTTAATTGCCATCTACTTTACTTGTCATTCAACTCACTTGCTTCTCACCTTCTAAACCCCGATTACAACCTCCATAACCAATAATAAGAACATACCTCCTCGCAGTTCCTTGAGAAGACGACCCGAGGTTTGAATACTCGGTTAACAATTTTTAAAGGGGTTTGTTACTTGTGACACCCAAAACGTTTGTAAGAAAGGTTGATTGCTTGGTTTAGTAACTATACTTACAATGAGAGTTTGCTATAACCTCTAAACCATCAATCTTCAGTTCTTCAAAATGGCACCGTTGCCGGGGAACTGCTAACGTGTGCCTTATTATTGGTTATTGTAAATATTTTTCTTTTGCTTGTTTCTTTATTTTTGTTTTTCCTTTTTATCTTTATTTGCTACCATGAACTCTCACCCCTCTCGCTTTGAGTTTGGTTCTAACTTTGTTGAAGGAAATAGAAGTTACAGCAGGAATATGCATCAAGGTCAGACCAATCAAGGATGGATGGAGCCAAGAGGATCTAGTCAACCCTTTAGGCAGCAGCACCCTCCGAGATATCCTGGACAAAGACTATTCTACCGTGCATACCCATCTAAAAGATATGGTGGACAACCTTGTAACTACCAACAAGCCCCACCCCGTGCATATAAACCATCCTCTCAACATAACCTCGAACCACCACACTCACAAGCTTCTCTTCACCATTCACCACCATATGATCCTTCCTTACCCCAGTACCGATCCAATCACTCCCAGTCACCACCACTTTCCTTTGTATCATGTCCAAGTCCTGCAACCCGAGAAGCAGAGGTTCGCCTAAAGGAAAAAGTAAATAAATTTCAAACAACCGTTCGACAACTGGAGCAAGTAGTAATTCAATGGGTTTCTAGACGCTCAAATACACAAGGATCAGCCACAGCCCCATGTGAACAGTCTAACGAAGAGCGTAGCATGAAGGAAATACCAGAAACTCCAGTGGACAAGACAGAGAATGAATTCGTACTAGAACAAGTAGAAGAAGCTGTCATTGTTCAAGAAGAAGAGTTGGTTAAAGATCTAGGAGATGCTGAACCTCCGTGGGAATCCAGAACTGAGGAGAACTCCGTCAAGGACGCTACAGTTGATGCTGAGGAGGATATTGTACAATCTCCAAGGCAAGTTGTTTATAAAGAATCAGACGGAATAACCCAGGACACAAATTCCCTTGATGATGATAGTCACAAGTCTAGCTCTCTTAGTAATGAACTTGCATCCACAAGTGAAGTCTCGGAGATTGAAGAATCTTTCCCAGACGAATACGAAGATGATGCAGAGGTAGATTTCTCTCAACCTCCAATCGATGACTCAAGTGATGAGGAAGACATAGAAGACTTTGACCAGGACACAGATACAATTGTAGCCTCTTGCAAGGAAATGGAGAAATTCACAGAAGAACCCAAGGGAGAGGAACTTACAGAACCACCAGAAACACCTACCCCAAGGCCATTGCCACCTAATACGAGCTTCAAGTGGGTACAATCCTTAACCTTTAACTTTGCTTATTCACTTGAATATGGTTTGCTTGAAACAGATGGCCAGCTTAGAGCTCTTTGCGGCTTTAAGATTAATAGGGAAATGGCTCGTATTCAGAGCTGGTGCACAAGGTTCAATAAGGTTCCACGCTTCACCTCAAAGTACACGGATTGGTATCATGCTCAATTACATAGATCGCGGAGAACATTTGGTCACCATGGTGAGATTTTACTTTTTAAACCGCCCAGATGGAAACATATAGATTAAGATGGAGGCGGATTTAATAGCAAGGCTTGGGATCCTGAAATCTATTCTGACATTCGTCACTCCGGGAGCCTGAAAATTTGTCAGAAGCTGCTCAGAATATTTACATGCCTAGTATGGGACCCCGGAGGCTATTGGCATTCCAAGCACTGGTGGAGATTTCTGGATGAATTTAAACACAAGCCACCATAACAGGAAGCCCTTCCAATGTCCAACTTAAGGACTTTAACTAAAAGTGCTAGGTGGGAGACAACCCACCATGGTATGATCATTCCTTTTGCAATTTTAATTTTATTTTGTTTTGTTTGTTTTTGAATTTTATTTCTATTTTATTAAACCTAGAATCATGCATAGCATTCACATTAAGCATTGCATCCTGCATCCAGTTAAAAAAAAAAGTGTGCACGACGCGACAGCATGCCCCATGTGATCGCGTCATACTGCGAAAACACTATCCACGCGACCGCGTCATTCACGCGGCCGCGTGACCTGGAGATCGGCGTAAATATCCAACGTCCAGAAAGTTAGGCTGGAATCATGCGGCCCTTGTGCGTTTTGCACAAATTGGCCCACGCGATCGCATGCCCCATGCGATCGCGTCACTTGCACAGTACTGATGACAAGTTATCTTAGCCTAGTTTCACTAGTCTTTTTCTTTTGTTTTCACTTGAATTGTGCACCTTCTTGAGCTACAAGTAAGCTAATTTGGGTAGATTTTCATGCTTCCTTTGATTGAATCAACCATGTATGAATTCATGCTATTTCATGAGGTTTTATGCTATAATTGTCACATATTATGATAAAATGAATATCTCATGATTTTAAGCATAGCTTTGATGTGTTTGGTTGATTAATGATAGGTAAAGAAAGCTTGGAGAAAGGTTGAAGCAAGAAGGAATGGCTAGGAGTAAAGAGAGGACAATGGAATAAGTGAAAATGAACTAGGAAGCAAAAAGCTGGACCAAAAGTTAGCCTCAAAATTTTGCACAAACTTTTGGGTGAAAAGTTAGCCCCAACGTTAGCCCCTAACTTTTGGGCTAACGTTGGCACATGAAAGTTACTCCCTGGGCACCAAAAGTTTGTGCCAACGTTAGCCCCTAACTTTTGGGCTAACGTTGGCACATGAAAGTTACTCCCTGGCCACCAAAAGTTTGCGCCAACGTTAGCCTCTAACTTTTGGGCTAACGTTGGCACATGAACAATACAAAGGGGGAGCAAAAGTTTGCGCCAACGTTAGCCTCTAACTTTTGGGCTAACGTTGGCACATGAACAATACAAAGGGGGAGCAAAAGTTTGCGCCAACGTTAGCCTCTAACTTTTGGGCTAACGTTGGCGCCATAAGTGCACTAAGAAAGGCCAACATTGGAGCAAAAGTTAGACCCCTAACTTTTGCACCAACGTGGGTATCAGCAAAACATGGGGGCTGATATGAAAAGTTGGACCAAAAGTTTGCCTCAAACTTTTACTCAAACTTTTGCAAAACTCCAACCCGGTTCACTTGGTTCACTTTGGTTCCTCTCCAAACTCCAAGAGCAATCAACCAAGGCCTCTCTCAACCCAATTCCACCAAGAGCAAAGGCCCAACTCAAGGCTTGAAGATCATTTGAAGAAAGTGTATAAATAGGATAGAATTCAAGTTCTTAGGAGAACTTTCCTTTTGAGTTTTCATAATAGTTTTCGGAGAGCTTTGGATATTGAGTGATCTTTAATTTCTTAGTTTCGGGGAAGGAGAATTCCACTCTCTTCCTCTTAGTTTTATTGCTTTCAATTTCAATTGCAATTGTCTTGGATCTTGGGTTGGAGAATTGAAGGAATTCTGTTTCAATCTCATCCGAAGATCTCTCTGTTTCTTCTACTGCTTATTGAATTTAATTTCTGTTAATTGTTCTTCATCTACTTTCTTTGCAATTTACAATTCCTTTGCAATTGTTCTTGTTGGATCTAGGAAGGCATTGAGATCTAGACTTGGTTATCTAGTCTCTTGGGTCCTGAGATCCGGATTCCCCATTTCCCATTCCCTATTTACTGTTTTCATGCTTATTTACAATTCTGTTTTTAGATCCGGTTCAATCCAGGTGTTCTTTTACTTCTCTGTTGGTTGCAATTTACTTTCCCTCGTTTAATTTCTGCAAATCCAACTCCCAATTCCCTTTACAATTCAAGCTATTTACATTTCTTGCACTTTAAGATTCTGCAATTTCCATTTCTTACGTTCTAAGTTTCTGCCATTTAATTTCTTGTTCTTTAAGATTCAGCATTTAAATTCCTGTTCTCTTTAATTTCATGTCAATTACCCATTCCCTTTACTTTCCATGCAATTTAAATTCTGCAAATCACAAATCACTCAACCAAATCTTGATTCGCTTGACTAAATCAACCACTAAACTAAAATTGCTCAATCCTTCAATCCCTGTGGGATCGACCTCACTCCCGTGAGTTATTATTACTTGATGCGACGCGGTGCACTTGCCGGTTAGTTTTGGGTGTTTTGGAGAAATTCGTTTTTCCGCTAAAATATCCCATCAAGTTTTTGGCGCCGTTGCCGGGGATTGATTAGATTGACAATGATTAAGTGAGGTGGTAATCTAGATCAAGCACTTTTTCTTTAATTTTTGACTGACACACTAACTGTTTGAATTTTTGCCTGAGCTAATTGAAACCTCACTTTAGCAATAGAGTGAAGTTTTCTTGGTTTATCTTGCTGAATATGATTCTCATAGCTTGATAAATAAACGAGAGAAGTGATTTTCGTTCATTAATCTCTCAAGTTTACCAACTGTTTGACACATGGTGTCAACTAATCCTCTGACTACATTCTAGCATGAGAATATCCAATTTTCATTGGGATTGTTTGTGATTGTGCAGGTCATGGAGGAAAGGAATCCTACAGCAAGAGGAGAAAAACTGAGGCATTATGATTTCCAGCCTCCATAATCAAAGAGCAAGATGTCAAGCTAGTGACAATAAAAGAGCGCTTGTTGGGAGGCAACCCAACCTGAGGTAGTTTTCTTTTCATAGCTATTTTAATAAAAAGGTTAATTAGTTTTATCTATATTGCAAGAAGCTAAGTTTGGTGTTGCACACCAAAACAATATAAGGGAGAATGAAGGATTCTAAGTTTGGTGTTCCACCAAAATCTCATTTAAAACATATTCTCACCTTCTGCATAATGCTAGCTTCAAGCAGCTAGATAAACTAGTTAACTATTTTGCTATTCTTTAGTTTTCAGTTTTGTCACTTTTGAAAAAGAAAAAGAGTTTTACACATGGTTAATTCAATGTATGAGAACCATTGGCAAGGTACTAAGTTTGGTGTTCCCACACCAAAGTAAGTTCAAAAGACCATAAATAAATCATGTAAGCTAACCATTTCTTCTTTCAAGTGCTTGGGGAACAAGCAACTTTCAATATCATTGCAGAGCATCATACAAGCCTTTGGGAGGTTTAAGCATCATCAACAAAAAAATGAAAGAGGAATGTGTGGATCAGTGATGATGATGATGAGGAGTGAAGCAAGCGAACTTCAAAAGGTTGTATTGTTAAGTGATTATCTTACATCAAACACTGCTATGATTGAGAATGGTTTAGTTTCCCTGATTATCTATCTGCATAGCATAGTTTTTCTGTAATTCAATAAGCAAGATGCTTGATCATTCACAACATTTTTCTCTTCAAAACTTGTTTGCACTCAATGTTCAAAAATGCATCACATGAAAGTTCTTTGAAAAGAAGGATTGAGGAATTAAACAATTTTGAGGCAAGAAAAAGATTAGGAGAAGTGGCGGTTCTAGTTGTATGAATATGTATTGAGGTTGCATGCTTGTGAAAACTTGCATGGGAGCTCATAGGCAGGACATGAAGTTCAAAGAAGTATTACGGA
Source organism: Arachis hypogaea (assembly GCF_003086295.3). Classification (NCBI taxonomy): domain Eukaryota; kingdom Viridiplantae; phylum Streptophyta; class Magnoliopsida; order Fabales; family Fabaceae; genus Arachis; species Arachis hypogaea. Next base: position 93,851,228 of record NC_092051.1, on the reverse strand, counting down.
TATTCTCAAAAATCTATTGATCCAAGAAGCAGCAAACAAAACAAAAGAAAATAAAGAAAATACAAAAGCAGAAAGAACATGGCCCAAGGCTCTGAGCATCAATTACTAGGCAGAAAAGAAAGAAGAAACAATGACTCAAAGAGTTGTTAGCCTAGTAAATGCTTGTGGTTGAGTTGTGTCAAGGAAAGAGGCTTGAGCAAGTAAATCCTTAGGGGTGCTTTAACACCTAATACCTTAAAACCAACTGGTTTAGGAGTATTGATTGAAAGCTTATCTAAAGAGCCGCTTTGAGACATGACACTTAGAGTCAAGGCCAAAGCAAAGAAACTATAAGCTGCTTCAAGGTGACTACATATAAAGAGATCTCCATGATACCATTTGGATGAAAATCCTAAGACCTAAGACCCCCAATATGTGAGGACTAGTGAGCACTGAAGCCCTTGCAAGAGCATATGATTTAGAGTTCACCCCATTGACACTTGATCACTTCACTCACAGGACCTGACAAGTTGTTCTTCAATCCGTCTTAAGTGAAAGAACCTATGAGCATAATTCATTTCTTGCTTGGGGACAAGCAAGCTTTAAGTTTGGTGTTGTGATGACAAGTCATCTTAGCCTAGTTTCACTAGTCTTTTTCTTTTGTTTTCACTTGAATTGTGCACCTTCTTGAGCTACAAGTAAGCTAATTTGGGTAGATTTTCATGCTTCCTTTGATTGAATCAACCATGTATGAATTCATGCTATTTCATGAGGTTTTATGCTATAATTGTCACATATTATGATAAAATGAATATCTCATGATTTTAAGCATAGCTTTGATGTGTTTGGTTGATTAATGATAGGTGAAGAAAGCTTGGAGAAAGGTTGAAGCAAGAAGGAATGGCTAGGAGTAAAGAGAGGACAATGGAATAAGTGAAAATGAACCAGGAAGCAAAAAGCTGGACCAAAATTTAGCCTCAAACTTTTGCACAAACTTTTGGGTGAAAAGTTAGCCCCAACGTTAGCCCCTAACTTTTGGGCTAACGTTGGCACATGAAAGTTACTCCCTGGGCACCAAAAGTTTGCGCCAACGTTAGCCCCTAACTTTTGGGCTAACGTTAGCACATGAAAGTTACTCCCTGGCCACCAAAAGTTTGCGCCAACGTTAGCCTCTAACTTTTGGGCTAACGTTGGCACATGAACAATACAAAGGGGGAGCAAAAGTTTGCGCCAACGTTAGCCTCTAACTTTTGGGCTAACGTTGGCGCCATAAGTGCACTAAGAAAGGCCAACGTTGGAGCAAAAGTTAGACCCCTAACTTTTGCACCAATGTGGGTATCAGCAAAACATGGGGGCTGATATGAAAAGTTGGACCAATAGTTTGCCTCAAACTTTTACTCAAACTTTTACTCAAACTTTTGCAAAACTCCAACCCGGTTCACTTGGTTCACTTTGGTTCCTCTCCAAACTCCAAGAGCAATCAACCAAGGCCTCTCTCAACCCAATTCCACCAAGAGAAAAGGCCCAACTCAAGGCTTGAAGATCATTTGAAGAAAGTGTATAAATAGGATAGAATTCAAGTTCTTAGGAGAGCTTTCCTTTTGAGTTTTCATAATAGTTTTCGGAGAGCTTTGGATATTGAGTGATCTTTAATTTCTTAGTTTCGGGGAAGGAGAATTCCACTCTCTTCCTCTTAGTTTTATTGCTTTTAATTTCAATTGCAATTGTCTTGGATCTTGGGTTGGAGAATTGAAGGAATTCTGTTTCAATCTCATCCGAAGATCTCTCTGTTTCTTCTACTGCTTATTGAATTTAATTTCTGTTAATTGTTCTTCATCTACTTTCTTTGCAATTTACAATTCCTTTGCAATTGTTCTTGTTGGATCTAGGAAGGCATTGAGATCTAGACTTGGTTATCTAGTCTCTTGGGTCCTGAGATCCGGATTCTCCATTTCCCATTCCCTGTTTACTATTTTCATGCTTATTTACAATTCTGTTTTTAGATCCGGTTCAATCCAAGTGTTCTTTTACTTCTCTGTTGGTTGCAATTTACTTTCCCTTGTTTAATTTCTGCAAATCCAACTCCCAATTCCCTTTACAATTCAAGCTATTTACATTTCTTGCACTTTAAGATTCTGCAATTTCCATTTCTTGCGTTCTAAGTTTCTGCCATTTAATTTCTTGTTCTTTAAGATTCAGCATTTAAATTCCTGTTCTCTTTAATTTCATGTCAATTACCCATTCCCTTTACTTTCCATGCAATTTAAATTCTGCAAATCACAAATCACTCAACCAAATCTTGATTCGCTTGACTAAATCAACCACTAAACTAAAATTTCTCAATCCTTCAATCCCTGTGGGATCGACCTCACTCTCGTGAGTTATTATTACTTGATGCGACCCGGTGCACTTGCCGGTTAGTTTTAGGTGTTTTGGAGAAATTCGTTTTTCCGCTAAAATATCGCATCAAGTACCAATCCCACGCGACCGCGTGAGCGACGCGATTGCGTCGCATGGATTGCACATCAACCTAGAAAGAGACAGAGAGTTGTGCTGAAACGGTGCTGGTGTCGTGCGTTTAGCACAATTTCCAGCGACGCGATCGCGTGACCCATGCGATCGCGTCATCCCCTCTTCCACCCCTTTCATGCGATCGCGCGCCCTACGCAATCGCGTCACTCCGATTTTCACCCCAACCACGCGACCGCGTGCCCCACGCGGCCACGTGGATTCGAAAATATAACCCCCCAGCCACGCGAACCCTATCAGTCGTGCAGCCCCCCAACCCTCTTCTCTCTCTCTTCTTCTTCTTCTCCCAACCTCCACCCAGCCACCACCTAGCAACCACCACGCCACCACCAATTGCCGCCGCTGCCCAGACACCGCTGCCGTACCACCCCCACCCCTTCTCTTTTCCTCTTTCTCCTTCTTCCTCTTTCTCCCTCCTTCTCCGCCACTGCCCTCCGCCACTGCCCACCCACCACCGCCGGCCATACCAGCCGCGCCCCCCCTCCGCCACCCACATGAAAACCCCCCTCCCTTCCTTTATCATTTACCCACTGCCCCCTCAGCCGCCACCGCGCCGCCGTGCCCCTCCACCGCACTGGACGCCGCCGCAGCAACCACCCAGCCGCTTTCTTACCCCGTTCTACTCCTCACGCCTACCAGGTTCCGATGAACGCCGTCTTTCTGTCCTTCGCAGTTATTTTAATTTTTTTTTCTGTTTCTATTCACAATTAGGATAGATAGATATGCATGATGTAGTAGATTTTTAGGTTGTTAGGTAGCTTAGGCTGTGGTTAGTGGATCTAGGTCTGTTTACTTGCACTGTTCATGCTTCTGTTTTTTTAAAATTGCAATTCTGTTGTTCCTGTAACCTTGTTCATATGCTGTAATTCCCTGTATTTGCTGCTTGTTACTCTGAATTTTCATGTTTATAGTAATTATAGATAACTGCAGTAAGTTTTTTTAATTCATATGAACTACCTTGTTTGCTGTTTATTTTTCGGGATAATCCAATTTTAGCCGGAATGCTGCCCAAATTTTTTTATGAATTGTTTTCATTCATGTTTTGGTTTGGCAATTTGAACTCTGTTGTCCTCTGCTTTACCCAACCGTTTCATGAATGTTATGGCAGACTTTCTTATCCTCTTTGATTTCCTGGTTTATAAACTGCATTTGTGATATTCTGATTCCAATTCTTGCTTTCTTTATATCTGTTTGAATCAACATCACCCTGTTTTCCTTGATCAGCTATGAGTTATTTCTAGTCATAATCATGAATCCTTGTTACATGGCCCATTTTCTTTATGCCACTTACTTTAACCCGAATTTTACTGACTCACTAATTTTAATTTACTAACTTCTTTTTCAAATTCTAACCACACTAACCTTTTAAAATCTCTTTTTTGATTTTTCACTTTACTCTAACTTTCTAACCATGGCATACTGACAATTTTTTCTATTTAACTTGGATTCTGATACATTTTGGATTGTAAATTCTTCCTTTCCAAATTTTAAACTACTAAACAATCCTTAATGCACATTTACTTGACTCATTTATCTCATTCTAATTCTCCTTTGCCACTTTGAGTTTTCTTTGTTTAATTGCCTTTTTGCTTCCTTATTTTTATCCATATCCTGGTTTTCCATTTTTCAGGATGTCTGCCTCACAAAGGAAAAGGAAAAGGCAAGGCTACTGGCAAGCGCAAGAGAGGAGATTCCTCCCAGTCCATCATTGCCCTCATGTATGATTCCTCATGGCGGGAGAAGAACTTTACACAGCAGGAAAAGGCTGACCAGCTGCTCCCTGCAAATGATCCAATAAAATTTGCAAACCGGTACTGTGAGCTGAAGTACCCAGCTTTTGCAAACTCCAGGAATCTATACCTAGAAAGAACTCTGAAGATTCCAGAAGCACTCCAGCAGTACACCACTGAGCAAATCAAGCAAAGGGGCTGGTTCTTTCTGGAGAGAACACTGACAGAGGTCAATGCATCTTGGGTCTGGAAATTCTATTACAACTACTACCTCACCACCCTAGATGCGGTGAACCTGAGAGAAAAGCGAATTCTGGTCACTGAGGAGGACTTAGAGGACATTCTCCAGCTCCCAGCCAAATCCGATCAGCCTGATGGTTATTCAAAGGCTGAGGAGGACATGCGCTAGATGCAGTTTGATTGGAATGCTGTAAAGGCACGGATAGCTCTCGACCCGACTGTTCCTTGGGAGATGGGTCAGGACACCACCATGCCTAGAGGGATCAAGAGGGCGTACTTAAATGATGAGGCTCGGCTATGGCACCAGATCTTGAGCAATTATGTCATGCCGAGTACTCATGATACGGAGATCCCAGCTGCTATGATCACCCTCCTATGGTGTGTGCTGGAGGGTAAGGACCTTTATCTACCACACTTTATCCGGCATTATATGGCCAGGGTCCACGTCCGAGGCACCCTCCCTTTTTCGTACCTAGTTACACAGCTAGGCCGTCGAGCTGACGTGCCATGGGAGGATGCCGATGAGAGACCACCAGCGGTGGACTACAGGAAGATCATTCCTCACAGTAGGAACTTCCTAGCTTTGGGCTACAGACCACCACCCTTCACTGCTACTGATGAGACAGCCCCACCGTCTGCTGGACCCTCTTCATCCACAGCTGCCACTGTTGTCCCTGCTGCTACCACTGCACCTCCACCTGCCTCTGAGCCCGTATACCGCCTCGTGCACCGCCTATTCCGACAGCTTGATTAGATGGAGCACCGTAACCGGCGCCGGTATGAGAGATTGGAGCGTCGCAGCCAGCGACGCTATTCGCATCTGAAGCTGATGATCCGCCAGGGTGGTGACATCTCCTCCGAGCCCGACACACCATCAGAGCCATCAGAGGAGGAGGAGGATGAACCCGAGGAGGAGACTCATTTCCAGGAGGAGACCCATCAGCAGGCTGCCCCACATCAGGTGGTTACGCATCAAATAGAGGCTGCAGATCCGGAGATCCCGATACAGTCAGCACCGCCTCTACAGCAGCCAGACCCTCAGCTCACCACCACCACAGAGCCTCCAACTACCATCCCTACCAGTGATGACACCCCTTCACACCTGGCTTGACTGAGCATCAGGGACGATGCTTCATTTTAAGTGTGGGAAGGTCGCCATCTCTGGCGTTTTATTTTGGTGAACCACTACATCTCTTTTTTTCTTTTATTTTGGATATTTTTCTGTATTTTTCTTTTTACTGTTATTTTCTGAGTACTTATACATTGCTGCTTTTATGTATTTTTACTCTATTTTTCCATTTTGCATTTTTAGTTGATATTTTTAGTTATTTAGTTTAGTTGGCAATTCTGACTTATTAGTGGATTCATTAGTATAGTTTACCCTTTTTAGCATAAGATAGCATAGTTTAAATTGAAAAATATAAAAAAGAAGTAAGCTAGGAAATTGAACATAACAGATTTAAATCCATAAACCTTGTATATATAGCATTACATCATATAATTAAGTTGACAACATTTCATCAAGGAGGAACATTAAAACTTTAAAGGCTACCCTAAATATTTTTTTTTGAGAATAATGGGAATTTTTAACTAAACCTACATAACATATATGAATGATATATGATGCTTGAGTTAGAGAACACACAGCCTGTGAGTCTTGAGCTTAGTTGTATGGTTGCATTCAAACCATAATTTCATTTCTGTGTGTTTCATTTCTTTTTATTCTGATGTTCTTTACTTTTCTTTAATCTATATGTCCAATTATAGAATATAGATACATGCCAAAAGAATGATTGAGGCCATCATTTAATTTTAGCTCACTTACCCCAAAATAACCTACCTTTTACATTACCCTTGTTAGCCCCCTTGAGCCTTTAAAATCCCTTTTATTCTATTTAGTCACACTACTAGCCTTAAGCAGAAAAACAAAATAAAATCCCAAGTTGAATCCTTGGTTAGCTTAAGATAGAAAATTATAAATAGATTAAAATATGAGAAACCTATTGGGAACATGGATGATAGAAACAAAAGGGTAGAAGAGTTAAAAGAAACAAAATAAAATTTGGGAAGCATGCTCATGAGAAATCAAAGTGATTCAATTACCATGTACATTAAAAAAAAAATTCTCCAATGCAAAATAGAAGCAATGCACATGGGATAAAAACAAAAAGTGAAACATGAGCATGTAACAACAAGTGGGATAATATGGGAAGATTGGTAAAGAAGCTTGTTCTACTAAATATGTATGTTAGGTGAGATCTTAGTCTAATTAAGGATTCACTTATTAGCTCACTTAACCTTATACATATATCGTTACCTTTACCTTGGTCCCATTACAACCTTAATTAAAGACCTCATGATTTTTGGTATAACTGTACTCTATAATTGTTGATTGGTTAGATGAAGAACAAAGTTATAGAAAGTAAGAATAAAAAGAAAAGTAGAGTGAATAAACCCAATAAACACTGAGTGACTAGAGGGTAAACACAAAATCCAGTGAGGGTTCAATAGCTCATCAGCATATATCTGTGCTTAAATTACTAATTGTTTTGCAAGTTTATACAATATTTCCCATCTCATTTGCTAAAATACTTTATTGTTTAAGGGTTGGATATATATATATATATATATATATATGACTCCTTGAGAATGTGAATTAATTTGACTACATGTAAGCTTTATATATGAGTGGATAAATTGGAATTGCATGACTCATTTAGGTAGATGCATTTAGAATAGGTTGCATTGCATGACATTCCACCACTTTAACCTTTCCTTATTCTTTACCTTGGATTTAGCATGAGGACATGCTATTGTTTAAGTGTGGGGAGGTTGATAAACCCATATTTCATGAGTTATTTTGTGCTTAGTTTGAGTGATTTATTCAATCCTTCACCTGCTTATTCATATTAATTGCATGGTTTTACTTTCCCTTTCTTATTATGTGATGTATGTGAAAAACATGTTTCCTAAGCTTTAAAATTAATTATTTTAATTACCTTTATTTCCATTCGATGCCTTGATTAGTGTGTTGAGTAGTTTCAGATTTTCTAAGGCAGAATGACTTAAAGGATGGAAAAGGAAACATACAAAAATGGAAGGAAAGCACAAAATGGAGCTTCTGAAGAAACTGGCATCCACGCGATCGCATGGACGAAGCGATCGCGTGCCAAGCGTGAATCAGCAGCGACGCAGCCGCATGACTGACGCGACCGCGCGCCTTAAGCAGAACGCACATGACGCGGTCGCATGACTGACGCGACCGCGTGGCAAGAAAAGCTCCGAATGATGCGACCGCGTGACCCACGCGGACGCGTGACAGAGGCCACGCACCAGAAATTGTAGAAAACGCTCATAGCGAATTCTAAATCCCTTTTTTGGCCCAAATCCAAGTCCAGAAGGCATAGACCAGAGGTTACAAAGTGAGGAAATGCATCCATTCAGGGAGAGCTCGCCAATTTTCACTTTCCATGATTTAGATTTAGTTTGAAAGAGGTTCTCTCCTCTCTCTCTTAGGATTAAGATTTAGGACTTCTCTTAGTTTGTAAGAGTGACTCTCGATCCAGGTTTAATATTTACTTTAACGCTTTTATTCGTACCTATAAACGTTGCCAACTTGACTTATGAACCCTTTCCATGTTATGATTTGAATTAATGATTATTTGAGGTATTTCAGTTATTGATTGCTTTCTTCTCAATTTGTGTTACCATTGCTTTCCATCTAAGGACATTTTATTCCAACAATTTTACTTTTTCCCTTTTGGTCTTGGTTAAGAAATCAGTAACTCAACATTATTAAACTCAGCATAATTGATAATCGTTATCTTGGTAATTGAACTGAACTTCAATAATCCCAACTTTTTCTTTGGAAATAAATAGGATTCGAAGGTCAAACTAATTAGTCCCTTGACTTTCCTTTACCTTAGTAAAGGTTAACTAAGTGGAATTTAGATTCAACTTTCATTATTGTTGAGAGAGATAACTAAGTTGGACTTCCAATTTCTCTTACCTTGCCAGAAGTTTGCTTTACAGTATTTATTTATTTTAATTGCTATCTACTTTACTTGTCATTCAACTCACTTGCTTCTCACCTTCTAAACCCTGATTACAACCTCCATAACCAATAATAAGAACATACCTCCTCACAGTTCCTTGAGAAGACGACCCGAGGTTTGAATACTCGGTTAACAATTTTTAAAGGGGTTTATTACTTGTGACACCCAAAACGTTTGTAAGAAAGGTTGATTGCTTGGTTTAGTAACTATACTTACAACGAGAGTTTGCTATAACCTCTAAACCATCAATCTTCAGTTCTTCAGGTGTCCATGGTGGATATTTACAAAGAAGTCTGTAACACAGAAAAGATACCCCCAGTTCGACCACTCAAAGGCAAAAGAGGAGGAGGAAATCGGAACGAATACTGTTAATATCATCGGGTCTGAGGACATTCCACCAACGAATGTTTCGATTTAAAAAACATCATAGAAAAATTAGTAAGAGAAGGAAGACTAAATCGGTACCTGGCCACCCGAGATGATGAGCAAAGAAAAAGACGAAGAGATGAAGATATCGGACGAGCTGAGCGATCACCTCGTACGCCAGAAAGACATGTCCACATGATAAACGGAGGATTTACAGGAGGAGGAATCTCCAAGTCATCCCGCAAAAGATACCTCAAAGAAGTTTATCATGTCGAAGGGAAGGAGGAAGCACCCGACATCCCTGCAATCACATTCACCAAAGAAGACGCATCAGGTGTCATCACAGGACACGACGATCCCATGGTCATCACCATCATACTGGCGAACGCCAATCTCCACCGCACATTAATAGACCAAGGGAGCTCCGCCGACATCTTATTCAAAACTGCCTTCGACAAGCTCAGCTTAGAAGAAAAGGAGCTTAGAGCATACCCGAACAGCCTGTTCGGACTGGGCGATACCCCAGTACTACCACTGGGATACGTGTCACTACATACAACCTTCGGAAAAGGGAACCAATCCAGAACACTCAAGATAGACTACATCGTGGTCGACGTGAGTTCAGCCTACAATGCCTTAATAGGTCAGACAACACTAAATCAACTCGGCGCAATAGTCTCAACTCCACATCTATGCATGAAATTCCCAACTACAGAAGGGATAGCTACGATAAAAGCAGATCAAAGGATGGCACGCCGCTGTTATAACGAATGTCTAAACCTCAGAGGCAGAGGAGAAGAGTTCCATACAATTGAGCTTGGTGGAGTTCAGAGGCGAGAAGAACTCTGTCCACAGCCCGAAGGTGAAGTAGAGAAAGTTCAGATTGGAGATACCTCGGACAAAACAACTAATATTGGCACGATCCTGAAAAGAAACACAAAAGAATTACTAGTACAGTTCTTACGAGATAATGTCGATCTCTTCGCATGGAAAGCCACAGACATGCCAGGCATAAACCCCAAGCTAATGTGTCACAAGTTGGTGATTTATCCAGGATCTCGGCCGGTACAACAGAGACGAAGAAAACTTGAGCTAGAACGATCCCAAGCTGTGGAAGAACAGGTACAAGCACTACTGGAGGCAGGATTCATAAGAGAAGTCAAGTACCCACTATGGCTAGCTAACGTCGTCTTGGTGAAAAAATCAAATGGGAAGTGGCGAATGTGCACCGACTACACCGACCTCAACAAAGCCTGTCCAAAAGATCCTTACCCACTCCCAAGTATCGACGCTCTGGTAGATGCTTCATTCGGATATAGATACCTCTCGTTTATGGATGCATATTCCGGATACAATCAAATCCCCATGTATCCACCAGATCAAGAAAAGACCTCGTTTTTGACGCCGATAGCAAATTACTGCTACATTGTGATGCCTTTCGGTCTCAAGAATGCAGGAGCTACTTATCAAAGGCTAATGAATAAAGTCTTTTCAGATCATATCGGAAAAATCATGGAAGTCTATGATGTGCATAAACTTGTTATGCTACGATTTAGGAAATTGCACGATCGGCAAAATTCCTTCCGGCAAGTGCACCGGTTATCGTCAAGTAAAAACTCACAATAGAGTGAGGTCGAATCCCACAAGGATTGTTTTAGTGAGCAATTCGGATTAGAAGTATGTTCTAGTTGAGCGGAATCAAGATTTAGATGAGAATTGCGGAATGTAAAATTGCATGAATTAAAGAACGAGAAGCTAAATTGCTGAAATTAAAAGGGATGGGGGTGATTGCATGAATTTAATTGCAGAATGTAAAGAGAAAGTGGTAAATCAGAAATGGGGAGTTCATTGGGTGTTAGGAGATATTGAGATCTCCGAATCAAAACAACTTTTATCCCTTCCTCAACCAATGCATTCATTGAATTTTGCTTGGCAATCTTATATGATTGGATCCCAAACCCTTGGCTCACCAATTCTCTCTAAAAACAAACAAATTCCCAATCCCTTGGTTTAAATGTTCATAAGAAGAGATGATGCTCGATCACTGATTATACCACACAGTTTCATGAACCACAATTTGGTAGGATTACATGTCACAATATCCATCCAAACCCCAATCCAATTCACTGTGAGAAAGCTTCTCTAGCATGAATCCTCCATTCCTTTCCCAAGGTTCCGAAGGATTCCAATTATGGGTAGTTTCTTTCCCAAGACAACTACCCAATGGAATTAGATCGAGAAGCTTTCTAACAAAATTCAAGAGAAAAGATTGATGAAGAAGATAAAACTATTATTGATTCATTGAATTACAATAGAGCTCCCTAACCCAATGAAAGGGGTTTAGTGAGTCATAGCTCTGAATTCAATTACAAAACTAAAAGAAAATGATCCAAAGTTCTCCGTGTATAAAACTCCTCGAGTGTGTGTCAACCAACTTAAATTCTATCCTATTTATACACTTTCTAAATTAAGCTTCTGTTGTGTTTCTTGGGCTTTGAGGCCTTTCCCTGATTTCCTTTTGCTTTGGGTTTATGATCCATAATCCTGATGAGGCTGTGATCCAATTCTGTAACATTCATTGAGCAAACTTAGTGATAAACAAGTAATGACACAAGACTCAACAAATTGAAGCTCCAGACTCATCAATTCTTCAGGCCCAATCCCATAAACCATGATATTCAATTGGGTTTCATACCATAATACGTTTAAGTTAATGTTTGTGCTCAAATGCTAACTTAAACTTCAATATATTTGGCCCAGAAACCCTTTCAAAAAGTGGCGTTTAAGTTGAAGTTTAAGTTTCAGTTTAAGGTTAAACTGAAACTTAAACGTGGAAATGGAAGAAAGCAACCCAGGAGTGTGAATTGTCGAACACGTTTAAGCTTCAGTTTAAGGTTAAACTGAAGCTTAAACGTGGAAATGAAGAAAGCAACCCTGGAGGAGCAATTGGGTCGAACACGTTTAAGCTTCAGTTTAAGGTTAAACTGAAGCTTAAACGTGGAAATGAGAAAGCAACCCTGGAGGAGAGAAATAGTCGAACACGTTTAAGCTCCAGTTTAAGGTTAAACTGGAGCTTAAACGTGGAAATGCTCCTGGTGCCTTTCTTACTTCTGGCGTTTAACCTCCAGTTTAAGGTTAAACTGGAGGTTAAACGTGGAAATGCTTCTTTGGTGAGAATTTGTGTCGAACACGTTTAAGCTCCAGTTTAAGGTTAAACTGGAGCTTAAACGTGGAAATGCTCCCTTGGTGAAATTCTCATTCTGGCGTTTAACTTCCAGTTTAAGGTTAAACTGGAGGTTAAACGCCAGTTCCAGCATTCCCTAGCCTTCATGATTCTGGCGTTTAAGCTCCAGTTTAGGCTTAAACTGGAACTTAAACGCCATTTCTAGCATTATATGGCTTGGTAGTTTAAGTTCCAGTTTAAGCTTAAACTGGAACTTAAACTCCACATGTGATATTCAAGCTTCCTTTATTGATTTTGTTGCTTCCTTGCCTAGCCTCTTCTTCCCTGAAATCATCCAAACAATTGCATCAAAGTCTTGCAAAATTTCATGAGAAATCTTCCATTCATAGCATTCAAGTAATATAACTAAAAACTCATGGAATTTGCATCAAAATCATACTGTTTGGATGGTTCATTGCTTTGTAATTCATTTAACCATTCTTGGTTACTTTAAGCTCAAGAAAATGCATAAAGCAACTAAAACTAACAAAAAAATGCTAGTGAAACTAGCCTAAGATGCCTTGGTATCACAACACCAAACTTAATACTTGCTTGTCCCTAAGCAAGTCCTGAGTTATTTGAGAAGAAAGTATGAAACAGAAAGCAATTACATTGGCTATATTAGCAAGCATTTGAAGTTCATCAAAAGGGTTTTATGCAGAAAGTTGCAGCATCACTTTTTCATTCTTATCAGGTAAGATTATCACTTTTTCATTGCATCCATCAAACACTGCTATGGCCTCTTGTTATTCTTATGTCCTTGGCACTTTTCTCTTCTTTGTTTTTCTTTTCTTTTTCTTAGAGCTCCTTTGCTCCTTGTTTGCTTAGTGTCATGTGTTGCACAAGCCTTTGGCATTTTCTTTTTCTTATCAGTGCACTACACATATCCACTCCAGGCATTTTCGTTCACATTTCTTCTTGAGACATTGGTGCCCAGCACCTCTTTGTGTGACTAAATGTTTTGTATTTAGGTTGCTCTTGATAATGGACTTTTGGTTGATAATCCCGGGTTAGTTAACCCAAGTTACCAAGTGTTGAAACACTCCTCAGAACCTATTCATCCAAGCATATCCTTAATACATAAACACCACAGGCATTTGTCTCAGAAGTTCAAACCATTGGTGCCTAGCTTATTTTCTCAATTTTTTTGCTTTTTGGTTGCCCTTTTTCAGTGGCTTTTTCTTTCTTTTTCATGGCCAAAGACATTTATTCATCAAGATCCATAGACAGTTTTCAATTTCTACACAAAAAATGATAATTCTACACTCTATTTCCAGTGATCTGACTAAACAATCAAGCATGCATACCACCACTTAATTCTACTTGATTTGTCACTAATTGAGCCAAGTTACTTTTGTTCAAACTTTTCTTTTATTTTTGGAAACAGAACAAGCATGGCAGGCATTTGTTTAAGAAGGTGAAGTTATATCCAAACATCTAGGCATTCACTTTATTCAAAGCAATAAACAGACAAACATACTAAAAACTTCACATTCCAGAAAGATTCAACAATTACAGTTTAAACCAGAACAAGCATGCTTTTGTTTGCCTTTTAAAGAATGGTCAAGGAACACCACCACCTTGTGAAATTTCTTGTTTTCTCTTTGTTGCCAGGAAACAATTTGATTTCTCCTTCTTCTCCTAGTTGTTGCTTCATGTTCTTTCTCAGATCCTTGTTTCCTTTCCTGCAAAGAGTGATGAAGTTGCTTGCTTCTCAAGCACTTGAGTGGTTAGCTCAACTATGTATGGGCAAGTGTCTGAGTCTTAAGTTGGTGTGTGAACACCAAACTTAGTCTCCTACTTACTCCTCTGCTCTTTGAGTCCTTGAATTCTCCTTGGAATGAAGTTGCTGCTAAGGATTTTAAGCATTCCTGTGATTGCTTAGAATGGTTGTTCCTTTCATATAATTCAAAGGTTGTTGTGTTCAGTTGATCTGTGTGGTGGAACACCAAACTTAGAGTCACACATTCCCCTTTGAATTATTGATCCACGAATTCATTGATTGGTGTGAAACACCAAACTTAATTCTTTGCAATGCACAGAAACTACTTCACCTTTTTATTGAAACAAATAAAAGAAACAGCAAGGGAGTATTACCTCAGGTTGGGTTGCCTCCCAACAAGCGCTTCTTTAACGTCATTAGCTTGACGGTTGCCCCTTGTTAGGGTGGATTGTAGTGCTTGATGTCCTCTCCTCTCACTATGAAAACGTCCCCATTTGATTCCTTCATGATTTCCAAATGTTCCATAGAAAGAACTTTCCTGATTGTGAACACTTGAGGGAGCTGGGAAGGAATGGTTTTGAGGCCAGGTGGGATTGGCAGATAATGACTTGATATCACTTTATCTCCCGGAGAGAAACCTTCAGTGGAAATTTTCTTGTTTCTCCACCCTCTTGGCACTTTCTTTACAATTCTTCCCTTTCTCTTGAGGATTTCTTCATTGACCCTTATGCCAGGAGGATCCTTCTGATCTGTTTCTATTGATTCTTGTGGCTTTAACTCTTGCAATTCTTGTTTGCCTTCCAAGGACTGTTTCAGAGTTTCAGCTGCTGGATTGCTTTCCTCCAAACACAGATGGCTACTATCATCCTTAGGCTTTTCAGGTTCTGGTTCAGGCTCAGATGCAGGTTTGAAAACATTGAAAATGAGCTGTTCATCATGTATTCTCAAAATTAGCTCTCCTTGTTCTACATCTATGAGCGCTCTAGCAGTGGCTAGAAATGGCCTTCCCAGAATGATAGGGTGTAGGTAGCTTTCCTCCATGTCCAAAATGACAAAGTCTGCAGGGAAGAAATAATTTCCCACTTTCACCAGCACATTCTCAACTACCCCTTCAGCTTGCTTCTGAGTTTTGTCAGCCAGTTGTATGATTACATCAGTGGATCTCACCTCATTCAGTTGTAGCCTCTTCATAAGAGTCAGAGGCATCACATTTATGCTAGCTCCTAGATCACAGAATCCTTTGTCAATTTTTGTTTCCCCTATGATGCAGGGGATATGAAAACTTCCTGGGTCTGTTTTCTTAGAGACTATGTCCTTCTTGATGAGGGCACTGCATTCTTTGTTCATTATTACAGTTTGTCCTCCCTTCAAAACTCTTTTCTTGCTCAGCAATTCCTTTAAATACTTGATATGTGTAGGCATCTGCTGGAGAATCTCAAGGAAGGGAATATTGATATGGAGAGACTTAAATGTCTCTAAAAACCTTGAATAGGTTTTCCCTTTTTCACCTCCTCCTAACCTATGAGGAAATGGTGCTTTTGGTTGGTATATTTCCAGCATGCCTTTTTGCAGTTCCTTGGCTTGCTCAGTTTCACTTTCCTGCTTAGCTTCCTCCACACCTTCCTTCAAGATTTCTGGTTCCTGTTCTGAGGGTCTGATTCCTTCTTCTTCTGAGACTTCCTTCAATATGGTGATGGCCTTGCATTCTTCCCATCTCACTCCCTTTTGTTCCCCTTTAGGA
This sequence comes from Arachis hypogaea, assembly GCF_003086295.3. Taxonomy (NCBI): domain Eukaryota; kingdom Viridiplantae; phylum Streptophyta; class Magnoliopsida; order Fabales; family Fabaceae; genus Arachis; species Arachis hypogaea. The sequence goes on along the minus strand of NC_092051.1, from coordinate 93,835,642 downwards.
TTCTTTTCTGTGTCACTAGGGAACACTGCAGTTGACTTGGGGGCCTGTTGAGATAGCTCTCCTACTTGAGACTCCATCCTCTTGAGTTTTTCACCATGGTTCCTTAAGGTAGATCTCACATCATCCCTAAAGCTTTTCAACTCACTTATGTCCTGACCCATGTTTGCCAGCATTCCTTCTATCCTGTTTAATTGATCTTGAAATTGTTGGTTCGGATTAGGTTGGGTAGGTTGATTATTTAGGCCATGATATGATGGTTGGGAGTAAGTGTTTTGTGTGGCTTGGTATGATCTTTGGTTGGAGTTTTGGTATGTGGACTTGTTATGTTGGTTTTGCTGGTTTCCCCACCCAAAGTTTGGGTGGTTTTTCCAGCCTGGGTTGTAAGTGTTGGAATGTGGATCATATGGTTGCCTTTGTTGATTTCCTACATAATTGGCCTCTTCCCAATCACCTCCTTCAGTGCTTACTTCCTCTTGATCTTGTGTGTGTATTGCAGCCACTTGCTTTGTTTCTAATTTCCTGGTGAGCTCTGCTAGTTGCTTGGCAAACACCTTGTTTTGGGCTAAAATTGTATCAACATGGTTCAGCTCCATGACTCCCTTAGTGTTGTGTCTCTCTGAAGCATAGTAGTACTCATTCTCAGCCACTGTCTCAATCACTTCAATGGCTTCTTCCACAGTCTTTTTCCTGTTCAATGAACCTCCTGATGAATGGTCTACAGCCTTCCTTGATTCATAAGAAAGTCCATCATAGAAAATATGCAATTGCACCCAGTCATAGAACATGTCTGGTGGGCATTTCCTTGTCAAATCCTTGAACCTCTCCCATGCCTCGTAGAGAGTTTCACCATCTTGTTGTCTAAAAGTCTGAACCTCAGATCGAAGCCTATTGACCTTTTGTGGGGGGTAGAAACGTGCCAGAAACTTGCTTTCCACCTCATCCCAGGTTGTTAGGCTCCCCCTTGGGAATGATTCCAGCCACTTAGCTGCCTTGTCCCTAAGTGAAAATGGGAACAAGAGCAGTTTATAGGTATCTTCCTGGACTCCATTGGACTTCACAGTGTCGCAAATTCTCAGGAATTTTGTGAGATGTTGGTTTGGATCTTCATTAGCACTCCCACCCAATGAACAATGATCCTCCACAAGTGATATTAGCTGTGGTTTGAGTTCAAAATTGTTGGCCTGAATGGGTGGTTTCTGAATGCTGCTACCACAATGCCCAGAGGTTGGGTTTATGTATGAACCAAGAACCCTCCTCTCAGGAATGGCATTGTTTCCATCAGCCCTCTCATGGTTGTGAACTTCTCTATCCATGTTGAGATCTAAAGCTTCCTCAAAATTGTCCTCAGATTCTCCTTCAGATTCCTCTTCTCTCAGTACTCTCTTCCCTCTTGCTTCGCTTCTAAGTCTATGAAGGGTCCTCTCTGGTTCGGTATATGGAGGAGTTGATGTCTCTCCTCTCCTACCTGTCATACAAGAACACAGCACAGGCACCAAACAAGTGAAATACTCTTGGTTAATGGAAGAGTATGGTTAGAGTAGTTGAGGAATTAATTCAAATAGTTAGCGAGTCAGTGAGTTAGTTGCTTGAATTTAAAGGCATAAAGAAAGAAAGCATGTAACAGAGTGCAGAAATTAAAATTCAACAAGTAACTTGAACTGAATTAACAAAGCAAGAAAAATGCTCAATCTAGTTAACTTCCAATTTGAGAATTGTCAATCGAAAACCAATCCCCGGCAACGGCGCCATAAACTTGATGCGCATAAACTTGTTATGCTACGATTTAGGAAATTGCACGATCGGCAAAATTCCTTCCGGCAAGTGCACCGGTTATCGTCAAGTAAAAACTCACAATAGAGTGAGGTCGAATCCCACAAGGATTGGTTGAGTGAGCAATTCGGATTAGAAGTATGTTCTAGTTGAGCGGAATCAAGATTTAGATGAGAATTGCGGAATGTAAAATTGCATGAATTAAAGAGCGAGAAGCTAAATTGCTGAAATTAAAAGGGATGGGGGTGATTGCATGAATTTAATTGCAGAATGTAAAGAGAAAGTGGTAAATCAGAAATGGGGAGTTCATTGGGTGTTAGGAGATATTGAGATCTCCGAATCAAAACAACTTTTATCCCTTCCTCAACCAATGCATTCATTGAATTTTGCTTGGCAATCTTATATGATTGGATCCCAAACCCTTGGCTCACCAATTCTCTCTAAAAACAAACAAATTCCCAATCCCTTGGTTTAAATGTTCATAAGAAGAGATGATGCTCGATCACTGATTATACCACACAGTTTCATGAACCACAATTTGGTAGGATTACATGTCACAATATCCATCCAAACCCCAATCCAATTCACTGTGAGAAAGCTTCTCTAGCATGAATCCTCCATTCCTTTCCCAAGGTTCCGAAGGATTCCAATTATGGGTAGTTTCTTTCCCAAGACAACTACCCAATGGAATTAGATCGAGAAGCTTTCTAACAAAATTCAAGAGAAAAGATTGAAGAAGAAGATAAAACTATTATTGATTCATTGAATTACAATAGAGCTCTCTAACCCAATGAAAGGGGTTTAGTGAGTCATAGCTCTGAATTCAATTACAAAACTAAAAGAAAATGATCCAAAGTTCTCCGTGTATAAAACTCTTCGAGTGTGTGTCAACCAACTTAAATTCTATCCTATTTATACACTTTCTAAATTGAGCTTCTGTTGTGTTTCTTGGGCTTTGAGGCCTTTCCCTCATTTCCTTTTGCTTTGGGTTTATGATCCATAATCCTGATGAGGCTGTGATCCAATTCTGTAACATTCATTGAGCAAACTTAGTGATAAACAAGTAATGACACAAGACTCAACAAATTGAAGCTCCAGACTCATCAATTCTTCAGGCCCAATCCCATAAACCATGATATTCAATTGGGTTTCATACCATAATACGTTTAAGTTAATGTTTGTGCTCAAATGCTAACTTAAACTTCAATATATTTGGCCCAGAAACCCTTTCAAAAAGTGGCGTTTAAGTTGAAGTTTAAGTTTCAGTTTAAGGTTAAACTGAAACTTAAACGTGGAAATGGAAGAAAGCAACCCAGGAGTGTGAATTGTCGAACACGTTTAAGCTTCAGTTTAAGGTTAAACTGAAGCTTAAACGTGGAAATGAAGAAAGCAACCCTGGAGGAGCAATTGGGTCGAACACGTTTAAGCTTCAGTTTAAGGTTAAACTGAAGCTTAAACGTGGAAATGAGAAAGCAACCCTGGAGGAAAGAAATAGTTGAACACGTTTAAGCTCCAGTTTAAGGTTAAACTGGAGGTTAAACGTGGAAATGCTTCTTTGGTGAGAATTTGTGTCGAACACGTTTAAGCTCCAGTTTAAGGTTAAACTGGAGCTTAAACGTGGAAATGCTCCCTTGGTGAAATTCTCATTCTGGCGTTTAACTTCCAGTTTAAGGTTAAACTGGAGGTTAAACGCCAGTTCCAGCATTCCCTAGCCTTCATGATTCTGGCGTTTAAGCTCCAGTTTAGGCTTAAACTGGAACTTAAACGCCATTTCTAGCATTATATGGCTTGGTAGTTTAAGTTCCAGTTTAAGCTTAAACTGGAACTTAAACTCCACATGTGATATTCAAGCTTCCTTTATTGATTTTGTTGCTTCCTTGCCTAGCCTCTTCTTCCCTGAAATCATCCAAACAATTGCATCAAAGTCTTGCAAAATTTCATGAGAAATCTTCCATTCATAGCATTCAAGTAATATAACTAAAAACTCATGGAATTTGCATCAAAATCATACTGTTTGGATGGTTCATTGCTTTGTAATTCATTTAACCATTCTTGGTTACTTTAAGCTCAAGAAAATGCATAAAGCAACTAAAACTAACAAAAAAATGCTAGTGAAACTAGCCTAAGATGCCTTGGTATCAGTCTACGTGGACGACATGTTAATAAAGACACAAAGCAAAGAGACATTATTGTCCGACCTGGCCCAAGTGTTCGACACTATAAGGAAGCATAACATGCGACTCAATCCCACAAAATGTACCTTTGCTGTAGAAGCGGGCAAATTCTTAGTTTTCATGCTCACACAAAGAAGCAAATCCAGACAAATGCCAGGCTATACTCAACATGAAGAGCCCAACTTGTGTCAGAGAGGTACAACAACTCGACGGGAGATTGGCAACCTTATCCAGATTCTTAGCAGGATCAGCTATAAGATCTCTCCCCTTCTATGCCACTTTAAGGAAAGGAAAGAAGTTCGAATGGACAATAGAATGCGAGCGAGCCTTCCAGGATTTCAAAAATTTCTTGGGACGACCACCTATCCTAACTCGACCACGAGAGAAAGAACCACTCGTATTATACCTTGCAGTAGGAAGTCAGGCAGTAGCCTCAGCACTGGTTCGAGAGGACGACCAAGGGCAACATCCTGTATATTTCATCAGTAAAGCGCTGCAGGGATCCGAGCTGAATTACCAAAAAATAGAAAAGTTCGCCTACACTCTCATACTGACATCTCGACGACTTCGCCCGTACTTCCAGGCCTATACCATTAGGGTTCGGACCGACCAGCCCATAAAGGGGATACTGTAGAAAACAGATCTAGCAGGCAGAATTTTACAATGGGCAGTCGAGTTATCCGAGTTCGACCTCCAATATGAAGCTCGGACAGCCATTAAATCACAATACTTGGCTGACTTCATCGCAGAATTTATAGATACCATGGAAACCCCCACAGAATGGAATCTCTACGTGGACGGGTCTTCAAATAAAACTGGAAGCGGCGCAGGTGTGATAATAGAAAGTAACCAAGGAACCCAAGTTGAGCTTTCCCTCAAATTTGGGTTCCCAGCCTCAAACAACCAGGCGGAATATAAAGTGTTACTAGCTGGTTTGAAGCTGGCTAAGGAGGTTGGAGCTCAAAAACTCAACATCTTTAGTGATTCACAAGTAGTCACTTCATAAATAACAGGGAACTACCAAGCCAAAGATCCCACCATGAAAAAGTATTTGGATAAAACCAAAGAACAGCTCGGACAATTCAGGGAATATAGGATTTTCCAGATACCCCGCGAACAAAATGCCCGAGCTGACACACTCCCAAAACTAGCCAGCACCAAACCAGGGGACAACAATAGAAGCCTCATCCAGGAAATGCTGCTGAATCCATCAATCTCGGAAGAGGAAAAAGTCCTAGCCATAACAAGTCAGGATCAAGGATGGATGACCCCCATAATTAATTACCTCAAAACAGAAACACTCTCCACAAATGAGAAGGAGGCAAAGAGGTTAAAACGGGAGGCTCAGTACTTCACCATCATAAACAACACCCTATATAAAAGAGGGATCTCAATACCACTACTAAAATGTGTGCCGACCTCCAACACAAGGGAAGTTTTAGAGGAAGTACACAGTGGCATTTGTGGCAATCATCTCGGGGCACAAGCTCTCACCAAAAAGGTACTTTGGGCAGGATTCTACTGGCCAACTCTACAAAAAGAAGCTACAGAGTTTGTAAGGACATGCCCACCATGCCAGAAACATGCCAACTTTCACATCGCCCCGCCAGAAGAGCTCATCAGCGTAACATCACCTTGGCCATTTGCAAAATGGGGACTTGATCTTCTCGGACCCTTTCCCCAGGGATCAGGACAAGTCAAATTCCTCATAGTCGGAGTAGACTATTTTATAAAGTGGATTGAGGCAGAGCCCCTAGCCAATGCCACTGCTCAAAGAAGCTAGAAATTCCTATATAGGAACATTGTCACGAGGTTCGGGGTTCCATACTCCATCACCACAGACAATGGCACTCAATTCATAGATGCAGGCTTCAGGAGATTAGTAGCCGACTTGAACATAAAGCACCAATTCACCTCCGTCGAATATCCTCAAGCCAATGGACAGGCCGAAGCTGCCAACAAAGTCATATTGGCTGGGTTGAAACGGAGACTGCAAGATGCAAAGGGAGCTTGGGCCAAAGAACTTCCACAAGTCCTATGGGCATATCGAACAACGCCACATTCCACCACAAACGAATCACCATTTCGACTAGCATATGGAGTGGAGGCAACGATCCCAGTAGAGATCGAGGAAGGGTCGCCTAGAGTAGTCCACTACAATGAAGAAGCCAACTCTCAACTTCAAAGAGAAGAGCTCGACCTACTTCTGGAAATCCAAGAAAGTGCCCGGATCAGGGAAGAAGCGCTAAAGCGACAAATGGCTTCAAGATATATTCAAAAGGTAGTACCAAGAGGTTTCACTGAGAATGATCTCATCCTAATCCGAAATGACATTGGGACAACTCGACCCGGAGAAGGAAAGCTGGCAGCAAACTGGAAAGGACCCTACCGAGTCATAGAAGTACTTGGAAAAGGCTATTACAGACTCTCCGAACTCGATGGATGAGAGCTTCCCAGATCATGGCACGCCTGCAACCTAAGAAGGTATTATAGCTAGAGAAGGTAATAGATCTCAGATGCACTCTTTTTCCTGAAAAGGTTTTTTAATGAGGCACCAAGTTGAAATCTAGAAATTATCCGACTTAAAGGGATGAAAAACTCCCACATGTATATATTTGCACTTGCTTTGGAATAAAATATATTTTTAGATATTCTACAAATTCTCAAGACGCATTAATCTAAAGCATTCATCGTCCGATTATAAAGCAACAGATCGGCAGAAAGTGAAAAAAAGATTCACTGCACGATCACGATGGAAGACCAATAAAGATGAAAATGCGATTCATCTAAAGGTCGACCGAAGAAAGACAAAAATTACCTTCTACAAATCGGCAAAGATTAACACAGAATAATGCAAGAAGTTATCGAAAGTGATCCGAAAAAAGAACCTGACGAGGTCTTATGGATCGCTAAATAATAACTTAAAGATTGGCTGACATAGAGAAGTCGGACCAAGTCAACCCAAGTTATCAGCAAATCCCTGGAAAGAGGTCTGGCCAACCCTATAAAAGAGAAATTGCTATAACTTAGAAGAGATCGATCTAACGAAGTCGGTCTCCTACAAAATAAGTTATATAAGTAATCCCTGAAAGAGACCTGACAAAGGTCCAAGAAAGAGGATTACAAATAACTTAGAAGAGATCGACCTAACGAAGTCGGTCTCCTACAAAATAAGTTATATAAGTAATCCCTGAAAGAGACCTGACAAAAGTCCAAGAAAGAGGATTACAAAATAACTTAGAAGAGATCGACCTAACGAAGTCGGACTCCTACAAAAATAAGTTATATAAGTAATCCCTAAAAGAGACCTGACAAAGGTCTAAGAAAGAGGATTACAAAATAACTTAGAAGAGATCAACCTAACAAAGTCGGTCTCCTACAAAAATAAGTTATAAAAGTAATCCCTGAAAGAGACCTGGCAAAGGTCCAAGAAAGAGGATTACAAAATAACTTGGAAGAGATCGACCTAACGAAGCCGGTATCCTACAAAAATAAGTTATAAAAGTAATCCGTGAAAGAGACCTGACAAGGGACCAAGAAAGAGGATTACAAAAATAACTTAGAAAGAAGACAACATAAAGAAGTCGACCTCCTACGAAAAGTTATAAAAGTAGTCCCTAAAAGAGACCTAACCAAGGTCCAAGAAAGAGGATTACGAAATAAGTTAGAAGAAATCGACATGACAAAGTTGGTCCACTACAAAAATAACTTGGAAAAGGACGACGTAAAGAAATCGGTTATAGACAAATACAAGCAAGCAAACCAAAATACGAATTGGATCCACACATCTACGACCTCCAAGTACAAAGCAGTTCAAAGAGACCGAGCAGCAAGGCTCCAGTATTCTAAAAACCCAGAAAAGTGCCAAGACAAGTGTAAACAAGCATGCTATACAATATTATAAAGCTTTAGGGTCAAGCCCAAAAGCTTGAAAGCTACTTGTTTTTTAAAAGTTGCTAAACAAGCAACTGAAAGGAGTACCAGCAGTCAGCAAAATATTCAACTATACAAACTAAAGAGTTTTAAAGCCCACAAGCCGGGCCAACTACGCAAACATTCAAAGAAAATTCAGCTAAGATTAGAAGACTTCTCGGCAGCATCAGTCTGAGGAGAATGAAGGCGAGTCTGAATAGGCACAGCATCCACGGTTCCATCATCCCGGTTCAGAATCTGGCAATCCGGGTCAGACACAACTGGAGGAACTGAAGAGGTTGACACTTTGGCAGAAGACACAGGGGGAGGTTCAACATCATCATCACCCTGGTCATCAGGGACAATCTTACCATCCCTCACAACATTATCCAGGCTGAAAAGAGTAAGGTCGGCCTCGGGAGCAATAATCCGAACCTGCTCCCTCAAGCTCTCATAGGCAGCAGTTACGCTGCCAACAAGATGACCTTGGAGCTCAAAGTAATCAGCTCGTGCATTCTCCAACTTCTCCCTCAGGCGTACCACCTCCCGATAAGATGTCACATAACTGTCCTTATGCCTCAATGCCGTGTCCTCGGCCAACCGCACAGAAGCCGCCAGAGCAAGGGAACTCGCCTTTTCGTTCTCTAGATCCTTCTCCAACTTGGCTACCTTTACCTCAAGCTCTTCCTTCATGCCCTTCATTCGGTCGAACTCCTATTTAGCCTCCTCCATAAATTCCTTGGTGGCATGGAGAGGAAGATTCTGAGCAGTTCAGTACAGGGCAGCCCCCATATATGCCATTTTAACACTGTTTCGGGTCATAAAATCCAGATGGCGAAGGATTGACACATCATCCATGGGGAGGGTACCGTAGGGACCGATTTGCGTATCTATGAATTCGATTGCATTAAAATTAGGGGCGTCAAGGTTAAAAATCTCAATTGTTTTCTGTTTCTTGTTGGGAGGAGAACCAGAAGCAATAGCAGAAGTCTGTGGAGGATCAGTCAGATGAACTCAAGGAGTGGGGATCACCTTCCTTGGCCCAGGAGAACTTGGCACGTGCGGCTTGACAAGAACTTGAGAAGATCCCTCTCCGGCTACCTTGACCGAGATGTTTTGAGCAGCAGCAGCCTTCTTCGCCTTCTTACAGGCCTTCATGGAATCATTGTTTTTCAACATCTCTGAAAATACAGAATCAACCATAAAGACGAGTTACAACATAGGAGAAGAAAAGCTCAGAAACAAGTATAAAAACAAGTCAGACAGTACCCAAAGCAGTTCGAACAAAAAATGGATCACTCAAGAATCTTTTTGTATCCAGATGGGGTGGTTCCCCCCACAAATCTTCAAAAACAACTACAAAAGCCCGCTCAACCTCATTAAGCATCTCCCATGTATAATGTGGCACTCTCACATTCTTTTGCCACTCTAGAGGAAAAGCAGGCTCATCATTCTCATCAAGAAAAAAGGGGCGGACCCCCTCAACATCACAGACTCGGAAGAAATAATTCTTAAAATCTTTAAAAGACTCATCATACATGGCAAAAACTTTATGCCCCTGGGCCGATCTGAAAGAAACCCAGGAAGCTTTCTTTTTGGAGGAACCTCCGGGCTTGGCCGAGACAAAAAGATAGAGGAAAAGAGTTTCAGAATGTGTTACGCCTAACTCTTGGCAAAGCAGTTGAAATATTTTTATAAAACCCCAGGAATTCGGATGAAGCTGGGATGGAGCAATGTTACATGACCACAACAAGTCGGTCTCGAAAGCAGTAAAAGGAAAAGTAACGTCCAATTGGCTGAAGAAATATTCATAGGCGTAGAAGAAGGGACGCTCCCCCTCGATGAAAGTAGGAAAACAAGCCCTCTCATCAGAGTCAGGAGCTACAAGCTCATAATCCCTCTCCCGAGCACTGTTACCACAGATCCTATGACGTTTTCTCAGCTCTACACAAAATTCAGCATCCACGACTGAGACACACATTAGGACAAGGGAGTCCAGCCATTCAGACATCCCCTCGGGAACTTTAGAAGACACCTCTACAATGTTATTGCGAGAAGACATGAGGCCAACTAATCCAACAAAAAGAAAAGAAGATTGAATTACTAAAAAATATCTCGGAGGAGGGGCAAAGCAACTCGATTAATATGATACAGACGAACAAACAGAAAAGGAAAACCCCCAAGACTCAAACCAAAGTCCTGGGGCATCCTTTGGAGGCAGTGGCAAAGCAAGGTTTTAGGAAAAATCTACAGCCTATGTCTCGGCATCCCCCAAACAAAAAGAAGATTTCAAACAGCAAGCATTTTCATAGGAGAAAGACAAAACACAAAAAAAGTACAAAAAAGTCATCAAAGCCACTATCTTTTTACAAAAATCTTCGACAACACCAAACATGCCAAGCAGAGAATCGTCAAAAACACAGCCTTTTCTCCAGAATCAAAAACCATCATCGAAAGCACAAGCAGAAACGGTGATAACATGCAAAAGCTCTAAAAGCATCAAGCAACAGGAAAGGTGAAAAAGTTCATACGAAAGACGAAGAAACTCCCAGAACGTACCATACAATAGCAATTAGGCGTAACAAAAATAGAAAGATCCAAACTTTCTCCAAGCAAAATCAAAACTTCACCACAAAACTAGAGCCAAAGCAACAAAAGAGAAAAGTAATTGCAAAATGGAACTAACCTGGAGAAATGAGAAGTTCCAAAAGAAGTAGAAAGGAAGGAATCGCTGGACCACTGAAAGGCACCGCAACGCAAGAAAAGACAGAGACAAAGAAAACGAAGGAGTTACAAAGAAAAAGGAAGAAGAGAAACCGTTTTTATGAGGAAGCAAAATTCAAAATAAGGCCAGGAGAAATGGGGCAATTAATACCAATTAATGAAGGTATTAAACCCTCGCACGTTCCCTAGAACAAAGCGGTAATACAAAAGCGCGCGTTTTTAGAGGAAAAACGTTCTACATTAAAAAAAAGCTCTACAAAGAAAGGAATCGACAAAAGTGCTCGAGTTCGGCTTCGCTATAAAAAGTTCGAAGTCAAAAAACTCGACCTCAAAGCAGAAGACCGAGCTCAAGCAGGGGCACTGTTCATACCCTGGGTCGAGCCATCCGACCCGGGATGTTTAGCGACATGGCGACCGACCTCTTCAGGTCCGACTATCTGATCTCTTCTTAAAGAGATCGGCCAAATTGACAGGAAAGCCTAATAAAGGGCCCAAATAGAGGAACACGACCCAAATCCAAAGGCAATACAAGCCTATAGCGATAAAGGCGGTTCCCTTGAAGGTAAGCTAACTTCACTCAATATAAGATAAGATAAAGATAAGATAACTAACTTATCTTATCAGAAAGGTCAGCCCACACCATTATAAATACACTGGAGCACCCAGATATAACTCATACTCTGATTTTACTAAAAACCTGTTTAATACCCATGCTAACTTAAGTATCGGAGTCTCTTGCAGGTACCCCCCACCCTTCGGTGACCAAGGATCAGAGGTGCAGCCAGTTCAACAAGTCGGACACAACAGCTCCGGCCGCAACCAGCCAGCCGGACATGTCATCTCTGACCGGTACAGAAGATCTCATCCGAGATTGACCTACAGTTTTAGGTAACCCTCAGAACAGACACCAAACTTAAAAATTTTTAGAAAACTAAACACAAATTTTTGAAAATTAAAAGAAAACAACAAGAAGACACCAAACATGAAGATTTAACACAAGATTTAACTAAAGAAAATATTTTTGAAAATTTTTCTGAAAGAAAGACTCAAAGAGAATGAAAATTTAACCAAGAACAAATACAAAAAACTCAAACCAAAAACAAAAATTTAATAAAGAAAGCTAAGGATTCTTGAAAATAAACTTTTTGAAAAAGGTTTTTGAAGAAGATTTAAAATATTTGGAAAAGAAAACAGAAAACATGTAAGACTCAAACTAAGAACAAAGATTAAAAAAAGAAAATAAATTTTTTGAAAATATTTTTTTTTCAAAAATAGAGAAGAAGAAAATAAAAATAAAAGACTCAAACAAAATAAAATAAAATACCTGATTTAGGGAGCAAGACAATCCGTCAGTTTGTCCAAACTCGAACAATCCCTAGCAACGGCGCCAAAAACTTGGTGCACGAATCCCACACCTTCGTATAGCTGTACCAGCAAGTGCACTGGGTCGTCCAAGTAATACCTGAGAGAGTCAGGGTCAATCCCACGAGGATTGTGGTTTGAAGCAAGCTATGGTTATCTTACAGGTCTTAGTCAAGCAGATAGAGGAAACTATTCATAGTTTGTATTTGTGAATTGGGATAGAATCACTAAAAGGAATATAGTTGAGGATTGGAGTTTCTTTGTCTTTCTGAATTAACTCTGATATTACTGTCTTCTTTGCTTGTGAGTGATTTCTTCTATGGCAGGTTGTATGTGATCAACGCTGTGGGCCATGGTCGTCAATCTACTCTGCTCCAGATCAAATGCCATTGGCCGTGGCAATCTAATCTGACGGAAAGTGAAGCTCTAGTAGGTCATTCTCCTTGCGATCCTACTCAAAATGCCACAGACAAGGTCGAATCTTCCGGATCAGAGAGTGCTGCTTCTTTGGGTTCAAACCTATACCACAGAGAAGTCCCCAAGGAAGTTATGGATTAGCCGTCTGAGAGATGCATAATCAGATTGGCAGTTCACGCTTTCCAGCCCCGTATTCACACAAACTCAATTAGACACGGGTGGTTGTCAAGAATGCAGTCCTAGTATGATGAATAGAGCTGATTGTCACTGGTCATCCTATTCACCATGTTGAAGAACGAGTATGCATCTTAGAAATAAATTAAACACGGATCGAAGAAGAAACAATAATACTTTTATTAATTCGTAGGACTCAGCAGGGCTCCTCCCCTCAACCTAGGAGGTTTAGAAACACATAATGAAAGGAAATACAAAGTGTAAAATGAAAATATGCTGAATAAAAGGCAAAAGATCCTTAACAAAGTGTGATCTTCTACTTTAAATACTAAACTAATGACTAGTAAGGGTAAAATAGTCTTTCTAGGGCTAAAATCCACTTCTGGGGCCCACATGGTGAGTGTTTGGGCTGAGCTTTGATGAGATCCACTTGCTATGAGGCCTCTAGGGCATTGAACGCTGGTAGGGGGTCCTCTCTGGGCGTTTGGATGCTGGGCTCTGCTTTGTGGGCGCTGGACACTTGGAAGGTGGAAGGAAGCTCAAGTTGGACGCCAGTTTTGGGCCTTCTAATCTGAAGCAAAGTATGGACTATTATACATTGCTGGAAAAGCTTTGGAAGTCAGCTTTCCATAGCCGTTGAGAATGCTCCATTTGGACTTTTATGGTCTCTATATGAGCTTTGGCTTCCTTTAGTTCTTGGATAGGGATTTCTTGAGTGGGTATTGAGCACTCAGAGGGGTATGCCTTTACTGGCATTCAACGCCAGCTCTGATGGCTCTTTGGGCATTGAACGCCCATGTTGTACACCCTTACTGGCATTAAATGCCAGTTCCCTTGCCATTTTGGCTGTTGAACGCCCAGTATGGATGTCCTGGCTGGTATTCAACGCCAGCTCCCCTGTCTATTTGGGCGTTGAATGCCCAGTGAGGGGTTCCTCACTGGCATTCAGTGCCAGAGTTCTTGCTTGTTTAAGCGTTGAACACCCAGCCAGTGCTCCCTGGCTGGTGTTCAACGCCAGCTTTGCTGCCAAGATGGGCGTTGAACGCCCAGCCAGTTCTCTATGGCTGGCGTTCAATGCCAACTCTGCTGCTAGTATGGGCGTTGAATGCCCAGCCAGTGCTCCCTGGCTGGCGTTTAACACCTGCTTTGCTGTCTGTATGGGCATTGAACGCCCAGTGAGGGCTTCCTCACTGGCGTTCAGCGCCAGCTCTGGTGCAAGGATGAGCGTTAAACGCCCAATGATATCTTATTCGCTAGCATTCAATGCCTTCCCCGTCTCTCTAGATTCGTTCTCTATCTCAGTGGTGATGGTCTTGTACTCTTCTCTTAGGTTAACTTCAGTGTTACTAGGAAGGGTGTCAGGAGGAGTTTCAGGGATCCTCTTGCTCAGTTGACCAACTTGAATCTCCAAATTTTTAAAATGGAGGATCTTGTTTCAGTTATGAAACTATGAGTGGTCTTAGTGAGGTTGGAGACTATAGTAACTAAGTCAGAAAGGCTCTGCTTAGGAGTCTCCATATGTTCCTGAGAAAATGGAATAGTGGTCTGTTGTTGAGCTTATTCTGGTTCCTTCCACCTTGATTATTATTGAAACCTTGCTGAGGTTTCTGTTGATCCTTCCATGAGAGGTTAGGATGATTCCTTCATGAAGGATTGTAGGTGTTTCCATAGGGTTCTCCCATCTAATTCACCTTCTCCATGGTGGGTTGATCAGGATCATAAGCTTCTACTTCAGAAGAAGCTTCCTGAGTACTGCCAGTTGTACTTTGCATTCCAGTCAAATGCTGAGAGATTATATTGACCTATTGGATCAAGATCTTGTTTTGAGCCAATATGGAATTCAGGGTATCACCTTCAAGAACACCTTTCTTCTGAAGTACCTCATTACTTACAGAGTTTCTTTCAGAAGTGTACATGAATTGGTTGTTTGCAACCATCTCAATGAGTTCTCTTGCTTTTGCAGGCATTTTCTTCAAGTGGAGTGATCCACCTGCAGAGCTGTCCAATGAGATTTTGGACATCTCAGACAGAACATCATAGAACACGCCTATGGTAGACCATTCTGAGAGCATGTCAGTAGGACATCTCCTGATCAATTGCTTGTATATTTTCCAAGCTTCATAGAGGGATTCACCTTCTCTTTGTCTGAAGGTTTGAACTTCCACTATGATTTTGCTCATCCTTTGAGGGGGAAAGAATTTAGCCAAGAAAGCATGAACTAGCTTTTTCCAAGAGTCTAGGCTCTCTTTTGGTTGAGAATCCAACCATATCTTAGCTCTGTCTCTTATAGCAAAGGGAAAGAGCATAAGTTTGAAGACCTCAGGATTTACTCCATTGGTCTTAATAGTATCACAGATCTGCAAGAATTCAGCTAAGAACTTATATGGATCTTCCAGTGGAAGTCCATGGAACTTGCAGTTCTGTTGCAGAAGAGAGACTAACTAAGGATTAAGCTCAAAGTTGTTAGCTCCAATGGCAGGTACAGAGATACTTCTGCCATAAAAGTCAGAGGTAGGCATGGTGAAGTCACCAAGAACCTTTCTTGCCTCTACTTCAGGTTCGGCCATGTCCTTAATTTCTTGTTTAAAATTTTCTGAAAGGCTTCTTATCCCTGCTCCTTAAAGTCCTTTCAGGCTCAGGATCAAGATTAAAGAGAGGTTTCTTATCCCTGTTTCTGGTCATAAATAAGAAAAGAAGAAAAGAAAGAAAGAAAGCTTCTATGTCGGATTTGATT
Source organism: Arachis hypogaea (assembly GCF_003086295.3). NCBI lineage: Eukaryota > Viridiplantae > Streptophyta > Magnoliopsida > Fabales > Fabaceae > Arachis > Arachis hypogaea. Next base: position 93,820,375 of record NC_092051.1, on the reverse strand, counting down.
ATAGAGAGCTCCCAGTTAGATGTGAAGAAAAAAGAAGGAAGATAGAAAAGTGAAGATGGAAGAAGAGAGAGGAGAAGAGTTCGAATAAATAGAAGTAAATAGGAGAAGACTTAGAAATAAGAATTAAAATATTTTGTTTTTTTTATTTATTAATTAATTTCGAAAATTAAAGTTAATAAATTAAAAGGAATTGAAAATTAGTTAATAAATTTCGAAAATAGAAGAGAGAGAAGAAGATAATTTTCGAAAATTAGGAGAGAGAAGAAGTAGTTAAGAAGTTTTGAAAAAGAAGAGAGAAAAAACAACTAACTAATTAAGAAAGAATTGAAAACAAGATAAGATAGAAGATTAGAAAAGATTTGAATTTAAAATTTGAAATTAAAAATGATAACAAAAGATAAGAAAAGAAATTAAAAAGAGTTGAAAAAGATTTAATTTTAAAATTTGAAATTAGAAGAGATTTGAAAAAGATTTAAAAGAAAGATAAGATTTGAAATTTGATTTTGAAAAAAGAAGATTTGATTTTAAAATTTGAAATTTGAATTTGAAATTTGAATTTTGAAAATTGAATTTTGAAATAAGATAAGATAAGATTTTGAAAAAGATAAGATTTTTGCTTTTGAAAATATTTGAATTTTGAAATTTTAAAACTAAGATAAGATAAGATAAAAATTTTGAAATTAAAATCTGAATTTTTATTTTAAATTGTCAAAAAATTAATAAAAATAAAGATAGAAAAGATATTTTTTTATTTTTTGAATTTAATGAGGAAAGAGAAAAACAAGTAAAAGACACAAAACTTAAAATTTTTAGATCTAGGACCCTAAGTTTTCGAAAATTTGATGACAAACACCAAACTTAAAACTTTTAAGATCAAAACAGAAAGAAAAACAAGAACACTTTGAAGATTAAGAAGAACACCAAGAATAAAACAAAAAAAAATTCAAAGAACACAAGAACATTCAAAAGACACCAAACTTAAAATTTTTTAAAACCAAACAAAAAATTTTCGAAAATTATAAAAGAGAAACACAAGAAGACACTGATGAGCGGATAATTTATACGCTTTTTGGCATTATTTTTACATAGTTTTTAGTATGATTTAGTTAGTTTTTAGTATATTTTTATTAGTTTTTAAATAAAAATCACATTTCTGGACTTTACTATGAGTTTGTGTGTCTTTCTGTGATTTCAGATAATTTCTGGCTGAAATTGAGGGACTTGAGCAAAAATCTTATTGAGAGGCTGAAGAAGGACTGCAGATGCTGTTGGATTCTGACCTCCCTGCACTCGAAATGAATTTTCTGGAGCTACAGAAACCCAATCAGTGCGCTCTCAATTGCGTTGGAAAGTAGACTTCTAGGGCTTTCCAGCAATATATAATAGTCTATACTTTTCCCGAGTTTTGGCGACGCAAACTGGCGTTCAAACGCCAACTTCCTGCCCTATTCTGGAGTTAAACGCCAGAAACAGGTTGCAAATCAGAGTTAAATGCCAGAAATAGGCTACAACCTGGCGTTTAACTCCAAAAATAGTCTCTACACATGAAAACTCAATGCTCAAACCAAGCACACACCAAGTGGGCCCGGAAGTGGATTTCTGCATCATTTACTCATCTTTGTAAACCCTAGTAACTAGTTTAGTATAAATAGGACTTTTTACTATTGTATTTGAAATATTTAGTTCATCTTTTGATCTCTTGATCACGTTTAGGGGGCTGGCCATTCGGCCATGCCTGGACCACTTTCACTCATGTATTTTTCAACGGTGGAGTTTCTACACCCCATAGATTAAGGTGTGGAGCTCTGCTGTTCCTCATGAATTAATGCAAAGTACTATTGTTTTTCTATTCAATTCAAGCTTATTCTCATTCCAAGATATTCACTCGTACTTCAACCTGATGAATGTGATGATCCGTGACACTCATCATCATTCTCGCCTATGAATGCGTGCCTGACAACTACTTCCGTTCTATCTGCAATAGCTTGAGCGTTTATCTCTTGGGCTCCTGGTTCAGATCACAGTCTTCGTGGTATAAGCTAGAATTATTGGCGGCCATTCTTGAGATCCAGAAAGTCTAAACCTTGTCTGTGGTATTTCGAGTAGGATCCGGGATGGGATGATTGTGACGAGCTTCAAACTGACGAGTGCTGGGCGTAGTGACAGACGCAAAAGGATCAACGGATCCTATTCAAACATAAGTGAGAACCGACAGATGATTAGCCATGCAGTGACAGCGCATTTGGACCACTTTCACTGAGAGGACGAGAAGTAGCCATTGATGACGGTGATGCCCAACATATAGCTTGCCATGGAAAGGAGTATGAATGATTGGATGAAAGAAATAGGAAAGCAGAGGTTCAGAAGCAACAAGCATCTTCATACGCTTATCTGAAATCCCACCAATGAATTACATAAGTATTTCTATCTTATTTTATATTTTATTTATATTTTAATTATGAAAATCCCATAACCATTTGAATCCACCTGACTGAGATTTACAAGGATGACCATAGCTTGCTTCAAGCCGACAATCTCCGTGGGATCGACCCTTACTCACGTAAGGTTTATTACTTAGACGACCCAGTTCACTTGCTGGTTAGTTGTGCAAAGTTGTGAAGAAGAATTGAGATTATGATAGTGCGTACCAAGTTTTTGGCGCCATTGAGATCACAATTTCGTGCACCAGACACCAAACTTAAAGATTGACACAAGACTCAAACAAAAAGACACTAATTTTGAAAATTTTTTGAAAAAGACTCAAGAAAATTCGAAATATTCAACAAGAACCAAAAACAAAAGACTCAAACTAAAAGCAAAGATTAAAAAAAGAAGAAGAAAATAAAAAGAAAAGCTAACAAAATTAAAGATAATACCTTATCTAAGGAACAAGACAATCTGTTAGTTGTCCAAACTCGAACAATCCCCAGCAACGGCGCCAAAAACTTGGTGAACGAATCCCCACACTTCGCACAATTGAACCAGCAAGTGCACTGGGTCATCCAAGTAATAACTGAGCGAGTCAGGGTCGATCCCACGAGGATTGTGACTTGAAGCAAGCTATGGTTATCATGCAGGTTTTAGTCAGGTGAATAAAGAAGTTGTTGGTTTGAATTTGGTTAAAAGCATAAAAGGAATAGTGTATAAAATACTTTGTAAATTAAATTATAATCAGGGATAGGAAGATGGTTAAGGCTTGGAGTTGCTTTGTCCTTCTGAATTAACGATGGTCTTACTATCTTCTTCAATTGTGAATGATTCCTTCAATGGCAGGCTGTATGTGATTGACGCTGGTTTGAGCAGCCACCAATACTCCTCCAGATCTGAACACCAGGGTTAGTGCGCATCCATTCCGATTGAGGGTGAAGCTCCAATAGTCCATTCTCCTTAATGATCCTACTTAAAATGCCACAGACAAGGTCAAATCTTCCGGATTAGAGAATGCTGCTCCTTTGGGTACTAGCCTCTACCACAGAGACCCTAATCTCCCCATACCTCGGCTGAACTGGTGTCTCGAGAAATTCCCAACGAGATCGTGGATTAGCCATCTGAGAGATGTATAATCAAGCTGGCGGTTCGATGCTTTCCAGTCACGTATTCACACGAACCCAAGAAGACACGGGTGGTTGTCAGGCACGTGATCTTGGTATTATGAACGGAGCTGATGGTCATGGATCATCCCATTCATCATGTTGAAGAACGAATATACATCTTAGAATTGAATCAAATATGGATTGAAGAGAAACAGTAATACTTTTATTAATTCATAGAACTCAGCAGGGCTCTTCCCCTCAACCTAGGAGGTTTAGAAACTCATACTGATAGAAAATACAATGATGGAATTCGAAATATGCTCTGAGAGCTCCTAAACAAGTTTGATCTTCTCCCTTAAATACTAAACTAATGACTAATAAGGGTAAAACAGTCTTTTTAGTGCTAAAATCCACTTCTGGGCCCACTTGGTGAGTGTTTAGGCTGAGCTTTAATGAGATCCACGTGTTATGAGGCCTCTAGGGCATTAAACACTGGCTAGGGGGTCCTCTCTGGGCGTTTGGATGCTGGACTCTTCTCCTTGGGCGCTAGACGCCTGAAGGGGGCAGGAGGCTGGCATTGGACGCCAGTTTTGGGCTTTTTAATTTGAAGCAAAGTATAGATTATTATACATTTCTGTAAAGATCTGGAAGTTAGCTTTCCATAGCCATCAAGAACGTGGCATTTGGACTTCTGTAGCCCCAGAAATGCCCTTCTGAGTGCGAGGAGGTCAGATTCGGACAGCATCTGCAGTGCTTTCTCTATCTCTGAATCAGACTTTTGCTCCAACTCCTCAATTTCAGCCAAAAAATACCTGAAATTGTACAAAAAAAAAAAGCTCATAGTAGAATCCAAAAATGTGAATTTAACACTAAAACCTATGAAAACTTAAAAAAAACTAAACAAAACATGCTAAAAACTATATGAAATCGATGCCAAAAAGCACATAAAATATCCGCTCATCACTCATCTTTTTTCCGAAATTCCTTCACCTAATTCTCTCTTTATTTTCGGAAAAAAAATTTCTTTCTTAATTTTAAAATATTATCTTATCTTGTTTGACTTTTTCTTTTTAATTTTAATTTTTCAAATCTTTGATTGACTCTTTCTTTTTAAATTTCAAATTTTCAAAATCAAATCTTTTATCTTATTTTCAAATCTTTTTTATTAATTATTTGCTTTATCTTGTTTTAATTTTAAGTTTGGTCTTTCATTACTCTTTCTTTCTTTCAATTTTGAATTTCAAAAATCTTTAATTGACTTTTTCTTTTTAATTTTTGAAATTTCTAATTATTCTTTTCCATTTTTTTGTTATTTTCAAAATTTCAAAAAAAATTATTCTTGTTTCTTTTTGGGTATCTCACTGGGAGTTCTTTAGCCTTTGACATAGAGACTCTCACTTTTTGTTATCTCTTGTTTATGTATACAGGAACACTGAAAGCACTATAGATCAAGATGAGGTTCCTTAACCCAAAAGATCCTTGGGGTCTTATACAGCTCCCACTCCTGACTTCTATGGAAGGAGTATTAGTGTGCCTCCTATTGGAGTAGCTCATTTTGAGCTCAACCCACAGTTGATCATCCTAGTGCAACAAACTTGCCAGTTTCACGGACTCCCTCAGGAAGACCCCACTAGATTTCTCTCTGACTTCCTACAGATCTATGATACTGTAAAGACCAAAGGAGTGGATCCTGAAGTCTACAGGATGATGCTTTTCTCATTTGCTTTGAGAGATCAAGCAAAGGATTGGTTGGATCTCCAACCCAAGGGGAGCTTGAATACCTGGAGTAAGGTAGTTAGCAAATTTCTGAACAAGTACTTTCTCCCAAAGAAGCTAACCCAACTGAGACTGGACATTCAAGGCTTCAAATAAGAGGATAATGAGTCTCTTTATGACACTTGGGAAAGGTACAAGTTGATGCTCAGAAAATGTCCCATTGAAATGTTCACAGAGTGGGTCAAGCTGGATATCTTCTATGATGGACTCTCTGAAAGAGCCAAGGTATCCTTGGATAATTCTGCAGGTGGCTCTTTACACATGAAGAAGACTCTAGAGGAGGGTAACGAACTCATTGAGATGGTGGCTAACAACCAATACCTTTATTCATCAGAGAAGACCTGAATGAAAAGGGAGGACAACGGAGTGTCAATCGAATCTGCTATCCATTAATAGAATGAATCTTTAGTCCAGCAAGTGAACTTTCTCACACAACAAGTGTTGATCTTGCAAAGTTTAGTTAACAACCATCCACCTCAGCCTCCACAACCTCGGAGTACTCTTGACCTGGCACCTGCAAAAGCAGAACTTGTAAAGAGCCAGCAAGGCTTTATGCAGGAGACCAAAGCCTCCATAAGGAATATGGAAGCACGGTTGAACCAGGCAGAGCAGCGTTCATCTGCATAGATAAGAAAAGAGTGTCAAGCCATCCAATTAAGGAATGGAAGGACACTGAACAACCAGCCTCAGAACAGTAAGAGGGAGAGTAAAGAGCTAGCAGAAGATGAACAAACTGTAGTTTAAGGCACTCATGTGAGCGCTGAATGCGCAGAAGGGGGTAGCCAGGGCGTCCAACGCCCATAAGAGGGCAGCCCAGGCATTGAACGCTAGTCCAGGGGAGGCCAGACACGTGTAAGTACTGAGAACACCTCTCCTAAGCAAGCTGGTAGCCCTTCTATAGGTACTATGGATACTCACCCTGCACCACTCATGGCCCTTGAGTACAAGGCCAAGTTACTATAACCTCAAAGACTCTAGAAAGCAAAAAAAGATAGGCAATTTGCCAAATTCTTAGAAGCTTTCAAGAAGCTGGAGATCAAAATCTCCTTTGCAAAGGCTCTTGAACAAATGTCTTCATATGCTAAGTTCATGAAGGAAATAATTAATAACAAGAGGGATTGGAGGGAAGTAGAGATAGTGGTGCTTACTAAAGAGTGCAGTGCAGTCATTCAAATGAATGTTCCTCAAAAACTTTAGAAACCCCCTAACACTGTTCTTAGAAACACAGAAGTGAATCCAAGGGAAGAGTGTAAGGCCCTCATTAATACCAAGGAGGCTCAGCCTAAGGTGGTACACACTATTGAGGACTTAGATGAAGAAGAGACTCAAGAAAAGGCTGGAAGCACACTGTTACATGCCCCTTTCATGAGAAGAAAGCCTGAAGTACCACATCGTCAGAAAACCCAAAAGGAGACCAAGGACAAGCACTACTCACAATCCTTGGAAGGCTCTAAGAAGCTGCAAATCAATATTCTTTTTGTTGAAGTTTTGGAGCAATGGTCTCTATCTACTGGAAGAAACCTCTCTGATACTGAGAGAGGCAAATTGGTGATGAGATTACAAAAGGATTACATGATTATCAAGGTCTTTAAACCTCCACTACCCCTTGACAAAAGAGGTAGTTCCATGCAGAGTACAATACTGAAGCCTCCTCCCTTGGTGAAAACTCATACAGTTTTCCCATACATCAAACTTAATTTTGGTGTTGGCCCGTCACCACTCGCCAAGGAGGAAGGTCCCAAGAGGAAGATGCATAGGGGATGGAGAAACAATACAACCCTTACCCTAACAAGAAAGGAGAATTAAGCTGATAACAATAAAAGAAAGCTTATTAAGAGGAATTCAAATCCAAGGGCACTGATCTCCTCTTTTTCCCCCTTAGAGTCATTTCTGTGAACCAACTGGAAGAAGAGGAAGAAAGTCAGCAATCAAGTGTCAAGCTAATGATATTAAAGAAGCGCTTGTTGGGAGGCAACCCAACCATGAAATAGAGACAAAAACATTTGGAGATGGAAACAGAACACTCTGGGGAGGTCCCCTTGCTGGCGTTGAATGCCAGACAAGGATGAGGCTGGGCGTTGAACGCCCATGAAGGAGCATGCACTGGCGTTGAACGCCAGTAATGGAGGGAATTAGGCATTCAACATCCGCCAAGGAATACTTCCTGGCATTGAATGCCAGAACAGGGAAGAGCTGGGCGTCCAACGCCCCAGCAGGGGCAAGAGGCAACTCAAGCATTGAAGCTTTCTCTGCCAGTGGGTCCCACACAAATCCCACCTACCCCACCTTTCCTTCTCTCTCCTACTCTTTCCACCTTGATTTCCACACTAAGTTTTCTTTGCTTGGGGACAAGCAAACTTTTTAAGTTTGGTATTACAGAGCAAGCTCTGGGTTTATGCTATCATCAATAGTACCAAAGGAAGGTGAATCATCTTCATGGAAGATCAGCAGCTGCCATAACTGAGGTGGTTAAGTTTCATTACCCCTTTCTTTACCTTATTTCCTGTTTTCTATTTCTGGTACATGATCATGTTTAGTATTTTGTCCTTTCCTAGTTTTTTTTTGTATTAAGCTATAAAATATCCTATGTATCCTTCACCATACTTAAAAGAAAATTTTTCTTGAAAAAGAATAGGAAGATACATAAGCTCGAGTTATATAATAAGAGTAGTCCAACTATTTTGATGTGGTGGCCCTTGCTTTTACTTTCTGAATGCATGAATTAATAGTGCATATTTGATATTGGAGTAAAGTGTGTTGGCTCTTGAAAGAATGATAAAAAAGGAGAAGTATTATTGGTGATCTGAAAAATCCAAAAAAAATTGATTCTTGAAGCAAGAAAAAGTAGCAAAAAGAAAAAAAGATAGAAAAAAAGAAAGAAAAAGAGAAAGAAAAAGCAAAAAAAAAAAAAATCAAGTAGAAGAAAAAAGCCAAAAGCTCTTAAAACCAAAAGGCAAGAGCAAGGATCCAAGGCTTTGAGCATCAATGGTTAGGAGGGCCTAAAGAAACAAAATCTGTGCCTAAAAAGTTCAAATGAACTGCTTCCCCTAACTAAATGGTTGTGGTGTGAAGATATCAAGTGAAAAGCTTGAGACTGAGCAGTTAAAGTGGTGATCCCAAAAGCAAAAGAGTGTGCCTAAGAACTCTGGACACCACTGTCTGGGACTTTAAGCAAAGCTAAAGTCGAATCTAAGGGTTTCCCCAGTTAAGTGTCTGTGGCATTTATGTATCCGGTGGTAATACGGGAAAATATAATGCTTTGGGTCACGGCTAGGCTAAAAAAGAAGCTTTGTTCAAGAATCAAGAAAAGCTAAATTAAGAGAATCAATAATATCATCTGGATTCTAGTTCCAATGGATGCCAATACTTCTGAGATTCAAAGGAAAGTGAGATGCCAAAACTGTTCAGAAGTAAATAGCTACTATCCCCGCTCATCAATTGGAACTGAGCTTCATTGAAAACTTTGAGATTTATTGTATCTTTTTATTCTTTTTAATCCTACTTGTTTTTGGTTGCTTGCTGCTTGGGGACAAGTAACAGTTTAAGTTTGGTGTTCTGATGATCGGATATTTTATATGCTTCTTGTCATTGTTTCGTTAGTGCAAAAATTACTTTTTGGATGCTACTTTGAGTTTTTATGTTTTTCCTATGTTTTTAGGTGATTTTTTGGTGATTCTGGCAAGTTTTGGAAAAGTCTGATTTAGAGACAGAGAAAGGACTGCAGATGCTGTCAGATTCTGACCTCTATGCATTCAAATGAGCATTTTTGGAGCTACAAAAGACCAAATGACGCGCTCTTAAAGGCGTTGGAAAGATAACATCCAGGGCTTTCCAGGAATATATAATGGTCTATAGTTATCTTTGGAAATAATGGCCCAAAATGGGCGTTGAACGCCCAATTGACTCCCTGCCTGGTGTTTGGACACCCCAGAAGGACCAAAATGGCATTTGGACGCCCACAAGGGAGCAAGCCTGGCGTCCAACACCCCAAGAGTAGTCTAAGCACGTGGATTCACCAAAAACTCAGCCCAAACACTCACCAAGTGGACCCAGAAGTGGATTTTCGCACACTTTAGCTTAGTTTATCACATTTTTGTGATTTTTAATTAATAGTAACATCTTTTAGGTCTAGTATTTTGATTATAAATAAGAAACTTCCTTCCTCATGAGGATCATGCCTCCCAGGAGGGGAGAAGCACAGGCACATTACATTACACTTTCTTAAAGCATGAGTCACTAAACCTCCTAGGTTAAGATTAGGAGCTCTGCTGATTCTCATGGATTAATAATATTGTTGTTTCTATTTCAATATATGTTTGATTCTATTCTAAGATGTATTTTTGTTCTTCAATCTTTACTAATATGGGGTGGATCGGGAGTATGACCCCTTTTTCTACATGGGTTCTTGCGAGTCCTTAGCAGGATAGCATTGAACCACAAGCTTGATTATACATCTCTTAGACAGCTAATCCATGGCTTCGTTGGGGACAAGGGAACATCTGTTCAGCCGAGGTACGGGGCGATTAGGGCCTTTATGGTATAAGCTAGAATCATAAAGCGTCATTCTCCAATTCGGAAGATCCGACCTTGTTTGTGGCATTTTGAGTAGGATCATCAAGAGATTGAATTGCTAGAGCTTCACCCTTGTTTAGATTGGATGACCATTAACACCGGCACTTGATTTGAAGCAGAGAAGATTACTGACTATTAGCCCCGGCATTAATCACTTCCTACTTGCCATGGAATGAATCATCCATTGTTGAAGTAGACAGTGAGAAAATTTGATCCAGAAAGAGGAAGCATCTCTGAAGCCTCAACCGCTCTCTTATCATTAATTTCATACCAATCCAGTAACTCTTTTCTTATTCTGTTTTTATGCATTTTTCACAACAACCATCTTTTCTATCCGCCTGACTAAGATTTGCAAGATAGCCATTGTTTGCTTAATCCGACAATCCTCGTGGCATTCGACACTCACTCACCTGAGGTATTACTTGGACGACCTGGTGCACTTGCCGGTTTATCTGTGCGAAGTTTGCGGAGTTCAATTTTGCGCACCATTAATCCATATATCCTAACTAACTTACTAATTACCTTAGTAAAAAGCTTGCGTTATTAGAAACAATAACAACTAACAACCCAAGAATTATCACTAAATGTCGGACATTATGACTCTAGTAACCCATATACTCATTTTCCCAAGTCAAGGAATGAAAGTTCACTCCATAATCAAAATTGGCATTTCATCAAACACATGGAGGGCATAATCACAAAACATGGAAAAATTGAAAAATTACTTAAAACTATGAACAACCAATGATCAAAAGCAACAAAGGAAACTCAATAAACATATAATAACCATCAAACATCAAATTCATTAACCGAAACTCAAACTTACAAGACTATGTATATATTGACAAAGGAAACTAAAATATAAGAAAGTGTAGAACAATAGTGCAATAAAAGAAAAAATTAAAGAAATACTTACAATAGAAACAAGCTAGGATCCAAGATCAAAATTGGGAATTGAAATTGCTACTAAATCCTAATTAAAAACCCTAAGAAAGTTGAGAGAAAACCTAACCTAAAACTACCTAAAACTACTCCTAAGTGTGTTGTATGATGTATATGGTGTGAGTTGGTGTTGCTTGTCCCTTCATATAAGCTTCAGCACCGTAAAAAATGGGCCAAAAAACCCTCAAAATCGCGAGCCATGTGACTTTTTAATGAAGTCACGCATTGGTACCTATGCGTACGCACAGTTGCTGATTTTCATCCTGTGCGTACACACAGACGTTGTGCATACGCACACTTGCTGATTTCTGCAAGATGGGTGGAAAAATGCCGGTTAAGAATTTCTTATAAAAACAGCGTTGCAAGTACAGTTCTTAACCGATGAAGATTCCACTATCAATTTAAAAGTGTGTCACAATTAAGATTAATAACCAGGAGTAGAATCCCAGGTCGTTTCCCAAAGAGTTAACACAAGGTGCAATTTATTGGTTAGAATTTTTCTAAGTAATTTTTTGAACTGGAGAATGGAAAAGTAAATGGCTAGAAATTAAAACAATGAGCAGTAACAAGAGATGTTATGTATTTGAAATAAAAGACCTTGGTTAGGAGAGATAATTGGAATTTCTATCATTGTTGTCTTCCCTAAGTGTAATAGCAAAGGGTTATTGCTTCCACTTAGTTAGCCTCTTGCAGTTGTAGGAAAGTCAAGTGGGTATCACTACTCTAGCTCACAAGTCCTAGTCACTTCAGGAGGAAGGACTAGAGTTGGTGAGAATCAAGTTAGCCAGTAATTTCCAATTACAGATTACACTTGAGTATCACAACTCAAGGGTTTCCAATTAATCAACTCCTAAGCCAAGTTGGGAGCTCTACTCCATTAACATGAATGTCCATTTCAATAACATATAATAGGAATAAATAAAAGACATGGTAAAACTCTTGAGAAATTAATCAAATTAAAACTGGTATGGACAATAATCAATACGAATTAAACAAGCAATAAAAATAAATATGAAAATACTTTAATGCATTAATAATAATCAAAGGTGACAAGATCCAAACGTGAATGCAAAATAAACAAAAGGAAAAGAGTAATAGGAAAATTGGAAAAGCAAACTATAGAGATGATGACTTCAATAGAAGGTAGTAGCAGCTCTCTCAAGATCCAATCCAAGGCAAAACTAAGAAATCAAAAACCTAGAGGACAGTAGTTGTTTTTCTTTCTCCAATTCAAAAACTAAAACTAAAAGTAAGTGAAAATGAAAGTGTCTCTAGTCCCAGCTTGCCCCTGCCTCTAGTATGTGTTTTTGGGCTTGAAACTGGGTCCAAATCAGCCCAGAAATCGCCCCAGCAAGTTCTGTTAAGTGCAGCACGTGACGCTTTGTCACGCGTACGCATCGGCCACGCGTACGCATCACTGAACTCCTGCGCTTGTCACTCGTACGCGTCAGTCACACGTACGTGTCGCTGTAAGATGCTTCAAATCATGCGCACGCGCCAGCCATGCATGCGCGTCGCTCCTCGCCTCTCAACTCCTTAGTTTCTTGTGTTCCTTCCACTTTAGCATGCTTCCTCTTCATCCTTTAAGCCATTCATGCCGTGTAAACCTAAAAATACTTAACAAACACATCACGGCATCAAATGGTACAAAGGATAATTAAAAATGAATAATTTTAAGGCCTAGGAAGCATGTTTTCAATCGTAGCACAAAATTAGAAAGGAATGAAAAACATTCAATTTACATGAATAAGTGTGAGAGAAGTTGACAAAACCGACTCAATTCAATCCAAAATATATAAAAAAATAGTGGTGTATCAAATCTCCCCACACTTAAACATTAGCTTGTCCTCATGCTAGCTCAAGGAGACCAAAAGAATGAAGGAAAAAAGGTGAGACTCATGCAATGCAACCTATCTATGCGAATGCAACTACATGCTAAAATACTTCTACCTACTTGGTTTAAAGTAAACAAATTCTCCATGAACAACCATAAGTGAATTCCACTAATTTAAATCTCAAAATAAAGGACAAGTAAACTTGCAAGAAGAAAGCTCATGAAAGCCAGGAACAAAGATTTGAGCACCGAACCCTCACTGGAAGTGTATACACTCTAATCACTCAAGTGTTTATGGGTCGATTCTCTCGGTTCTTGATGAGCGGATAATTTATACGCTTTTTGGCATTGTTTTTAGTATGTTTTTAGTAAGATCTAGTTACTTTTAGGGATATTTTCATTAGTTTTTATGTTAAATTCACATTTATGGACTTTACTATGAGTTTGTGTATTTTTCTGTGATTTCAGGAATTTTCTGGCTGAAATTGAGGGACTTGAGCAAAAATCAGATTCAGAGGTTGAAGAAGGACTGCTGATGCTGTTGCATTCTGACCTCCCTGCACTCAAAATGGATTTTCTGGAGCTAAAGAATTCAAAATGGCGCGCTTTCAATTGCGTTTGAAAGTAGACATCCAAGGCTTTCCAGCAATATATAATAGATCATACTTTGGTCGAGTTTAGATGACGCAAAAGGGTGTTGAACGCCAGTTCTACGCTGCAGTCTGGAGTTAAACGCTAGAAACACGTCACGAACCAGAGTTGAACGCCAGAAACACGTTACAAACTGGAATTCAACTCCAAGAATGATCTCTCCACGTGTAAACTTCAAGCTCAGCCCAAGCACACACCAAGTGGGCCCCGGAAGTAGATTTATGCATCAATTACTTACTTCTGTAAACCCTAGTAACTAGTTTAGTATAAATAGGACTTTTCACTATTGTATTAGACATCTTTGGATTATCTTTTGATCTATTGATCATGTTTGGGGGCTGGCCATTCGGCCATGCCTGAACCTTCATTACTTATGTATTTTTCAACGGTAGAGTTTCTGCACTCCATAGATTAAGGTGTGGAGCTCTGCTGTTCCTCATGATTTAATGCAAAGTACTACTATTTTTCTATTCAATTCAACCTATTCCGCTTCTAAGATATCCATTCATTCCCAAGAACATGATGAATGTGATGATTATGTGACGCTCATCATCATTCTCACTTATGAACGCGTGCCTGACAAACACTTCCGTTCTACATGCAAACAAGCTAGAATGAATATCTCTTAGATATCTAATACAGGGGAACGAGTCCGAGTTATTAATATCTTTGTGGTATAAGTTAGAACCCATGGATGGCCATTCCTGAGATCCGAAAAGTCTAAACCTTGTCCGTGGTATTCCGAGTAGGATCTGGGAAGGGATGGCTGTGACGAACTTCAAACTCGCGATTGCTGGGCGTAGTGACAGATGCAAAAGGAGGGTGAATCCTATTCCAGCATGATCGAGAACTTCCAGATGATTAGCCATGCCGTGACAGAGCATTTGGACCATTTTTATAGAGAGGATGGGATGTAGCCATTGACAACGGTGATGCCCTTACAGAAAGCTTGCCATGGAGAGGAGTAAGGCTGATTGAATGAAGACAGCGAGAAAGCAGAGATTCAAAGGAACAAAAGCATCTCTATACGCTTATCTGAAATTCTCACCAATGATTTACATAAGTATTTTTATCTTTATTTTATGTTTATTTATTATTATTATTCGAAAATACTATAACCATTTGATATCCGCCTGACTGAGATTTACAAGGTGACCATAGCTTGCTTCATACCAACAATCTCCGTGGGATCGACCCTTACTCACGTAAGGTTTTATTACTTGGACGACCCAGTGCACTTGCTGGTTAGTTATGCGAAGTTGTGAAGTTATGTTTGGACCATGGTATTGTGCACCATTTTGTTGGAGCCATTGCCAGGGAGAGAACGAACAACAAATTTTACAACCTGAGTAACAATTTTGCATACCAAGTTTTTGGCGCCGTTGCCGGGGATTGTTCAAGTTTGGACAACTGACGGTTCATCTTATTGCTCAGATTAGGTAACTTTCTTTTCGTTTTCTTTTCACAAAAAAAAATTGTTTTCAAAAATCTTTCGAAAATTATTCAAAATTTTTAAGAATGAATTCTAGAGTTTCATGGTAACATGTTGAAGCCTGGCTGGCTGTAAAGCCATATCCAAATTCTTTTGGATTGAGACTTCCACTTGTCAACATAAAAGGCATGTATATGAAGTGGGATGAAGTATCAGCTGTTATATGCCTGATTTGTATCTTCTAAAGCTTGGCTGGCTAGTAAGCCATGTCTAACCCTCAGATTGGAGCTTTAGACTAAGAGTGCAAGATTCCTAGAATTCATATTAAAAATTTTGGAATCTTTATTTTTCTTTTTCACATTAATTTTCGAAAAAAAATAAAAAAATTTTTTATAAAATCATAAAAATCAAAAATATTTTGTGTTTCTTGTTTGAGTCTTGAGTCAATTTTTAAGTTTGGTGTCAATTGCATTTTTTCTAAAAATTCTTTATGCATTTTTTCGAAAATTCATGTATTCATAGTGTTCTTCATGATCTTCAAGTTTTTCTTGGCCAGTCTTCTTGTTTGATCTTCATATTTTCTTGTTTTGTGTCTTTTCTTGTTTTTCATATGCATTTTTCGTTTGTTAGAGTCCAAGCATTAAAGATTTCTAAGTTTGGTGTCTTGCATGTTTTCTTTGCATCAAAAATTTTTCAAAAATATATTCTTGATGTTCATCATGATCTTCAAAGTGTTCTTGGTGTTCATCTTGACATTCATAGTGTTCTTGCATGCATCATGTGTTTTGATTCATAATTTTCATGTTGTGAGTCATTTTTTTTGTTTTTCTCTTTCATCATTAAAAATTCAAAAATAAAAAAAATATCTTTCCTTTTTTCTCTCATAAATTTCGAAAATTTGGATTGACTTTTTCAAAAATTTTTAAAATCTAGTTGTTTCTTATGAGTCAAATCAAATTTTCAATTTGAAAATCTTATCTTTTTCAAAAGCTTTTTCAAAAATCATATCTTTTTCATTTTTCTTATTTATTTTCGAAAATTTTTAAAACACTTTTCAAAAATCTTTTTCTTAATTTTATATCATATTTTCGAAAATATCATCAACAATTAATGTTTTGATTCAAAAATTTCAAGTTTTTTACTTGCTTGTTAAGAAAGATTCAAACTTTAAGTTCTAGAATCATATCTTGTGATTACTTGTGAGTCAAGTCATTAATTTTGATTTTAAAATTCAAATCTTTTTCAAACCTAATTTTAATCATATCTTTCTATTATATCTTTTTAAAACATATCTTTTTCAAAAATTTGATTTTAAAATATCTTTTCTAACTTCTTATCTTCTTATCTTTTCAAAATTGATTTTCAAATCTTTTTCAACTAACTAATTGACTTTTTGTTTGTTTCTTATCTTTTTCAAAACCACCTAACTACTCTTCTCTCTCTAATTTTCGAAAATACCTCCCTCTTTTTCAAAAATTCTTTTTAATTAATCAATTGTTTAAATTTTAATTTTAATTTTAATTCTCCTTTAATTTTCAAAAATTATCAACTCTTTTTCAAAAATTAATTTTTGAAATTCCCTCTCCCTCTTCTTCTTCTATTTATTTATTCATTTACGAACATTTCTCTTCATCTCATATCTCTTCTACTCTTCTTTTCTTCTACTCACAACAAGGGAACCTCTATACTGTGGTAAAAAGGATCTCTATTATTATTTTTCTATTCCCTTCTCTTTCATATGAGCAGGAGCAAGGACAAGAACATTCTTGTTGAAGCAGATCCTAAACCTGAAAGGACTCTGAAAAGGAAACTAAGAGAAGCTAAAATACAACAATCCAGAGACAACCATACAGGAATTTTCGAACAGGAAGAGGAGATGGCAGCAAAAAATAATAATAATGCAAGGAGGATGCTTGGTGACTTTACTGCACCTAATTCCAATTTACATGGAAGAAGCATCTCCATCCCTACCATTGGAGCAAACAATTTTGAGCTTAAACCTCAATTAGTTTCTCTGATGCAACAAAACTGCAAGTTTCATGGACTTCCATCTGAAGATCCCTTTCAGTTCTTAACTAAATTCTTACAGATCTGTGATACTGTTAAGACTAATGGAGTAGATCCTGAAGTCTACAGGCTCATGCTTTTCCCTTTTGTTGTGAGAGACAGAGCTAGAATATGGTTAGACTCTCAACCTAAGGATAGCCAGAACTCTTGGGATAAGCTGGTCAAGGCTTTCTTATCCAAGTTCTTTCCTCCTCAAAAGCTGAGTAAGCTTAGAGTGGATGTTCAAACCTTCAGACAGAAAGAAGGTAAATCCCTCTATGAGGCTTGGGAGAGATACAAGGAACTGACCAAAAAGTGTCCTTCTGACATGCTTTCAGAATGGACCATCCTGGATATATTCTATGATGGTCTATCTGAATTAGCTAAGATGTCATTGGATACTTCTGCAGGTGGATCCATTCACCTAAAGAAAACGCCTGCAGAAGCTCAAGAACTTATTGACATGGTTGCTAACAACCAGTTTATGTACACTTCTGAAAGAAATCCTGTGAGTAATGGGACGCCTCAGAAGAAGGGAGTTCTTGAAATTGATACTCTGAATGCCATATTGGCTCAGAATAAAATATTGACTCAGCAAGTCAATATGATTTCTCAGAGTCTGAATGGAATGCAAGCTGCATCCAACAGTACTCAAGAGGCATCTTCTGAAGAAGAGGCTTATGATCCTGAGAACCCTACAATAGCAGAGGTAAATTATATGGGTGAATCTTATGAAAACACCTATAACCCCTCATGGAGAAATCACCCAAATCTCTCATGGAAGGATCAACAAAAGCCTCAACAAGGCTTTAATAATGGTGGAAGAAACAGGTTTAGCAACAGCAAGCCTTTTCCATCATCCACTCAGCAACAGACAGAGAACTCTAAACAAACTACCTCTAATTTAGCAAACTTAGTCTCTGATTTATCTAAGGCCACTCTGAGTTTCATGAATGAAACAAGGTCCTCCATTAGAAATTTAGAGGCACAAGTGGGCCAGCTGAGTAAGAAGATCACTGAAACCCCTCCTAGTGCTCTCCCAAGCAATACAGAAGAAAATCCAAAAGGAGAGTGCAAGGCCATTGATATAACCATCATGGTCGAATCCAAAGAGGAAGGGGAGGACATGAATCCCAAGGAAGAAGACCTCCTGGGACGTCCAGTGATCAACAAGGAGTGTCCCTCTGAGGAACCAAAGGAATCTGAGACTCATCTAGAGACCATAGAGATTCCATTGAACCTCCTTATGCCATTCATGAGCTTTGATGAGTATTCCTCTTCTGAAAAGAATGAGGATGTTACTGAAGAGCAAGTTGCCAAGTTCCTTGGGACAATCATGAAGCTGAATGCCAATTTATTTGGTAAAGAGACTTGGGGAGATGAACCTCCCCTGTTCACCAATGAACTAAATGCATTGGATCAACTGAGATTGCCTCAGAAGAAACAGGATCCTGGAAAGTTCCTAATACCTTGTACCATAGGCACCATGACCTTTGAAATGGCTCTATGTGACCTTGGGTCAGGAGTAAACCTCATGCCACTCTCTGTAATGGAGAAACTGGAAATCTTTGAGGTACAGACTGCCAAAATCTCTTTGGAGATTGCAGACAATTCCAGAAAATAGGCTTATGGACAAGTAGAGGACATGTTAGTAAAGGTTGAAGGCCTTTACATTCCTGCTGATTTCATAATCCTAGATACTGGGAAGGATGAGGATGAATCCATCATCCTTGGAAGACCCTTCCTAGCCACAACAAGAGCTGTGATTGATGTGGACAGAGGAGAATTGATCCTTCAACTAAATGAGAACAACCTTGTGTTTAAAACTCAAGGATCTCTCTCTGTAACCATGGAGAGGAAGCATGAAAGGCTTCTCTCACTGCAGAGTTAACTAGAGCCCCCACAGTCAAACTCTAAGTTTGGTGTTGGGAGGCCACAACCAAACTCTAAGTTTGGTGTTGAGCTCCCATATCCAAACTCTAAGTTTGGTGTTGGGAAGTCTCAACAATGCTCTGAACATCTGTGAGGCTCCATGAGAGCCCACTGTCAAGCTATTGACATTAAAGAAGCGCTTGTTGGGAGGCAACCCAATTTTTATTTATCTAATTTTATTTTTATTTTATTGTTCTTTCATGTTTTATTAGGTTCGTGATCATGTGGAATCACAAAATAAATAGAAAAATCAAAAATAGAATCAAAAACAGCAGAAGAAAAATCACACCCTGGAGGAAGGGCTTATTGGCGTTTAAACGCCAGTAAGGAGCATCTGGCTAGCATTCAACACCAGAACAGAGCGTGGATCTGGCGTTAAACGCCCAAAACAAGCAGCATCCTGGCGTTCAGACGCCAGGAATGCACACTGAAGAAAGCTGGCGCTGAACGCCAGAAACAAGCATCAGTTCGGCATTTAAACGCCAGAATTGCATGCAAAGGTGTTTTACATGCCTAATTGGTGCAGGGATGCAAATCCTTGACACCTCAGGATCTGTGGACCCCACAGGATCCCCACATACCTCCACTCACCTTACCTCCTCATAATCCTATATCACCCTTTCCCAAGAACCCTTCACCAATCACCTCCAATTCCCCTCTAAAACCATCATACACCCACCTACACCCACCCACTCAAAATTCAAACCATCACTCCCTCCTTTTCACACCTCATAACCACCTTAAACCCCATATAGCCGAATACACACATCCCTCCATCTCCTCCATATCTTCTTCTTCTACTATTCTTTCTTCTTTTGCTCGAGGGCGAGCAACATTCTAAGTTTGGTGTGGTAAAAGCATAGCTTTTTTTTGTTTTTCCATAACCATTAATGGCACCTAAGGCCAGAGAAACCTCTAGAAAGAGGAAAGGGAAGACAAAAGCTTCCACCTCCAAGTCATAGGAGATGGAGAGATTCATCTCAAGGGTCTATAGCTCAGTGGTAGAACATTTGACTGCAAATCAAGAGATCCCTGAGATACCTCAAGGGATGCACTTTCCTCCACAGAACTTTTGGGAGCAAATCAACACCTCCCTAGGAGAACTGAGTTCCAACATGGGACAACTAAGGGTGGAACATCAAGAGCACTCCATCATCCTTCATGAAATTAGAGAAGATCAAAGAGCAATGAGGAAAGAGCAACAAAGACAAGGAAGAGACATAGAAGAGCTTAAGGACATCATTGGTTCCTCAAGAAGAAAATGCCACCATCACTAAGGTGGACTTATTCCTTGTTCTCAAATTTTCTATTTTTCATTTTCTTTATGTTAAGTTCTTATCTATGTTAGTGTCTTATTACATGATCATTAGTATTTAGTAACTTTGTCTTAAAGTTATGAATGTCCTATGAATCCATCACCTCTCTTAAATGAAAAATGTTTTTAATTCAAAAGAACAAGAAGTACATGAGTTTCAAATTTATCCTTGAACTTAGTTTAATTATATTGATGTGGTGATAATACTTTTTGTTTTCTGAATGAATGCTTGAACAGTGCATATGTCTTTTGAAGTTGTTGTTTATGAATGTTAAATATGTTGGCTCTTGAAAGAATGATGACAAGGAGACATGTTATTTGATAATCTGAAAAATCATAAAAATGATTCTTGAAGCAAGAAAAAGCAGTGAATACAAAGCCTGCAAAAAAAAATGGCGAAAAAAAAATAGAAAAAGAAAAAGCAAGCAGAAAAAGCCAAAAGCTCTTAAAACCAAAAGGCAAGAGCAAAAAGCCAATAACCCTTAAAACCAAAAGGCAAGGGTAAATAAAAAGGATCCCAAGGCTTTGAGCATCAGTGGATAGGAGGGCCTAAAGGAATAAAATCCTGGCCTAAGTGGCTAAACCAAGCTGTCCCTAACCATGTGCTTGTGGCGTGAAGGTGTCAAGTGAAAACTTGAGACTGAGCGGTTAAAGTCAAGGTCCAAAGCAAACAAAGAGTGTGCTTAAGAACCCTGGACACCTCTAATTGGGGACTTTAGCAAAGCTGAGTCACAATCTGAAAAGGTTCACCCAATTATGTGTCTGTGGCATTTATGTATCCGGTGGTAATACTGGAAAACAAAGTGCTTAGGGCCACGGCCAAGACTCATAAAATAGCTGTGTTCAAGAATCATCATACTAAACTAGGAGAATCAATAACACTATCTGAACTCTGAGTTCCTATAGATGCCAATCATTCTGAACCTCAATGGATAAAGTGAGATGCCAAAATATTCAAGAGGCAAAAAGCTACAAGTCCCGCTCATCTGATTGGAGCTATGTTTCATTGATAGTTTGGAATTTATAGTATATTCTCTTCTTTTTATCCTATTTGATTTTCAGTTGCTTGGGGACAAGCAACAATTTAAGTTTGGTGTTGTGATGAGCGGATAATTTATACGCTTTTTGGCATTATTTTTAGTGTGTTTTTAGTAGAATCTGGTTACTTTTAGGGATGTTTTCATTAGTTTTTATGCTAAATTCACATTTCTAGACTTTACTATGAGTTTGTGTGTTTTTCTGTGATTTCTGGTATTTTCTAGCTGAAATTGAGGGACTTGAGCAAAAATCAGATTCAGAGGTTGAAGAAGGACTGCTGATGCTGTTGGATTTTGACCTCCCTGCACTCAAAATGGATTTTCTGGAGCTACAGAAATCAAAATGGCGCGCTTCCAATTGCGTTGGAAAGTAGACATCCAGGGCTTTTCAGAAATATATAATAGTCCATACTTTGGTCGAGTTTAGATGACGCAAAAGGGCGTTAAACTCCAGTTTTATACTGCAGTCTGGAGTTAAACGCCAGAAACACGTCACAAACCAGAGTTGAACGCCAAAAACACGTTACAAACTGGTGTTCAACTCCAAGAATGACCTCTCCACGTGTAAACTTCAAGTTCAGCCCAAGCACACACCAAGTGGGCCCCGGAAGTGGATTTATGCATCAATTACTTACTTCTGTAAACCCTAGTAACTAGTTTAGTATAAATAGGACTTTTCACTATTGTATTAGACATCTTTGGATTATCTTTTGATCTATTGATAACCTTTGGGGGCTGGCCATTCGGCCATACCTGAACCTTCATTACTTATGTATTTTTCAACGGTAGAGTTTCTGCACTCCATAGATTAAGGTGTGGAGCTCTGCTGTTCCTCATGATTTAATGCAAAGTACTACTGTTTTTCTATTCAATTCAACTTATTCCGCTTCTAAGATATCCATTCGTTCTCAAGAACATGATGAATGTGATGATTATGTGACGCTCATCATCATTCTCACTTATGAACGCGTGCCTGACAAACACTTCCGTTCTACATGCAAACAAGCTAGAATGAATATCTCTTAGATATTTAATACAGGGGACCGAGTCCGAGTTATTAATATCTTCGTGGTATAAGTTAGAACCCATGGATGGCCATTCCTGAGATCCGGAAAGTCTAAACCTTGTCTGTGGTATTCCGAGTAGGATCTGGGAAGGGATGGCTATGACGAACTTCAAACTCGCGAGTGCTGGGCGTAGTGACAGACGCAAAAGGAAGGTAAATCCTATTCCAGCATGATCGAGAACCTCCAGATGATTAGGCATGCCGTGACAGAGCATTTGGACCATTTTCACAGAGAGGATGGGATGTAGCCATTGACAACGGTGATGCCCTTAAAGAAAGCTTGCCATGGAGAGGAGTAAGACTGATTGAATGAAGACAACGGAAAGGCAGAGATTCAGAGGAACGAAAGCATCTCTATACGCTTATCTAAAATTCTCACCAATGATTTACATAAGTGTTTTTATCTTTATTTTCTGTTATTTATTATTATTATTCGAAAATACTATAACCATTTGATATCCGCCTGACTGAGATTTACAAGGTGACCATAGCTTGCTTCATACCAACAATCTCCGTGGGATCGACCCTTACTCACGTAAGGTTTTATTACATGGACGACCCAGTGCACTTGCTGGTTAGTTGTGCGAAGTTGTGAAGTTATGTTTGGACCATGGTATTGTGCACCAGTTTGTTGGAGCCATTGCCAGGGAGAGAATGAACAACAAATTTTACAACCTGAGTAACAATTTCGCATACCAGTTCTCTACTAATCTTGCTTTCTAAGCTTGCTTTTCTTCTACCAATCAACACAATTTAATGCACAAATACACATATCAAGAGGTCTTTTCAAGGGTTGTAATGGGGTTAGGGTCAAGCTAGGAATGTATTTATTTTAGTGGACTAAAATCTGAATCCTGATTAACCTAAACTTCTCACCTAACCTAAGATATTCCATGTTATCACAATGCAAAGCCTAGCCATCCATTAAATATTTTCCCACAAATTCATGCACCTGGATATCTTTTAAGTACAAGTCATATGCATTAGTTCACTTATTAGCCTTGGGGCATTTTATCCCCTTTTTATTGCTTTCTCTTTTTTCTTTCTTTTTTTTTCTTTTCTTATTATTCATATTTTTTTCTTTTTTTTTCTTATTTTTTTTAGTGAGTTAATGCATATGATTAATGTGCTAGATGCATGAACAAGTGCCCAACTATTTTTACCTTTTCATATAGGAATATAGAATACTCAATTTCCTAAACATGTATTCTCCAACTCAATTTCCCCACACTTAATTCATGTACACTTCACTAGTCTAAACTAATCAAGGATTCAAATTAGGGACATTTATTATTTTACGCTTAGAGTAAATGATGTGCTAAAATAAAGAATAAATGGGGTAAAATGGCTCAACATTGGTTTGCAAGGGAAATGATAGGGTAAAGCCATATGGATATGTGAGCTAAGTGAAACAAGGCCTCAATCACATAAATGTATGCATACATCAAACCATGGACATATAGAATCAAGCAAGATATAGATCACAATTTTAGGGAGAACAACACATACCAAAATAAAACATTGGTTGATAAAATGAAACCAATCAAATAGGTTCAAAATGTCACTGGTTTTTGTATTCGATCTCTAAAACCATATTCCAAATTAAATATCTTCAAACAAGCTTAACAAAAATTCTAATTCAAATTAGTGAAATGCTATAAAATAGTATCTTGAAAAAGAATTTATCACTTTAACTAAGTAGTACGTAAATGCGAGCAACTACTACTCATGCAAGTTATCCTATTTAACAAAATAAAAATAAAATATTGGTGTTGAGAGAGAGAGATGTTACCTTCGAAAGTCAGTTACCGACCTCCCCACACTTAAGGCTTGGCAAGGTCCTCCGTGCCATCAGTGATGAGAAAAGTGGGGTTGGGAGCATCAGTTCCACTGTCCGGCTCGTCATGGCTCTCCATGCTGTCATGTGAAATGGAGTCCGGGGTATCGGTCTCTTCCGGAGGTGGGTGAGTACTAACAACAAGCTCCTTCAAGTAGTTGTATCGGCGCTTGTTGCGGCGCTCTATTTGCTCAATCTGCTGTCCTTGCCGCTCTAACCTCTCAAGGATCTCCAATAGCAACTGATTGGTGGGTGATTCCTGTAAATGATGGTGGAGCGGAAGATGAAGGAGTGTCGAAGGACGGGCCGTCTTTTCAGCTCGTGAAAGGTGCTGGAGGTCTGATATACTTCCCATTCGTGACAAATTCATCATCCCTAGGAATCATGAATTTCGTATCCCCAACCCGATAGAAAACTCCTACCGCAGATACCATGTTTGTAACCAATACGGGAAAAGGTAGGTTGCCCGTGATCTGCACTCGTCCCATAGCCTGTCGGATGAGTCGTGGCAGGTTGAGAGGTTTCTCTGTGAGAATGCATCAGACGAGAACGGCCATATCAGCAGTGATAGTGGACTCATGAGTGCTCGGAAAGATGTAGTGGGACATGTTCTGTGCCCACATGCGAGCCTCCAAGGTGAGTGCTTGGGCGGAGATGCTCTTAGGTCAAGTCCGGTGTTGCCTATAGATCCAATTGCTGTCAGGTTGGGCGATGACTCTGAGGATGCTGTCCCAGTCAAACTGGTATGTCTAGCGTTCAAGCTGGGCCTCTTGATAGGCATCCAACCCCTTCGGACTCGGTAAAAGATCAAGTACTTTCTGAATGGCACCTTCTAAGACAGGGACTTGCTTTTAGCGAACATAGACAGACTGCAGGGTAGGCAAGTGATAGTTAGAGTAGAATTCAACTACCCAAGAGAGATTGGCTTCTCGCGGCTGCCTCCTTAAGAATCCCTACTGTCTCCTTTCAATGCGGGGCACCACAAAGTCAATGAAATACGCTGGAAGAATGAAGAGGTGCTCATTATCATAATTTCTCTCTGCTAAGACGAGGAACATCCGTTCACAGTAAGGGTTAGTGAATCGTGTGGAGTCTCATGCGGGAAATGCCTTCTCTGCTTCATCAACTCGGATGGTCCTCTTCACTTGCTTAGTAAGTGGCTTGACGCTTGTGGATGGTTGCACCTTAGCCGGTGCTTTTTTAGTTCCCTTCTTCGCCGATGTCTTGTCAGAAGCCTTTTCTTTTCCTCTCTTGATGGCCATCCTGATGAAGGAAGAAAGAGAAGGAATGTCAAATATAGATAGCTAAAAACTGGAAGGAAGAAAATCCAAGTAATAATGAATGCCAAAGAAAAAGATAGTGTCTTAAATACATGGTAGCTACAATATGCAAGTAAGACATCAAGTAAATTCAGGAGGGCATATCATAAAAACTAAATACAAGAGGGATGAAAGCATGCAAGTGACAAGCATGAGAAGAATAGCTCAAGCATAAATATCAACAATAATAGTCATATGTCATAAAATAATGAGCACTTTTAGGATGACAATTAATGAATACTAAATTCAATACCCATGGATTGCAAGGGTTGTGAAAAAGAGGCATTAAGGTACAAGAATAATATAGAAAATAAATCAAAATGCCATGAGAGCTTCTTCACAAACACTTGATGTGTAAAGTAAAAATAGGGGGTAAAGTAATTAATCCAAGTGTATAGAATACCCAAAATAAGATGCCAATTGTCAAAGCACACCTCATAACACAAACAAGCTAAGATATAGCAAAATAATCACCCAAATAAAACTCCAACACCAATATAAAAAGAAAAGATAAAAGAATGAGAAAGAAATTATAGATAACAAAGCTAATATGGAATTAAAAATAAATAAAATAGTAAAGTGCAAGAAATAAAAGAAGAGTGAAAGAGTAGAAGAGAGGAAGAAAAGAAACCTTAAAAAGAAGATGAAAATAGAGAGTTAATTGGGAGTAAGAATGAGAGAAAAGGAGTAAGAAGAGAAAAAGAAAAAGGAAAGAAAATTATGGCTGCTGTATGTGGTGGTTTCCGGTGGTAGTCCGTCGGTGGTGGTGGGGGAGGAAGAGAAAGAAGGAAGAAGTAGAAAGAAAGAAAGAAGAATTAGGATTAGATAGGGATGAGAAGAATGAAAGAAAAGATGTCTGAGCTGCGCGCTGAATTAAGTGACGCGTCGCTTATGACGCGCACGCGTCGCCAACGCATACGCGTGGGTGAGCAGAAAATCAAGTGACGCGTAAGCGTCAGTCGCGCGTACGCGAAACCACTCGTCGTGCCAGTGATGACAAGTCATCTTAGGCTGGTTTTACAAGCCTTTTTCATCTATTTTACTTGGTTTATATGCATTTCTTAGGCAATAAGTAAGTGTTGGATGAGAAATTCATGGTTGTCTTGATTCAATCAAACATTGTTAATTTTATGCATTTTCATGAGATTTTCTACAAGATTTGGTTGTTGTTTTGAAAGATGCAAAATCTTGTGATTATGCCAAGGCTTTGATGAGTTTGTTTGGTTGATGATAGGTAAAAAGAAGCAGAGGAAGAGCAAGGAAGAAAAGAAGGAGAAGCCAACGTTGGAGCCAACGTTAGCCCATCAACGTTGAAGGCAACGTCCTGGAAGAAAAAAACATGGGTGCCAATGTTGGAGGGAACGTTGATGAACCAACGTTACCTCCAATGTCTTTGAAAATGTTCATTTCTGGAGCTGAAAGAATTTTTGGCCACGCGTACGCGTGAAAGAAGAAAATTTTTATATGCACGCATACGCGTACGTTGGTGAGTCACGCGCACGTGTGGAATGGAAAAATTGACCATCCACGCGTATGCATGGGTCACGCGTACGCGTCACCAAACAAACGTTGGAGGTCCAACATTGTCTCAAACGTTGCCTCCAACGTCCGCGAGGAGAAGCCTAGAATTTAGAATTGAGGAACTTGAATTGACGCACACGCGTCTATGACGCGTACGCATGGAGTGGAAAAATGGCAATGCACGCATAAGCGTAGTGTAAGCGTACACGTCGAAAGGCAAAAACACAGCTTTCACGCGTACGCGTGGTATACGTGCACGCGTGGATAGGAGAACGTTGGCACTCCAACGTTGAGTCAAACGTTGATGACAACAACCAGAACTCAAATTTTTAAAGGGACGTTTGACTCAACGTTTGCCCAAAAATGTTGACTCTAACTTTAATACCAAAAAGGCACAATTGGCACACTCTTCTCCTCAATTGCATTAGGCGCCAATCCAATCAATCCCTGCTTCAATCAAGGCTAAGGCCCAAATCCAAATACACTGAAGACTCAACTGAAGATGAGAAGAAGCCTATAAATAGAAGAGAGCCCTGAGGCTAATTCAGAGGCTTAACGGACAGTAAGCTGCATTAATAGTAGGAAGCAGTAGGAGTAGGAGTAGGAGTAGAATAGAAGGCTCTCTTGATACACTTTTTCTTTTCTGCACTTTACATTTCTTCTATACTGAATTCAGTTTCATTTCAATGCAATTTTCAATTTCTGCAATTCTCTTCTGCAAATTTACTTTCTACCAATATTACATCTCTGTTCTTATTGAGCTTGATTTATATTTCTGCAATTTAAATTTTTTGCATCTGTTCTTTGAGCGATGATCCATTGAACACCAACTCATTAGGGGGAGGAGCTCTGTTATGATTCATATGAATTAACTAAAATTCTTTTTCCTCTCAATTCAATTGAATAGCTATTGGATATCCTCTGTTTTGTTTGATGATTCATTTACTTCAGAAGGTGGTTTAAATCTGTGAATGCTTGTGTGAACCTCGGAAGAGGAATCATGAGCGTTAGAACTGAGGCTCTATCCTTCACAAACCTCTTGATCAACACCATTCGGGAGGATTTGAGATCTTGAGGATTTGTGTGGCTTATGGATGAGAAAACATGCTTAACCTATTCTCATGACAATTAGATCAAGGAATTGGCAATATTGATTGTGATTAGAGAGATTGGATTGCCAAGGAATTGGGATCCAATCAATTTCAATCTGCCATAGATCTATTCATATGATTGAGAAGGAAGTTGAGACCCATTTTATTCATTATGGATTATGATATCTCCAATCCCTGATGAGTCTTCCTTTCTAGATTTACGTTTCTTGCCATTTAAGTTTCTGCTGATTTACATTTTGCACTTTAAATTCACTGCAATTTACATCCTGTCAGTTTAATTTCACTCTATTCATCACTGTTATCTTGACTAGACTAATCACCATAAATAAGTTTCTTGATCCATCAATCATCGTGGGATCGACCTGACTCACGTGAGTTTTACTACTTGATGCGACCCGGTATACTTGCCGGCGAGTTTGTGTGGAAATCTAATTTCCCCCATCAAGTTTTTGGCGTCGTTGCCGGGGAATAATTTAGTTCAACAATGATTAAGTGGGTGATAAGTCTAGATTAAGCATTTTCTTTGTTTTTGTCAGTTTGGTTCTTTTAATTTTTGTTTTTTGCTGTTACTAAGGTGTTTGTGTTTTTGCCTCACCAAGAAATTGTCATCTGAGACATGAATTTCAAATTTCTTTGGTGATTGTGTTTTGCAAAAATTTAAATGGAGTTCACTTCATCCTTTGATCAAAAAAATTTCATGGGATATTACCCACCACCACAAAATGATTCAAGTCATTATCCTAATGGTGGCTGGGAATATCACCAAAAAATGACAGATTATGAGCAATCCAACCAGTGGGGATATGCTCCAGGGTTGGTGCACAAAATTGTGATTATCAATGGTGCCAATAGCTTGTTACGCACAATTGTAATCTCAACTCTTTTTCACAACTCCACACAACTAACCAGCAAGTGCACTGGGTCGTCCAAGTAATAAACCTTATGTGAGTAAGGGTCGATCCCACGGAGATTGTCGGCTTGAAGCAAGCTATGGTCATCTTGTAAATCTCAGTCAGGCGGATTCACATGGTTATGGAGAATTGATAATTAAAAGATGAATAAAATATAAAATAAGATAGAGATACTTATGTAATTCATTGGTGAGAATTTCAGATAAGCGTATGAAGATGCTTTGTTCCTCCTAAACTTCTGCTTTCATATTGCCTTCATCCAATCATTCATACTCCTTTCCATGGCAAGCTTTATGTTGGACATCACCGTTGTCAATGGCTACTTCCGGTCCTCTCAGTGAAAATGGTCCAAATGCACTGTCATCACAAGGCTAATCATCTGTCGGTTCTCGATCATGTTGGAATAGGATCCATTGATCCTTTTGTGTCTGTCACTACGCCCAACACTCACGAGTTTGAAGCTCGTCACAGTCATCCCTTCCCAGATCCTACTCGGAATACCACAGACAAGGTTTAGACTTTCCGTATCTCAGGAATGGCCACCAATGATTCTAGCCTATACCACGAAGGTTTTAATCTTAGATTAGAAACCCAAGAGATACACATTCAAGCTTGTTTGCATGTAGAATGGAAGTGGTTGTCAGGCACGCGTTCATAGGTGAGAATGATGATGAGTGTCACGGATCATCACATTCATCAAGTTGAAGAACGAGTGTATATCTTAGAGAGAAGTAGGCGTGAATTGAATAGAAAACAGTAGTACTTTGCATTAATTCATGAAGAACAACAGAGCTCCACACCTTAATCTGTGGTGTGTAGAAACTCTACCGTTGAAAATACATAAGAACAAAAGGGTCTAGGCATGGCCGAATGGCCAGCCTCAAACGTGAACATATAAGTTCAAAATATGAAAAGTGTGTAAAGCTCTCCAAATACAATAGCAAAAGGTCCTATTTATAGAAAACTAGTAGCCTAGGGTTATAGAAATAGGTAATTAATGCAGAAACCTTCTTTCCGGGCCCACTTGGTGTGTGCTTGGGCTGAGCATTGAAGCTTTCATGTGTAGAGACTTTTTTTGGAGTTAAACACCAACTTTTGTGCCAGTTTGGGCGTTTAACTCCAGCTTTTATGCCAGTTCTGGCGTTTTGACGCCAGAATTTTTATGCTGACTTGGAATGCCAGTTTGGGCCATCAAATCTCAGGCAAAATATGAACTATTATATATTGCTAAAACGCCAGGATGTCTACTTTCCAACGCAATCGAGAGCGCGCCCATTGGGTCTCTGTAGCTCTAGAAAATCCACTTCGAGTGCAGGGAGGTTAGAATCCAATAGCATCTGTAGTCCTTTTTCAGCCTCTGAATCAGATTTTTGCTCAGGTCCCTCAATTTCACCCAGAAAATACCTGAAATCACAGAAAAACACACAAACTCATAGTAAAGTCCAGAAATTTGATTTTTATTTAAAAACTAATAAAAATATAATAAAAACTAACTAAAACATACTAAAAATATACTAAAAACAATGCCAAAAAGCGTATAAATTATCCGCTCATCACAACACCAAACTTAAATTGTTGCTTGTCCCCAAGCAACTAAAAATCAAATAGGATAAAAAGAAGAGAATATACAATGAATTCCAAAAACATCTATGAAGATTAGTCTTAATTAGATGAGCGGGGCTATTAGCTTTTTGCTTCTGAACAGTTTTGGCATCTCACTTTATCCCTTGAAGTTCAGAATGATTGGCATCTATAGGAACTCAGAATTCAGATAGTGTTATTGATTCTCCTAGTTAAGTATGTTGATTCTTGAACACCGTAACTTTATGAGTCTTGGCCGTGACCCTAAGCATTTTGTTTTCCAGTATTATTACCGGATACATAAATACCACAGACACATAACTGGGTGAACCTTTTCAGATTGTGACTTAGCTTTGCTAGAGTCCCCAATTAGAGGTGTCCAGAGCTCTTAAGCACACTCTTTTTGCTTTGGACCACGACTTTAACCGCTCAGTCTCGAGCTTTCACTTGACACCTTCACGCCACAAGCACATGGTTAGGGACAGCTTGGTTCAGCCGCTTAGGCCAGGATTTTATTCCTGTGCCCTTCCTATCCACTGATGCTCAAAGCCTTAGATCCTTTTTATTTTACCCTTGCCTTTTGGTTTAAAGGGCTATTGGCTTTTTCTGCTTGCTTTTTCATTCTCTTTTTTTTCTCTTTTTTTTCGCATATATATATATATATATATATATATATATATATATATATATATATTGCTAGCTCTTCATTGCTTTTTCTTGCTTCAAGAATTATTTTTATGATTTTTCAGATTATCAATAACATTTCTCCTTTTCCATTATTCTTTCAAGAGCCAACAATTTTAACATTCATGGACAACAAATTCAAAAAATGCACTGTTCAAGCATTCATTTAGAAAAATAAAAAGTATTGCCACCACATCAAAATAATTAATCTGTTTTAAAATTTGAAATTCATGCACTTCTTTTTCTTTTTTTTTATTAAAACATTTTTCTTTTAAGAAAGGTGATGGATTCATAGGACATTCATAACTTTAAGACATAGACACTAAGACACTAATGATCATGTAATAAAGACACAAACATAGATAAACCTAAAGCATAATTTTCGAAAAACAGAAAAATAAAGAACAAGGAAATTAAAGAACGGGTCCACCTTAGTGATGGCGGCTTGTTCTTCCTCTTGAAGATCTTATGGAGTGTTTGAGCTTCTCAATGTCTCTTCCTTGCCTTTGTTGCTCCTCTCTCATGACT
The DNA here is from genome assembly GCF_003086295.3 of Arachis hypogaea. Classification (NCBI taxonomy): domain Eukaryota; kingdom Viridiplantae; phylum Streptophyta; class Magnoliopsida; order Fabales; family Fabaceae; genus Arachis; species Arachis hypogaea. The sequence continues at coordinate 93,788,746 of NC_092051.1, read as the reverse complement.
CTTTGGTCTTCTTTAATTTCATGGAGAAGGATAGAATGCTCTTGGTGCTCCACCATTAGTTGTCCCATATTGGAACTCAATTCTCCTAGGGAGGTGTTAATTTGCTCCCAATAATTTTGTGGAGGAAAATGCATCCCTTGAGGCATCTCAGGGATTTCATAATGAGGAATTTCCTTATGCTCTTGTCCATGAGTGGGATCTCGTTTTTGCTCCATCTTTTTCTTAGTGATGGGCTTGTCCTCATCAATGAGGATGTCTTCCTCTATGTTAATTCCAGCTGAATTGCAAAGGTGACAAATGAGATGAGGGAAGGCTAACCTTGACAAAGTAGAGGACTTGTCTGCCACCTTGTAGAGTTCTAGGGATATAACCTCAAGAACTTCTACTTCCTCTCCAATCATGATGCTATGGATCATGATAGCCCGGTCTATAGTAACTTCAGACCAGTTGCTAGTGGGAATGATTGAGCGTTGGATGAACTCCAACCATCCCCTAGCCACGGGCTTGAGGTCATGCCTTCTTAGTTGAACCGGCTTCCCTCTTGAATCTTTCTTCCATTGAGCGCCCTATTCACAAATGTCTATGAGGACTTGGTCCAACCTTTGATCAAAGTTGACCCTTCTAGTGTAGGAGCGTGCATCTCCTTACATCATAGGCAAGTTGAATGCCAACCTTACATTTTCCAGACTGAAATCTAAGTATTTCCCCCGAATCATTGTAAGCCAATTCTTTGGGTCCGGGTTCACACTTTGATCATGGTTCTTGGTGATCCATGCATTGGCATAGAACTCTTGAACCATTAAGATTCCGACTTGTTGAATGGGGTTGGTGAGGACTTCCCAACCTCTTCTTCGAATCTCATGTCAGATCTCTAGGTATTCACCCTTTTTGAGCTTGAAAGGGACCTCGGGGATCACCTTCTTCTTGGCCACAACTTCATAGAAGTAGTCTTGATGCACCCTTGAGATGAATCTCTCCATCTCTCATGACTCGGAGGTGGAAGCTTTTGCCTTCCCTTTCCTCTTTCTAGAGGTTTCTCTGGCCTTAGGTGCCATAAATGGTTATGGAAAAACAAAAAGCAACGCTTTTACCACACCAAACTTAGAAGGTTTTCTCGTCCTCGAGCAAAAGAAGAAGGAAGAGAGTAGAGGAAGAAGAAATAGAGGAGATGGAGGGGGGTTAGTGTTTCGGCCAAGGGGGAGAAGTAGTGTTTAAGATGTGTGAAAATGAAGGGGTGAATATGGGTTTATATAGGAGTAGGGAGAGGGTAAGGTTCAGCCATGTATGCGTGGGTTTGGGAGGAAAAGTGGTTTGAATTTGAATGGTGAGGTAGGTGGGGTTTATGATGGATGGATGTGGATTGGTGAAGGGTTTATGGAGAAGAGGGTAGGATTTGATAGGTAAGGGGTTTTGGGGAAGAGGTATTGAGGTGATTGGTGAAGGGTATTTGGGAAAGAGTATTATGAAAAAGTGTGAAGAAGAGAGAGAGTGAGTTGAGATTGGTGGGGATCCTGTGGGGTCCACAGATCCTGAGGTGTCAAGGATTTCTTATCCCTGCACTAATTAGGCTTGCAAAATGCCCTTTGCTACCAATCCTGGCGTTAAACGCTAGGGTGCTACCCATTTCTGGCATTTAACGCCAGCTTCTTGCCCTTTTCTGGCGTTAAACGCCAGTCTGGTGCCCATTTCTGGTGTTAAACGCCCAGAATGGTGCCAGACTGGGCGTTTAACGCCCATTCTGCTGCCCTTACTGGCGTTTAAACGCTAGTAGGCTTCTCCTCCAAGGTGTGCTATTTTTCATTCTGTTTTTCAGTTTGTTTTTGCTTTTTCAATTGTTTTTGTGACTTCACATGAACATCAACCTACAGAAAACATAAAATAACAATGGAAAATAGAAATTTAACATAGATAAGTAAAATTGGGTTGCCTCCCAACAAGCGCTTCTTTAATGTCAGTAGCTTGACAGTGGGCTCTCATGGAGCCTCACAGATACTCAGAGCATGATGATGGCCTCTTAACACCAAACTTAAAGTTTGGTTGTGGCCTCCCAACACCAAACTTAGAGTTTGAATGTGGGGGTTTTATTTGACTCTGTATTGAGAGAAGCTTTCCATGCTTCTTCTCCATGGTTACAGAGGGAGATCCTTGAGCTTTAAACACAAGGGAGTCCTCATTCACTTGAAGGACCAATTCTCCTCTGTTAACATCAATCACAGCTTTTGTTGTGGCTAGGAAGGGTCTGCCAAGGATGATGGATTCATCCATACACTTCCCAGTATCTGGGATTATGAAATCAGCAGGGATGTAGTGGTCGTCAACCTTTACCAAGACATCCTCTACAAGTCCATAAGCCTATTTTCTTGAATTGTCTGCCATCTCTAGTGAGATTCTTGCAGCTTGTACCTCAAGGATCCCTAGCTTCTTGATGCATGGAAACTTGTCTCTCAATAAAATTTCCCTTCGGCAAGTATACCGAATTGTCGTCAAATAATAACTCATAAAAGAGTGAGGTCGAATCCCACAGAGATTAACAGATTAAGCAATCAATAGTTGATTAATTATCCTAGTTAGATGAATCAGATTAGAGTGATAAGTAACAAGGAAATGTAAATGGCATAAAAGTAAAGAAAGCAATAAAGTGCAGAAAAGTAAAATGGCAAGAAAAGTAAATGTAAGAACTAAAAATAAAATGAACATTGGGATCAAGAGATATTGCAATCCTCCGGATCGAGTTCATTCTCATCTCTTCCTCAATCAATGCATTCATTGATCTCCTTGGCAATCTTAAGTGATTGGATCCCAATTCCTTGGCAATCCAATCTCTCTAAGCTTGAACAATTTTCCAATTCCTTGATTTAATTGCTCATGGGAAGAGATGAAGTTTGGTCACTGATTATACCACACACATTCATAGATCAAAGTATTGGTAGGATTAAATGTCACAATATCCATCCAACCCCCAACCTAATCCAATGTGAGAGAGCATTTCTAGCATGATTTCCTCATTCCTCTTCCAAGGTTCAGAGGAAATCCAAGTATGAGCAATTTCTCTTCCGAGACAATTACCCAATTGGATGAAGATCGAAAGCTCTCTAGTAAAATCAAGAGAAAAGAAAGAAGAAGAAGAATAAGAACTATAATTGATCCTTTGAATCACAATAGAGCTCTCTAACCCAATGAAAAGAGTTAGTTGATCATTGCTCTACCAAAATAGAAAAGAAAAAAAGTGCAGAAAAGTAAAGATGAAGGTTAAAACTGAAAATAAAACTTCAAAGTTCATAAATGAAAATTACAACTAAAATGAAACTACTCCTAAGGAAGAAAAGAAGAGAAAAGGAAGAAGAGTGGTTGAGGGGAGGGGTCCGAAGACCCACTCCCCTTGGAGTGTGCCAATTCACAGAATATCGAATCGGTCTTCACTCTCTCCCCCTTCCTTCAATTTCTCCGTTTTACCAATCAATTCAATATAGAAACTAAGGCCTTTTTATAGGCTCTCCTAAATTACAAAATGAAATAAAATTAAAAGTAAATTATAATGAAATGAAAATTAACTATTCTAGATGCTTTTTGTGGCCTTGATTGGTTGACAATTGTGGGCTTGCTTGCTTGAGTTTTGAAGTAAACTTGAGAGAGAAGTGAATAAAGTTGAGGTCAAGGTGGTAATCGTTAGTGTTACCGTAAGCCATACTAACGCTACAAGTGTGGCGTTAGTGCTGAAGTTATTGTGGCTAACGTTACACTTGCTATCCAGTTGGTGTTTTTGGGGCTTAAAAGATGCCTCTTGTTTGTACTCCAATTTCATGCTCACTATGGACTATTATATATCGTTGGAAAGCTCTAAATGTCAGCTTTCTAACGCAACTAGAATTACCTCAATTGGACCTCTGTAACTCATGTTATACTCTTTTAAAGAGGACAGGGTCGCTGGCATAATCGCTGGCGTTATTGGAAAAAGTGAGTGCCAATAACGTCTACGTTCAGGGGATTAATATTTCCAGGTTCTGGAGCTCAAACTTAATGTGCACTCCATACTATTATATATTATTGGAAAGCCCTGGATGTCTACTTTCCAACGTCTTTGGAAGCGCATCATTTGGAGCTCTACAGCTCGAGTTACACTTCTTGGAAGGTGAAGATGTCAGCTGGCCTTACTATAGGTTGATACCATGTTCATCTTTGCACTTTCGGGGCAGGTTTTCTCCCTCAAATTTAGTGTCCACCATATAGTGCCATATATTCTTGGAAATCTTTGGATTCCTACTTTCCAATGCCACTGAAATCACCTCATTTGGAGTTTGGTGGCTCAAGTTATTCTTGTTTGAAGAAGGCATGGTCAGGCTGCCGGGTGAGATTTTGCCCACGTTAGTGTCCACGTTAGTGGCACTAACGTAGGCCTTCTTTGCTTCGCAAACATTAGTGGCGTTCACTTTTTCCACTAACGTTCATAGCTGCCTCCTTTCTTCCACGTTAATTCCCACGTTAGTGTAACTAACGTGGCCATTAACGTGGGTCTTCCTTTGCTGCGCTAGTGTTATTGGCACTCACTTTTGCCAATAACGCTGCTCCTTCTTCAAAGTTAATGCCATTAATGTTCCCACTAACGTTCCAAACTTTCCTTCCTTCCACGTTAGTGCCCACGTTAGTAGCACTAACATAGCCACTAACGTGGCTCTTCTCTGCTTCTTTTGGCCTAAAATCAAACAAAGTGCATCAAGGTAACATACAAGATGATCTTTATATACTAAGTGTGCTAATAATACCCAAAATCCAAACTTCACTTAGTATGATCTATTTTATCATATTTATCCTGTATATTAACTAAAATTCACCTATGCTTGAGATTTTGTTTCATGAAGAGATTTTTCATGCTATTACTCATTTATTGGCAAAATTTGTATGAAAACTAACTAAAACCTACTGAAATAACTATAAAAAAAATAGGCAACGATGCACCCGCATCACTTCTCCATTACAGAGAAAGGCATGAGGTTTATGCTTGACCCTAGGTCACACAGAGCCTTCTCAAAGGTCATGGTGCCTATGGTACAAGGTAATGAGAACTTTCCAGGATCTTGTCTCTTCAGAGGTAATTTCTGCCTAGTCAAGTCATCCAGTTCTTTGGTGAGCAAGGGGAGTTCATCCTCCCAAGTCTCATTACCAAATAGCTTGGCATTTAGCTTCATGATTGCTCCAAGGTACTTAGCAACTTGTTCTTCAGTAACATCTTCATCCTCCTCAGAGGAAGAATACTCATCAGAGCTCATGAATGGCAAAAGTAAATTCAATGGAATCTCTATGGTCTCAGTGTGAGCCTCAGATTCCCATGGTTCCTCATTAGGGAACTCCTTGGAGGCTAGTGGACATCCATTGAGGTCTTCCTTAGTGGAGATCACTGCCTCTTTCTCCTCTCCAGGTTCGGCCGTGTGAGTTATGTTGATGGCCTTGCACTCTCCTTTTGGATTCTCTTCTGTATTGCTTGGAAGAGTACTAGGAGGGAGTTCAGTAACTTTCTTACTCAGCTGACCCACTTGTGCTTCCAAATTTCTAATGGAGGACCTTGTTTCAATCATGAAACTTTGAGTGGTTTTAATTAAATCAGAGACTACAGTTGCTAATTCAGAGTGGTTTTGTTTGGAATTCTCTGTTTGTTGCTGAGAAGATGATGGAAAAGGTTTGCCATTGCTAAACCTATTTCTTCCATCATTATTATTGTTGAAGCCTTGTTGAGGCCTCTGTTGATCCTTCCATGAGAGGTTTGGATGATTTCTCCATGAAGGATTATAGGTGTTTCCATAGGATTCTCCTATGTAATTCACCTCTTCCATTGCTGGGTTCTCAGGATTATAAGCTTCTTCTTCAGACGAAGCTTCTTTGGTACTGACTGTTGCTGCTTGCATTCCAAACAGACTCTGAGAGATCATATTGACTTGCTGAGTCAATATTTTGTTCTGAGCCAATATGGCATTCAGAGTATCAATCTTAAGAACTCCTTTCTTCTTACTTGTCCCATTATTCACAGGATTCCTTTCAGAGGTGTACATGAATTGGTTATTTGCAACTATTTCAATGAGTTCCTGAGCTTCTGCAGGTGTCTTCTTCAGATGAAGAGATCCTCCAGCAGAGCTGTCCAATGACATCTTGGACAGTTCAGACAGACCATCATAGAAGATACCTATGATGCTCCATTCTGAAAGCATGTCAGAAGGACACCTTCTGATCAATTGCTTGTATCTTTTCCAAGCTTCATAGAGGGATTCACCTTCCTTCTATCTGAAGGTTTGGACTTCCACTCTAAGCTTGCTCAATTTTTGAGGTGGAAAGAACTTTGCCAAGAAGGCATTGACTAGCTTTTCCCAAGAGTTCAGGCTTTCTTTAGGTTGTGAATCCAACTATGTTCTAGCTCTGTCTTTTACAGCAAAGGGAAAGAGAAAGCTTGTAGACCTCAGGATCACCCCCATTGGTCTTGACAGTGTCACAGATTTGCAAGAATTCAGCTAAGAACTGATGAGGATCTTCCAATGAAAGTCCATGAAACTTGCAATTCTGTTGCATCAGAGAAACTAATTGAGGCTTAAGCTCAAAGTTGTTTACTCCAATGGCAGGGACTGAGATGCTTCTCCCATAGAAGTCAGGAGTAGGTGCAGTAAAGTCACCAAGCACCTTCCTTGCATTGTTGGCATTGTTGTTGTTTTCGGCTGCCATGGCTTCTTCTTGTTTGAAAGTTCTTGTTAGGTCCTCTACAGAGAGTTGTACTTTAGCTTCTTTTAGCTTTCTCTTTAAGGTCCTTTCAGGTTCAGGATCAGCTTCAACAAGAATGCCCTTGTCCTTGCTCCTACTCATATGAAAAGAGAGGAGAAGAAAATATGGAATCCTCTATGTCACAGTATAGAGATTCCTTGAGGTGTCAGAGGAAAATAAAAATAGAAGGATGAGGTAGAGAAGAGAGAATTTGAACTTATCAAGAGGGACAGAGTTTGAATTGCTGATAATGGAGAAGTGTTACTCCTTTAAATAGAAGGATTTGAGAAGAGGGGAAGAATTTTCGAAATTAAAGAAAAAAAATTTTGAAATAATTAAAAGAAATTTCGAAAATTTGGTAAATGATTTTCGAAAACTAAGATTGGGAAAGAAATTAAGTGATTTTTGGAAAAGATTTTGAAATTAAAAATAAAAAAGATATGATTGAAAATTAATTTTGAAAAAGATGTGATTGAAAAGATATGATTGAGAAGATATGATTGAGAATTAAATTAAAAAGAGAAATTTTTAAAATTAAAGTTGATTACTTGACTAACAGGAAATTAAAAGATATGATTCTAGAATTAAATTTTGATCCTTTCTTAATAGGCAAGTAACAACTTGAAAATTTTGAATTAAATCATTAATTGTAGCAAGGATTTTCAAAAATAATAATAATTTAAAATGGAAAGAAATTGATTTTAAAAAGATATGATTGAAGAGATATGATTTAAAAAAGATTTGATTTTGAAAAATTATGAATATTTGAAAAAGATTTGAATTAAAAACCAAATCTTCCCTCTAGTGTCCTCCTGGCGTTAAACGCCCAGAATGGCATCCATTCTGGCGTCTAACTCCCAAAATGCTACCTTTTTGGGCATTTAATGCCCAGCCAGGTACCTTGACTGGCGTTTAAACGTGGTGCACGAAATTGTGATCTTAGGCAACGGCGACAGAAACTCTGTACGCATGTCTTAATAAATCGTTTTTCATTCACAACTTCGATACAACTAACCAGCAAGTGCACTGGGTCGTCCAAGTAATAAACCTTACGTGAGTAAGGGTCGATCCCACGGAGATTGTTGGTATAAAGCAAGCTATGGTCACCTTGTAAATCTCAGTCAGGCGGATATAAAATAGTTATGGAGTTTTCGAACATAAATAATAAATAGATAGAAAATAAGGATAGAAACACTTATGTATATCATTGGTGAGAATTTCAGAAAAGTGTATAGATATGCTTTCGTTCCTCTGAACCTCTGCTTTCCTGCTGTCTTCATCCAATCAATCTTATTCCTTTCCATGGCTGGCTTTATGTAAGGGCATCACCGTTGTCAATGGCTACATCCCATCCTCTTGTGAAAATGGTCCAAATGCTCTGTCACAGCACGGCTAATCATCTGAGGTTCTCGATCATGCTGGAATAGGATTCACCCTCCTTTTGCGTCTGTCACTACGCCCAGCAATCGCGAGTTTGAAGTTCGTCACAGTCATTCAATCCCAGAGTCCTACTCGGAATACCATAGACAAGGTTTGGACTTTCCGGACTCTCATGAATGCCGCCATCAATCTAGCTTATACCACGAAGATTCTGATTAAGAGATCCAAGAGATACTCATTCAATCTAAGGTAGAACGGAAGTGGTTGTCAGGCACGCGTTCATAGGGAATGATGATGATTGTCACGTTCATCACATTCAGGTTGAAGTGCGAACGAATATCTTAGAAGCGGAATAAGTTGAATTGAATAGAAAAACAGTAGTACTTTGCATTAATCTTTGAGGAACAGCAGAGCTCCACACCTTAATCTATGGAGTGCAGAAACTCTACCGTTTGAAAATACATAAGTGAAAGGTTCAGGCATGGCCGAATGGCCAGCCCCCATGATCTAAGAACTAGGCGTCCAAAGATGTCTAATACAATAGTAAAAAGTCCTATTTATACTAAACTAGTTACTAGGTTTACAAAAGTAAGTAATTGATGCATAAATCCACTTCCGGGGCCCACTTGGTGTGTGCTTGGGCTGAGCTTGAATGTTACACGTGCAGAGGCTCTTTCTGGAGTTGAACGCCAGGTTGTAATGTATTTCTGGCGTTCAACTCTGGTTTGTGACATGTTTCTGGCGTTTAACTCCAGACAGCAGCGTAGAACTAGCGTTCAACGCCCTTTTACATCGTCTAAACTTGGCCAAAGTATGGACTATTATACATTTCTGGAAAGCCCTGGATGTCTACATTCCAACACAATTGGAAGCGCGCCATGTTGAGTTCTGTAGCTCCAGAAAATTCACTTTGAGTGCAGGGAGGTCAGAATCCAACAGCATCAGCAGTCCTTCTTCAACCTCTGAATCTGATTTTTGCTCAAGTCCCTCAATTTCAGCTAGAAAATACCAGAAATCACAGAAAAATACACAAACTCATAGTAAAGTCTAGAAATGTGAATTTAGCATAAAAACTAATGAAAACATCCCTAAAAGTAACCAGATTCTACTAAAAACACACTAAAAACAATGCCAAAAAGCGTATAAATTATCCGCTCATCACAACACCAAATTTAAATTGTTGCTTGTCCCCAAGCAACTGAAAATCAAATAGGATAAAAAGAAGAGAATATACTATAAATTCCAAACTATCAATGAAACATAGATCCAATCAGATGAGCGGGACTTGTAGCTTTTTGCCTCTTGAATAGTTTTGGCATCTCACTTTATCCATTGAGTTTCAGAATGATTGGCATCTATAGGAACTCAGAGTTCAGATAGTGTTATTGATTCTCCTAGTTCAGTATGATGATTCTTGAACACAGCTATTTTATGAGTCTTGGCCGTGGCCCTAAGCACTTTGTTTTCCAGTATTACCACCGGATACATAAATGCCACAGACACATAATTGGGTGAACCTTTTCAGATTGTGACTCAGCTTTGCTAAAGTCCCCAATTAGAGGTGTCCAGGGTTCTTAAGCACACTCTTCTTTTGTTTTGATCCTTGACTTTAACCGCTCAGTCTCAAGTTTTCACTTGACACCTTCACGCCACAAGCACATGGTTAGGGACAGCTTGGTTTAGCCGCTTAGGCCAGGATTTTATTCCTTTAGGCCCTCCTATCCACTGATGCTCAAAGTCTTGGGATCCTTTTTATTTACCCTTGCCTTTTGGTTTTAAGGGTTATTGGCTTTTTGCTCTTGCCTCTTGGTTTTAAGAGCTTTTGGCTTTTTCTACTTGCTTTTTCTTTTTTTTTATTTTTTTCGCCTATATATATTTTTTTTTTGCAAGCTTTGTTCTTTGCTGCTTTTTCTTACTTCAAGAGTCATTTTTATGATTTTTCAGATTATCGAATAACATGTCTCCTTATCATCATTCTTTCAAGAGCCAACATATTTAACATTCTTAAACAACAACTTCAAAAGACATATGCACTGTTCAAGCATTCATTCAGAAAACAAAAGTATTGTCACCACATCAATATAATCAAACTAAGTTCAAGGATAAATTCGAAACTCATGTACTTCTTGTTCTTTTGAATTAAAACAGTTTTCATTTAAGAGTGGTGATGGATTCATAGGACATTCATAACTTTAAGACAAAGTTACTAAATACTAATGATCATGTAATAAGACACAAACATGGATAAGCACTTAACATAAAGAAAACGAAAAACAGAGAATGGAAGAACAAGGAATGAGTCCACCTTAGTGATGGTGGCATTTCCTTCTAGAGGAACCAATGATGTCCTTGAGCTCTTCTATGTCTCTTCCTTGTCTTTGTTGCTCCTCCCTCATTGCTTTTTGATCTTCTCTAATTTTATGAAGGATGATGGAGTGCTCTTGATGTTCCACCCTTAATTGTCCCATGTTGGAACATAATTCTCCTAGGGAGGTGTTAATTTGCTCCCAACAATTCTGTGGAGGAAAGTGCATCCCTTGAGATATCTCAGGAGTTTCTTGATGATGAGCTTCTTCATGTGCCTGTTGAGATCCATGAAAGTGCTCTCTTGTTTGCTCCATCCTTTTCTTAGTGATGGGCTTGTGAGATGAATCTTTCCATCTCCCATGGCTCAGAGGTGGAAGCAATTGTCTTCTCTTTCCTCTTTCTTGAGGTTTCTCTGGCCTTAGGTGCCATTAATGGTAATGAAAAAACAAAAGGCTTATGCTTTTACCATACCAAACTTAGAATATTGCTCACCCTCGAGCAAGAGAAGAAAGAATAGATGAAGAAGAAGAAGATATAGAGGAGATGGAGGGATGTGTGTATGGATGTGAATGGTGAATGGGAAACAGAAGGGATGACCATGAATGGAGAGAGAGAGGGTGAGGTGGGTAGGGATCCTGTAAGATTCACAGATCCTGAGATGATCCTGTGGTGTCCACAGATCCTGAGGTGTCAAGGATTTACATCCCTGCACCCATTAGGCATGTAAAATTCCTTTGCACACAACTCTGGGTGTTCAGCGCCAGATTGGTGCTTGTTCTGGGCGTTCAGCGCCAGCTCTTCTCCAGGGTGCAATTCTGGCGTTCAAACGCCCAGATGTTGCCCATTTTGGGCGTTCAGCGCCAGCACCATGCTCTGTTCTGGCGTTGAACGCCAGCCAGATGCTTCTTACTGGCGTTTAAACACCAGTAAGGTCTTCCTCCAGGGTGTGATTTTTCTTCTGCTATTTTTGATTCCGTTTTCAATTTTTATATTTATTTTGTGACTCCACATGATCATGAACCTAATAAAACATGAAAGAACAAGAAAAATAAAATTAGATAAATAAAAATTGGGTTGCCTCCCAACAAGCGCTTCTTTAATGTCAATAGCTTGACAGTGGGCTGTCATGGAGCCTCACAGATGTTCAGAGCATTGTTGAGACTTCCCAACACCAAACTTAGAGTTTGGATATAGGAGTTCAACACCAAACTTAGAGTTTGGTTGTGGCCTCCCAACACCAAACTTAGAGTTTGACTGTGGGGGCTCTAGTTGACTCTGTTTTGAGAGAAGCTTTTTATGCTTCCTCTCCATGTTTACAGAGAGAGATCCTTGAGTTTTAAACACAGGGTTGTCCTCATTTAATTGAAGGATCAATTCTCCTCTGTCCACATCAATCACAGCTCTTGCTGTGGCTAGGAAGGGTCTTCCAAGGATGATGAATTCATCCTCATCCTTCCCAGTGTCTAGGATTATGAAATCAGCAGGGATGTAAAGGCCTTCAACCTTTACTAAAACGTCCTCTAATTGTCCATAAGCCTGTTTTCTTAAATTGTCTGCCATCTCTAATGAGATTTTAGTGGCTTGCACCCCATAGATTCCCAGTTTCTCTATTACAGAGAGGGGCATGAGGTTTATCCCTGAACCAAGGTCACACAGAGCCTTTTCAAAGATCATGTTGCCTAGGGTACAAGGTATTACGAACTTTCCAGGATCCTGTTTCTTCTGAGGCAATGTCAGTTAATCCAGATCACTTAGTTCATTGGTGAACAAGGGAGGTTCATCTGCCCAAGTCTCAATACCAAATAATTTGGCATTCAGCTTCATGATTGCACCAAGAAACATGGCAGCTTGCTCTTCAGTAACATCCTCATTCTCTTCAGAAGAGGAATACTTATCAGAGCTCATGAATGGCATAAGGAGGTTCAATGGAATCTCTATGGTCTTTAGATGAGTCTCAGATCCCTTTGGTTCCTCAAAGGGAAGCTCCTTATTGATCGCTGGACATCCCAGGAGGTCTTCCTCCTTGGGATTCACGTCCTCTCCTTCCTTCACAGGTTCGGCCATGGTGATTAATTCAATGGCCTTGCACTCTCCTTTTGGATTTTCTTCTGTATTGCTTGGGAGAGTACTAGGAGGGATTTCAGTGACTCTTTTACTCAGCTGGCCCACTTGTGCCTCCAAATTTCTAATGGAGGATCTTGTTTCATTCATGAAACTCACAGTGGCCTTAGATAGATCAGAGACTACGTTTGCTAAATTAGAGGTATTTTGTTCAGAGTTCTCTGTCTGTTGCTGAGTGGATGATGGAAAAGGTTTACTATTGTTAAACCTATTTCTTCCACCATTATTAAAGCCTTGTTGAGGCTTCTGTTGATCCTTCCATGCGAAATTTGGATGATTTCTCCATGATGAGTTATAGGTGTTTCCATAAGGTTCACCCATGTAATTCACCTCTGCTATTGCAGGGTTCTTAGGATCATAGGCCTCTTCTTCAGAAGGCGCCTCTTGAGTACTGTTGGATGCAGCTTGCATTCCATTCAGACTATGAGAAATCATATTGACTTGCTGAGTCAATATTTTATTCTGAGCCAATATGGCATTCAAAGTATCAATTTCAAGAACTCCCTTCTTCTGAGGCGTCCCATTGCTCACAGGATTCCTCTCAGAAGTGTACATGAACTGGTTATTAGCAACCATGTCAATGAGTTTTTGAGCTTCTGCAGGCGTTTTCTTTAGGTGAATGGATCCACCTGCAGAAGTATCCAATGACATCTTAGCTAATTCAGACAGACCATCATAGAATATGTCCAGGATGGTCCATTCTGAATGCATGTCAGAAGGACACTTTTTGGTCAGTTCTTTGTATCTCTCCCAAGCTTCATAGAGGGATTCACCTTCCTTCTGTCTGAAGGTCTGAACATCCACTCTAAGCTTGCAAAGCTTTTGAGGAGGAAAGAACTTAGCTAAGAAAGCCGTGACCAGCTTATCCCAAGAGTTCAGGCTATCTCTGGGTTGAGAGTCCAACCACACTCTAGCTCTGTCTCTTACAGCAAAAGGGAAAAGCATGAGCCTGTAGACTTTAGGATCTACTCCATTAGTCTTAACAGTATCACATATCTGCAAGAATTCAGTTAAGAACTGAAAAGGATCTTCAGATGGAAGTCCATGAAACTTGCAGTTCTGCTGCATCAGCGAAACTAATTGAGGTTTCAGCTCAAAGTTGTTTGCTCCAATGGCAGGAATGGAGATGCTTCTTCCATGTAAATTGGAATTTGGTGCAGTAAAGTCACCAAGCATTCTCCTTGCATTATTGTTGTTGGGTTCGGCTGCCATCTCCTTTACTTGTTCGAAATTTTCGATAAGGTTGTCTTTGGATTGTTGTAATTTAGCTTCTCTTAGTTTCCTCTTCAGAGTCCTTTCAGGTTCTGGATCAGCTTCAACAAGAATTCCTTTTTCCTTGTTCCTGCTCATAAGAAAGAGAAGAGAACAAGAAAAGAAGAGGAATCCTCTATGTCACAGTAAAGAGGTTCCTTATTGTTAGTAGAAGAAGAAAAAGAATAAGAAATTCGAACACAGATGGAAGAGGGGGTTCGAATTTGGGTGAGATGAAGTGTTAGTAGATGAATAAATAAATAGAAGGAGATAAGAGAGAGAGAATTTTCGAAAATAATTTTTGAAAAAGAGTTAGTGATTTTCGAAAATAGTTTTTTTGAAAAAGTTTAGTAATTTTTCGAAAATTAAGATCAAAAATTAAAATAATTAGTTAATTAAAAAGAAATTTTGAAAAAGGGGGAAGATATTTTCGAAAATTAGAGAGAGAGGGAGTTAGTTAGGTAGTTTTGAAAAAGATAAGAAACAAACAAAATGTTAGTTAGTTAGTTGAAACAAATTTGAAAATCAATTTTGAAAAGATTAGAAGATAAAAAGTTAGAAAGGATATTTTGAAATCAAATGTTTGAAAAAGATAAGATAAGAAGATATTTTTGAAAAGATATGATTGAAATTATTTTTGAAAAAGATTTGATTTTTAAAATCACAATTAATGACTTGATTCACAAGAAATCACAAAACATGATTCTAGAACTTAAAGTTTGAATCTTTCTTAACAAGTAAGTAACAAACTTGAAATTTTTGAATCAAAACATTAATTGATGATGTTATTTTCGAAAATTAGGAGATAAAGATAAGAAAAAGATTTTTGAAAAATATTTTTAAAATTTTCGAAAATAAATAAGAAAAATGAAAAAGATTTGATTTTTGAAAAAGATTTTGAAAAAGATAAGATTTTTAAATTGAAAATTTGATTTGACTCATAAGGAACAACTAGATTTTAAAAATTTTTGAAAGAGTCAACTCAAATTTTCGAATTTTATGAGAGAAAAGAGGGAAAGATATTTTTTTGATTTTTGAATTTTTAATGATGAGAGGGAAAAACATGAAAATGATGCAATGCATGAAAATTTTGGATCAAAACAATGAATGCATGCAAGAATGCTATGAATGTCAAGATGAACACCAAGAACACTTTGAAGATCATGATGAACATCAAAAACATATTTTTGAAAAATTTTTTAATGCAAAGAAAACATGCAAGACACCAAACTTAGAAATCTTTAATGCTTAGGCACTAAGAATTCAAGAATGCATATGAAAAACATCATACAACACAAAACAATATAATATGAAGATCAATCAAGAAGGTTTTATCAAGAACAACTTGAAGATCATGATGAATGCAATGCATGAATGCAATTTTCGAAAAATGCAAGATGAGTATGCAATTGACACCAAGCTTGAAGTTGACTCAAGACTCAAACAAGAAACACACAAAAAATATTTTTGATTTTTATGATTTTATGATTTTTTTTTTGTATTTTTATTTTATATTTTTCAAAAATCATTTGAAAAAGAAAAATAAGGATTCCAAAATTTTTAATATGAATTTCAGGAATCTTACAATCTTACTCTAAAGCTCCAATCTAAGGGTTAGACATGGCTTAATAGCCAGTCAAGCTTTAGCATGAATATGGGAGTAATTCATTCAATTTTAAGCCAAAACCTCTGTCCAAAAGAATTTAGACATGGTTTTATAGCCATCATGCTTCAACATGCTTCATGAAACTCTAGAATTCATTCTTAAAAATTCTGAAGAAAAATATATTTTTGAAAACATTTTATTTTTAAATTTTTTTTTTCTTTCGAAAACAAAGGAGAAATTTTTGAAAGATTTTTGAAAAATTTTTGAAAACTTTTTGAAAAGAAAACGAAAAGAAAGTTGCCCAATCTGAGCAACAAGATGAACCGTCAGTTGTCCAAACTCGAACAATCCCCGGCAATGGCACTAAAAACTTGGTGCACGAAATTGTGATCTCAGGCAACGGCGCCAGAAACTCTGTACGCACAACTTAATAAATCATTTTTCATTCACAACTTCGATACAACTAACCAGCAAGTGCACTGGGTCGTCCAAGTAATAAACCTTACGTGAGTAAGGGTCGATCCCACGGAGATTGTTGGTATGAAGCAAGCTATGGTCACCTTGTAAATCTCAGTCAGGCGGATATAAAATAGTTATGGAGTTTTCGAACATAAATAATAAATAGATAGATAATAAGGATAGAAACACTTATGTATATCATTGGTGAGAATTTCAGATAAGTGTATAGATATGCTTTCGTTCCTCTGAACCTCTGCTTTCCTGCTGTCTTCATCCAATCAATCTTACTCCTTTCCATGGCTGGCTTTATGTAAGGGCATCACCGTTGTCAATGGCTACATCCCATCCTCTTGTGAAAATGGTCCAAATGCTCTGTCACAGCACGGCTAATCATCTGAGGTTCTCGATCATGCTGGAATAGGATTCACCCTCCTTTTGCGTCTGTCACTACGCCCAGCAATCGCGAGTTTGAAGTTCATCAGAGTCATTCAATCCCAGAGTCCTACTCGGAATACCACAGACAAGGTTTAGACTTTTCGGACTCTCATGAATGCCCCCATCAATCTAGCTTATACCACGAAGATTCTGATTAAGAGATCCAAGAGATACTCATTCAATCTAAGGTAGAACGGAAGTGGTTGTCAGGCACGCGTTCATAGGGAATGATGATGATTGTCACGTTCATCACATTCAGGTTGAAGTGCGAACGAATATCTTAGAAGCGGAATAAGTTGAATTGAATAGAAAAACAGTAGTACTTTGCATTAATCTTTGAGGAACAGCAGAGCTCCACACCTTAATCTATGGAGTGCAGAAACTCTACCGTTTGAAAATACATAAGTGAAAGGTTCAGGCATGGCCGAATGGCCAGCCCCCATGATCTAAGAACTAGGCGTCCAAAGATGTCTAATACAATAGTAAAAAGTCCTATTTATACTAAACTAGTTACTAGGGTTTACAAAAGTAAGTAATTGATGCATAAATCCACTTCCGGGGCCCACTTGGTGTGTGCTTGGGCTGAGCTTGAATGTTACACGTGCAGAGGCTCTTTCTGGAGTTGAACGCCAGGTTGTAACGTATTTCTGGCGTTCAACTCTGGTTTGTGACGTGTTTCTGGCGTTTAACTCCAGACAGCAGCATAGAACTGGCGTTCAACGCCCTTTTACGTCGTCTAAACTTGGCCAAAGTATGGACTATTATACATTTCTGGAAAGCCCTGGATATCTACTTTCCAAAGAAATTGGAAGCGCGCCATTTTAAGTTCTGTAGCTTTAGAAAATTCACTTTGAGTGCAGGGAGGTCAGAATCCAATAGCATCAGCAGTCCTTCTTCAACCTCTGAATCTGATTTTTGCTCAAGTCCCTCAATTTTAGCCAGAAAATACCTGAAATCATAGAAAAACACACAAACTCATAGTGAAGTCAAGAAATGTGAATTTAGCATAAAAACTAATGAAAACATCCCTAAAAGTAACCAGATTCTACTAAAAACACACTAAAAACAATGCCAAAAAGCGTATAAATTATCCGCTCATCAAAACGCTAGATTTCCTTCCTCACTGGGCGTTTTGAACGCCCAGCTTTTTCTCTGTAATTCCTCTGCTGCATGTTCTGAATTTTCAATTCTCTGTATCATTGACTTGAAAAGACATGGTTGGAAAACTAAGATTAAACAAATAATGCATGCAGGACACCAAACTTAGAAGTTTGTATACTAAGGACTATAACAATTTGAAAATGCATATGAGAAACAACAAAAGACACAAAACAAGAGAATTTAAAGATCAGAGCAAGGAAATTATCAAGAACAACTTGAAGATCAATGAAGAACATAATGCATGTAATTTTTGAAAATTAGAAGAATGCAATTGACACCAAACTTAAGATTAGACACTAGACTCAAACAAGAAACATAAAATATTTTTTATTTTAAGATTTTAAAAATTTTTTTGTAATTTTTTTCGAAAATTAAGTGGAAAAAAAAAGGACTTCAAAATTCTTAATGAGAATTCCAGGAATCATGCAATGTTAGTCTAAAACTCCGGTCCAGGAATTAGACATGGCTTACTAGCCAGCCAAGCTTTTAGTGAAAGCTTTGGTCCAAACACTAGACATGGCCAATGGCCAGCCAAGCTTTAGCAAATCATTACGTTTAACAGCAAGATTGATAGAAATCAACAAGCCCTTGTGATGATAAGTTGAAACCTTGGTCCAAAAGATTAAACATGGCTTCTCAGCCAGCCAGACTTCAACAAATCATCATGAAACTCTAGAATTCATTCTTAAAAGTTCTGAAGTACAAAATAGAAATACAAATTTTTTTTTTTGAAATTTTTCAAAAATTAAAAGGTAAAAAGCTTAAACATAAAATAGAATTACCTAATCTGAGCAACAAGATGAACCGTCAGTTGTCCAAACTCGAACAATCCCCGGCAACGGCGCCAAAATCTTGGTTGCGCGGGGATTGTTTGTTCCCCGGCAACGGCGCCAAAAACTTGGTGCACGAAATTGTGATTATCAATGGTGCCAACAGCTTGGTACGCACAATTGTAATCTCAACTCTTTATCACAACTCCGCACAACTAACCAGCAAGTGCACTGGGTCGTCCAAGTAATAAACCATACGTGAGTAAGGGTCGATCCCATGGAGATTGTCAGCTTGAAGCAAGCTATGGTCATCTTGTAAATCTCAGTCAGGCGGATTCACATGGTTATGGAGAATTGATAATTAAAAGATGAATAAAACATAAAATAAGATAGAGATACTTATGTAATTCATTGGTGAGAATTTCAGATAAGCGTATGAAGATGCTTTGTTCCTCCTAAACTTCTACTTTCCTATTGCCTTCATCCAATAATTCATACTCCTTTCCATGGCAAGCTTTATGTTGGGCATCACCGTTGTCAATGGCTACTTCCCGTCCTCTCAGTGAAAATGGTCCAAATGCGCTGTCACCGCACGGCTAATCATCTGTCGGTTCTCGATTATGTTGGAATAGGATCCATTGATCCTTTTGCGTCTGTCACTATGCCCAACACTCGCGAGTTTGAAGCTCGTCAGAGTCATCCCTTCCCAGATCCTACTCCGAATACCACAGATAAGGTTTAGACTTTTCAGATCTCAAGAATGGCCGCCAATGATTCTAGCCTATACCACGAAGGTTTTAATCTTAGATTAGAAACCCAAGAGATACACATTCAAGCTTGTTTGCATGTAGAACGGAAGTGGTTGTCAGGCACGCATTAATAGGTGAGAATGATGATGAGTGTCACGGATCATCATATTCATCAAGTTGAAGAACGAGTTTATATCTTAGAGAAGAAGTAGGCGTGAATTGAATAGAAAATAGTAGTACTTTGCATTAATTCATGAAGAACAGCAGAGCTCCACACCATAATCTATGGTGTGTAGAAACTCCACCGTTGAAAATACATAAGAACAAGAGGGTCTAGGCATGGTAGAATGGCCAGCCTCAAACGCGAACATATAAGTTCAAAATATGAAAAGTGTGTAAAAGTCTCCAAATACAATAGCAAAAGGTCCTATTTATAGAAAACTAGTAGCCTAGGATTACAGAAATAGGTAATTAATGCAGAAACCTTCTTCCGGGCCCACTTGGTGTGTGCTTGGGCTGAGCATTGTAGCTTTCACATGTAGAGACTTTTCTTGGAGTGAAACGCCAGCTTTTGTGTCAGCTTGGGCATTTAACTCCAGCTTTTATGCCAGTTCTGGCATTTTGACGCCAAAATTTTTATGCTGACTTGGAACACCGGTTTAGGCCATCAAATCTCGGGCTAAGTATGGACTATTACATATTGCTGGAAAGTCCAGGATGTCTACTTTCCAACGCAATTTTGAGCGTGCCCATTGGGCTTCTGCAGCTCCATAAAATCTACTTCGAGTGCAGGTAGGTCAGAATCCAACAGCATCTGCAGTCCTTTTTCAGCCTCTGAATCAGATTTTTGCTCAGGTCCCTCAATTTCAGCTAGAAAATACCTGAAATCACAGAAAAACACACAAACTCATAGTAAAGTCTAGAACTGTGATTTTTATTTAAAAACTAATAAAAATATAATAAAAACTAACTAAAACATACTAAAAACATACTAAAAATAACGCCAAAAAGCGTATCAATTATCCGCTCATCAAGGGCCACAAAATAATCAAGACAATTCCATGAGATACTGCCCAACACCATAAAATGATTCATGTCATTATGCTAATAGTGGATGGGAGTGTCAACAAGGAATGATAGAGTATGAACACCTCCCAAAACCACAAAATGACTCATATTAGTATGACAACTATTCATGCTGTGGCTAGGAGCGTCAAAACCAAAGAGATCTTAATGATCCATATTTTTCTCATCAAGAGACATCATCATTTGATCGTGCTGTCAATACATTCATGCAAGATTGCTCCCCAATGCCCCAAAACAATCCACAATGTGATGAATTCAACAATTACTCAAGTTGTGGGTGGGAGGATCAAAATCAAAGAGCATTCAATAGTTCATACTCCACTTATCAAGAGCCATCATTACTTGAGCATACATTCAAATCATTTATGCAAAATTGTCCAACCTCACCTCTCAGTTTTTCATTTGAAAATCCTTCATCACTTGACTATGCCTCAATATAAAGTTTCCTCCAAGATCCATACAAATCATTTCACCAACCACAAAATTTATTACACTACACAGAAAACTCATTTCAATATTCACAAAATTCATTCCACAATTCACAAAATTCATTCCATACCCCTCAAAACAACTTCACCACAACACATCCATGTCCACAAAATTACTCTCAACCTTCATCTCCTCAGCCAGTAGTTGAGGATTACCTTCAATGGTCCATGAAATTTTTGGAAAGACAAGAACAATTCTTAGAAAGACAAAAACAATCCTAGAAAGAACAAGAACAAGAAACCTTCTTCAAGAAGATAGATGGGCGCTTAGAGAAAATAAGGAGAAACCTAGGATTGCCAAGTGTTGAGGATGAAGAATAATCTGTGAGTGAGGAAGAGGAAGAAGAGGTCCTTGAGTCGAGTGAAATTTCAATGAAGGATGAGGTGGTAGAGGTATATGAGCCAAGGATTTCATATCCACAGAGACTACTTGAGGTGACAAAGGAATATGAAAACTCACAACCCACACAAAAGCTTGAGTCTGTGATTGAAGGATATGAAGAGGAGATGAAGAAATCTTGGGAAGAGTAAGAAACCTCTTTCATAGAAGTGCTGTTACACCAGATGTTGAGTGCAAGGGAGGAAGTGGAAGAACAAGGTCCAATATCAAGTGAAACCCCAATGAAGAAGGAGGTGGTGGAGGTATTTGAACCTATGACTTCATATCCACAGAAGCTAAGTGAAGTGACAGAAGAGCATGAAGACTCACTCCCAAAGGACTTAATGGAAGATCATATAGAAGAAAGGGAGGAAGCCAATTAAGAAAATTCACACTCAATTGAAGTAGAGAAGTGCATAGAGGAAGGGCTCATTGAACCACTAATTCAAGAGGCTTTTGATGAAGAGAACACTCCAACCAATACACAACTACCAAGTCTTGAAATCAAAGAAGTAGAGGCAACCAACAACAACACCGAGAAGAGGATTGTGACCAAGCCACAATTGATCATATTCGTGAAGAAGAAAAGGTCAACTGCAAACAATCCAACCCCTTCCCCAACAAGCAAAGCAAATCAAGCAAATAACCAAAGGAAGCTTGCTGGGAAGAGGCCAGATAGGGGGCACTGTCTGGCTCCTCTTTACCATTGAGGTTATTCCTCTTGACAAACTGGAAGAAGAGGAAGAAAGTCATCATCTACATGTCAGTATTTTTCCTTTCTTAGTTATTTCAATAAAGGAGTTAAGTAGATTTCTCTGTATTGCAAAGAGCTAAGTTTGGTGTCGTACACCAAAGTAATTAAGGGGTGAATGTTGGATGCTAAGTTTGGTGTTCCCCAAAAATTTCATTAAAAACACATTGCACCCTCAGCATTACTGGTATCGGCTCTAAACAATCAGAAAAAACTACTTAATAATTGTTTAGTTTCTAGTTTTTAGTTTGTTTCCTAGTTCATAGTTTGTTTTCTAGTTCATAGTTTGTTTGCTTAATAAAAGTACTTGATGTTTCATGCATGTATTTATTCTACTACATATAGAAGTAGGCAAGGAACTAAATTTGGTGTTCTCACACCAATTTAGGTTTAGAGAATCACAAGCATATATGCATGCTAACTATTTCTCAAGTGTTTGGAGAACAAGCAACTTTCAATATCTCTTGTAGGAAGTCATTCAATCTCTTGGAGGGAAAGATACATCATCATGTGGATGGACAAAGGAAGGACATGGAACCCAACAATGATGATCACACAGAGGAAATAAATGGATTCCAAGAGGTTGTATTATTTTTTGACTGACTTTAGCTTAAATATGCTAATTGAAAGTGCAAGTGTCCCCTGTTGATTAGTGTCTTATTAGATTTATTTATTGTCTGTTAGTTTGTTTGTTTTCATGCTGTTGTGGCTTGCTAGTATAGATGCTTTTATCATCTCATCTTACTTGAATCATATGCTTTGTTCCTCATGCTTAAATAAAAGAAAAAAATTGTTGTGAAACAGAGAAAGAGTAAAAGCCTGTTTTGATATGAGACAGAATAATGGTTATGTTGAGGTATATGCTGTTTCATTAGCTGATTCATGAATAAGGCTAAAGGTTGGCATGACTTTGGGATATGAACTTGAGTTACATTTCATTTGACTTGACAAATGAAAAAGGCCCATAATAAAAGAAAAAGAAAAATGTAAGAGAAAGAAACAAAAAGAAATAAAAAAGGCTGGGCACCAATGGCTTGAGAGTTTGGATATATGCCTGTGATGTTCTTGTACAAAGATAAGCTTGGACAATTAGGTTCTAAGAGGTGATTCATTACCTAGCAACTTGGGTTAACTGACCCGGGTTGGCACCGAAAGTCCACCATCAAGAGTTACTTTGAGACAAAGCATTTAGTAACCCAAAGAGGTGCTGGGCATCAATTTCCAAAGAACAAAATGAGCTAAATGCCTGTGATGTGTGTGTGCTAAGGAGAGGCTTGAGCAAGTAAGCCCATAGGGGTGTTTCAACACCTAGCATCTTGAACCAACTGGGGCAGGAATGCTGGCTGAAAGCTTACTTTAAAAATCTACCTTACCACATAGCATTAAGTCTCAGCTAAGCAATAAATATCAATCAAAAGAAAGAGAGCAAGAAAAACTAAGGACCAAGCAATAACAAGTCTCATTTTTTGTGTAATTCAAGTAAGGATCCAAAGGAGTGTCTATACTTCAACCACAAATAGAATTCACTGAGATACCATGCATGAAAACCCCATTAAACAGAACTGAATGTCTTCCAATAAAAGCTTATACCTCTCTCTCTGCTTTCATTCATTCTAATTATGTTTTACTGCTTGCTTGGGGACAAGCAAGATTTAAGTTTGGTGTTGTGATGACAAGTCATCTTAGGCTAGTTTCACAAGACTTTTTCATCTATTTTACTAGATTTTCATGCATTTCTTAGGCAATAAGTAAGTGTTTGGATGAGAAATTCATGGTTGTCTTGATTCAATCAAACATTGTTAATTTTATGCATTTTCATGAGATTTTCTGCATGATTTGGTTGTTGTTTTGAAAGATGCAAAATCTTGTGATTATGCCAAGGCTTTGATGAGTTTGTTTGGTTGATGATAGGTAAAAAGAAGTAGAGGAAGAGCAAGGAAGAAAAGAAGGAGATGCCAACGTTGGAGCCAACGTTGGCCCATCAACGTTGAAGGCAACGTCCTGGAAGAAGAAAACATGGGTGCCAACATTGGAGGGAAAGTTGGTGAACCAACGTTACCTCCAACGTCTTTGAAAATGTTCATTTCTGGAGCTGAAAGAATTTTGGGTGATGCGTATGTGTCTATGACGCGTACGCGTGAAAGAAGGAAATTTTTATATCCACGCACAAGCATGAGTCACGCGCATGCGTTGAATGGAAAAATTGACCATCCACGCTACGCATGGGTCACGCGTACGCATCGCTAAATGAACGTTGGAGGTCCAACGTTGCCTCAAACGCTACCTCCAACGTCCGCGATGAGAAGCCCAAAATTTGGAATTGAGGAACTTGAATCGATGCGCACGCATCTATGACGCGTACGCGTGGAGTGGAAAAATGGCAATGCACGTGTAAGCGTGGTGTATGCGTACGCGTCGAAAGGCAAAAACACAGCTTTCACGCATATACGTGGTATACACGCACGCGTGGATAGGCGAACATTGGCACTCCAACGTTGAGTCAAACGTTGATGACAGCAACCAGAACTCAAATTTTTAAAGGGACGTTTGACTCAACGTTTGCCCAAAAACGTTGACTCCAACTTTAATACCAGAAAGGCACAATTGGCACACTCTTCTCCTCAATTGCATTAGCGCCAATCCAATCAATCCCTGCTTCAATCAAGGCTAAGGCCCAAATCCAAATACACTGAAGACTCAATTGAAAATGAGAAAAAGCCATAAATAGAAGTGAGCCCTGAGGCTAATTCAGAGGCTTAACAGACAGCAGGCTGCATTAAATGTAGGCAGCAGTAGGAGTAAGAGTAGAAGTAGAATAGAAGGCTCTCTTGATACACTTTTTCTTCTCTGCACTTTACGTTTCTTTTGTACTGAATTCAGTTTCATTTCAATGCAATTTTTAATTTCTGCAATTCTCTTCTGCAAATTTACTTTCTGCTAATATTATATCTCTGTTCTTATTGAGCTTGATTTACATTTCTGTAATTTAAATTTTATGCATCTGTTCTTTGAGCGATGATCCATTGAACCCCAACTCATTAGGGGAAGGAGCTCTGTTATGATTCATGTGAATTAACTAAAATTCTTCTTCCTCTCAATTCAATTGAATAGCTATTGGATATCCTCTGTTTTGTTTGATGATTCATTCACTCCGAAAGGGGGTTTAAATATGTGTATGCTTGTGTGAGCCTCGGAAGGGGAATCATGAGCATTAGAACTGAGGTTCTATCCTTCACAAACCTCTTGATCAACACTATTCGGGAGGAATTGAGATCTTGAGGATTTGTGTGGCTTATGGATGAAAGAACATTCTTAGCCTCTTCTCATGACAATTAGATCAAGGAATTGACAATATTGATTGTGATTAGAGAGATTGAATTGCTAAGGAATTGGGATCCAATCAATTTCAATATGCGATAGATCTATTCATATGATTGAGAAGGAAGTTGAGACCCATTTCATTCATTGTGGATTATGATATCTCCAATCCCTAATGAGTCTTCCTTTCTGTATTTACGTTTCTTCCCATTTAAGTTTTTGTTGATTTACATTCTGCACTTTAAATTCACTGCAATTTACATCCTGTCAGTTCAATTTCACTCTATTCATCACTATTAGCTTGACTAGACTAATCACCATACTAAAGTTGCGTGATCCATCAATCCTCGTGGGATCGACCTCACTCACGTGAGTTTTAATAGTTGATGCGACCCGATATACTTGCCAGCGAGTTTGTGTGGAAATCTAATTTTCCTCCGTCAGCCAGACGCCCGATTCCAGCATCATACCTGCACAACTCTCTGTTCAATGCACCAAATTACACCGATGTTCATTCCATGCGTAAGCATCGCCGACGTACGTGCGTGGAACCTTAAAATGGCTAGTGACGCATATGCGTGGGGTGGTTTTTTGCCCCAGGAACCCCACCCACACAGTTCCAGCGTAACTCTCTATCCAGAATACTAGAGAGCGAACTTTCACATGACGCGTGCGCGTAATAGATGCATACGCGTCAGATGCACTTTTTTTTTAATAAAATGGAAATATTCTTAAGTAAAAATTAATCTAGACAAAGAACGAAATAAATATAAGCACATAAATAAAATAGAATTATAAAAAAGGAAGATCATACCATGGTGGGTTGCCTCTGACCTAGCACTTTTTTTTAACGTCCTTAACTTGAACGGTCCATAAGCTCAGTCCTCTTCCCTTGCTGGATCCCTCAGGAGGAAGATCTCCAGCTCTTTGTTGTTCTTCATTTTCTCACCATGATAAAGCTTTTGACAGTGACCATTAACTTTGACGATTGTAGGTCTTGAGGGGTGACTCAAGTGGAAGACCCCATACGGCTCAGCCTTTTCCACCCTATAAGGTCCTTCCTACCTTGATCTCAACTTTCCTGGCATTAGTCTCAACCTTGAGTTATAGAGGAGGACTAAGTCTCCAGCTCTAAACTCTCTTCTCTTGATGTTCTTATCATGCACCGCCTTCACCCTCTCTTCATAGAGCCTTTCATTTTCATAAGCTTCCAAATGAAGGCACTCCAACTCTACCAACTGTAGCTTCCTTTCGATTCCGACTCCACCCAATCCTGAGTTACATTCCTTTACGGCCCAGTAAGCCTTGTGTTCCACCTCTACTGGGAGATTGCAAGCCTTTCCATAGACTAGCCGGAATGGATTCATACCAATTGGCGTCTTATAAGCCATCCGGTAAGCCCATAGCGCATCGCGGAGCTTAGAACTCCAATCCTTCCTATGAGGCTTTACAATCTTCTCTAGTATGCGCTTAATTTCTCGGTTAGAGACCTCGGCTTGGCCATTTGTTTGGGGGTGGTAGACCGTTGCCACCTTGTGAATGATGCCATACTTCTTCATCAAACCTGTCATTCTCTTGATACGAAAATGAGAGCCTTGAACACTCACGATTGCTCGTAATGATCCAAAGCGACAAATGATGTTATTCTAAACAAAAGAGAGAACCACATTAGCATCATCAATACGGGTGGGAATTGCGTCCACCCAATTCGAGATATAATCAACAGCTAGTAGGACATATAAGAAACCATTAGAGTTTGGAAAGGGACCCATGAAGTCAATACCCCAAACATAAAAAATTTCACAAAATAACATGGTTTGTTGGGGTATCTCATCCCTTTTGAAAAATTTTCCAAACCTTAGGCATTGTAGGCAAGAATTACAAAAGAGATATGCATCCTTAAAGAGTGTAGGCCACCAAAATCTGCATTCTAAGATCTTTCTAGCAGTTCTTTGAGGACAAAAGTGACCACCACCCTCAAAAGAGTGGCAGGCCTCTAAGATAGCTGAAACTCGAATTATGGAATACATCTTCTAATTATTTGGTCGGCACCACATCTCCACAAATATGGGTTATCCCATATGTAATATTTGGACTCGCTCTTGAGCTTATCCCTTTGATGTTTAGAGAAATTGGGAGGAAAGGTACCACTAACCAAATAATTAGTTATGGGTGCATACCAAGGAACCACCTCAGATATTGCTTGCAAGCTATCAAGTGGAAATGCATCATTGATAGGAGTGGAGTTACTTTTAATATGTTCTAGGCGACTCAAGTGGTCCACCACCAAATTCTAGGAACCACTCCTATCTTTGATCTCTAAATCAAATTCTTGCAATAACAATATCCAACGGATTAACCTTGGTTTTGACTCTTTCTTAGCTAACAAGTACTTCAAGGCCGCATGGTCTGAATATACTACCACCTTGGTTCTAAGTAAATAAGTTCGAAATTTATCCAGAGAAAAAACAATAGCTAAAAGTTTTTTTTCAGTGGTAGTATAATTAGACTGGGAACCATCCAAAGTTTTAGAAGCATAAGCAATAATGTATGGGTCCTTACCTTCGCGCTGAGCTAGTGCCGCTCCTACCGCGTAGTTTGATGCGTCACACATGATCTCGAACGGCCTATTCCAGTCAGGCCCTCTCACAATAGGAGCATGGGTCAAGGCAATCTTCAGCTTATCAAATGCTTCCATGCAGTCCTCACTCAAGTCAAACTCTACATCCTTCTACAGCAGACGGGACAAAGGTAGTGCAACCTTACTGAAGTCCTTGATAAAACGCTGGTAGAAACCTGCATGACCAAGAAAAGAACGGACTTCCCTCACGGATGAGGGATAAGGTAAACCAGAAATAACATCTACCTTTGTAGAATCAACAGATATACCAATATTAGAAATAACATGGCCTAGAACAATACCTTGCTTTACCATAAAATGACATTTATTCAAAATTAAGCACAAGTTTTGAACTAACACATCTTTCTAATACTCTAGCTAGACTATCCAAACAAAGGTCAAAGGAATCACCATAAATACCAAAGTCATCCATAAAAACTTCCATACAATGCTCAAGAAGATCTGAGAAGATACTCATCATGCACCTTTGAAACGTAGCCGGTGCATTACATAAACCAAAATGTATTCTCTTATATGCATACGTTCCAAAGGGGCATGTAAAAGTTGTTTTCTCCTGATCTTCTGGAGCAATATGGATTTGAAAATAACCAGTGTAACCATCTAGAAAACCGTAGTGTGATTTACCTGACAGGCAATCAAGTATTTGATCGATGAAAGGTAATGGGTAGTGATCCTTGCGAGTGGCCAAATTCAAGCGCCTGTAGTCAATGCACACTCTCTACGAATTTTGCACTCTTGTAGCCATGAGTTCCCCATTTTCATTCTTCACTATTGTGATGCCAGACTTCTTCGGAACCACTTGTACTTGACTAACCCACACACTATCTGAGATTGGATAGATAATGTCGGTTTCAAGCAGTCGGGTCACTTCCTTCTTCACAACTTCCAGAATTGTGGGGTTCAACCACCTTTGAGGTTGACGGATAGGCCTCGCTCCCTCCTATAGAAAAATGCGGTGCTCACAGACTTGAGGGCTTATACCTACTATATCCGCCAAACTCCACCCAATAGCTCTCTTGTTTCTTCTTAGCGCATTGAGCAGACGCTCCTCTTGTTGGGAAGTAAGCTCCTTTGCAATAATCTCCGGGATTTGTTGATTATCTTCAAGATAAGCATACTTTAGGTGAGGTGGAAGGGGCTTCAACTCCATTTTCAGCTCATGGCTTGGCACTTGATCTTCCGGAACCATTAGAGGTGGTAGGGTGTCTTCAGTATACTCAGAGGACTTCCCCACACTTGCACCTTGAACCATGTTCTTCTCATCTACTGCCTCTCGGTGAACTTCAGCCATAGTCTCATCAATAATGTCACACTGGAAAATAGAGTGGTCTTCCGGTGGGTGCTTCATAGCTTTATCAAGGTTGAAGCTCACTGCTCTTCCATCTATCTCAAAAGAATAGGTACCCAAAAAGGCATCCAATTTAAACCGAGAAGTTTTCAAAAACGGCCTTCCAATCAAGATGGATGAGGGTCTTCTTGAGTCATTAGGGGGCATCTCTAGAATGTAGAAGTCAATAGGGAAAGTCAACCCCCTAATGCTCACCAAAATGTCTTCCGCAATGCCAACTGCTGAAATTATGCTCTTATCTGCCAAAACAAAACGTGTTGCTAACCTTTTCAAGGGTGGAAGCCTCAGAGCATCATATACAGATAATGGCATAATACTAACACATACACCTAAATCACACATGCAGTTAACAAACTGTACAACCCCTCTAGTGCAAGTAACCATACACGGACCGGGATCACCACATTTCTCCGGTATAGCACCCATCAAAATAGAAATTGAGCTACCTAAGAGAATAGTTTCTAAATCATGGATCTTTTCCTTATTCATACACAAATCTTTTAGAAACTTAGCATACTTAAGAACTTAGCGAATAGCATAAAAAAGGAGAGTAGTTACCTAAACCTTTTTGAAGATCTCCACCATCTTGGGATCTAGCTCCACTTGCTTTTTAGTCTTTCTAGTAAGGTGTGGAAAAGGAATGGGAATGGCTTTTCTCACAACATCATCTTCCTTATATACTCCATTCCTTGGTTGAGCAACTTCTCCTTCAACCACTTCCTGTACCTCATCCTCTTCTTCAACATCTTCTACCTCAACAACATCTTCAACTTGAGTGTCTTCTCTTGAGCTTGGCTCCTCGGGACTCCACTCTTGCAATGTAGTGCCGGACCTCAAAGTAATGGCATTAATTCCACCTTTGGTGTTAGGTAAAGATTGAGAGAAAAGTGCACTAGAGCTTGAAGGTTAAGTTTTTGAGGTAGAGGGTGGTTCCATACGGGATATAAGAGCTTGAAGAGTGGAGGTAAGACCGGTGAGGCTAGAGGTAAGTGAATTTTGAAGCTCTTTTTATCCTTGAAGAATAGAACAGAGTGTTTCATCTTGGTTGGAGGAAGAAGGAGGGTAGGTAATTTGGGTGGCTTGTGGTTGGTTGTGTTGAGGTGCTTGGGCTTGCCTTTGGTGAGGTGGTTGGTATGTTTGGCCTTGGTTTTGCTGTCAGTATGGAGGATTTTGTTGATACCGATTCTGTTGATAGTTGTTGTTCCACCTTTGATTTCCACCATTGTCTCTGCCTCCTTGGTTGTAGTTGTCCCTCAATCCTTGGTTAGGATTATCATGCCAACCTTGATTGTAGTTACCACCTTGATTATAATTACCACCTTGTTGATAGTACCCTTGATTTGGATGGTTGTAATAAGCATTGGTAGCAGCCAAGGTGTTGTCCTCTTGGAGTTGTTGACATTCATCAGTGTAGTGGGAATAGCAAGCGCATATTCCACACACTCTCTGAGGGACCAACTATTGACATTATTGCTGTGGAGGAGGTGGAGGTTGTTGTTGATTGAGCTGGAGCTGCTTGAGTAGATTGGTCATCTCTCCCAAAGTCTTGGTGAGAGCAACGGTCTCACTACTACTGGAAACTTTCGCAACAGCCTTGGCATGGTTGTTACTTTGCCTTGCATTTTGGGTAGACTCAGCTAGATTGATGATCAGTTGCCACGCTTCTGTCGCCGTCTTGTACTTCGTCAGAGAGCCATTACTCGCAGTATCTAAGAGGGTCTTGTCTCGGGGCTTCATGTCTTGGCAGAAATAGCTAATCAATACCAACTGGTCAATCATGTGACGGGGACATGAGTCAAGGAGATTCTTGAACCATTCCCAATACTCGTAGAGAGTTTTTGATTCAGCTTGAATGATACAGGAAATCTCCTTCCTCAATCTATCTGTAACCTCCATTGGAAAGAACTTGTCCAGGAATTCCCTTCTGAGCAAATCCCAGTTAGTAACAATAGCTTTAGGTTGAGTGTAGAACCACTCCTTTGCCTTTCCCTCAATAGAAAATGGGAAGGCATATAGCTAAACGGCAGTCTCATCCGCACCATGCCGCCGAGTAGTTGAGCAGGTAAACCATGGAATTTAGGCAGCAGATTGATCAATGTGGTCTTTAGTTCAAAATCTGCAGTCAAACTTGGATGACGCGCCTGATATGGTTGCAGAGTAAAATCCGGAGCTCCTGCTTCCTTGAGAGTAATTCTTCTAGGAGGTGCCATAGTATCTGCACTTAAATCAATAGAAGAGGCGTCAATGGGATTAGTAGGAGATGAGCTAGTTTCTTCCCCAAATGACGCTTCAGACTCAACCTCAGATAAGACTGGTGAATTAGGCGAAACCCCTTCACCACCCTCAGAGGCTAACCGACGCCGAGCTCACCTAATACGTAAAATAGTCTTTTCAATCTCAGGATCAAATGCGGCTAGGCTCGGATCCGGCAATGAACGCGTCATTCAATGAAAGAAACATAGAGATCATGGTAATAAAATATACTAAGAAAAATAAATAATAATTACTACTAATAAACGAAAAACACACCAATAAAAATAAAATAAAAAAATGTAATTATGTAAATATAAAAATATTTACACCAACCAATAATTTAGTACACATATGCAACTCCACGGCAACGACGCCAAAAGTTGATGGGTGGAAAAATGCCGGTTAAGAATTTCTTATAAAAACAGCGTTGCAAGTACAGTTCTTAACCGACGAAGATTCCACTATCAATTTAAAAGTGTGTCACAATTAAGATTAATAACTGGGAGTAGAATCCCGGGTCATTTCCCAAAGAGTTGACACAAGGTGCAATTTATTGGTTAGAATTTTTCTAAGTATTTTTTTGAAGTTGAGAATGGAAAAGTAAATGGTTAGAAATTAAAACAATGAGCAGTAACAAGAGATGTTATGTATTTGAAATAAAAGACCTTGGCTAGGAGAGATAATTGGAATTTCTATCCTTGTTGTCTTCCCCAAGTGTAATAGCAAAGGGTTATTGCTTCCACTTAGTTATCCTCTTGCAGTTGCAGGAAAGTCAAGTGGGTACCACTACTCTAGCTCACAAGTCCTAGTCACTTCAGGAGGAAGGACTAGAGTTGGTGAGAATCGAGTTGGCCAGCAATTTACAATTAAAGATTACACTTGAGTATCATAACTCAGGAGTTTCCAATTAATCAACTCCTAACCCAAGTTAGGAGCTCTACTCTATTAACATGAATTCCATTTTCAATTACATATAATAGGAATAAATAAAAAAATGGTAAAACTCTTGAGAAATTAATCAAATTAGAACTGGTACGGACAATAATCAATACGAATTAAACAAGCAATAAAAATAAATATGAAAATACTTCAAGGCATTAATAATAATCAAAAGTGACAAGATCCAAACGTGAATGCAAAATAAACAAAAGGAAAAGAGTCATAGGGAAATTGGAAAAGCAAACTATAGAGATGATGACTTCAATGGAAGGTAGTAGCAGCTCTCTCAAGATCCAATCCAAGGCAAAACTAAGAAATCAAAAACCTAGAGGACAGTAGTTGTTTCTCTCTCTCCAATTCAAAATCTAAAACTAAAACTAAGTGAAAATAAAAGTGTCTCTAGTCTCAGCTTGCCCCCTACCTCTAGTCTGTGTTTTTGGGCTTGAAACTAGGTCTAAATCAGCCCAGAAATTGCCCCCAGCGAGTTCTGTTTAGTGCAGCATGTGACGCTCTGTCACGCGTACGCGTCAGTGAACTCCTGCGCTTGTCACACGTACGCGTCAGTCACGCGTACGCATCGCTGTAAGATGCTCCATATCACGCGCCCACGTCAGCCATGCGTGCGCGTCGCTCCTCGCTTCTCAGCTCCTTAGTTTCTTGTGTTCCTTCCACTTTAGCATGCTTCCTCTTTATCCTTTAAGCCATTCATGTCCTGTAAACCTGAAAATACTTAACAAATACATCACGACATCGAATGGTACAAAGGAGAATTAAAAATGAATAATTTTAAGGCCTAGGAAGCATATTTTCAATCACAGCACAAAATTAGGAAGAAAATGAAAAACATACAATTTACACGAATAAGTGTGAGAGAAGTTGACAAAACCCACTCAATTCAGTCCAAATATATCATAAAATAGTGGTGTATCACTGTACTTGTGCGTACGCACAGGAGGTTGTGCATATGCACACATGGCTGTGTGCTTCTCCTTTGTTTTCTTAATGTTTTCTCCCAATTGCATGCTTCTCTTCCACTCTTATAAAGCCATTCCTACCTATTACACCTGAAATCACTATCAAAAGCATCAAGGCATCGAATGGAATGAAAGTGGAATAAAATTGATTAAATTAAGGACAAAATAGCATGTTTTCACAATTAGGCACAATTTAGAGAGAAAACACAAAAGTATGCTGTTTAGATGAATAAATGTTGGTTTGTATGATGAAATCAACTCAAATCAATCCAAAATTTACTGTCAAATATGGATTCAACAATTCTCCCACACTTAAACAATAGCATGTCCTCATGCTAATCACAATCAAAGGAGAAGGGTAAAAGGACAAGCAACTTATTCAATGCAACTACCTACATGCATGCAACTATGCTAAATGTTAACTACCTATATCTATACTATGGTTCCCCATTGAGTTTGGCAAAAATAAACAATAGAATTTCAATCAATCCAAAAGAGATTATTAGGGCTTAGGCAAGAAAATATAGCAATATGGCCAATGTCCAAAGATTTGATTTGAAGTTTTCAAAAACTAACAAGTAACTTGCAAGAAGATACAAGATAAGAGATGGAATCAGAGAATTAAGCGATCGAACCCTCACCGGATGTGTATTCACTCTACTCGTTCAGTGTTTAGGGCTTAATCACTCAATTCTCCTTTAATCATGTTTTTAGGATTTGCTAGTCATCTAACAATCAATAAATACTTGATGCATGAATGCAAATATCATGAGGTCTTTGGAGGGTTGTAATGGGGTTAGTGTAAGGGTAGAATTTATATGGTTAAGTGGACTAGTATATTGGATCTTTGATTAGCTCAAGTATCTCACCTAATCCTATATTAACCTATTCACACAAAAGAGAACAACCTAATTTCCCATTCAACTCCTTTTTCACACTCACTCATGCATTTTCTTTCTAATTCACACCCATATACATTCTTTATTTAGCATTATTATTATCATATCTTTTCTTTTTCTTCCTTCTTTTTTCTTTTTCATTTTCTTCTTCTTTATCTTTTTGTTTGTTTTTTTTTGTTTTTTTATATACTCCAAAATTTTTCTTTTGTCACTAAAAAGAGATGCATATGTTTTAAGTAATGAATGCATGAGTGTTTATCCATTTTTTTCCAAATTTTCACAATGAAAACCCAATGTAAACTTGCTACCAATGTTCCTCCACAAATTCTCCCCACACTTGAGTAACACACACTCCTCAACCCAAGCTAATCAAAGATACAATTCATGGACATTAATGGTTTTTCTCTTAGGGCAAAAGATATGCTTAAAATTAGAACAAAAGGAGAATTAAAAGGCCCAAAAGTGGTTTACAAAGGTAGATGTAAGGGTATGGCCATATGGGTTAGTGAGTTTAATTTCAAAAAAATGGCCTCAATCATACTAAATGCATTCAAAACATCAAATATAGGACATAAAGATTCAAGCGAATCTAAGATCACAATCATAAAAGAGTATAGCACACAAGAACAAAAATTGTGGTTGAAAATGTGCAATCACACAATTAAAGCTCAAATCTCACTAGGTGTTTTGTTCTAGCTCTTTTCTATGTTCCATAAAAAATATACTTCAAGCAAGTTGAAAAATAAGTTTTCAAATTTAATCAATGGAATGCCCTAAAAGGGATTTCTTGCAAATTCCTTGTTGCTTTTACCAAACTTATTTCCTATACAAAGCAACATGCAAATATTTACTACTATAAAACTATAAGCAAACTAAGATACATATATAAGCAAACTAAGCAAAAAGCAATGTCATGAAATACAAACAAATATTCACAAAAACATAACTATCAAAATTAGAAAATAGTGCAAAGTGTTTAAGAAAGAGAAATTGACGCCCCAAAGTTGTGGATCCTCCCCCACACTTAAACGTTGCATGGTCCTCCGTGCATGCATATAATTTAGGGGTGAAGAACTATGAGGCTTCACCTTCAGCTGGTGGGCACTAGGGCTCGGGTTGCTGTAAAAAAATAAATAAACAATAATTGAGGAAAAGTTCATAAAAGTGTGATATGATAAAAGACAATGTGTGTATTCTAAGTGTGCACGGTTTAGAAAACACACATTGGTCGGGTAAAAATGGTAACCACACAATCAGAAGAAATAGCATGTGTTTCTCGATTAAGTAGCCTAGGTTGCAAGTAAAGATAAGCAAAAGACAAGGCACAAATAAACCTAGGTAACCACAACTAAAGTGAATTGAATATATGAGATATTGGATAATGAAATTGTGCAAGCGAAAGCGCAAGATTAAAATAAGGTAGCACAACAACAATAACCAATCCAATAATGAAAAGAAAATTCCTTATTCATCATGAAACATAATGAAATAGTCACATGGTAAACGTACTTGTTGCAAAAAGTGACAAGCTCGATAAGAGTCAAGTCAAGTCACTCAAACAAATGCAAAGCATTAACAAGAAACAAGTACCGGACATGTGATGAATTTGATATAAAAATCATGATGAACACATAATTTCAACTCAATTCACTTAATTCAATATGCACTCATAGATAATTTGTCCTAGGATGCAATCAAAACAAGAATTATCAATCCCACTAGGTACTAGTATTTAAAGCAAAGTAAAAGTGCATTGATAAAATCCAATCTTGAATAATATCAATGATCCTCCAAGGTGCACAATTCATGATTAAGGTGCCAAACAAGGATATAGTCTAATGCATATGGTAGCTACAACATATGAATCAAACTCAAAATTCATTTAGGCAATCAAACAAAGACTTAATGCTTAGTGCACGTATTCATCAAAAAATTAAACCAAAATTCAAGCAAAAAGCAACCCAATCAACATCAAGCAAACACTTACAGCTTATTTAATTAACAAACAACGAAACCAAATCTAATATAATTACTAAAATGAAAAGGGTATGCAAATAAAATGAATTAGGAATGGTAGAAAATAGGGCAAAAGTAAGAAAAGAGAGGGATGAAAGGGGTGCGGAAGTGCGTTAGGGCTTAATTCAAAGAGCAATCAAAAGTATGCCCAAAACAGCACTTGTGCATATGCACAAACATGTGTGCGTACGCACACTAGGTGGAAAATGAAAGGTGTGCGCCCGCACAAGCATGTGCGAATGCTACGAGCAGAGAGGGAATTACGAGGTGTGCGAACGCATAAGCATGTGCGTACGCATAGAAGACTCATTTTTTTTAAAATTAACTTGGGGAAGGATCATGTGTGGGCGCGCACACAGGTCCTTGCGCACGCACAGGTGCAAAAATTGACAGCGGTTCATATGCACAGGGCATGTGAGCGCTCCAAACAGAGGGAGTATAATTGAGTGTGCGTATGCACAGGTGGGTGCGTACGCATACAGTGCGTGAGAATGGGTTTGTGTGCGTACGCACACGCGGGTGCGCACGCACAAAGCGCAAAACATGGTAGGGCACCCACGCACAAGGCGTGCAAGCACTCCGAACAAAAGGCGCACAGACTAGTGTGCGTACGCACAGGTTGGTGCGTACGCACAAGATGCAGAATTTGGTGATTTTGTGTGCACGCACAAGGGTGTGCACACGCATAGTGCCCTGTTTTTCCAAAACGTTTTCTTCAAATTCTAGGGTACTCTACCTTAGCTCAACAAACGTTCAACCCCACAATATTCAAAACTTCACAAAATCATGATCCATACCAAAATCAACCTATCTAAGCTCAAAATTAAACTAATCCTAAGCTAGCTAAAAGAAGCAAAAATGCAATAAACTAAAACTATAAACAACGAAAAGGTAAGAAAGATGTTATCATGGTGGGGTGTCTCCCACCTAACACTTTGGTTTATTGTCCTTAAGTTAGATATTTTGAGAAGCCCACATCAAGGAGGCTTGTGTTTCCATTCCTCCTTGATCCTCCACCCATACTTGGTCTTTATTTGTCCTCCGGGGTCCCACACTTTGTTTGTTGACACCCTTTCTTTTTGATCTTCAATCTTCCAATAGGATGACCTTCAACTTCCTAAATCCTCATCAAGGCTCCAAATCCACTTTTGAAGATCATTCAATTGTGCCTTGCACCACCCTTGGGACTCAAATCTTGAGGGTGCAACCCTAGTTGGCCTTAATGCACCATGCCACCCAACCTTAATCTCTTTTTCACTTAACAATCCACAAAGGATAATAAGTTGACCTTCCGTTTCCAACAAGGCATACTCATGTGGGCAAATAAAGTTAAGGGATGAGATTGTTACCCACTTAAACGGTGTGTTGGTTGGTTGCTTAGGAAGGAAGACTTCCAATAGCCTTGAAATTTCCATTCCCTTACTCTCCTCTTTAATCACCTCCACCTCTTGTTCAATCTTCCCCAATTCTTCAACCACTTCTTCAACTTCAATAAGCTCAACTTTTTTCACTTGTGGCGAATCATGCTTCAACTCTTCATCTTCCACTTGAGGTTCCAAACCTTCCCTCATTCTGAACTCTTCAATTGAGGTTGGTTCTTCACATTCATCCACAAAATTTCTTTGGTTGTGGCATGAATATGACGAGTCTAAGTAGGCTAAGACTTCAGTCAAGGTAGCCATGATGGCTTGATGATGCTTGACCGATCCTTGTTGCTCATTATCATCCAAGGGAGGTTGAGGTGGGATAGAAGGCTCATCATATGGGAGGAATTCTTCATAAATAGGGGTTGGTTCATAAGGGTGAGGATATTGAGGTGGTGTACATGGAGGTAGTTGGTCAAGGTCATTATGGGAGTAGTGATGTAGTGATGTTGGAGTGATGGTGGTTCATAAGGTGGGTTGCGAGATGGATATGGAAGTGGATCCCAAGGAGGTATTTAGTGATATAGTGAGACTTGAGGGGGTTGTGGTTGAGGATAATGTAGGCTTCATAAGAATGTGGTGGTTGGTATGCACTATAAGATAAAGTATGATCATAGTGGTATGGAGGAGGAAATTGCCATGAGGATTGACTGAAGAACGGAAGATTGACGGTTTAGAATTCAGAATAAATTCCCATTGCAAGTATAGTTTCTAAACCAAGCAATCATCCTTTTTTACAAACGTATTGGTTGTCACAAGCAACAAACCCCTAAATAAGTTGATAACCGAAGTATTTAAACCTCGGGTCGTCTTCTCAAGGAATTGCAGGGAGGTGTTCTTATTATTGGTTATGAAAAAGTGTGTTTTGGGGTTTTGGATTAAGATAAAAAGCAAGAATAGCAATGGCAGAGGAAGTAAAATAATAACAATAAAAAGCCTTGATTAGGAGAGATTAATCGGAAGTTCTATCCTTGTTGGATTTTTCTCAAGATCAATTGATAATTGAAGGTTACTTCTACTTAGTTATCCTTTACCAAGTAATGTAAAAGAAATTCAAGTAAGTTGGAAGTCTACTTCTATTCACAAGTTCTAATCCTCTCCCTTGGGAAGGATTAGCGTTAGTGACTAGAGAGCCAGCCAACAATAAACCCAATTATAATTTAACTCTTGAGTAATTCAACTCAAGGGTCTCCAAATATTAATCAACTCCAAAATCAAGTTAGGATCTAACTTAGAACATCAATTAATAACAAACAATAGAAGAAGTGATAAATCTGAAATACCTCAATTGCATTAATAAAAGAAAATCAATCTAAACATAAAGAGTTCATAAACTAAATTGATAAAATAA
The DNA here is from genome assembly GCF_003086295.3 of Arachis hypogaea. Classification (NCBI taxonomy): domain Eukaryota; kingdom Viridiplantae; phylum Streptophyta; class Magnoliopsida; order Fabales; family Fabaceae; genus Arachis; species Arachis hypogaea. Next base: position 93,749,902 of record NC_092051.1, on the reverse strand, counting down.
ATAAAAGGAACATTGAACCTGTGATTGCAGAAGATGAAATCCTAATCCTAATATAAATCCTAATCCTGATCCTAATCCTAAGAGAGAAGAGAGAACCTCTCTCTCTAAAACTACATCTAAAACCTAAAATTGTGAATATGAAAGCATGATCATGAATGAATGGATTCCCTCACTTTATAGCCTCTAATCTATGTTTTCTGGGCCGCAAACTGGGTCGAAAGCAGCCCAGAAATCGCTGGAGAAGAAATCTGCCACGCTGATTTTCGTCACTGCGACGCGTCCGCGTAGAGCACGCGTTCGCATCGCTTAGCGTCAGGGAAACTATAGCATATTATATATCAAATTGAAGCTCCGGACGTTATCTTTCCAACGCAACTGAAACTGCGTCGTTTGGACCTCTGTAGCTCGAGTTATGACCGTTTTAGTGCGAGAGGGTCAGGCTGACAGCTTTGCAGTTCCTTCAACTTCTTGTATTCCTTCCACTTTTGCATGCTTCCTTTCCATCCTCCAAGCCATTCCTGCCCTGTAATCTCTGAAATCACTTAACACACATATCACGGCATCGAATGATAATAAGAGAGGATTAAAGTTAGTAATTTAAAGGCCAAAGAAGCATGTTTTCAATCATAGCACAAAATCAGGAAGGAAAACGTAAAACATGCAAATAGTATGAATAAGTTGATAAAAACCACTCAAATTAGCACAAGATAAACCATAAAATAGTGGTTTATCATTGACCATATGAATGTGACTCTTCCCTCAAGTGATAGCTCAACCCTTGGTGCACACTGTCATTAAGATCGCCATTCCCTACAAAATTGTAATAACCAAACTCCAAGCCAAGAGGGTGATAGCTCATAGAGGAAAATAGAAAATAAGTACAAAAAACATCAATCAAAAGAAAAAAAATTCTAATTACTAACAAAATCAAACAAACAACCCAAAAAGTATCTATTAACACTATTCATAAATTCACAACAACCAACATTATAGCACTCATTGCACTAGCTTTCTCTGCAATGGCGCCAAAAACTTGATGTGAGAAGATTACGACGGTTCGGAAATTTAGCAAAACAATTTCTTCATCGGTAGCATAGTCCAAACCGACAAATAACCCTCCCAATCAAAGTTTAAATTTCTAATATAAATAACCGAGAGTAGTTAATCCTCAGGTCGTTCTTCCTAGGAACTAGTAACAACAAGCGCACAATTTTGGTTGTGAGAATCAAGGGATTTCAATGATTGAAGCAAGCAATTAAGAAATAAAAGAACAATAAAAATTGCAATTAATAAACTAATAAAGGAATAAAAGAACTATATATGTAATATGAACAAGTAAAGCTTTAAAGTGATGGAAAAGTGGTTCAAAACATAAATGGAACCCTTGACTTGGGATGAGTTATGGAATCCCTTCTATTCCGAGGGTTACCTGAAACTGTAGGTCGATCTCGGATAAGATCTACGGTGGTGGCCGGTGCTATCGTGTCCGACTTGTTGGACTTGGTGGTGCTACTGATCCTGCGTCACCGGAGGGTGGTGGTACCTGCAAGAGACTCCGATGCTTAAGTTAGCATGGACTTTAAGCAGGTTTTTAGTAGAATCAGAGTATGAGTTATACCTGGGTGCTCCAGTGTATTGATAGTAGTGTAGGCTGACCTCTCCGGATAAGATAAGTTAGTTATCTTATCTTATCTTCTGAGCGAAGTCATCTTATCTTTAAGGGGAACCGCCCTTTTCTTTCTAAGCTTTAGTTGCCTTTAGATTGGGCTATGTCCCTTTATTTGGGCCTGCTTGGGCTCCTTGTAGCGATTTGGCCAAACTCTTTGAGAAGAGGTCGTGAATTCCAAACCTGAGGAGGTCGGTCGACTTGTCTTTAATCAGCCCAGGTCGTATAGCTCGACCCAGGGCATGAACAGTGCCCCTGCTTGAGCGCAGTCTTTCTTTTGGAGTCGTGTCATTTTTAGACTTCGATCTCTTTGGGGAAGCCGGGCTCGAGCATCTTGATCTTGTTGTAGAATTTCCATTTAGTGGCTTGAATGCGGAGCATTTTTTCTTACCCCTTTTTAATTGCAACGTGCATTTTGCATTTCCTTGGGAACGTGCGAGAGTAGAAACCCATTAACTCCTTTGTCGTTTCCTTTGTTTCCCTCTTTGTCTCTTCATTTGAATTTCAAAGCCTCTTCCTTTAGTTTCTTCTTTCACTTTTCTCTTAGACTCCTTGCTTAGCGCTTTGTTCTTTCTTTGCTCGGGCAGCGATTGTTTGGCGTGGTTTCATTGTTTGCTTCTATTTCTGAAGGTTTTTTTCTCCTCTCCACTGCATGTTGGTTTTTCATCTTCTCTCTCTTTTTTACTTTTCACGCCATTCTTTTTGTTGCTTGTGTTTGTTTGGGGATGAAAAAGTTTTGATCTTTGTTTGGATTACTAAAGTTTGAATCTTGTCTGCGTCGTTGTGCCTGTAATGCGTGCCTGAAGGGTTTATTTGACTTGTTGCTTGTTTCTGCCCCTTTTACTTGATTTCTTTATGCGTAGATTTTTCTTCTATTTGTATCTTGGAATAATGGACTGTGAATTTGAATAAAGGTTAGATCTTTTTGATGATTTCTGCATGCTTGATGTTCGCTGTTCTTTGTATGGATTTTCTTTGTCAGAGAAGGATTGATCTTTTGTGTTTTTAGGGCTCAGATTGCAAGATTTTTCCCGAATTTTTACTTTGTTACTGCCTCCAAAGGATGACCCTGGACCTTGGTATGAGTCCTGGGGTTTCCTTTTATTGCTGTTTCTGAGTCTTTTAACATTCGCATACTTTTGTCCGAGTTATCTCCATATTTTGTCCGAGATGTCTCCTATTTTGTCTGAGCTGTTTGATTAGTAACCCATTTTTCCTTTTTCTCAATGACTCAATGACTCAAGTTTACCCAATTCCCTTAGCCTAGGCCAAGAGTAAAGAAAATTACTCCATAATCAAAGGAAACATTTCATCAAACACATGGTAAGCATTACTAAAAAACATATTCAAAATGCAATTAAATTGAAATTAAAAGATACCCACTAACAATTATCAATGAAAAATCACTCAAAAAACACAATTAATCATGGAAATTATCAATGTAACATTAACAATTCAAGATCCACAAGATTCACAAAATGGGTAGAAAATGACAATTGACAAGAAAATATAAATCTAACACAAGATCTAACAAAATTATATTAAGAAATTCAAATTAAGTAACCAAAACTAGAAATCAACAAGATCCAATTCAGAATTCAACAAGGGAAGATCAAATCAAACAAGATCTAGAGAGGAACAAGGGTTTCTCCCTCTAGAAGAACAAAAAAAAAAAAAAACAAAAACTAGCTAAAATTGTCTCTAAGTGTGTAATGAATGATCCCCCCTTTCCCCCTAGGATTCTTGGATCTTTTCCATTCAGAACCAGCTTGAATTTGGGCCTGTTGAGCCTCAGAAATCGCCAGGCACGATTTCTTTTAATGATGTCACGTGCAGCTTGTCACGCGTACGCATCATGTACGCATGCGCGTCGATTGAATTTCGTGATCCACGCGTGCGCGTCCAGCACGCGTGTGCGTCGATGGAGATTTCGCTAATCCACGCGGATGCGCCAATCTTTGCGTGCCATTCCCAGCTTTCTGCACCCACGCGTGTACGTGAGGTGCTCATACGCGTCGAAGCTGAATTCCCCAAAATTCAATTCTTCATGTTCCTTCCACTTATGCATGCTTTCTTTCTCTCTTCTAGGCCATTCTTGCCCTAGAAACCCTAGAATCACTCAACAAATACATTACAGCATCGAATGGTAATAAAAGAGGATCAAAATATGGCAATTTTAAGGCAAAGGAAGCATGTTTTCTATCATGAAGCAATATTTGGAAGGGAACACAAAACCATGCAATTCTTGTGAATAAGTGCGGAAAATATTGATAAAACCCCTCAAATTTACAAAATATAAACCAAAAAATTGGGTTTATCACCGAGTTTATCGAAGGCGGATTTAAACAAGACATCCGCCGAGCTTCCCTGGTCCACCAGTGTGCGGTAGATGTTGGCATTGGCCAATATGATAGTAATGACCATAGGATCATCATGTCCCGGGATGATGTCTGCCGTATCTTCTTGGGAAAAAGTAATAGTAGGGAGGTCGGGTGATCCTTCTCCTCCTTCCACGTGATATACTTCTTTGAGGTGCCTTTTGCGAGATGATTTGGAGATCCCTCCTCCTGCGAATCCTCCATTTATCATGTGAACGTGCCTCTCCGGGGTGCGGGGTGGTCGTTTAGCTCGTCCGCCCTCTTCATCCCTTCTTCTTTTTCTGGGTTCATCCGTATTGTTAGCTAAGTATCGATCAAGTTTTCCCTCTCTTACCAATTTTTCTATGACATTTTTTAAGTCGAAGCACTTGTTTGTAGGATGTCCATAGATCCAGTGGTATTTACAGTATTCTGTCTGATTTTCTGCTCCTTTTTTGCCTTTGATTGGACGAGTTGGTGGAATCTTCTCAGTGTGGCATACTTCTCGAAAAATGTCCACAAGAGACACCTGAAGAGGTGTATAATTGTGGTATTTTTTAGGCTTTTCTCCATGTTGATCTTCTTTTTTCTTGGACTTTTTATCCTTATCCCGGGAGGAGTAGGAGAATCCGAATTTTGAGGTCTCTCGTAACCGAGAATTTTCTTCCATGTTGATATATTTCTCTGCTCGTTCTTGCACTTTATTTAAAGATGTTGGGTGTTTCTTTGATATAGAATGACTAAAGGGTACTTCGCGCAGGTCATTGATGAGACCCATGATAGCTGCTTCTATTGGTAGGCTTTGTATGTCCAGGTATGCTTTGTTGAATCTTTCCATGTAAGATCGAAGACTCTCCCGATCTCCTTGTTTGATTCCTAATAGACTTGGGGCGTGCTTGGCTTTGTGCTTCTGGATGGAAAATCTGGCAAGAAACTTCTTGGCTAAGTCATCAAAACTTGTGATGGATCTAGGAGGCAGACTGTCGAACCACTTAATAGCTGTCTTTGTTAGGGTTGTTGGGAAGGCTTTGCAACGAATAGCGTCCGAGGCATCGGTGAGATACATTCTGCTTCTGAAATTGCTGAGATGATGGCTTGGATCGGAGGTACCGTCGTATGGGGTCATGTCGAGAGCTTTAAAATCCTTCGAAACTTTAGCTTTCATGATTTCTTTGGTGAAGGGATCTTGATCTTTGGGGGAGTTATCCTCGTGACTGGGTTGAATGGTTTTGGTTTTTAGGTCGGCTTCGAGTTTTAGGAGCTTGCCCTCCAACTCTCGGTGTCGCCTAGTTTCTCTTCGGAGGTCTCTTTCAGCCTCCCGCTAATGTTCAGCCTCTTGTTCGAGCTGCTTATGCCGATTTTGTTGTTCTCGGAGGGCTTCTAGAATTTCTGAATTTGGGGAATGCTTTTCTCTGTTTGGCTGAGATGTATCTTTGGGTGTGGTGTCCGCGTTCTTGTGCGGTGTCCTGTTTTCTAAATCAGAGTTGTGATTGTTGTCATGGTCGTCCGCCATGGTGATGGGATGACTTCCAGGGTCCCCGAAAACGGCGCCAATGTTTCGAGGGTTACCTGAAACTGTAGGTCAGTCTCGGATGAGATCTGCGATGGTGGCCGGTTCTGTCGTGTCTGACTTGTTGGACTTGGTGGTGCTGCTGATCTTGCGTCATCGGAGGATGGTGGTACCTGCAAGAGACTCCGATGCTTAAGTTAGCATGGGCTTTAAGCATGTTTTTAGTAGAATCAGAGTATGAGTTATACCTGGGTGTTCCAGTGTATTTATAGTAGTGTAGACTGACCTCTTCGGATAAGATAAGTTAGTTATCTTATCTTATCTTCTGAGCGAAGTCATTTTATCTTTAAGGGGAACCGCCCTTATCTTTCTATGTCCCTTTATTTGGGCCTGCTTGGGCTCCTTGTAACGATTTGGCCGAACTCTTTGAGAAGAGGTCGGGAATTCCAAACCTGAGGAGGTCGCTCGACTTGTCTTTAATCAGCCCGGGTCGTACAGCTCGACCCAGGGCATGAACACCTTCCTTGCCATAACCACAACTATGATAATTATGATGGATTAATCTCACCTAGTCAACCCTCAACATCGAATAGTAACTCAAGTGAGCATAATTGTTATTAATCCACAAATCCTAGCTAACTTACTAGTTACGTTAGTAAAAAGCTAGCGTTAGTGGAAACAATAACAACTAACAACCCAAGAACTATCACTAAATGTCGGACATTATGACTCTAGTAACACATATACTCATTTTCCCAAGTCAAGGAATGAAAATTCACTCTATAATGAAAATTGGCATTTCATCAAACACATGGAGGACATAATCACAAAACATGGCAAAATTGGAATATTACTTAAAACTGTGAACAACCAATGATCAAAAGCAACAAAGGTAACTCAATAAACATATAATAACCATCAAACATCAAATTCATTAACCAAAACTCAAAATTGTAAGACTGTGTATATATTGACAAAGGAAACTAAAATATAAGAAAGTGTAGAACAAGTAATGCAGTAAAAGAGAAAACTAAAGAAATACTTACAGTAGAAACAACCTAGGATCCAAGATCAAAATTGGGAATTGAAATTACTACTAATCCCTAATTAAAAACCCGAAGAAAGTTGATAGAAAGCCTAACTTAAAACTACCTAAAATTACTCCTAAGTGTGTTGTATGAAGTATATGGTGTGAGTTGGTGTTGCTTGAACCTTCATGTAAGCTTCAGAACCTTAAGAAATGGGCCAAAAAGCCCTCAAAATTGTGAGCCACATGACTTTTTAATGAAGTCACGCATTGGTACCTGTGCGTACGTACAGATGTGTGCGTACGCACACTTGCTGATTTTCATCCTGTGCGTACGCACACGTGGCTGTGTACTTTTCCTTTGTTTTCTTCATGTTTTCTCCCAATTGTATGCTTCTTTTCCACTCTTATCAAGCCATTCCTACCTATTACACCTGAAATCACTCAACAAAAGCATCAAGGCATCGAATGGGATGAAAGTGGAATAAAATTGATTTAATTAAAGACAAAATAGCATGTTTTCACAATTAAGCACAATTTAGAGAGAAAACACAAAAGTATGCTATTTAGATGAATAAATGTGGGTCTGTATGATGAAATCAACTCAAATCAATCCAAAATTTATCGTCAAATATGGATTCATCATCCGTCTTCTAAACTTTTTACCTAAAATTATCTAGTTAACTTACTTATGGTATTCTCTATGTTTCAAAGCCTAAAAACGAGTTAAGACACCCTAGATAAGCTTTACGAAAGTTCACAGGCCCCCCGGGTGGTAAAACAATTAAAAACAAGGTTTTCATTGAAAAACAGGGAAGTGTGCGTACGCATAGAGGTGTGCGTACGCACGCACAGAAGGTAACATTTTGCATTTTGTGTGCACGCATAGATACGTGCAAACGCCCCCAATAGAAGGCACTTCCCAGCGTGTGCGTACACAGGGTGTGTGTGCACACCAGATTGTGCGAACACTCTCAACAGTAGGCATATCCCTGTGTGTGTGTGTGCGCACCAGACTATACGTATGCACATTTTCAAAATTTTTGAGGGTGTGCGTACGCACAAATGAAAACATGGCTCCTGTTTAGAGCACTCGCACAGTAGTGTGCATGGGCAGACATACCAAAAATCACAAATTCTGCAACATCACAGAATTTCTATACCGTTTTAAAGCTCTTTAAATTAGCTTTAATTTAATACAAAATTCAATCAATTTCAAAAATTGTAGCTCAAGATATGATTCGCTAAATTTTACTAAAAACTGGTTTTTGCCTAAAGTTCGCTAGGTTCTCAAACCTTCAAAATTCACAACCAAACTAATTCAAAGCCTATTCAAATTCACCATAAGACACTACCAAATGCTACACTTTACCTTTCCATCACAATTCAACCAATTCAACACCTATATCAATCAACTCCTTGTCTATAAAGTCAATAATTTCACAATTTGTACATCAATATATCACTACTAGAAATAGGGCTTTTTCGGAAGGATTTTGAGACAAAATTGAAATAAATTTTGAACAAATTAGAGATAAAATTTTTCTTTCAAACAAAATTGGGACGAATTTTTTGTCCCAAAAAACCTTGTTGCTAACTTACATTTTGTCTGAAATTTCGTCTGAAATTTTTTTTAGACGATTTTGTGACAAATTTTGAATAGGCATTTATCTGCTAGATTTCTAACTATTATGATATATTTTAAACGAATTTTAGACAGATTAGCCACCATAAAGACAATGTATTTCAGACAAATTTCAAACGTAAAAATATTTCATTCTAGACAAATTTCAAACAAAAAATATACTTTATTTCAGACAAATTTCTAATGAATTTAATCAAATATAACAAATTTTTTTCGAACAAATTTTAGGCAAATCAAATATTTCTTTTCAATTAAATTTCAGACAAATTTAATTTAAAAGAATTTACGTATTTGAAACAAATTTCATACAAAACAAAAAATTATTTTTCGCACAAATTTTCTACAAATTTAATATAATATTTCAAACAATTTTCATACAAAATAATTTTCTATTTAATATATAAATATTTTAGAAAATAAATTGTATTCAATCTGCCTTCTATATTAAGACCATCATAATCATTTTTTTTTCATATTACATCATCAAAATTATAAACACATAATAAAGTCATGAAAAAGTTAATTACCATAAAAGAGTTAAAAAAATATTTATTATTAAAATACTTTTGTCCATAAATATAATCAAACTAAAATAAAAAAATACTTAAACTAAAACAAAGAAAGCCTTTAAAAAGGTCAAATATCATGAATAAAATAAAATGTACTAACAAATTTACCTAAGAATTCCTTAATCTAAACCAGAAAAAACATATACTCCAGACATCAATCACTCATGTTATCATCCTCATCATCACTAGAGCCTGTCCCAAGCTCATCTTCCGCAAGATCAAACAAGGTTAAAGGAAGTGGGAGATTCAACTTTTTATACAAAGCATGAATTATTTTTTCAGTACAACCAATTCTTTTTTGTTGAAATTTTAGTTGACGTCCTTGATCGTTTAACTTGTGCTCAGCATCATTCAACTTAACCTTTTGCTCTTCATTGATCATTTCTTGCTCCTTTGCCTTTTCTTTCTTTTTTTTCTTTGTCACAAATTCATTCCAAATAGTATAATTATCTGGTATATCTAGGCCTTCCTTAGATGCCTCAACATCTCCCTCATTATCCAAGGATAAAGCTACTTAAGAAAGTTTTGTCTTTTGCTTTTTGAATTCACCCTACAAAATCAATTCATTTTAATCGCAACTAAATATGCCATGAACAAATACTAACATATAGTGAAAATTATTTTTGAAAAAGACAAAAGAAGAAGAACAAATTAGCATCACATACAATGACTTTCTCAGATCTTTTATCAATCCAACTTTTTTCCTTTTTGGTGTGGCATTTAGTATAAACCTCCTCTAAAGAAGGTTTTACTCCTGTAGCTTTCTCCTATAATATTATACTTGCAATCCACAGGAAAAAAAATAAGAAAACATTGTAAATAATAAGAACAAGACTAAAATTAAACTATTTTTATCTTACCATTCCAGAATTTGATGCTCGATTCACAGTATTTGCTGCTAACCAATTCTTAAAATGCAGATCTGTAGCCCAATAATGCAATAGTTGATGCCAAACTGGTGTAGGAATATATTTTGGTACATAGTTAGAGTCTTTTGAATAATTGACTCTCTCTTGTTTCATCAACCCTCTCAATCGAGCACTCCTTTTAATCTAAAAAATTTGACGAACTCTTGGATTGTGTTGAGGATCCCACATACAATATTTCTATAAAAGAAAACAAACATATACAATGAATTACCCACTATGTATAATATCAAAATATGCAAAAAAATGATAATAAATACTTACTTTAAATTCAGTAAACTACAAATCTCGCATTTGAACACTAGCATGTCCCCATGCAGCGCAGAATTCTGAAATTTTTCTTTTAATGGTAGTTGTTACATGACGAACAGCAGTACATGGATTAAACCTATAAGCAGGTTAAATAATGAGTAATTACACATGCATTCACAATAAAAGCAATATAGAGAGGACATTAAAACACAAAAGTGATTGTTGTACTTACTCATTTCCAAAAGGCACTATTTTCAAGAGCCCTTCTTGAGTGACAGGTTCACCTTCTTGAGTAAGAGAGTCATCTTGATGATTTTCATCTGATGAGTGAGCATGATGTAAATTTTGTTCATTATTAGGAGTATCATCAAATGATTGAAGTTGGATAGGTGAACAGTATGGTGATTCAGCTGGTGATGGTGATGGTGATGGTGTATGATCGGCATGAGATGATAGCATTCTCTTGAATTTTTGTGGTGGTTGTGAAGAAGAGGGTGGTAATACTGAAGGTTTTTTAGATACATGTGAAGGAACCGGAGCTCGTGATTTTGTAGGTTTAGGGTGTGAAAGCTTAGTTTTGTGTGCACTAATCACCTCTTTATTAATAGATTTTCGCACTTTAATTGACAAGTGTTTTTTATTTTTTAGAACCTGACATCTAAAACATCAAAGATTTATAAGATTAGTAACACATTGCATTTAAATTTTAGTAACATATACATCACCGAGAGAACTAAAATAATAACAATGTAAAATAAATCTTAGATGCCAAAATAATCAATTAGGATGTAAAATAAAGTGCTATTGTGCTTTAGTACTAAACTATATATATATATATATATATATACACACGAGCATTTTGAATCATTCATAGCTAGGATAATACTATATGTGTGAAAGGAGCATATTGAATACTAGTAACTAATTTATTACTTATGTATATTATTACTTAGCAGTAGCTAGCTACTAGTTAAAGATATTATTACTATCTCATGTGAATGAATATATGGTTATCCATGACCCTCGTTTATATAAGAGTTAAGACCTTTATACTATTAGGTGAGTTTGTCATTAAGGAATTAGTAGCCTACTATATTTTGTACTAATACTACAATATTACCACTGTGAAGCTAGTTAGCTAGCAGATAACAATCAACTGAAATATATATCTAAAACCAAATCTTCATTTTAAAAAGAAATGATAGCAACAATAAATAGACTGTATTATATATTCACTAAATAAATATACTAAGTAAGATAAAATTAAGGATAAGTGATGAAGCTAGTGGAAAGCATTGAATGCTCCCTTCCTAATTTGTACGTTTGTATTGAGGAAGAGAAAAACACTGACAAAAGTAAATCATTGCAGTTGTAGGAGTACTTCAATTTGATTTTAAAAATGAATCAATCATGATTCTTGATACAAATATATACACTTTTCAGTTTCCACACAGATAAGAGTTAAAAAGGAAAATAATAAAAATGTTTGTTGTAGTAAAAAGTCTACTAATTTTGTCTCTTTGAAATTAAATTCCTTTATATTACGGTTACCCTTCTCTATCACGGGATCAATGTAGTTACAAAAGAAATCAAGTTTAGGTAAAGATTCTCATCAAACTGTTATTGAAAATACTATGTATGCTACGTGACTAATCTCACTCCCAATTGATTCCAATTCTTAAATCACGTTCTAATTCAACTCTATGAGGTTTATAAAAGTTTGAAGGAGATTAAATATCATTCTAACTCAATAATTTCCTCCAGTTTCTCGTTTACCAATTCTAACAAGAAGGCAATTCATTTACAAGCACTCAATTTAACCAAAGCAACATGGTTCATTTACAAGCACTCAATCCAACCAAAACAATAATCGCAACACAGACATAATAAAAGTAATTCCAACCATTAAACCATAACACAATAATATCAAAGACAATTATAATTCATAGTCAAAACCCAAACTCAATTACATTAAATAATCACATAATACAATGCTAGGTATTTTAGTAACAAAATTCCAGTCATAAATACCTTTTTACTCATTTCTTCATAAGAATGCATGATTATGCCGTAGTTTTCACTAAAGTATGTGTGCGTGAAGCTTGTTCCTGACTCCCGCTTTCTTAAAAAGAAGCCATACAAAGGATACAATCAAAAGGTTAACAAACTTAAACAATTCACAAAGGGGTTCACAACTCTTGAGATTGAATAAAGACTACACGCACCATATGACTAAAAAAAAATAGACCACAGGCACCACTTCTTCAATTCCTATTAATTATTTGTTATTTATTAACTATAAAAGCTTTTGCAAGTAAAGAACACACTAAAAAACTGACAATGGAAGGCTTCTAGAGAGAAAGAGTTGTTACAGGTATGAGGCTTCCCCTTATTCTCATTTTGTTAATCAGCTTATGCAACTGATCAACAATATCTAAAGAAGATGAAAATTCACCAATTAATTTTTATTTCAATATGAAACAACTGTGTCTTTATCATTTGAATGTTTCTTTGTAAGAATAATAAACATCAATTTATGGTTGCTTTATAGTTCTCTAAAGCTTGCAAAAGGTACACATAAAAAATAGTTACGGGCCAAGGCCTATTTTGTTTTAACTTCCTTTATTATTGGTGTGCTAAATTGCTAATTGATCACATTGTATTCATTATACGTTTATGAAAGCAGTTAAGGAAAGAAGGAAAAAGAGATGAGTATGAAAGGCACAAGCTGCAGGCTTTAAATCAGCGCCAGAAAATGGTAAGTATTTAGAATTTGTAAGATGGTTGCTTTAGAAGTGAAATCTCATGGGTCTTTTGTTATTGAGATTAGGTGATGAGTGATGACACCGGAAAATACGAGTGGTTTTAAGCCATTATTCTTAGATTTCCACTACAGCAAATTTCAGGAAATTTATTAGTGTCCAAGAGGTACAAAAATAAAGCATACTCAAAGTTGTTAGCTATTTTCATTTTTTTAGTAGTTAACATTCTCTCGGTGAAGGTTCTTTACTTGTAGAAAACAACAAATTAAAGTTGTTAATTAGCTCCTTTTTCAAAATCAAAATCATAAAATCTTGATGGATACAAGATTTATCATGCTAAACTTTTTAAACATTATTGAAATTGACATTAAAAATAGGAAAAGCATGCATAAATAAAAAGAAAAAAAAACCAATTCAAGCTGACAGAGGATGCACAAAAATTAGCAAGCAAATTAATAATAAACAAAATTGAGTAACAATCAAATTAACAATGAAGAAAAGAAATTAACAAAGAACAAAGTTGAGTAACAATGTTAGAACCTGGCAGAGCACACACAAAGAGAAGAAGGAGGCAAGGGCAATCTAGCGAAGGAGGTGCGGTGTTTGAGGAAAGGGCAATATAGCGAAGGAGGAAAGGGCAACCTCGCCTCAGGTGTGGTGTTTGAGGCTGGCGGGGGTGCGGGTTCTATGACTGGCGGAGGCCCCCACATGCAGGAGGTAGAGCGGTTGTTCGCGAGTGAAAGCTGTTACCTGGAGTGTGAGTCACGATGGTGGAGGTGGTCTGAGGTGCGAGATTGGAGGCTGGAGTGGTGGATGTATGAGAATAGAGGTTCGAAGATCTGAGAGAGTAAGGGTTGTAGCGTTGAGCGCGAAGCACGAGCTGCGACCACAGACAAGAGGCAGAGCACGCAGAAAGAGGGAGAAGGAGATCAAGAACTAACCCTGAAATCAAAATGCGGTTTTGAAATCCCCTGCAAGGTAACTTATCTAGCTGTGATACGAGGGAGAAGGCACTCAAAATATGAAATCCCCTGCAAATAAAAGGCTGTTTTGAACAAAGTTTTAATTTTTGGCGTAAAGTAAATAAGTGGCTTTGAAATAACTAGATATAACAAATTTTAAAATTAAAATTGTATCTAATTTTCACTAACAAATTAAAAAAAAAAGATAAGATTACAACGAAAACATGTTCAATAAGAAATGAAATATTAATATCTAAAAGATAGATATTTAAAAAAATTATATCTAATATTAATTTTAAAATATTTAAATTAAATTATATTTTTAAATCTTCGTTATATATTAAGATTAAAAGATAAATATTGAGTAAAATCATTATTCGAAATTAAATATCCCTTTTATATTAATAGATAAGATGGATAAGATAAGATAATTGCCTTGAATTATATAAAGGGAATCCAGATACCCCTCAGTTACGTTCCTGAATTCCACACACATATACTTCATAAAACTATTTTGAATTGAGCATTGGAGTGTCCTTGCCAAGTACCCACCTCCATCACTCCAGTCAGATAATCTAACATCTGTTTCGACTCACAAGTCTCCAATTCATCTCACAACCCGTACCAGAGACTTCTAGTTAAGTAATTTTTCTCTAATTTTTTTACAGTGTTTATATAATTCTTGTATGTGTGACACAATTATTTGATCAATAGATAAATTAATATATGAAGCTACACTTACATATATATAAAATCTTAATGTAGGGACTGCGGTGAATTCTTCTTTTGAGCTACTGTATCAATATTAGTGTGTTAAAGGGGTCTCTTGAAAAAAATTCTACATAAGTAAAATCTTTTTTTAATAACTATCATTGTGGTTTAATTTTTATTATTATAATTTTTCATTATTACAAATTTTATTATTACTTTAAGGTTAGTTCTTTATTTAATTTATCTTATTTAGTTGGATTTATAATTTTTAAGATGAATTGTTATTTGTGCCTTTTTATGAAGAAAAGAATAAAGAGTCAGTTTGGATTTATTTTTTTTTTGTATTTTCTATATTAAATAGAAATCTTAATTCCCAACATTCCCCATTAAATTAATGTCAAATACAAATTTTTGTTTAAACAAAATTTTATCCCGATAATGAATTGATCAGTTTATGATAATTGAAATTCTATAAAATATTAGGCCAACACATTGAATTATTAATCCTTTCTATGTATTGTAGATAATATTTTTTAATTGAAAAAATAACTAATTAATTATGCAGTTAAAATCAAGGATAAATTATTATAATAAACTAAATGGCTCCCAAAATTATCCAAATTCCCCAAAACGAAAAAAGCTACTTGAGTGTCCCAAGTTACATTTATATAAATCAAATTGAGTGAATTTGATTTATGCAAAACGGTACTAAATCGAATCCATTAGATTCGAATTACATGTAAACACAAATTGTTTATAAATTGAAGCTAATGGTTTCGAATTCTATATAAGCACTAAATCGAAACAATGAGATTTGATTTTTATTTGCATGTAAATCGAAGCAATTCAGTTCGATATAGACACGTGAACAGTAATAGACACGCGAACAGTAGTTCATGGTAAATCGAAGCCAATCATTTCGATTTAATGATTTATGGAAATCGAAACCAATAAATTCTATTTACACGTAACATCTTCCTCAATAATTTTTAATAAGCATAACTAATGATAGTTATAGTTAATAAATAATTTTTTAATTTTAAAATATTATAATAAATATAAATATATAACTTTATTATTATTATTATTATTATTATTATTATTATTATTATTATTATTATTATTATTATTATTATTATTATATTTATATATGCTCAATTTTTTATTTACTTTGTCTAAAAAGGGTTAACAATTCATACATAATAATCCTATTATTGAGAGTACCTAAAAAAATACTAAAATATGTTATTTTATATGTTAATTTTAATTTAATAAATAAATATTAATTTTAAAAAATTCTCGTAATTAAATATTTTGTTAGCTTATTTTTTTAATGAATAGAATAAAATAATTTTTTAATATTTAAATTATTATTGATTAGAAGAGTATTGTATTTGAAATTTGAGTAAATATATTTTTTAATAAATTTATTTATATTATACCACAAGAAAATATTTTATTACATGCAAAATAATTTTAAAAAAAATGACTAAAAAGATATTAGTACTATAAAAGGCTTAGGTAAATACACCTTTTTGGACAAAGTAAATAAAATATTTAATTATGAGACTTTTTTAAAATTAATATTTATTTTATTAAATTAAAAATAACATATAAAATAACATATTTTAGTACTTTTTTAAGTACTCTCAATATAAGATTATTATGTATGAATTGTAGACTCTTTTTGGACAAAATAAATAAAAAATTCATCATATATTATAATAATAATAATAATGATGATGATGATGATGATGATGATGATGATGATGATGATGATGATGATGATGATGATGATGATGATGATGATGATGATGATGATAATATGTCTTTTTATCAATTTTTAATTTATTTTTCTTGTTCATAGTATAGATATTTTATTTAAAGTTTTTTTTATGTTCACTGATGTACTTTTATAAAATATAATATTATAATTTTGTAAAATTAAATTGATTCTACTCATAGTTGGTTATCTCATAAAAGTATAATTTAATTAATCTAACTTTTAATATGCTTTATATGTAGATATGAAAATTCCAGAACATCAAAAGTAGATGTACAATAAAAATTTGTCAAATCGAGGAGGATTACGATAGGAATTTTTCAATCGTGTTCAATATTTTATTGATACAGTTAGAAAACAACATCAATTATACTTGAAGGTGGTGTACTTAGATGTCCTTGCAACAAACAAAAAAAATAAAGTTTTCTCAACTCCGGATGAGGTTTCACTAGATTTATATAAATATGGTTTCATGCCAAGATACTGGTGTTGGGATTCACATGCAGAGAGTCCATTGCATTTGAATGTAGATCATAATAATCAAGAAGGTACATGTTCTTCTCCACATGCTAGTGTGCCAATAAGAAATTCGTATGAATCTATGGTGGTTAATGCTGTTGGACCAGAATTGATGAGTCAATTTGAAGAATACATGGAGGAGCCTCCGAATGTAGAAGCTAGAAAATTTTATGATTTATTACAGTCTGCTCAGCGCCCACTATTTGAAGGATGTATTAGTCATTCAGAATTATCAATGTCAGTTAAAATATTGAGAATAAAAGCTAAAGGGAATGTATCTCAACAAATCTTTGATGATTTCGTGAAAGCTATGAAGGAAGTGATGCCTAAGGATAACTTACTTGTCTCCAATTTTTATGAAGCAAAGAAGCTAGTATCGAAACTTGGCATGAAAAGCAATAAAATTGATTGTTGCATTAATGGTTGTATGCTGTATTACAAGGAGGATGATATACCAAGAAAGGAATGTAAATTTTGTCATTCTCCAAGGTACAAGATAGGTAAAAAGGGTAAAGAAGTGCCCTTGAAACGAATGCAATATTTACCGCTTATACCTCGTTTAAGAAGACTTTATGCTACAATGTACACAACACCTCACATGCGATGGCATTTTGATCACGAGTTTAAAGGAGTTCTTAAGCATACATCGGAATCAAAAGAATGGAAGTATTTTGATAGAAAACATCCACAATTTTCTCAAGAACCACGCAATGTCAGACTAGGATTATGTGCTGATGAATTCACCCCTTTTGGTCAATCTGGTAAACAATATTCATGTTGGCCAATAATTGTCACTCCTTCTAACCTGCCTCCTTCGATGTGCATGAAAACTGTTTACATGTTTTTATCCATGATTATCCCTGGTCCTCGTAATTCCGAAAACTAGGATTGATGTATACCTGCAGCCCTTGATTGATGAGCTAAAAGTACTATGGGAAGATGGCATTTTAACTTATGATATTCATTCCAAGTCAAATTTTGTAATGCGAGCTGCATTGTTGTGGACTATTAATGATTTTCCTCCATATGGAATGTTGTCTGGATGGATGACAGCAGGCAGGCTAGCATGCCCATACTGTATGGAACGAACCAAGGCATTCTAATTAAAAAATGGGGAAAAGCCAATATCACTACAAGAAAAAGTAATATTTGTAACAAAAAAATTTGTTACAAAAAATCGGAATTTTGAAACAAAAAGAATTTGTAATAAAAAAAGAGCCGTTGCAGTATGTCTCGTTACAAAAATTTTTGTAACAAAAAATGGAACTGTTACAATTCAAAGTAATATTTTGGAACAAATGTTTTTGATACAAAAACCGAAATTCGTTACAAAAGTGATAACAAATTTTGATCTTCAAAATATTTTTGGTGACAAAATATTTTTTTCTATTATAAAATTTTGTTACAAAATATAACTTGATTTTGTAACATTTTTTTCTTTGGTTACAAAAGCACAATATTTATTTTATAATAATTTTTTATTTTTTCTAATATAAAATTTACCAAATTATTTTTTTAATTAACTGATATATTAACTACTTTACTGAGTAAGTCAACATTTATATAATATGTAAAAACATAGATAATTCAAACATGCTTCATTTAACTAAAATTGTTTTAAAACAAAATAAAATTAGTGTATACATTGATTAGTTCTATAAGTTATATTTCTTACACTAGCTCAACCAAAAGTTAAAAGTCTAACATAGATTAGTGTCTTTATGAGTCAAAATATTCTTGAGTCCTTTAAGTAGCATGTTGTCACCATTTTAGCACTCCTGTAAATGAGAAAAACTGAAACAAAAAATTAGAAACAAGATATAACACCAATTATAATTTTTTCTATTAACTTTTATCTAAAATTTTTAGAAAAATTTTGGCATAACCTCTCCTAAAACTTGAATATTTCCACCGTCTATGGTTCCATCAAAAATAGCCAATTCATTACTTATTTCTCAGCCAATACACAATATAGTAATTTCAAGGCACAAGTTACTAGGATTGTGAATTTGGAAACAAAACAAAGACCCTAGATGAAATTGAACATATGATATCTCACTAGTACCTGGATATAGATATGAAAAAACGTGTAACCATAAAGGTTTTAACTGTTCTTATTTTGGATACAAGAGCTAATCCAACAAGCTTTCTAAATCTAGAATAGACTAAGCAAGCAGCATTTTTCATTTCACAATATAGCCTACTAACAATCAGATAATATCAATCCCAACTGACAGCTTTATTTTTCATTTGCATACATCCTCCAAAGGTTGTAAGCCACATTTCATAATCATCAACAAATATGCATGATTTCTTATTACCTCTTAATCAAACATGTATAATCAAAATATTTTCAAAATGCTCACTAATTCACTATTCACATATCAACATTCAGAAGAACTTACAAGAATGGCGATTAATTTGCCATCAGGGCTCCACATGGCTTGAGAGTTTTCCCCTTCCTTTTGCAAAGAATACAAATCTCTCTTGTACTTCCCCAATTTCAATCTATGCTGCACCAATAGAAAATTCAATACACTATCAAGCTTAGGTTCCATCCTTTAACCCCCTCCCCATAAACTCCCATATACCGCATATTGTAGTAATTTACCCCTCAAGAAACCTAGTCCAACATTTCCCCCCCCAAAAAACAAATAAACCCGATCATAACATTATAGAAACTCTGCTCCATGACACCATGAACACAATTTCAAACGTGAAAAATAACATAATGTAAACCCCAGTAACCACATTCCACAATCACCTCTATCAAAATCCAATTATACATAATCAGTTAAAATCACAATTCTCAACTAGTCTCGAGTCACTTTCACAGCCACAGCAACATACCAAACAACCATTTCAACAGCCAACAGTCAATAATTCAATCATCTACCACACATAGTTACACTCAATTCAATCACAACTCCAAACACAATCTCAACTACAATCCAACATTCATATAATCAATTAATTACTCACAGCTATTAATCCTATTTGTAGTTATTCAATAAACTTTGTAGGCATTCTTAAATTAAAACCATTTAAATTAAACCCCTACCTCAATTAGCTGAATTCACATAGATTAAACGTGGCAACTCCCTTCTCTTTTAATTTCATGGCAGCAGCAAGCATGCAACCAAAACAGTAGCAGTGTCAATTTCTTATGGCAGTGACGATGGTTGCAGCAAGACAAGGATTCAAATTGGATAAGAATCAAAAGCAAACATAACTCTGGAAAATTCAAAAAAAATCCAAGACTAGAATTGAATTAAAAGAAGAACATGGCAATTAAAATTGACAAAATAGAACTTGCAAATGGTTCAGAACCAAGGAAAAGAACAGACCAGAATCAATGTAACAGAATCAGAACCAACAACAGCAACCCCGGCAGCCCTTTCTTCACAGAACAATTCCTCTCTCTAACGGGCAACAATAGCAATCAGAGTTTCCAGTAGCGATGACAACCAAGCTAGGAGATGATGGCAGCAGCAACGATGGTTCTGGAAAGTAAAGACACGACATTGGTTCACCTCCACAGTGACGACGACAGCAGCATCACCCTCCGTTGCCTGCCTCTTCGAGTTCTGTTCCTTGTGTTAATTACAGTGGCTTCCTCTGGTGGCAGCAACGGTGACAAGATATGGTGCCGGTGACAGAATCGACGACTTCCTCCTCAGTTCGCGATTCCAACCGTGGTGGCAACTTCCCTCGATGGCACCAGGGCACAACGGCGACACGGGCAGGGGGCAACGACGTAGACGACGCGAGCTCGCAGCAGCTCCCCCGACGGCCAGCTCGCGATGGCACTCTTCCTCTCCTTGGCCTTTGTTCCCTTGCACGTTCTTCGTCTCAACATCTCTCTTTCTCTTCTTCGTCAGTGCCGGCGGCGACGCGTGGGTCAACGGCTCCAAGGTAGATCGGCGGTTCAGCGGAAATGGTTTGGGTTGGACGGCGCAAAGCGTGGCTCCCTCTTTCCCTTCCCGATCTCTCTTCTCTGATTCCCACTGTGTGTATGTTGCGTTTTTGGAAAGGAAAGGGGGGTGGGTGGAGGCTGTGTTACACGAAGGTGAAGGGGGTTTTAGGGTTAGGTTCCAATTTGGGAATTAAGTTTTTTATTTAATTTGAAAATTTAGAGTTAAAAATTAGAGATTTTGTAAAAGAATAAGGATAAATATGAATAGATATTTTGATAAAATTGGAGAGTAGAGTAATTTTAAAACTAAATATATTTTCTTAAAAATATTTAAGAACATTATTTATAAACATATTACTAAGTTCAATTAATTATTTTTAATTTAAAATATAAAATGAACATATTAATCACTTTTTATAAAATATAGTTCATGCTCAAGATATTTATTATTTAAATTAAATGATATAATGATGAACCCATATTTTATGATGTATTTTGTGCTCAAATTGAGTGTTTCTATCAATTCTTCACCCACTTATTCATGTAAATTGCATGGCTTTACTTTCCCTTCCTTATATTATGATATATGTGAAAAATATGTTTCCTATGCTTTAAAAATATTAATCTTAATTACCCTTTATTACCATTCGATGCCGTGATTTATGTGTTAAGTATTTTCAGATCTTATAGGGCAGGATTGGCTTAAGGGACAAAAAGGAAACATACAAAAATGGAAGGAAAGCACAAAAATGGAGTTTTGAAGAAAAGGCAGTGATGCGAACACATGGACGACGCGAACGCGTGCCTAGCGCGAAAATGCAGCGACGCGAATGCGTGGATGACACGGACGCGCGCCTTGAGCAGAATGCAGTTGACGCGTACGCGTGACCGACGCGTACGCGTGACAAGGAAAACTCCCAGATGACGCGAACGCGTGACTCACGCAAACGCGTTACAGATGCCACATACAGGAATCTGTAGAAAACGCCCCCAGCGATTTTTGGACCCTTTTTTCGGCCCAAATCCAAACTAGAAACACAGAATATAAGTCAGAGAATGGAGGAATCAAAAGGGAGACGGAGAACAACTTATCATACATTGATATACATAATTTTAGGATTAGATGTAGTTCTTAGAGAGAGAGGTTCTCTCCTCTCTCTTAGAATTAGGATTAGGATTAGGATTTATATTAGGATTGGGATTTCATCTTCTTTAATCACAGGTTCAATGTTCTTTTTATTTATTTTATTTTATGAAAATTTAGTTTATGAACTCTTTATGTCTAAATTGATTTTCTTTTGTTAATGCAATTGAGGTATTTCAGATTTATGATTTTTATTTAGCTTTTTATATTCTTGGCTTTAATTGATTAATTAGAGACTCTTGAGTTATCAAACTCACCGTGATTGATAATTGTTATTTTTGCTAATTGAATTGAATTCCAATAACTCTAGTCTTTCCTTAGGAATTGACTAGGACCTGAGGATCAAATTGATTAGTCCACTTGACCTTCCTTTGTTTAGCAAAGGTTAACTCAGTGGGATTAAAACCCAATTCTCATCACCGTTGATAAGGATAACTAGGATAGGACTTCTAATTCTCATATCTTGCCAAGAGATTTTTTTTATTATTATCAATTTATTTTCCTTGTCATTTAAATTACTTATTCCTTATTTCCAAAAACCCAAAAATATACTGTTTTACATAACCAATAATAAATCATACCTCCCTGCAATTCCTTGAGAAGATGACCCGTGGTTTGAATACTTCGGTTATAAATTTATTTGGGTTTTGTTACTTGTGACAACCAAAACATTTGTATGAAAGGATGATTGCTTGGTTTAGAAACTATACTTGCAACGAGAATTTATTGTAAATTCTAAACCATCAATCATTAGTTCATCAAAATGGCGTCGTTGCCGGGGAATTGCAACTGTTTACCTTATTATTGGTTATTGTAAATATTTTCTTTTACCTGTTTATTTGTTTTTATTTTTAATTTTTTTATTATTATTTACTATGAATTCTCACCCCTATCGCTTTGAGTTTGGTTCCAATGTTGTTGCAAGGAATGGAAATTGTAACAGGAACATGCATCAAGGTCAAAACAATCAGAGATAGAAGGAGCCACGAGGATCTGATCAACCCTTCCGGCAGCAACACCATCCACAATACCACAGACAAAGACCATCCTACAATGCATGCCAAGACAATTGTTATGGTGGACCCTTTCGTGACAACCAACACCCACCAAACTGCTATAGTCAAGAGCCATTCCGAGGTACATACCAAGATGATAGATATGGTAGACCCCATCATATACCTATGATCCACCTCCTCAACATAGCTTTGAACCACCATACTCACAAGCCCCCTACAACCAAACACCTCCAGATGACCCTAACCCATATCCACCTGATGCACATAAACTAGTTATGCTACGATTTAGGAAATTGCACGATCGGCAAAATTCCTTCCGGAAAGTGCACCGGTTATCGTCAAGTAAAAACTCACAATAGAGTGAGGTCGAATCCCACAAGGATTGGTTGAGTGAGCAATTCGGATTAGAAGTGTGTTCTAGTTGAGCGGAATCAAGATTGAGATGAGAATTGCGGAATGTAAAATTGGCGGGAAAAGTAAATGACAAGAAATTGAAATGGCTGAATCTTAAATTGCATGAATTAAAGAGCAGAAACTAAATTGCTGAAATTAAAAGGGAATGGGGGTGATTGCATGAATTGAGTTGCAGAATGTAAAGAGAAGATGTAATCAGAATTGGGGGATTCATTGGGTTATAGGAGATATTGAGATCTCCGAATCAAAACATGTTTATCTCTTCCTCAAGCAATGCGTTCATTGAATTTTGCTTGGCAATCTTATATGATTGGATCCCAATCCCTTGGCTCACAAATTCTCTCTAAAAATGAACAAATTCCCAATCCCTTGGTCTAAATGTTCATAAGAAGAGATGATGCTCGATCACTGATTATACCACACAGTTTCATGAACCACAATTTGGTAGGATTACATGTCATAATATCCATCCAAACCCCAATCCAATTCACTGTGAGAAAGCTTCTCTAGCATGAATCCTCCATTCCTTTCCCAAGGTTCCGAAGGATTCCAATTATGGGTAGTTTCTTTCCCAAGACAACTACTCAATGGAATTAGATCGAGAAGCTTTCTAACAAAATTCAAGAGAAAAGATTGAAGAAGAAGATAAACTATTATTGATTCATTGAATTACAATAGAGCTCCCTAACCCAATGAAAGGGGGTTTAGTGAGTCATAGCTCTGAATTCAATTACAAAGATATGAAAACTAGCTCAAAGTGAAGGTAAAAGTCCTTTCTAACTTAAATTCTATCCTATTTATACACTTTCTATATTGAGCTTCTGTTGTGTTTCTTGGGCTTTGAGGCCTCTCCCTGCTTTCCTTTTACCTTGGGTTTATGATCCATAATCTTGATGAGGCTGCTGGTCCAATTTCTGTAACATTCATTGAGCCAACTTAGTGATAATCAAATAATGGCACATGACTCAATAAATTGAAATTTCAGACTCATCAATCCTTCAGGCCCAATCCCATAAACCATGATATTCAATTGGGTTTCATACCAGAATAAGTTTAAGTTAATGTTTGTGCTCAAATACTAACTTAAACCACAATATCTTTGGTCCAGAAACCTTTTCCAAGAGTGGCGTTTAAGTTGCAGTTTAAGCTTAAACTGCAGCTTAAACGCCAGACACTTCCAGTGAGGCCTTTTGTAGAAGCACGTTTAAGCTTTAGTTTAAGGTTAAACTGAAGCTTAAACGTGGAAATGGAAGAAGGCAGCCCTGGAGAGTCATGTAGTCGAACACGTTTAAGCTCCAGTTTGAGGTCAAACTGAAGCTTAAACGTGGATATAGGAAGGGCAGCCTTGGAGGTCGAACACGTTTAACCTCCAGTTTAAGGTCAAACTGGAGGTTAAACGTGGAAATGGAAGGAGGCATCCTGGAGGTCGAACACGTTTAACCTCCAGTTTAAGGTTAAACTGGAGGTTAAACGTGGAAGCTTAGAAGGGTAGCCCTGGAGGTGTCGAACACGTTTAAGCTCCAGTTTGAGGTCAAACTGGAGCTTAAACGTGGAAATGGAGAGAGCAACCCTGGAGGAGAAAACTTGGTCGAACACGTTTAAGCTCCAGTTTGAGGTCAAACTGGAGCTTAAACGTGGAAATGGCTCCCTGGTGCTTTTCCCATTCTGGCGTTTAACCTCCAGTTTAAGGTTAAACTGGAGGTTAAACGTGGAACTCCTTCCTGAGTGGCATTATCATTCTGGCGTTTAACCTCCAGTTTGAGGTCAAACTGGAGGTTAAACGTGGAATGCTTCTTTGGTGAGACTTTTCATTCTGGCGTTTAACCTCCAGTTTAAGGTTAAACTGGAGGTTAAACTTCAATTCTAGCATTTCTTAGCCTTCATGATTCTGGCGTTTAAACTCCAGTTTAGGCTTAAACTGGAACTTAAACTCCACATTTGATATTCAAGCTTCCTTTATTGATTTTGTTGCTTCCTTGCTTAGCCTCTTCTTCCCTGAAATCATCCAAACAATTGCATCAAAGTCTTGCAAAATTTCATGAGAAATCTTCCATTCATAGCATTCAAGTAATATAACTAAAACTCATGGAATTTGCATTAAAATCATACTGTTTGGATGGTTTATTGCTTCGTTCTTCATTTAACCATTTTTGGTTACTTTAAGCTCAAGAAAATGCATAAAACAACTAAAACTAACAGAAAAATGCTAGTGAAACTAGCCTAAGATGCCTTGGCATCACAACACCAAACTTAATACTTGCTTGTCCCTAAGCAAGTCCTGAGTTATTTAAGAAGAAAGTATGAAACAGAAAGCAATTACATTGGCTATATTAGCAGGCATTTGAAGTTCATCAGAAGGGTTTTATGCAGAAAGTTGCAGCATCACTTTTTCATACTTATCAGGTAAGATTATCACTTTTTCATTGCATCCATCAAACACTGCTATGGCCTCTTGTTATTCTTATGTCCTTGGCACCTTTCTCTTCTTTGTTTTTCTTTTCTTTTTCTTAGAGCTTCTTTTGCTACTTGTTTGCTTAGTGTCATGTGTTGCACAAGCCTTTGGCATTTTCTTTTTCTTATCAGTGCACTACACATATCCACTTTAGGCACTTTAGTTCACATTTCTTCTCGAGACATTGGTGCCCAGCACCTCTTTGTGTGACTAAATGTTTTGTATTTAGGTTGCTCTTGATAATGGACTTTTGGTTGATAATCCCGGGTTAGTTAACCCAAGTTACCAAGTGTTGAAACACTCCTCAGAACCTATTCATCCAAGCATATCCTTAATACATAAACACCACAGGCATTTGTCTCAGAAGTTCAAACCATTGGTACCTAGCTTATTTTCTCAATTTTTTTTGCTTTTTGGTTGCCCTTTTTCAGTGGCTTTTTCTTCTTCTTTTTCTTTCTTTTTCATGGCCAAAGACATTTATTCATCAAGATCCATAGACAGTTTTCAATTTCTACACAAAGAATGATAATTCTACACTCTAATTCCAGTGATCTGACTAAACAATCAAGCATGCATACCACCACTTAATTCTACTTGATTTGTCACTAATTTAGCCAAGTTACTTTTGTTCAAACTTTTCTTTTATTTTTGGAAACAGAACAAGCATGGCAAGCACTCGTTTAAGAAGGTGAAGTTATATCCAAACATCTAGGCATTCACTTTATTCAAAGCAATAAACAGACACTTATACTAAAAAAAAAAACTCCACATAACACTTAAATGACTTATGATGAAAGAAAGCTTATAAAGACAATCCACCAATGATCATTTGATTATTAAGGAACGAGACCACCTCTTATTTATTGCTTGGTTCTTCTTAATTCTTGGGATCCTGCTTCTTCTTGCTTCCTGCCTCTTTTTGACCACTTGTGCTTCCTTTGTCTTTTCTTATGAGCTTTTTCCAGAATCCAGCCTTTTTCATCGTTTCTTCCACTCCTTTTTCAAGGATCATTGCCTTGTTTATTTCTCCTTCTTTCCTCCCTTTGAAATACTCATCAAAAGCTGGGAATGCTGGGTCCATCTTGTGTAGATGTTCCCCTATGTAGTTAAGCTTGATTTGCGAACTGATGTTGTAATCAGCTTGGACTGAGTATCTTGCATTCTGTAAAGTGGTGGCTTCCTTGATTGCCAAGACATTGGCATCTTGGTGTTGGCATATGTGGCTGAAGGATTCCTGTAAGTGTAAATTCTGTTCCCTTTGCAGATCGAAGAATCTTGATTCAAAGTTCCTTTGCATATCCATCATTTTTAGGTGAAAGTCCTCTTGTCTCTCCTGAGACCTCATGTATTGTTGAGACATTCCTTCCATGATTTCCTGCATTCTGCTCATATCCATGGGGTCTCTGGGAATTCGTTGTCTTCTTTCTGGAATTGCTTGCTCTTCTTGCTCTTCTTCTCTATCTTCTCCTTCCTGTCTTTCTTGTTCTGCTTCTTGCTCGGCTTCCACTTGTTGCCCTTCTTCATTTCTTCTTCTTGTATGTCTTGGAGGAGTTGGGCCAAGAGTCATTCTGTACGCAGTTATGGCCAATCCAGGATATAGCCAATTAGGCCTTTCATCCTCAAGTGGTACTTGGGCATCGATGCATAGTCTAATGATAGTGCTAGGGAAGTGGAGCCAGGATTCAGGGTCACTTTTCTCACTAAACTCTTGTATCTGTTCAGCAATGAGTTTATGAACTTTGATCTCCCCTCCCACCATAATGCAATGTAGCAAGATGGCTCTTTTAGGGACTATTTCTGAAGAGTTTGCAGTGGGTAGGATGGATCTCCTAACTATTGCATACCACCCTTTAGCTTCAGGTGTTAGGTCTCCCCTTCTCAAGACTCTTGGAGCCCCTCTTGTTTTTCTCACCCATTCAGCTCTGATGGCACAAAGGTCTTCAGCAATAGTTGCATAGTCAGGTTCTCCTATCATCCTTTCTTCATAACTTGCTTGGCTGAAATGTATGTTTTTCAGGCCAAGGGTTTTCATGATTGCTTTGGGACTGAAGTCAACTTCCACCCCTCTCACATAGCTTTTGTATGTGGGTTTCTTGGTTGGATCCTCTCTTACTGCATTTGCATAAAACTCTTTCACCAAGTTGATGTTGATTTTAGTGATTGGCTTAGTCAGGAGCTCCCACTTCCTCTTTTTGATCTTTTCCCAAACACCTGGGAACTCATCCTTTTCAAGGTCAAAGGGAACCTCAGCTAGTACCGTTTTAGGTCTCATCCATTCGGCTTGAATCTCATGGAAAACTGATCTGTATCTCCATGCATCGAATTCCCTGTTTTCCTCCATTGGCTGCTTGTCTTTTCTCCTTTTGTGGCTAGATGAAGCTGCCATTGGTTCTTTAGTTTTGGTAAGTGACAAGCTAAAGTTGACAAGGTGAAGCAAGAAGTGTTGTTGGAAGTGTGGGGAGGTTGTTTTTGGCAAGAGATAGTTTATGCTATGATGAAGGAAATGTGCATGAAGGAGATTTGGTGGTGTTGAACTTGTTCCCCAAGTGGTTCTTTATAGTGCCCGTAAGTGCAAAATGGACGGCTAGGGTGATTTGTGAAGGGTGGCTTGATGGTAAATATATGAATTAGGGAGAAGGACGAATTGCTTTTCATTTTCTTGGAAGTATTCTGGGTGCATTAGGTTGTACATGTAGCTATCTTTTCTTGCAGAACTTCCTTTTCCCATGTGTTAGTTTCAAAGACTTGTGAATTTTCTTTTTGACCAAGCATCGTACCTCCCTTTGTCTTTTTCCTCCATTTTTGTCTTTTCTTTTGTACCTGCACAAACAAACAAGTTTGCTATCATTTTTCGGTCCATGTGAATTATGAATAGTACTTGCACATGTAAATCAATGATTGTCTTTATGAGCTTATAGCCGTGACTTCTACATGTATGCACACTTATTATTTGGACACCAAACTTAGTGTTTGGTCAAGTCTCCTGATGACATGAAATCCATATTGGTTGTCTTTAATGAATGTGCTTAATTCTAATAAATCATAGTCACCTTGGCTCTTTGATTCTAAACAAATTTACTACCCTAAGTAATTGAAACCAAAGCATTAAAACATGCGAATGGTGTACTTGTCATGAATTTCGAAATCCAGAGGAACTTCGTGCTTTTCATGAACTGTGTTCAAAGAGGAACACCAAACTTAATCTTTGGTTGTGCACTAAAAATTGAATGCATTTTGAATAAAATTTGGGGTGCCTTCAGGCACACCAAACTTAGAGGCAAATTGCATTTTACATGCAATGTTTAGTGCACTCTTTCAGCAGTTGTCCTGAGGATTCAAGTTCATGCATAAGAAACCATGCTTTATTAGATGCACAACAAAACAAAAAAAGTAAGGGTATTAAAACATGGGTTGCCTCCCATGAAGCGCTTCTTTCACGTCACTAGCTTGACGGTTGTCCCTTGTTAGGGTGGATTGTAGTGCTTGACGTCTTCTCCTCTCACTATGAAAACGTCCCCACTTGATTCATTCATGACCTCTAAATGTTCCATAGAAAGAACTTTCCTGATTGTGAACACTTGAGGGAGCTGGGAAGGAATGGTTTTGAGGCCAGGTGGGATTGGCAGATAATGACTTGATATCACGTTATCTCCCGGAGAAAAACTTTCAGTGGGAATTTTCTTGTTTCTCCACCCTCTTGGCAATCTCCCTATCACTCTTCCCTTTCTCTTGAGGATTTCTTCATTGACCCTTATGTCAGGAGGATCCTTCTGATCTGTTTCCACTGATTCTTGTGGCTTTAACTCTTGCAACTCTTGTTTGCCTTCCAAGGACTGTTTTAGAGTTTCAGCTGCTGGATTACTTTCCTCCAAACACAGATGGCTACTATCATCCTTAGGCTTTTCAGGTTCTGGTTCAAGCTCAGATGCAGGTTTGAAAACTTTGAAAATGAGCTGTTCATCATGTATTCTCAGAATTAGCTCTCCTTGTTCTACATCTATGAGCGCTCTAGTAGTGGCTAGAAATGGTCTGCCCAGAATGATAGGGTGTAAGTAGCTTTCCTCCATGTCCACAATGACAAAGTCTGTGGGGAAGTAATAATCCCCCACTTTCACCAGCACATTTTCAACTACCCCTTCAGCTTGCTTCTGAGTTTTGTCAGCCAGTTGTATGATTACATCAGTGGATCTCACCTCATTCAGTTGTAGCCTCTTCATAAGAGTTAGAGGCATCACATTTATGCTAGCTCCTAGATCACAGAATCCTCTGTCAATTTTTGTTTCCCCTATGATGCAAGGGATATGAAAACTTCCTGGGTCCGTTTTCTTAGAGAGTGTGTCCTTCTTGATGAGAGCACTGCATTCTTTGTTCATTGTTACCGTTTGTCCTCCCTTCAAAACTCTTTTCTTGCTTAACAATTCCTTTAAATACTTGATGTGTGTAGGCATTTGATGGAGAATCTCAAGAAAGGGAATATTGACATGGAGAGAGTTAAATGTCTCTAAAAACCTTGAATAGGTTTTCCCTTTTTCACCTCTTCCTAACCTCTGAGGAAATGGTGCTTTTGGTTGGTATATTTCCAGCATGCCTTTTTGCAGTTCCTTGGCTTGCTCAGTTCCACTTTCCTGCTTAACTTCTTCCACACCTTCCTTCAAGATTTCTGGCTCCTGCTCTGAGGGCCTGATTCCTTCTTCTTCTGAAACTTCCTTCAATATGGTGATGGCCTTGCATTCTTCCCATCTCACTCTCTTTTGTTCCCCTTTAGGATTCTTTTCTGTGTCACTAGGGAACACTGCAGTTGATTTGACGGCCTGTTGAGATAGCTCTCCTACTTGAGACTCCATCCTCTTGAGTTTTTCACCATGGTTTCTTAAGGTGGCTCTCACATCATCCCTGAAGCTTTTCAATTCGGTTATGTCTTGACTCATGGTTGCCATCATTCCTTCTATCCGGTTTAATTGATCTTGAAATTGTTGGTTCGGATTAAGTTGGGTAGGTTGATTATTTTGGCCATGATATGATGGTTGGGGGTAAGTGTTTTGTGTGGCTTGGTATGATCTTTGGTTGGAGTTTTGGTATGTGGAATTGTTATGTTGGTTGTGGTTGTAAGGTTTGTGGTTTTGTGGTTGAGTTTGTTGGTTCCCCCACCCAAAGTTTGGGTGATTTTTCCATCCTGGGTTGTAAGTGTTGGAGTGTGGATCATATGATTGCCTTTGTTGGTTTCCCACATAATTGGCCTCTTCCCAATCACCTCCTTCAATGCTTACTTCCTCTTGATCTTGTGTGTGTATTGCAGCTACTTGCTTTGTTTCTAATTGCCTGGTAAGCTCTGCTAGTTGCTTGGCAAACACCTTGTTTTGGGCTAGAATTGTATCAACATGGTTCAGCTCCATGACTCCCTTAGTGTTGTGCCTCTCTGATGCATAGTAGTACTCATTCTCAGCCACTGTCTCAATCACTTCAATGGCTTCTTCCACAGTCTTTTTCCTGTTCAATGAACCTCCTGATGAATGGTCTACAGCCTTCCTTGATTCATAAGAGAGTCCATCATAGAAAATATGCAATTGCACCCAATCATGGAACATGTCTGGTGGGCATTTCCTTGTCAAGTCCTTGAATCTCTCCCATGCCTCGTAGAGAGTTTAACCATCTTGTTGTCTAAAAGTCTGAACCTCAGATCGAAGCCTATTGACCTTTTGTGGGGGGTAGAAACGTGCCAGAAACTTGCTTTCCACCTCATCCCATGTTGTTAAACTCCCCCTTGGGAATGATTCCAGCCACTTAGCTGCTTTGTCCCTAAGTGAAAATGGGAACAAAAGCAGTTTATATGCATCTTCCTGGACTCCATTGGACTTCACAGTGTCACAAATTCTCAGGAATTTTGTGAGATGTTGGTTTGGGTCTTCATTAGCACTTCCACCAAATGAACAATGATTCTCCACAAGTGATATTAGCTGTGGTTTGAGTTCAAAATTGTTGGCCTGAATGGGTGGTTTCTGGATGCTGCTACCACAATTCCCAGAGGTTGGGTTTATGTATGAACTAAGAACCCTCCTCTCAGGAATGGCATTGTTTCCATCAGCTCTCTCATGGTTGTGAACTTCTCTATCCATGTTGAGATCTAGAGCTTCCTCAAAATTGTCCTCAGATTCTCCTTCAGATTTCTCTTCTCCCACTACTCTCTTCCCTCTTGCTTCCCTTCTCAGTCTATGAAGGGTCCTCTCTGGTTCGGTATATGGAGGAGTTGATGTCTCTCCTCTCCTACCTGTCATACAAGAACACAGCACAGGCACAAACAAGTGAAATACTCTTGGTTAATGGAAGAGTATGGTTAGAGCAATTGAGGAATTAATTCAAACAGTTAGTGAGTCAGTGAGTTAGTTGCTTGAATTTAAAGGCATAAGGAAAGAAAGCATGTAACCGAGTGCAAAAATTAAAATTCAACAAGTAACTTGAACAGAATTAACAAAGCAAGAGAAATTGCTCAATCTAGTTAACTTCCAATTTGAGAATTGACAATCGAAAACCAATCCCCGGCAACGGCGCCATAAACTTGATGCACATAAACTAGTTATGCTACGATTTAGGAAATTGCACGATCGGCAAAATTCCTTCCGGCAAGTGCACCAGTTATCGTCAAGTAAAAACTCACAATAGAGTGAGGTCGAATCCCACAAGGATTGGTTGAGTGAGCAATTCGGATTAGAAGTGTGTTCTAGTTGAGCGGAATCAAGATTGAGATGAGAATTGCGGAATGTAAAATTGGCGGGAAAAGTAAATGACAAGAAATTGAAATGGCTGAATCTTAAATTGCATGAATTAAAGAGCAGAAACTAAATTGCTGAAATTAAAAAGGAATGGGGGTGATTGCATGAATTGAGTTGCAGAATGTAAAGAGAAGATGTAATCAGAATTGGGGGATTCATTGGGTTATAGGAGATATTGAGATCTCCGAATCAAAACATGTTTATCTCTTCCTCAAGCAATGCGTTCATTGAATTTTGCTTGGCAATCTTATATGATTGGATCCCAATCCCTTGGCTCACCAATTCTCTCTAAAAATGAACAAATTCCCAATCCCTTGGTTTAAATGTTCATAAGAAGAGATGATGCTCGATCACTGATTATACCACACAGTTTCATGAACCACAATTTGGTAGGATTACATGTCACAATATCCATCCAAACCCCAATCCAATTCACTGTGAGAAAGCTTCTCTAGCATGAATCCTCCATTCCTTTCCCAAGGTTCCGAAGGATTCCAATTATGGGTAGTTTCTTTCCCAAGACAACTACTCAATGGAATTAGATCGAGAAGCTTTCTAACAAAATTCAAGAGAAAAGATTGAAGAAGAAGATAAACTATTATTGATTCATTGAATTACAATAGAGCTCCCTAACCCAATGAAAGGGGGTTTAGTGAGTCATAGCTCTGAATTCAATTACAAAGATATGAAAACTAGCTCAAAGTGAAGGTAAAAGTCCTTTCTAACTTAAATTCTATCCTATTTATACACTTTCTATATTGAGCTTCTGTTGTGTTTCTTGGGCTTTGAGGCCTCTCCCTGCTTTCCTTTTGCCTTGGGTTTATGATCCATAATCTTGATGAGGCTGCTGGTCCAATTTCTGTAACATTCATTGAGCCAACTTAGTGATAATCAAATAATGGCACATGACTCAATAAATTGAAATTTCAGACTCATCAATCCTTCAGGCCCAATCCCATAAACCATGATATTCAATTGGGTTTCATACCAGAATAAGTTTAAGTTAATGTTTGTGCTCAAATACTAACTTAAACCACAATATCTTTGGTCCAGAAACCTTTTCCAAGAGTGGCGTTTAAGTTGCAGTTTAAGCTTAAACTGCAGCTTAAACGCCAGACACTTCCAGTGAGGCCTTTTGTAGAAGCACGTTTAAGCTTTAGTTTAAGGTTAAACTGAAGCTTAAACGTGGAAATGGAAGAAGGCAGCCCTGGAGAGTCATGTAGTCGAACACGTTTAAGCTCCAGTTTGAGGTCAAACTGAAGCTTAAACGTGGATATAGGAAGGGCAGCCCTGGAGGTCGAACACGTTTAACCTCCAGTTTAAGGTCAAACTGGAGGTTAAACGTGGAAATGGAAGGAGGCAACCTGGAGGTCGAACACGTTTAACCTCCAGTTTAAGGTTAAACTGGAGGTTAAACGTGGAAGCTTAGAAGGGTAGCCCTGGAGGTGTCGAACACGTTTAAGCTCCAGTTTGAGGTCAAACTGGAGCTTAAACGTGGAAATGGAGAGAGCAACCTTGGAGGAGAAAACTTGGTCGAACACGTTTAAGCTCCAGTTTGAGGTCAAACTGGAGCTTAAACGTGGAAATGGCTCCCTGGTGCTTTTCCCATTCTGGCGTTTAACCTCCAGTTTAAGGTTAAACTGGAGGTTAAACGTGGAACTCCTTCCTGAGTGGCATTATCATTCTGGCGTTTAACCTCCAGTTTGAGGTCAAACTGGAGGTTAAACGTGGAATGCTTCTTTGGTGAGACTTTTCATTCTGGCGTTTAACCTCCAGTTTAAGGTTAAACTGGAGGTTAAACTTCAATTCTAGCATTTCTTAGCCTTCATGATTCTGGCGTTTAAACTCCAGTTTAGGCTTAAACTGGAACTTAAACTCCACATTTGATATTCAAGCTTCCTTTATTGATTTTGTTGCTTCCTTGCTTAGCCTCTTCTTCCCTGAAATCATCCAAACAATTGCATCAAAGTCTTGCAAAATTTCATGAGAAATCTTCCATTCATAGCATTCAAGTAATATAACTAAAACTCATGGAATTTGCATTAAAATCATACTGTTTGGATGGTTTATTGCTTCGTTCTTCATTTAACCATTTTTGGTTACTTTAAGCTCAAGAAAATGCATAAAACAACTAAAACTAACAGAAAAATGCTAGTGAAACTAGCCTAAGATGCCTTGGCATCACCACCCTAACCCCAATCCAATTACTCCCCAGAACCACCACCTCAATATTTACCATCTCCGTATCCTTATCAAGAAGAACCACCTTCGTATTATGAGCCGTCTCTCCCAACCAATGAACCCTCATATCCACCCCAATCTCCAATACATGACACCCTTCATGTCCTTCTTCAAGGACAAGCGAAGATGCAAAGGGATGTACTGGAATTCGTGACTGCCTTAACCGAGGTAGTAAATAAATTAGCTTCCTAACATCTGAGCACTCAAAGTACTCCCATGGCTACATGTGGAGAATTGGTGCACGAAATTGTGATCTCAGGCAACGGCGCCAGAAACTCTGTACGCACGTCTTAATAATTTGTTTTTCATTCAGAACTTCGATACAACTAACCAGCAAGTGCACTGGGTCGTCCAAGTAATAAACCTTACGTGAGTAAGGGTCGATCCCACGGAGATTGTTGGTATGAAGCAAGCTATGGTCACCTTATAAATCTCAGTCAGGCGGATATAAAATAGTTATGGAGTTTTCGAACATAAATAATAAATAGATAGAAAATAAGGATAGAAACACTTATGTATATCATTGGTGAGAATTTCAGATAAGTGTATAGAGATGCTTTCGTTCCTCTGAACCTCTGCTTTCCTGCTGTCTTCATCCAATCAGTCTTACTCCTTTCCATGGCTGGCTTTATGTAAGGGCATCACCGTTGTCAATGGCTACATCCCATCCTCTTGTGAAAATGGTCCAAATGCTCTGTCACAGCATGGCTAATCATCTGAGGTTCTCGATCATGCTGGAATAGGATTCACCCTCCTTTTGCGTCTGTCACTACGCCCAGCAATTGCGAGTTTGAAGTTCGTCACAGTCATTCAATCCTAGAGTCCTACTCGGAATACCACAGACAAGATTTAGACTTTCCGGACTTTCATGAATACCGCCATCAATCTAGCTTATACCACGAAGATTCTGATTAAGAGATCCAAGAGATACTCATTCAATCTAAGGTGGAACGGAAGTGGTTGTCAGGCACGCGTTCGTGGGGGAATGATGATGATTGTCACGTTCATCACATTCAGGTTGAAGTACGAATGAATATCTTAGAAGTAGAATAAGTTGAATTGAATAGAAAAATAGTAGTACTTCGCATTAATCTTTGAGGAACAGCAGAGCTCCACACCTTAATCTATGGAGTGTAGAAACTCTACCGTTTGAAAATACATAAGTGATGAAGGTCCAGGCATGGCCGAATGGCCAGCACCCAAAACGTGATCACAGGATCAAAAATACAATCCAGGATGATCCGAAGATCTAATACAATAGTAAAAAGTCCTATTTATAATAAACTAGTTACTAGGGTTTACAGAAGTAAGTAATTGATGCATAAATCCATTTCCGGGGCCCACTTAGTGTGTGCTTAGGCTGAGCTTAAATGTTACACGTGCAGAGACTCTTTCTGGAGTTGAACGCCAGGTTGTAACGTATTTCTGGCGTTCAACTCTGGTTTGTGACTTGTTTCTGGCGTTTAACTCCAGACAGCAGCATAGAACTGGCGTTCAACGCCCTTTTACGTCATCTAAAATCGGCCAAAGTATGGACTATTATACATTGCTGGAAAGCCCTGGATGTCTACTTTCCAACGCAATTGGAAGCGCGCCATTTTGAGTTCTGTATCTCCAGAAAATCTACTTTGAGTGCAGGGAGGTCAGAATCCAACAGCATCAGTAGTCCTTCTTCAACCTCTGAATCTGATTTTTGCTCAAGTCCCTCAATTTCAGCCAGAAAATACCTGAAATCACAGAAAAACACAAAAACTCATAGTAAAGTCCAAAAATGTGAATTTAACATAAAAAATAATGAAAACATCCCTAAAAGTAACCAGATTCTACTAAAAACATACTAAAAACAATGCCAAAAAGCGTATAAATTATCCGCTCATCACAACACCAAACTTAAATTGTTGCTTGTCCCCAAGCAACCGAAAATCAAATAGGATAAAAAGAAGAGAATATACTATAAATTCCAAACTATCAATGAAACATAGCTCCAATCAGATGAGCAGGACTTGTAGCTTTTTGCCTCTTGAATAGTTTTGGCATCTTACTTTATCCATTGAAGTTCAGAATGATTGGCATCTATAGGAACTCAGAGTTCAGATAGTGTTATTGATTCTTCAAGTTCAGTATGATGATTCTTGAACACAACTATTTTATGAGTCTTGGCCGTGGCCCTAAGCACTTTGTTTTCCAGTATTACCACCGGATACATAAATGCCACAGACACATAATTGGGTGAACCTTTTCAGATTGTGGCTCAGCTTTGCTAAAGTCCCCAATTAGAGGTGTCCAGGGTTCTTAAGCACACTCTTCTTTTGCTTTGGACCTTGACTTTAACCGCTCAGTCTCAAGTTTTCACTTGACACCTTCACGCCACAAGCACATGGTTAGGGACAGCTTGGTTTAGCTGCTTAGGCCAGGATTTTATTCCTTTAGGCCCTCCTATCCACTGATGCTCAAAGCCTTGGGATCCTTTTTATTACCCTTGCCTTTTGGTTTTAAGGGTTATTGGCTTTTTGCTCTTGCTTCTTGGTTTTAAGAGCTTTGGCTTTTTCTGCTTGCTTTTTCTCTCTTTTTTTTTGCTATTTTTTTTTCTCTTTTTTTTTCTGCAAGCTTTGTTCTTTGCTGCTTTTTCTTGCTTCAAGAATCATTTTTATGATTTTTCAGATTATCAAATAACATGTCTCCTTGTCATCATTCTTTCAAGAGCTAACATATTTAACATTCTTAAACAACAACTTCAAAAGACATATGCACTGTTCAGGCATTCATTCAGAAAACAAGAAGCATTGTCACCACATCAACATAATTAAACTAAGTTCAAGGATAAATTTGAAACTCATGTACTTCTTGTTCTTTTGAATTAAAACATTTTTCATTTAAGAGAGGTGATGGATTCATAGGACATTCATAACTTTAAGACAAAGTTACTAACTACTAATGATCATGTAATGAAGACACAAATATGGATAAGCACTTAACATAGAGAAAACGAAAAACAGAGAATGTAAGAACAAGGAATGAGTCTACCTTAGTGATGGTGGCGTTTCCTTCTTGAGGAACCAATGATGTCCTTGAGCTCTTGTATGTCTCTTCCTTGTCTTTGTTGCTCCTCCCTCATTGCTTTTTGATCTTCTCTAATTTCATGAAGGATGATGGAGTGCTCTTGATGTTCCACCCTTAATTGTCCCATGTTGGAACTTAATTCTCCTAGGGAGGTGTTGATTTGCTCCCAATAGTTTTGTGGAGGAAAATGCATTTGAGGCATCTCCGGGATCTCATGGTGATGAGCTTCATGCGTCTCTTGAGATCCATGAATGGGCTCTCTTGCATGCTCCATCATTTTCTTAGTGATGGGCTTCTCTTCCTCAATGGGAATGTCTCCTTCTATGAAAGCTCTAGCTGAGTAACATAGATGGCAAATAAGATGAGGAAAAGCTAGCCTTGCCATGGGAGAGGACTTTTCGGCTATTTTGTAGAGTTCAAGGGAGATGACTTCATGAACTTCTACTTCCTCTCCAATCATGATGCTATGAATCATGATAGCCCGATCCACAGTAACTTCAGATCGGTTGCTAGTGGGGATGATGGAGCGTTGGATGAACTCCAACCATCCTCTAGCCACAGGCTTGAGGTCCAGTCTTCTTAGTTGAACCAGCTTGCCTTTGGAGTCAATCTTCCATTTAGTTCCTTCCACACATATGTCTATGAGGTCTTGGTCCAACCTTTGATTAAAGTTAACCCTTCTAGTGTAGGGGCGTGCATCTCCTTGCATCATAGGCAAGTTAAACGCCAATCTCACATTCTCCGGACTAAAATCTAAGTATTTTCCCCGAACCATGGTGAGATAATTCTTTGGGTTCGGGTTCTTACTTTGATCATGGTTTCTAGTGATCCATGCATTGGCATAGAACTCTTGAACCATTAGAATTCCAACTTGTTGGATGGGTTTTGTTAGAACTTCCCAACCTCTTCTTTGGATTTCATGTCGGATCTCCGGATACTCATTCTTCTTGAGCTTGAAAGGGACCTCGGGGATCACCTTCTTCTTGGCCACAACATCATAGAAGTGGTCTTGATGAGATTTGGAGATGAATCTTTCCATCTCTCATGACTCAGAGATGGAAGCTTTTGTCTTCCCTTTCCCTTTTCTAGAGGATTCTCCGGTCTTAGGTGCCATCAATGGTAATGGAAAAACAAAAATCTTATGCTTTTACCACACCAAACTTAGAATATTGCTCGCCCTCGAGCAAGAGAAGAAAGAATAGATGAAGAAGAAGAAGAAAAGATGGAGGAGAAGGGGGAGGGTTGTGTTTCGGCCAAGAAGGGGAAGAGAGGGTTGTGTTGTGTGAAAATGAAGAAGAATGGAGGGCTTTATATAGGGAAGGGAAGGGGGTAAGGTTCGGCCATATAGGGTGGGTTTGGATGGAAAATTGATTTTGAATTTTGAAGGTAGGTTTATGGGGAAGAGTGGATGGATGTAAGTGGTGAAATGGTGATAGGGAAGAGTGTCTGAGGTGATTGGTGAAGAGTTTTGGGGAAGAGTGTTTATGGAATTGTGTGAAAGAGGGGTGAGAAGAAGTGAGTGTAGGTAGTGGGGATCCTGTGGGGTCCACAGATCCTGAGGTGTTCAAGGATTCACAACCTTGCACCAAATTAGGCATGCAAAATGCCCTTGCACACAACTCTGGGCGTTCAGCGCCAGATTGGTGCTTGTTCTGGGCGTTCAGCGCCAGCTCTTCTCCAGGGTGCAATTCTGGCATTCAAACGCCCAGATGCTGCCCATTTTGGGCGTTCAGCGCCAGAACCATGCTCTGTTCTGGCGTTGAACGCCAGCCAGATGCTTCTTACTGGCGTTTAAACGCCAGTAAGGTCTTCCTCCAGGGTGTGATTTTTTTTCTGTTGTTTTTTATTCCATTTTTAATTTTTATATTTATTTTGTGACTCCACATGATCATGAACCTAATAAAACATGAAAGAACAATAAAATTAGATAAATAAAAATTGGGTTGCCTCCTAACAAGCGCTTCTTTAATGTCAATAGCTTGACAGTGGGCTCTCATGGAGCCTCACAGATGTTCAGAGCATTGTTGAGACTCCTCAACACCAAACTTAGAGTTTGGATATGGGAGTTCAACACCAAACTTAGAGTTTGGTTGTGGCCTCCCAACACCAAACTTAGAGTTTGACTGTGGGGGCTCTGGTTGACTCTGCAGTGAGAGAAGCTTTTTATGCTTCCTCTCCATGTTTATAGAAGGATAACCTTGAGTTGTAAACACAAGGGAGTCCCCATTCAATTGAAGGACTAATTCACCTTTGTCAACATCAATCACAGCTCTTGCTATGGCTAGGAAGGGTCTTCCAAGGATGATGAATTCATCCTCATTCTTCCCAGTATCCAGGACTATGAAATCAGCAGGGATGTAAAGGCCTTCAACCTTTACTAACACGTCCTCTACTTGTTCATAAGCCTGTTTTCTTGAATTGTCTGCCATCTCTAATGAGATTTTAGCAGCTTGTACCCCATAGATTCCCAGTTTCTCTATTACAGAGAGGGGCATGAGGTTTATCCCTGAACCAAGGTCACACAGAGCCTTATCAAAGATCATGTTGCCTATGGTACAAGGTATTATGAACTTTCCAGGATCCTGTTTCTTCTGAGGCAATGTCAGTTGATCCAGATCACTCAGTTCATTAGTGAACAAGGGAGGTTCATCTTCCCAAGTCTCAATACCAAATAATTTGGCATTCAGCTTCATGATTGCACCAAGGTACTTGGTAACTTGCTCTTCAGTAACATCCTCATTCTCTTCAGAAGAGGAATACTCATCAGAGCTCATGAATGGCATAAGGAGGTTTAATGGAATCTCTATGGTCTCTAGATGAGCCTCAGATTCCTTTGGTTCCTCAAAGGGAAACTCCTTATTGATCACTGGACGTCCCAGGAGGTCTTCCTCACTGGGATTCACGTCCTCTCCTTCCCTTACAGGTTTGGCCATGGTGATTAATTCAATGGCCTTGCACTCTCCTTTGAGATTTTCTTCTGTATTGCTTGGGAGAGTACTAGGAGGGATTT
The DNA here is from genome assembly GCF_003086295.3 of Arachis hypogaea. NCBI lineage: Eukaryota > Viridiplantae > Streptophyta > Magnoliopsida > Fabales > Fabaceae > Arachis > Arachis hypogaea. Next base: position 93,709,193 of record NC_092051.1, on the reverse strand, counting down.
CAGTGGTCCTTTTACTCAGCTGGCCCACTTGTGCCTCTAAATTTCTAATGGAGGACCTTGTTCATTCATGAAACTTACAGTGGCCTTAGATAGATCAGAGACTAAGTTTGCTAAATTAGAGGTATTTTGTTCAGAGTTCTCTGTCTGTTGCTGAGTGGATGATGGAAAAAGCCTGCTATTGCTAAACCTGTTTCTTCCACCATTATTAAAGCCTTGTTGAGGCTTTTGTTGATCCTTCCATGAGAAATTTGGGTGATTTCTCCATGATGAGTTATAGGTCTTTCCATAAGGTTCACCTAAGTAATTTACCTCTGCTATTGCAGGGTTTTCAGGATCATAGGCCTCTTCTTCAGAAGGCGCCTCTTGAGTACTGTTGGATGCAGCTTGCATTCCATTCAGACTCTGAGAAATCATATTGACTTGCTGAGTCAATATTTTGTTCTGAGCCAATATGGCATTCAGAGTATCAATTTCAAGAACTCCCTTCTTCATAGGCGTCCCATTACTCACAGGATTCCTCTCAGAAGTGTACATGAACTGGTTATTAGCAACCATGTCAATGAGTTCTTGAGCTTCTGCAGGTGTTTTATTTAAGTGAATGGATCCACCTGCAGAGGTATCCAATGACATTTTAGCTAATTCAGACAGACCATCATAGAATATGTCCAGGATGGTCCGTTCTGAAAGCATGTCAGAAGGACACTTTTTTGGTCAGTCCTTTGTATCTCTTCCAAGCTTCATAGAGGGATTCACCTTCTTTCTGTCTGAAGGTCTGAACATCCACTTTAAGCTTACTCAGCTTTTGAGGAGGAAAGAACTTGGCTAGGAAAGCCTTGACCTGCTTATCCCAAGAGTTCAGGCTATCCTTAGGTTGAGAGTCCAACCATACTCTAGCTCTGTCTCTTACAGCAAAAGGGAAAAGCATGAGCCTGTAGACTTCAGGATCTACTCTATTAGTCTTAACAGTATCACATATCTGCAAGAATTCAGTTATGAACTGAAAAGGATCTTCAGATGGAAGTCTATGAAACTTGCAGTTCTGGTGCATCAGAGAAACTAATTGAGGTTTCAGCTCAAAATTGTTTGCTCCAATGGCAGGAATGGAGATGCTTCTTCCATGTAAATTGGAATTAGGTGTAGTAAAGTCACCAAGCATCCTCCTTGCATTATTATTATTTTCGGCTGCCATCTCCTCTTCCTGTTCAAAAATTTCTGAAAGATGCTTGCTGGATTGTTGTAATTTCGCTTCTCTTAGTTTCCTCTTCAGAGTCCTTTCAGGTTCTGGATCTGCTTCAACAAGAATGTTCTTGTCTTTGCTCCTGCTCATATGAAAAAGAGAGAATAGAAAAATAATAATAATAGGGGTCCTTTTTACCACAGTATAGAGGTACCTGTGTGAGTGGAAGAAAAGAAGAAGAAGAAATTCGAACACAGATGGAAGAGGGGGTTCGAATTTGGGTGAGATGAAGTGTTAGTAGATGAATAAATAAATAGAAGGAGATGAGAGAGAAGGAGAATTTTCGAAAATTAAAATAAAAAATTAAAATAATTAGTTAATTAAAAAGAATTTTTGAAAAAGAGGGAAGATATTTTCGAAAATTAGAGAGAGAGAGAGTTAGTTAGGTAGTTTTGAAAAAGATAAGAAACACACAAGAAGTTAGTTAGTTAGTTGAAACCAATTTGAAAATCAATTTTGAAAAGATAAGAAGATAAGAAGTTAGAAAGGATATTTTGAAAATCAAATTTTGAAAAAGATAAGAGAAAGAGATATTTTTGAAAAGATATGATTGAAATTAGTTTTGAAAAAGATTTGATTTTTAAAATTACAATTAATGACTTGATTCACAAGAAATCACAAGATATGATTCTGGAACTCAAGGTTTGAATCTTTCTTAACAAGCAAGTAACAAACTTGAAATTTTTGAATCAAAACATTAATTGATGATGATATTTTCGAAAATTATGAGATAAAGATAAGAAAAAGATTTTTGAAAAATATTTTTAAAATTTTCGAAAATAAATAAGAAAAATGAAAAAGATTTGATTTTTGAAAAAGATTTTGAAAAAGATAAGATTTTTAAATTGAAAATTTGATTTGACTCATAAAAACAACTAGATTTTAAAAATTTTTGAAAAAGTCAAATCTAATTTTCGAAATTTTTAAGAGAGAAAAAGGGAAAGATATTTTTTTGATTTTTGAATTTTTATGATGAGAGAGAAAAATTAAAACATCATTTTCATGTTTTTCTCTTTTCTTTTTGGATCAAAACAAGGAATGCATGCAAGAACACTATGAATGTCAAGATGAACACCAAGAATACTATGAAGATCATGATGAACATCAAGAACATATTTTTGAAAATTTTATATGCAAAGAAAACATGCAAGACACCAAACTTAGAAATCTTTGATGCTTAGACTCTATGGATGCAAGAATGCATATGAAAAACACCATACAACACAAAACAAGAAAACATCAAGATCAAACAAGAAGACTTACCAAGAACAACTTGAAGATCATGAAGAACACTATGAATGCATGAATTTTTCAAAAAATGCAAGATGAATATGCAATTGACACCAAACTTTCAACTTAACTCAAGACCCAAACAAGAAATATGAAATATTTTTTATTTTTATGATTTTATGATTTTTTGTATTTTCTTTTAAATTTTTTTTTTCGAAAATCATTTTGAAAAAGAAAAATAAGGATTCCAAAATTTTTAATATGAATTCCAGGAATCTTATGCTCTTTAGTCTAAAGCTCCAATCAAAAGGTCAGGCATGGCTTAATAGCCAGCCAAGCTTTAGTATGCTATTACATGCATTGAAGTGATTAGTTGAATCCTCAGTCCAAAGGAATTTAGACATGGCTTTACAACCAGCTAGGATTCAACAAATCATCACAAAATTGTGATCTCAGGCAACGGCGCCAGAAACTCTTTACGCACGTCTTAATAATTTGTTTTTCATTCACAACTTCGATACAACTAACTAGCAAGTGCACTAGGTCGTCCAAGTAATAAACCTTACGTGAGTAAGGGTCGATCCCACGGAGATTGTTGGTATGAAGCAAGCTATGGTCACCTTATAAATCTCAGTCAGGCGGATATAAAATAGTTATGGAGTTTTCGAACATAAATAATAAATAGATAGAAAATAAGGATAGAAACACTTATGTATATCATTGGTGAGAATTTCAGATAAGTGTATAGAGATGCTTTCATTCCTCTGAACCTCTGCTTTCCTGCTGTCTTCATCCAATCAGTCTTACTCCTTTCCATGGCTGGCTTTATGTAAGGGCATCACCGTTGTCAATGGCTACATTCCATCCTCTTGTGAAAATGGTCCAAATGCTCTGTCACAGCACGGCTAATCATCTGAGGTTCTCGATCATGCTGGAATAGTATTCACCCTCCTTTTGCGTCTGTCACTACGCCCAGCAATCGCGAGTTTGAAGTTCGTCACAGTTATTCAATCCCAGAGTCCTACTCGGAATACCACAGACAAGGTTTAGACTTTCTGGACTCTCATGAATACCACCATCAATCTAGCTTATACCATGAAGATTCTGATTAAGAGATCCAAGAGATACTCATTCAATCTAAGGTGGAACGGAAGTGGTTGTCAGGCACGCGTTCGTGGGGGAATGATGATGATTGTCACGTTCATCATATTCAGGTTGAAGTACGAATGAATATCTTAGAAGCGGAATAAGTTGAATTGAATAGAAAAACAGTAGTACTTCGCATTAATCTTTGAGGAACAGCAGAGCTCCACACCTTAATCTATGGAGTGTAGAAACTCTACCGTTTGAAAATACATAAGTGATGAAGGTCCAGGCTTGGCCGAATGGGCAGCCCCCAAACCGTGATCACAGGATCAAAAATACAATCCAGGATGATCCGAAGATCTAATACAATAGTAAAAAGTCCTATTTATAATAAACTAGTTACTAGGGTTTACAGAAGTAAGTAATTGATGCATAAATCCACTTCCGGGGCCCACTTGGTGTGTGCTTGGGCTGAGCTTGAATGTTACACGTGCAGAGGCTCTTTTTGGAGTTGAATGCCAGGTTGTAACGTATTTCTAGCGTTCAACTTTGGTTTGTGACTTGTTTCTGGCGTTTAACTCCAGACAGCAGCATAGAACTGGTGTTCAACGCCCTTTTACGTCATCTAAACTCGGCCAAAGTATGGACTATTATACATTTCTGGAAAGTCCTGGATGTCTACTTTCCAACGCAATTGGAAGCGCGCCATTTTGAGTTCTGTAGCTCCAGAAAATCCACTTTGAGTGCAGGGAGGTCAGAATCCAACAGCATCAGCAGTCCTTCTTCAACCTCTGAATCTGATTTTTGCTCAAGTCCCTCAATATCAGCCAGAAAATGCCTGAAATCACAGAAAAACACACAAACTCATAGTAAAGTCCAAAAATGTGAATTTAACATAAAAACTAATGAAAACATCCCTAAAAGTAACCAGATTCTACTAAAAACATACTAAAAACAATGCCAAAAAGCATATAAATTATCCGCTCATCAAGAATCGAAAGAAGAGCGTAGCATGAAGGAGACACTAGAAACTTTGGTGGACAATGAGGAACATGGTTTTGTATTGGAACAAGTGGAGGAAGCCATAATAGTTGCAGAGGAAGAGGTGGTTGAAGATTTAAGAGATGCTGAACCTCCATGGGAATTGAGAACTGTAAAAGATTCCACCGAGAAGCTTGAAATTGATGCTAAGGAAGATATTGAACAACCTCCAAGGCATATACCTTGTGAAGATTTGGGCGGAATAGACCAAGAAGCTGATTCCCTTAGCATTGATGATCATGAATCAAGCTCTCCTAGTAACGAATTTGCATCCGCAATTGAACTCCTTGAGCCTAAAGAATCTTACCCAAGTGAATACGAAGGTGATGTGGAGGTAGATTTTTCTTAACCTCCAACTTATGACTTGAGTGATGATGAGGACGAATTCGAGGACTTTGATCAAGACATGGTTGAATTTGAAAAATTTTGCAAGAAAGTAGAGGAATTCACAGAGGAACACAAGGGAGTAGAGCTTGCAGAACCACTGGAAACACCTATCCCAAGGCCATTACCGCCCAATTCAAACTTCAAGTGGGTAAAATCCTTAACCTATATCTTTACTTTTCCACTTGAATATGGTTTGCTTGAAATAGATGGCCAGCTTAGAGCTCTCTGCGGCTTTAAGAGTAAAAGGGAAATGGTTCACACTCAGAGCTGGTATGCAAGATTCAATAAGGTTCCACGCTTCAATTTGAAGTGCAAGGATTGGTGTCAAGTTCAATTGAATGGGTCTCGGAAGACGTTTGGTCATCTTGGTGAGAATACAATTTCCAAACCGCCCGGTTGGAAAAATATAGATCGAAACAAAGGCGGATATAAAAGCAAGGTTTGGGATCCTGGAATCTGTTCTGACATTCAACAACCCGGGTGCCTGAGAATCTGTTTGAAGCTGCTCAAGGGCTTTACATGCCTAGTTTGGGATCCCGGAGGCTGTAGGCATTCCAGGCACTGGTGGAGATTTTTGGATGAATTCAAGCACAAGCCACCATAGCAGGAAGCTCATCAAATGTCCAACTTAAGGACTATAACTAAAAGTGCTAGGTGGGAGACAACCCACCATGGTATGATCGTTCATTTTTCAATTTTATTTCGTGTTGTTTGTTTTTATTTTATTTTATTTTCATTGAACCTCGAATTATTCATAGCATCTACATTAGCACTGCATATTGCATACTGCATAATCGCATAAAAAAAACACCCCACGCGAGCGCGCAGGCCACGCGTGGGCGTCGAATGGAAATCGGCGTAAAAATCCAATGCCCAGAAAGTTGGGCTGGAATCGTGCTGCTGGTGTGCCTTTAGCACAATTTGGCCCACGTGTTCACGTCCCTGACGCGAACGCGTCACTTGCACTACGCACATCCCACGCGAAAGCGTGAGCGATGCGTACGCGTCACGCGGATTTTATGGACCCCTTTTTGGAAATAGAGAGTTGTGCCAAAACGACGCTGGAACTGTGCGTTTAGCACAATTTTCAGTGACGTGTTCGCGTGCTTCACGCGTACGCGTCATTTACCTTTTACTTAATTCATGCGATCGCATCAACGACGCGGCCGCATCACACCCCTTTTCACCCCAATCACGCGATCGCGTGCCCCACGCGTTCGCGTGGATTCAAAAACACTAACCCCCCATTCACGCGAAACCCTACCCATTCACGCGAAAACCCCACCCCCCCATCTGCAACCTCTCTTCCTCCCATCTCCCAACCACCACCTCTCCCAGCCGCCCAGACCCACCGCCGCACCGCCATCCCAGCCGCCGGACCGCCACCGACGCCACCCCCTCCTTCTTCCCCTCCCCTTCTCTCCTTCCTCCTCCCTCCACAACCACCGAACACCACTGCCGCCGCCCCAGCCCCGAGCCACCTCCACTGCGCCACCACCAGCCCCCCACAATCCTCGCCCCCTTCTTCTTCCCCCCTCTCACCCAACCCTAACCCAGGACCACCAAACCACCCCTGCCGCCACCGCAGAACGCCGCAGCGCTGCCCTCCCCTCATCGCCGCGTCAGCAACACCACCACCACGTTCCCATCATCTCTCTGTGTCCAATTACTATTCATACACACACTAGGCTCTGCCGAACACCGATTTCATTTTCCCATTAGTCAGTTAGTTACATATTTTACAGTTTTTTTTCAAAATAGGATAGTTAGAGATACATGTTGTAGTGGATTTTAGGTGGTTAGGTAGCTAGGATGTGGTTAGTGGATTTAGGCCTGATAATTGCACCGTTCTTGCTACATGTTTTTTTTCTGATTAACGATTCTGAATTGGCTGTGATGATGTCATGTTCATATGCTGTTCTTTCCTGTTTGATGCTGTTATTATACCATGTTAATCTTTTCAGCACTATTTCCTGTCATATGAACTGCTTTTCTTGTTGTTTATTACCCGGGAACATCCAATTTTAGCCGGAATGCTGCCCAATTTTCTGCAAATGGTTTAATCTATCCCCATTCATGTATTGGCTTGGAAATTCAATATTTTGCATTACTTGGCTACAACCCAACCAATTCATGAATGCACGGGCCAGCATTCTCATTTCTTTTGGTTTCCTGAGTAATAAATTGCCTATTGATGATTTCATTCTCATTTTACATTTACTTTATCTATAGGAATTATCATCAATAAACTGCACTCATTGCTTGAATATGAGTTGATTGTTCTTCAAAATTGTGAATTTCTTGGTAACTAGGGAAATCATTCTCATGCCACTCACTTTAACATCCTTTTTAACACCTAACCAGTTTAGCTTTCTAACTTCTCTTTTTGGTTTTTACCTAACTACTTTAACTTTCTAACTCAAGGCATGGTTACTGTTTTTCCTAATTAATTGAATTCCACTTATAATATATTTTGGATTGTAATTTTTAATCTCAGACTTTTAACTCGAATTCAATCCAAAATGTACATATATTTACCTCATTTCATGCTTCTATTACTTGTTCACACCCTGGGTCGAGCTATCCAATCTGAGATGATTGGCGACAAAGCGACTGACCTCTTCAGGTCAGGCTACCCGACCTTTTCTCAAAGAGGTCGTCCAAATCAACAGTAAAGCCCAATAAAGGGACCAAATAGAGGAACACGATCCAAATCCAAAGGCAGTCCAAAGCCTAAAGAGATAATGGCGGTTCCCTTGAAGATAAGCTGACCCCGCCCAAAGATAAGATAAGATAAGATAACTAACTTATCTGATCTGAAAGGTCAGCCCACACTACTATAAATACACTGGAGCACCCAGGTATAACTCATACTCTGATTCTACAATAAACCTGCTTAATACCCGTGCTAACTTGAGCATCGGAGTCTCTTGCAGGTACCCCCCACCCTCCGGTGACCAAGGATCAGAAGTCAGCCAACAAGTCAGACACAACAGCTCCGGCCGCCACCAGCCAGCCGGACACGTCATCTCCGACCAGTACAGAAGATCTCATCCGAGATCGACCTACAGTTTCAGGTAACCCTCGGAACATTGGCACCGTTGTCGGAGAACCTGGAAGTCATCTCATCACTATGGCGGACGAACAGGATAACGACCACAACTTAGATTTAGAGGACAGAACGCCGCACAAAAACACGGGTGCCACACCAAAAGACACTCTGGAATCTAACGGAGACAAAAACTTATCACATCTGGGAGTAATAGAAGCACTTCAAGATTGCCTAAAGCAACTCGAAAAAGAATGTCAGTACCAGCAAGAAGTCGGCAAGGATCTACAAAGAGAGGTAAGGCGACGTCGAGAATTAGAAGATAAACTTCTACAACTTGAAGCCGATCTCAAAGCAAAGACTACCCGGACAACCCCTGAAGACAACTCTCGCAAAGATCAGGATCCATTCACTAGGGAAATCATGAAGACTAAAATCCCTAAAGACTTCAAACTTCCGGATATGACTTTGTACGATGGCACTACAGATCCCAACCATCACCTCAACAACTTCAGAAGTAGAATGTACCTCACCGACGCCTCAGACGCCGTTCGCTGCAAAGCTTTCTAACGATTCTCATGAAGACAGCAATTAGATGGTTCGACAACCTACCTCCAAAGTCCATCTCCAACTTTGATGACCTGGCCAAAAAATTCCTGGCCAGATTCTCCATCCAAAAAGACAAGGCTAAGCATGCCCCCAGTCTACTAGGTATCAAGCAAGGAGATCGAAAAAGTCTCCGCAACTACATGGAAAAATTCAACAAAACGTGCCTAGACATACAAAGCTTACCAACAGAGGCTACCGTCATGGGCCTCATCAACGGCCTACGAGAAGGACCCTTCAGCCAATCTATATCAAAGAAATATCCCACATCCCTAGATGAGGTACTAGAGCGGGCAGAGAAGTACATCAACATGGAAGAAAATTCTCGACTTGGAGAAGCCTCGAAATCCGGTTTCACCTACCGAGATAAAGATAAAGAATCCAAGAAGAAGGAAGATTGAACGGGCGAAAAAATCAAAAAGTATCATAATTACACCCCTCTTCGGGTTGTGGATATTTACAAAGAAGTTTGTAACACAGAAAAGATACCCCCAGCTCGACCACTCAAAGGCAAAAAAGGAAGAGGAAATTGGAACGAATACTGTGAATATCATCGGGTCCGAGGACATTCCACCAACGAGTGCTTCGACTTAAAAAATATCATAGAAAAGTTAGTAAGGGAAGGAAAACTAAATCGGTATCTAGCCACCCGAGATGATGAACAAAGAAAAAGACGAAGAGATGAAGACGTCGAACGAGCTAAGTGATCACCTCGTACGCCAGAAAGACATGTCCATATGATACACGGAGGATTTGCAAGAGGTGGAATCTCCAAATCATCCCACAAAAGATACCTCAAAGAAGTATATCATGTCGAAGGGAAGGAGGAAGCACCTGACATCCCTGCAATCACGTTCACCAAAGAAGACACATCCGGTATCATCTCAGGACACGACGATCCCATGGTCATCACCATCATACTGGCAAACGCCAATCTCCACCACACATTAATAAACCAAGGGAATTCTGCCGACATCTTATTCAAAACTGCCTTCGACAAACTCAGCTTAGAAGAAAAGGAGCTTAGAGCATACCCGAACAGCCTGTTCAGACTGGGAGATACCCCAGTACAACCACTAGGATATGTGTTGCTACATACAACCTTTAGAAAAGGGAACCAATCCAGAACACTCAAGATAGACTACATTGTGGTCGACGTGAGTTCAGCCTACAATGCCCTAATAGGTCGGACAACACTAAATCAACTCGGCGCAATAGTCTCGACTCCACGTCTATGCATAAAATTCCCAACTATAGAAGGGATAGCTACGATAAAAGCAGATCAAAAGATGGCACGCCGCTGTTATAACGAAAGTCTAAACCTTAGAGGTAGAGGAGAAGAGTTCCATACAATTGAGCTTGGTAGAGTTCAGAGACGTGAAGAACTCCATCCACAACCCGAAGGAGAAATAGAGAAAGTCCATATCGGGGATACCTCGGACAAAACAACTAATATTGGCACGATCCTGAAGGGAGACGCAAAAGAATTACTAGTACAGTTCTTACGAGATAATGTCAATCTCTTCGCATGGAAAGTCGCAGACATGCCAGGCATAGACCCCAAGTTAATGAGTCACAAGTTGGCGGTCTACCCAGGATCTCGGTCGGTATAGCAGAGATGAAGAAAACTTGGGCCAGAACGATCCCAAGCTGTGGAAGAACAAATACAAGCACTACTAGAGGTAGGATTCATAAGAGAAGTCAAGTACCCACTATGGCTAGCTAACGTCGTCTTGGTGAAAAAATCAAATGGGAAGTGGCGAATGTGCACCGACTACACCCAAATTCCCATGTATCCACCAGATCAAGAAAAGACCTCATTTTTGATGCCAAAATCAAATTACTGCTACATTGTGATGCCTTTCGGTCTCAAAAATGCGGGAGCTACTTATCAAAGGCTAATGAATAAAGTCTTTTCAGATCATATCGGAAAATCATGGAAGTCTACGTGGACGACATGTTAATAAAGACACAAAGCGAAGAAACATTATTGTCCGACCTGGCCCAAGTGTTCGACACTATAAGGAAGCATGACATGCGACTCAATCCCACAAAATACACCTTTGTAGTAGAAGCGGGCAAATTCTTAGGTTTCATGCTCATATAAAGAGGAATTGAAGCAAATCCAGACAAATGACAGGCTATACTCAACATGAAGAGCCCGACTTGTGTCAGAGAGGTACAACAACTCAACGGGAGATTGGCAGCCTTATCCAGATTCTTAGCAGGAACAGCGATAAGATCTCTCCCCTTCTATGCCACTTTAAGGAAAGAAAAGAAGTTCGAATGGACAACAGAATGCGAGCAAGCCTTCCAGGATTTCAAAAACTTCCTGGGATGACCACCTATCCTTGATCGACCACGAGAGAAAGAACCACTCGTATTATACCTTGCAGTAGGAAGTCAGGCAGTAGCCTCAGCACTGGTTCGAGAGAACGACAAAGGGCAACAGCCTGTATATTTCATCAGTAAAGCGCTGCAGGGATCCGAGCTGAACTACCAAAAAATAGAAAAGTTTGCCTACACTCTCATACTGACATCTCGACAACTTCGCCTGTACTTCCAGGCCCACACCATTAAGGTTTGGACCGACCTGCCCATAAAGGGAATACTGCAGAAAATAGATCTAGCAGGCAAAATTTTATAATGGGCAGTCGAGTTATCCGAATTTGACCTCCAATATGAAGCTCGAAAAGCCATCAAATCACAATACTTGGCCGACTTCATTGCAGAATTCACAGATACCCTGAAAACCCCACAGAATGGAATCTCTACGTGGACGGGTCTTCAAATAAGACTGGAAGCGGCGCAGGTGTGATAATAGAAAGCAACCAAGGAACCCAAGTTGAGCTTTCCCTCAAATTTGGGTTCCCGGCCTCAAACAACTAGGCAGAATATGAAGCGTTACTAGCTAGTTTGAAGCTGGCTAAAGAGGTTGGAGCTCAAAAATTCAACATCTTCAGCGACTCACAAGTAGTCACCTCACATATAACAGGGAGTTACCAAGCCAAAGATCCCACCATGAAAAAGTATTTGGATATAACCAAGGAACAGCTCGGAAAACTTGGGGAATATAAGATCTGCCACATACCCCGCGAACAAAACGCCCGAGCTGATGCACTCTCAAAGCTAGCCAGGACCAAACCAGGGGGCAACAATAGAAGCCTCATCCAGGAAATGCTACAGAACCCGTCAATCTCGGAAGCAGAAAAAGTCCTAGCTATAACAAGTCAGGATCAAGGATGGATGACCCGCATAATTAATTACCTCAAAAAAGAAACACTCCCCATAAATGAGAAGGAAGCAAAGAGGTTAAATTGGGAGGCTCAGTACTACACCATCATAAACAACACCCTATACAAAAGAGGGATTTCAATACCATTGTTAAAATGTGTGCCGACCTCTAACACAAGGGAAGTTTTAGAGGAAGTACACAGCGGTATTTGTGGCAATCATCTCGGAGCACAAGCTCTCACCAAAAAGGTACTTCGGGTGGGATTTTACTGGCCAACTCTACAAAAGGAAGCTACAGAATTTGTAAAGACATGTCCCCCATGCCAGAAATATGCCAACTTTCACATCGCCCCGCCAGAAGAACTCATCAGCGTAACTTCGCCTTGGCCATTTGCAAAATGGGGACTCGATCTTCTCAGACCCTTTCCCCAGGGATTAGGACAAGTCAAATTCCTCATAGTCGGAGTAGACTATTTCACAAAGTGGATTGAGGCAGAGCCCCTAGCCAATGCCACTGCTCAAATAAGCCGGAAATTCCTATATAGGAATATTGTCACAAGGTTCGGGGTTCCATACCCCATCACCACAGACAATGGCACTCAATTCACAGATGCAGGCTTCAGGAAATTAGTAGCTGACTTGAACATAAAGCACTAGTTCACCTCCGTCGAACATCCTCAAGCCAATGGGAGCTAAAGCTGCCAACAAAGTCATATTGGCTGGGTTGAAACGGAGACTGCAAGATGCAAAGGGAGTGGAGGCAATAATCCCAGTAGAGGTCAAAGAAAGGTCGCCTAGAGTATTCCACTACAATGAAGAAGCGAACTCTCAAAGAGAAGAACTCGACCTACTTCCGAAAATCCAAGAAAGAGCTCAGATCAGGGAAGAAGCGCTAAAGCGCCGAATGGCTTCAAGATATAATCAAAAGGTAGTGCCAAGAGGTTTCATGGAGAATGATCTCATCCTAATCCAAAATGATATTGGAACAACTCGACCCGGAGAAGGAAAGTTGGCAGCAAACTGGAAAGGACCCTACCGAGTCATAGAAGTACTTGGGAAGGGCTACTATAGACTGTCCGAACTTGATGGACGAGAGCTTCCCAGATCGTGGCACGCCTGCAACCTAAGAAGGTACTATAGCTAGAAAAGGTAAAAGATCTCATCATAGGATGCACTCTTTTTCCTGAAAAGGTTTTTTAATGAGGCACCAAGTTGAGATCCAGATATTATCCGACTTAAAAGGATGAAAAACTCCGACATGTATATATTTGCACTTTCTTTTGAATAAAAAATATTTTAGATATTCTATAAATTCTCAAGATGCATTAATCTGAAGCATTCATCGTCCGATTATAAAGCAACAGATCGGCAGAAAGTGAAAAACAGATTCACTGCACGATCACGATAAAAGACCAATAAAGATGAAAATGCGATTCATCTAAAGGTCGACCAAAGAAAGACAGAAACCACCTTCTACAAATCGGCAAAGATGAACACAGAATAATTCAAGAAGTTATCGAAAGTGATCCGAAAAAAGAACCTGACGAGGTCTTATAGATTGCTAAATAATAACTTAAAGACTGGCCGATGTTGAGAAGTCAGACCAAGTCAACCCAAGTTATCAGCAAATCCCTGGAAAGAGGTCTGGCCAACCCTATAAAAGAGGAATTGCTATAACTTAGAAGAGATCGACCTAACGAAGTCGGTCTCTTACAAAAATAAGTTATATAAGTAATCCCTGAAAGAGACCTGACAAAGGTCCAAGAAAGAGGATTACAAAATAACTTAGAAGAGATCAACCTAACGAAGTCGGTCTCCTACAAAAATAAGTTATATAAGTAATCCCTGAAAGAGACCTGACAAAGGTCCAAGAAAGAGGATTACAAAATAACTTAGAAGAGGACAACATAAAGAAGTCGATCTCCTGCAATTAATAAAGTTATAAAAGTAATCCCTGAAAGAGACCTGACAAAGGTCCAAGAAAGAGGACGTAAAGAAGTCGACCTCCCACAAACATGTTATAAAGTAGTCCCTGAAAGATACCTAGCAAAGGTCCAAGAAAGAGGACTACAAAGCTAGCTAAGACGAGGACCAACATAAAGAAATCGGCTATGGATTGCTAGAAATACAAGCAAGAGCAAGAAAACTGAGAAACAAGTTGGACCTGCCCATTCACGACCCCAAAGGAGTCAACCCGCAAGCAATAGGTGCAAAGCGATCCAAAGAGGCCGAGAAGTAAGGCTCCAACATCTCCAAAAAGTGCTAAGACAAGTGCAAACGAGCAGGATATAAAGTACAATATTATAATGAGCTTCAGGATCAGCCCCAAAAGCTTGAAAACTACTTGTTGTTTTTCAAAAATAAAAGTTGCTAAACAAGAAACCCAAAAGAATATCCACAGTTGAGAAAAATATTCAAACTACAAAAAAAAAAGAGTTCAGAAGCCCACAAGCCGGGCTATTCACACAAAATATCCAAGAGAAATCAGCAAAGATCGGGAGCCTTTTCGGCAGCATTAGTACAAGGAGAAGGAAGGCGAGTTTGAATAGGCACAGTATCCACGGTTCCATCATCCCGGTTCAGAATCTGGCAATCCGGATCAGACACAACTGGAGGAACTGAAGAGGTTGACACTTTGGCAATAGACACAGGGGGAGGTTCAACATCATCATCATCCTGGTCATCAGGGACAATCTTACCATCCCTCACAACATTATCCAGGCTGAAAAGAGTAAGGTCGGCCTCGGGAGTAATAATCTGAACCTGCTCCTTCAGGTTCTCATAGGCAACAGTTACGCTGCCAACAAGATGACCTTGGAGCTTGGAGTAATCAGCTCGGGCATTCTCCAACTCCTCCCTCAGGCGCACCACCTCCCGATAAGACGTAACATAGCTGTCCTTATGCCTCAATGCCATGTCCTCGGCCAACCGCACAGAAGCCGCCAGAGCAAGGGAACTCGCCTTTTCGTTCTCCAGATCCTTCTCCAACTTGGCTACCTTTACCTCAAGCTCTTCCTTCAGGCCCTTCATCCGGTCAAACTCCTGTTTAGCCTCCTCCATAAATTCTTTGGTGGCATGAAACGCGAACATATAAGTTCAAAATATGAAAAGTTTGTAAAGGTCTCCAAATACAATAGCAAAAGGTCCTATTTATAGAAAACTAGTAGTCTAGGGTTACAGAAATAGGTAATTAATGCAGAAACCTTCTTCTGGGCCCACTTGGTGTGTGCTTGGGCTGAGCATTGAAGCTTTCATGTGTAGAGACTTTTCTTGAAGTTAAACGCCAGTTTTTGTGCCAGTTTGGGCGTTTAACTCCAGCTTTTATGCCAGTTCTGGTGTTTTGACGCCAGAATTTTTATGCTGACTTGGAACGCCGGTTTGGGCCATCAAATCGCGAGCAAGTATGGACTACTATATATTGTTGTAAAGCCCAGGATGTCTACTTTCCAACGCAATTGCGAGCGCACCCATTGGGCTTCTGTAGCTCCAGAAAATCTACTTTGAGTGCAGGGAGGTCAGAATCCAACAGCATCTGCAGTCCTTTTTCAGCCTCTGAATCAGATTTTTGCTCAGGTCCCTCAATTTCAGCCAAAAAATACCTGAAATCACAAAAAAATACACAAACTCATAGTAAAGTCTAGAACTGTGATTTTTATTTAAAAACTAATAAAAATATAATAAAAACTAACTAAAACATACTAAAAACATACCAAAAACAACGCCAAAAAGCGTATAAATTATCCGCTCATCAAGGGCCACAAAATAATCAAGACAATTCCATGAGATACTGCCCAACACCACAAAATGATTCATGTCATTATGCTAATGGTGGATGGGAGTATCAACAGGGAATGATAGAGTATGAACACCTCCCAAAACCACAAAATGACTCATATTAGTATGACAACTATTCATGCTGTGGCTGGGAGGGTCAAAACCAAAGAGATCTTAATGATCCATATTTTTCTCATCAAGAGACATCATCATTTGATCGTGCTGTCAATACATTCATGCAAGATTGCTCCCCAATGCCAAAAAATAATCCACACTGTGATGAATTCAATAATTACTCAAGTTGTGGGTGGGAGGATCAAAATCAAAGAGCATTCAATAGTTTAGACTCCACTTATCAAGAGCCATCATTACTTGAGCATACATTCAATTCATTTATGCAAAATTGTCCAACCTCACCTCCCAATTTTTCATTTGAAAATTCTTCATCACTTGACTATGCCTCAACACAAAGTTTCCTCCAAGATCCATACAAATCATTTTACCAACCACAAAATTCATTACACTACACAGAAAACTCATTTCAATATTCACAAAATTCATTCCACAATTCACAAAATTCATTCCATACCCCTCAAAACAACTTCACCACAGCACATCCATGTCCACAAAATTACTCTCTACCTTCATCTATTCAGCCAGCAGTTGAGGATTACCTTCAATGGTCCAGGAAATTTTTGGAAAGACAAGAACAATTCTTAGAAAGACAAAAACAATCCTGGAAAGAACAAGAACAAGAAACCTTATTCAAGAAGATGGATGGGCGCTTAGAGAAAATAAGGAGAAACCTAGGATTGCCAAGTGTTGAGGATGAAGAATAATCTGTGAGTGAGGAAGAGGAAGAAGAGGTCCCTGAGTCGAGTGAAATTTCAATGAAGGATGAGGTGGTAGAGGTATATGAGCCAAGGAATTCATATCCACAGAGGCTACTTAAGGTGACAAAGGAATATGAAAACTCACAACCCACACAAAAGCTTGAGTCTGTGATTGAAAGATATGAAGAGGAGATGAAGAAATCTTGGGAAGAGCAAGAAACTTCTTTCATAGAAGTGCTGTTACACCAGATGTTGAGTGCAAGGGAGGAAGTGGAAGAACAAGGTCCAATATCAAGTGAAACCCTAATGAAGAAGGAGGTGGTGGAGGTATTTGAACCTATGACTTCATATCCACAGAAGCTAAGTGAAGTGACAGAAGAGCATGAAGACTCACTCCCAAAGGACTTAATGGAAGATCATATAGAAGAAAGGGAGGAAGCCAATTAAGAAAATTCACACTCAATTGAAGTAGAGAAGTGCATAGAGGAATGGCTCATTGAACCACTAATTCAAGAGGCTTTTGATGAAGAGAACACTCCAACCAATACACAACTACCAAGTCTTGAAATCAAAGAAGTAGAGGCAACCAACAACAACACTGAGAAGAGGATTGTGACCAAGCCACAATTGATCATATTCGTGAAGAAGAAAAGGTCAACTGCAAACAATCCAACCCCTGCCCCAACAAGCAAAGCAAATCAAGCAAATAACCAAAGGAAGCTTGCTGGGAAGAGGCTAGAAAGGGGGTACTAACTGGCTCCTCTTTACCCTTGAGGTTATTCCTCTTGACAAACTGGAAGAAGAGGAAGAAAGTCATCAGCTACAT
This sequence comes from Arachis hypogaea, assembly GCF_003086295.3. Lineage (NCBI taxonomy): Eukaryota > Viridiplantae > Streptophyta > Magnoliopsida > Fabales > Fabaceae > Arachis > Arachis hypogaea. Next base: position 93,691,890 of record NC_092051.1, on the reverse strand, counting down.
GTCAGTAGTTTTCCTTTTTTAGTTATTTCAATAAAGGAGTTAAGTAGATTTCTCTGTATTGCAAAGAGCTAAGTTTGGTGTCGTACACCAAAGTAATTAAGGGGTGAATGTTGGATGCTAAGTTTGGTGTTCCCCCAAAAATTTCATTAAGAACACATTGCACCCTCAGCATGACTGGTATCGGCTCGAAACAATCAGAAAAAACTATTTAATAATTGTTTAGTTTCTAGTTTTTAGTTTGTTTCCTAGTTCATAGTTTGTTTTCTAGTTCATAGTTTGTTTGCTTAATAAAAGTACTTGATGTTTCATGCATGTATTTATTCTACTGCATATAGAAGTAGGCAAGGAACTAAATTTGATGTTCTCACACCAATTTAGGTTTAGAGAATCACAAGCATACATGCATGCTAACTATTTCTCAAGTGTTTGGGGAACAAGCAACTTTCAATATCTCTTGTAGGAAGTCATTCAATCTCTTTGAGGGAAAGATACATCATCATGTGGATGGATAAAGGAAGGACATGGAACCCAACAATGATGATCACATAGAGGAAATAAATGGATTCCAAGAGGTTGTATTATTTTTTGACTGACTTTAGCTTAAATATGCTAATTGAAAGTGCAAGTGTCCCCTGTTGATTAGTGTCTTATTAGATTTATTTATTGTTTGTTAGTTTGTTTGTTTTCATGCTGTTGTGGCTTGCTAGTATAGATGCTTTTATCATCTCATCTTACTTGAATCATATGATTTGTTCCTCATGCTTAAATAAAAGAAAAAAATTTTTGTGAAACAGAGAAAGAGTAAAAGCCTGTTTTGATATGAGACAGAATAATGGTTATGTGGAGGTATATGCTGTTTCATTAGTTGATTCATGAATAAGGCTAAAGGTTGGCATGACTTTGGGATATGAACTTGAGTTACATTTCATTTGACTTGACAGATGAAAAAGGCCCATAATAAAAGAAAAAGAAAAATGTAAGAGAAAGAAACAAAAAGAAATAAAAAGGCTGGGCACCAATGGCTTGAGAGTTTGGATATATGCCTGTGATGTTCTTGTACAAAGATAAGCTTGGACAATTAGGTTCTAAGAGATGCTTCATCACCTGGCAACTTGGGTTAACTAACCCGGGTTGGCACCGAAAGTCCACCATCAAGAGTTACTTTGAGACAAAGCATTTAGTAACCCAAAGAGGTACTGGGCATCAATTTCCAAAGAACAAAATGAGCTAAATGCCTGTGATGTGTGTGTGCTAAGGAGAGGCTTGAGCAAGTAAACCCATAGGGGTGTTTCAACACTTAGCATCTTGAACCAACTGGGGCGGGAATGCTGGCTGAAAGCTTACTTTAAAAATCTACCTTACCACATAGCATTAAGCCTCAGCTAAGCAATAAATATCAATCAAAAGAAAGAGAGCAAGAAAAACTAAGGACCAAGCAATAACAAGTCTCATTTTTTGTGTAATTCAAGTAAGGATTAAAAGGGGTGTCTATACTTCAACAACAAATAGAATTCACTGAGATACCATGCATGAAAACCCCATTAAACAGAACTGAATGTCTTCCAATAAAAGCTTATACCTCTCTCTCTGCTTTCATTCATTCTAATTATGTTTTACTGCTTGCTTGGGGACAAGCATGATTTAAGTTTGGTGTTGTGATGACAAGTCATCTTAGGCTAGTTTCACAAGACTTTTTCATCTATTTTACTTGGTTTTCATGCATTTCTTAGGCAATAAGTAAGTGTTTGGATGAGAAATTCATGGTTGTCTTGATTCAATCAAACATTGTTAATTTTATGCATTTTCATGAGATTTTCTGCAAGATTTGGTTGTTGTTTTGAAAGATGCAAAATCTTGTGATTATGCCAAGGCTTTGATGAGTTTGTTTGGTTGATGATAGGTAAAAAGAAGTAGAGGAAGAGCAAGGAAGAAAAGAAGGAGAGGCCAACGTTGGAGCCAACGTTGGCCCATAAACGTTGAAGGCAACGTCCTGGAAAAAGAAAACATGGGTGCCAACGTTGGAGGAAAAGTTGGTAAACCAACGTTACCTCCAACGTCTTTGAAAATGTTCATTTCTGGAGCTGAAAGAATTTTGGGTGATGCGTATGTGTCTATGATGCGTACGCGTGAAAGAAGGAAATTTTTACATCCACGCGCAAGCATGAGTCACGCGCATGCGTTGAATGGAAAAATTGACCATCCACGCGACGCATGGGTCACGCGTACGCGTCGCTAAATGAACGTTGGAGGTCCAACATTGCCTCAAACACTGCCTCCAACGTCCGCGATGAGAAGTCCAAAATTTGGAATTGAGGAACTTGAATCGATGCGCACGCATCTATGACGCATACGCGTGGAGTGGAAAAATGGCAATGCACGCGTAAGCGTGGTATACGCGTACGCGTTGAAAGGCAAAAACACAGCTTTCACGCGTATACGTGGTATACACGCGCACGTCGATAGGCGAACGTTGGCACTCCAACGTTGAGTCAAACGTTGATGACAGCAACCAGAACTCAAATTTTTAAAGGGACATTTGACTCAACGTTTGCCCAAAAATGTTGACTCCAACTTTAATACCAGAAAGGCACAATTGGCACACTCTTCTCCTCAATTGCATCAGGCGCCAATCCAATCAATCCCTGCTTCAATCAAGGCTAAGGCCCAAATCCAGATACATTGAAGACTCAATTGAAAATGAGAAGAAGCCGTAAATAGAAGAGAGCCCTGAGGCTAATTCAGAGGCTTAACAGACAGCAGGCTGCATTAAATGTAGGCAGCAGTAGGAGTAAGAGTAGGACTAGAATAGAAGGCTCTCTTGATACACTTTTTCTTCTCTGCACTTTACATTTCTTTTGTACTGAATTCAGTTTCATTTCAATGCAATTTTCAATTTCTGCAATTCTCTTCTGCAAATTTACTTTCTGCTAATGTTATATCTATATTCTTATTGAGTGATGCCAGGGCATTTTGGCCAGTTTCACTGACCTTTTCTTTACTATTTTTAAGGTAGTTTCATGCATTTTCTTAGAAAATAAGCTAGTTTTGGGTAGATATTCACTTACATCTTGATTCAAGCATACATTGTGTACTTTACATGATTTCATGAGAATTTTGCATGAATTATATGACAAATTAGAGGATGCATGTCTCATGATTTGGATTAGAACTTTGATGCACTTTATTGCTTGATTTCAGGACAAAGGAAGCAAGGAAGAACCACGTTAGCAGCCACGTTAGTCTAACTAACGTGACCACTAACGTGGAATGGGAGCTAGCTTGCAACGTTAATGAGAAAAGTAATCGCCAATAACGCCCTCGAAGCCATCATAACCCACGTTAAGAGTCACGTTAACTAAGTTAACGTGAACTCTAACGTGGAAGAAAGAAAATGGAGCCAACGTTAGTGACACTTACCTTTGTCACTAACGTTGGACCAAGCTCATAAGTGGCCACGTTAAGAGCCACGTTAACTTAGTTAACGTGGACTCTAATGTTAAGAAGCAAAAGAGAAGCCAACGTTAGTGACATTCACCTTTGTCACAAACGTTGGCCAAGCCTCCATAAGCCACGTTAACTCCCACGTTAACTTAGTTAACGTGGAAGCTAACATGGAGAGAGCAATTGATAGCCAACGTTAGTGACACTTACCTTTGTCACTAACGTTGGGGTGAACCACCAAGAGCCACCATGAGCAACGTTAACTCCCACGTTAACTTAGTTAACGTGGAAGCTAACGTGGATAAAGAGATGGTGAGCCAACGTTAGTGACACTCACCTTTGTCATTAACGTTGGAGATGGCTAGCATGACTACGTTAGAAGCCACGTTAACTTAGTTAACGTGGACTCTAATGTGGGAAATAGGGGCACATTGGAACGTTAGTGACAAAGGTAAGTGTCACTAACATTCTCGAAAGATTGGCATTACTACGTTAGAAGCCACGTTAACCTAGTTAACGTGGACGCTAACGTAGGGACAAGGGAGGACTCTCCACGTTATTGGGAAAGGTAAGTCCTAATAACGTGTGCAAAGGACCAAGAGGCAAAGTTAGTGGTCACGTTAGTGGTCACGTTAGTGCCACTAACGTTGTAGTCAACGTGATCATATTTGGGTTAGGAACGTTAGTGAAAAAGGTGATTGTCACTAACGTTCTCGAACCCACACTTTCACTTAATGTTGACACCTCTAACGTCCTGAGTCAAAGTCCCTGCCTACTTCACCTTTTCTCTCTGCAAGCAAAGCTAAGCCCAATGAAAAGGATAACTGCTTCAAACTCAAGATTCAGAGGCCCATACCCAAGACTTGAAGAGCCAACTAGAAGATCAGAAGAGTAGTATATATAGGAGTAGCTTTGAATTAGTTAGAGAGTTGGAAACTTTAGGGAGCCTTTGGCATAGAACTACTCTGTATTTTACTTTTTCTGCACTTCTAGTTTTACTTTCATCATGTATTCTCCATCTTGGTTTTCATTTTCCAGAGCTATGAACAACTAAACCCCTTTCATTGGGTTAGGGAGCTCTGTTGTAAATTGATGGATCAATATTAGTTTTCATTCTCCTTCTTCTATCTTTTCTCTTGATTTTACTAGAAAGCTTTCGATCTTCATCCAATTCGGTAGTTATCTTGGAAAAGAAGCTATTCATACTTGGATCTCTTCTGAACCTTGAAAGAGGAATGAAGAGATCATGCTAGAAATACTTTCTCATGCTGGACCAAATTGGGTTTGGATGGATATGTGACTATAATCCTACCAACACTTGATTTGGGAAATGCATGTGGTATAATCAGTGACCATACTTCATCTCTTCTCATGAGCAATTGACCAAGGAATTGGCTATTGATCAAGATTTAAGAGATTGAATTACCAAGAAATTGGAATTCGATCACTTAAGATTGCCAAGGAGATCTATGAACGCATTGATTGAGGAAGAGATAAAAATGAACTTGATCCGGAGAATTGCAACATCTCCTGAGCCCAATGAACTCCCCATTTTTGATCTTACCCATTCTCTTTAATTTCTGCCATTTACTTTTATGAGTAATTACCCCATTCCCGTTTAAGATTCTGCAATTTACTTTCCACCATTTACATTCAGCTCTTTATTTCTAGCATTTACTATTTCTGCTATTTACTTTCCCGCCATTTAATTTTCTGCAAATCTCAAATCAAATTTTGGTTCGCTCAACTAGAACATTTCTCTAATTAAAGTTGCTTGATCAATCAATCTCTGTGGGATTCGACCTCACTCTATTGTGAGTTTTTACTTGACGACAAATTCGGTACACTTGCCGAAGAAAATTTGTTGAGAGACAAGTTTTGTGCGTATCATTGAGCTTGATTTACATTTCTGCAATTTAAATTTTATGCATCTGTTCTTTGAGCGATGATCCATTGAACCCCAACTCATTAGGGGGAGGAGCTCTGTTATGATTCATGTGAATTAACTAAAATTCTTCTTCCTCTCAATTCAATTGAATAGCTATTGGATATCCTCTGTTTTGTTTGATGATTCATTCACTCCGAAAGGGGGTTTAAATATGTGAATGCTTGTGTGAGCCTCGGAAGGGGAATCATGAGCATTAGAACTGAGGTTCTATCCTTCACAAACCTCTTGATCAACACTATTCGGGAGGAATTGAAATCTTGAGGATTTGTGTGGCTTATGGATGAGAGAACATGCTTAGCCTCTTCTCATGACAATTAGATCAATGAATTGACAATATTGATTGTGATTAGAGAGATTGAATTGCTAAGGAATTGGGATCTAATCAATTTCAATATGCCATAGATCTATTCATATGATTGAGAAGGAAGTTGAGACCCATTTCATTCATTGTGGATTATGATATCTCCAATCCCTGATGAGTCTTCCTTTCTGTATTTAAGTTTCTTGCCATTTAAGTTTTTGTTGATTTACATTCTGCACTTTAAATTCACTGCAATTTACATCTTGTCAGTTCAATTTCACTCTATTCATCACTGTTAGCTTGACTAGACTAATCACCATACTAAAGTTGCTTGATCCATCAATCTTCGTGGGATCGACCTCACTCACATGAGTTTTACTACTTGATGCGACCCGATATACTTGCCAGTGAGTTTGTGTGGAAATCTAATTTTCCTCCGTCAGCCAGACGCACGATTCCAGCATCATACCTGCACAACTCTCTGTTCAATGCACCAAATTACACCGATGTTCATTCCACGCGTAAGCATCACCGACGTACACGCGTGGAACCCCAAAATGGCTAGTGACGCATATGCGTGGGGTGGTTTTTGCCCCAGGAACCCCACCCGCACAGTTCCAGCATAACTCTCTGTTCAAAATACTAGAGAGCGAACTTCCACATGACGCGTGCGTGTAATAGACGCATACGCATGATAAACAACTATTTTATGGTTTATATTGTGTTTAATTGTGTGGTTTTATCATGATCTTTGCCCACTTATTCATTAAATAAGGATGCATTTATATTTCCTTCCTAAAGTTATTGCATGATTGAAAACTTGCTTTCTGGAGTCTTTTAATTATGTATTTTATTTCCCCTTTATTCCATTCGATGCCGTGATCTGTGTGTTAAGTGTTTCAGGCTTTATAGGGCATGAATGAGTTGGAGATTGGGAAGGAAGCTTGTAAAAATGAAAGGAACACAAGAAATTGAGGAGATGACCAGCGAGAAGCGACGCCGCCGCATGGACGATGCGACCGCGCGGAGAAGAGCAATTCGCAGTGACGCGGCCGCATGGATGACGCGACAGCGTGGCAAAGCAGAACGCCGAATGACGCGTCCGCATGAGCGACGCGATCGCGTGACATGCGCGATCTGCATAATCTGCAAAATTGCTGGGGGCGATTTCGGGCCCCATTTTGACCCAGTTTTCGGCCCAGAAAAGCAGACTAGAGCCAGAGAACATGCAGAAACCAGAGAGAACATTCATTCCGCATAGTTGTAGTTTTTAGATCTAGTTCTACTCCTCCTCTAGGTTTTCTCTCTACACATTCATAGTTTTTAGGATTAGTTATTTTTCGTTATCTTTGCATTGGGATATTGAGAAGAGTTATTGCCTCATCAAGACTTCGACATTCTAGTTCGTTCTCTTCACTTGTCTTTTACTCTTCCATGTTCCTTAATTTATTTAATTTTGCTATTGGATTATTTTAGCATTTATTAATACAAGAATCACTTTTATTTTAAATTAATCTTTTGAGCATTATTTATCATGTCTTTCTTTAATTCCCTTTCTTACGTTATGAATTTTACATTTACAATGAGCGAGTAGTCCCCTAACTTGATGGGGAGTCGATGAAAGGAATCATTGAGTTGGAATGCTCAAGAGAAAGATTGTAGTTGGATTTATTGTTGGATTGCTCTCTAGTCACTAAAACCAATCCTCCCAAGAGTGGATTGGAACCTGTGGATAGAACAGCATTCCAACTTGTTTGACTTTCCCTTACTTAGTAAAGGACAACTAAACACGATAAATCTCAATTGTCAATTAATCTTGAGAGTACTGCAACAGGAATAGGGCTTCCATCTAATCAACTCCCAGTCAAGGCTTTTATTTATATTTATATACATTCTCTAATTTAATTTTCTGTCATTCAACTCAAACCTTTTTGAAAACCTTCTGATTAATAAAAAAGCACACTTTCCTGCAACTCGTTGGGAGACGACCTGGGATTCATACTCCCAGTATTTTAATTTTAATTTCTGTGACACCCCTTTTTAAATTGATAAGCGGATTTCTGGTTGGTTGAGAACTATACTGGAAATGCGTAATTTATAATCATTCTTAAATCGCCAATTTTCGCTCGCATCAATTTTTGGCGCCGTTGCCGGGGAGTTGCAATAGAGTGCTAAAGTTATTAATTGGAATTTATTTATTTGCATTTTATTTTATTTTGCTACTATGAGCTGCTTGTTTCTTTCGTTAGATGACGCGTTCACTTCCTGATCCAAGCTTGCCAGTATTCGATCCTGAGATTGAAAGAACTATTTCACGAATAAGGCAAGCTCGGCGTCGGTTAGCCCTCTCTGAGGGCAGATTTAAAACGCCATTTGAGGAAGAAACCAGCTCTCGTTCTACTGATTCGGTTGATTTACGTACAGGTAACATGGCGGCAGCCAGAAGAGTTATTATCCAGGAGGCTGGAGCCCCTGATTTTTCAATGCAACCGTTCCAAGCGCATCATCCAGCGGTGGCTACAGATTTTGAAATAAAGACCGCACTGCTCAATTTGATGCCCAAGTTTCATGGCTTACCTGCTCAAGAGCCTATCAAGCACCTAAGAAATTTTCAGGCAGCCTGTTCTACTGTCAGGCATGATGGTGCAGATGAAAATTCAATTTTGCTGAAAGCTTTCCCGTTTTCTCTTGAGGGAAAGGCAAGAGAGTGGTACTACACTCAACCAGCAACAACTGTATCCAACTGGGATACACTCAGAAGAGTATTTTTGGAAAAGTTCTTTCCAGCTGAAGTTACTGATAAACTGAGGAAAGATATTTCCATGATTATTCAGGATGAATCCGAGACGCTTTATGAATACTGGGAGCGCTTCAATAATCTTCTGGAAGCATGCCCCCACCATATGATTGACAAGATAGTGTTACTCGGTTATGTCACACAGGGCATGAGGCCCCAAGATAAGACCACATTGGAAAGTGCTAGCAATGGGTCTATGAAAAAGTACAAGACCACTGATGAGGCATGGCAATTGATTAGTGACTTAGCTGAATCTACCAGGAATCATAGGCAGAAACAAGGCCGTTCAAAAGCCGTTGCAGAAGTATCCTCTAGCAGAGAGACTACTGCTCTAACTCAGAGTATCTGTGAAATGACCAACTTACTGAAGCAAATGCAATTGAATCAACAACAAGTTTAGCAAGCTCAACCTTCCCCAGCACAGCAAAACCAACAGTTAGTCCCACAGAGAGTTTGCAGAATCTGTGCTGATTACAGTCATTATACTGATGAATGTCCGTAGCTCCAAGAGGAAGACAACACCGTGGCAGCCACTCATAACTTCTATGACCGCCCCAACCAAGGGTACAATCAAGGTGGCAATTACAACCATGGATGGCAGGACAATTCTAACCAGAATTGGAGGGATAACAACAACAGAGGAGGCAGAGATAATCAGGGATATCAGAGGTGGAATAATAACAACAACAGACAGCAGAATCAGAATCAGCCTTACAGAGCACCTCACCTGAGGCAATCCCAAGGACCACAGAATACCCAACAGCAGACCTCTCAAATTACCTATCCTTCTTCATCTGCCAATGATGACTTACTACAATCATTTGATCGGAGACAGCAGACCATGGAAAATAACATTAATGCCACTCTAAATGGTCTGAACGCTACTTTGCAAGCTCTTTTCTCACAGATTGGATCAATGAACAACTCCAATAACCAACTTTTGAGCTCCAGTAGAATTTCCTCTCAACCAATACCCAATCCCAAGGGTGGTATTAATGCCATCACCATGAGGTCCGGAACCACACTACAGGAGAGGAATCAGGAGAAGCCAAACCCACCAGAGCACGCCTCAGCTGAAGAGGTAGTGGAAATAGAAGATGTTGAAGAAGAAGAGGACATACAGGACATAGCTGAAGAAGAAGAAGTGCAACCACAAGAGGAAGCACCAAAAGGCGCAGACACTACAGAAGATACCACTCCCATTCCATTTTCACAACTTGCAAGGAAGCCCAGGAAGCAGCTGGAACCTGATCCCAAAATGGTAGAGATATTCAAAAAGGTTGAGGTAACTGTTCCCCTTTTTGATGTTATTCAACAGGTACCTAAATATGCAAAGTTTCTAAAAGATTTATGTATACATAAAGACAAAATTAATGAATTAGAAACTATTCCCTTAGGAAGTTTCATATCTGCTTTAATGGGAGGTTTACCTGAGAAGTGTAGTGACCCAGGTCCTTGTATGGTTAATTGTACTATAGGTGGTGTACTATTTTCTGATTGCATGTGTGATTTAGGAGTATGTGTAAGTATAATGCCTTTGTCTATATATGATATTTTGAGGCTCCCTCCCTTAAAAAGGTCGGCAGCTCATTTTGTGTTAGCAGATAAAAGCATTATCACAGTGGATGGAGTTGCTGAAGATGTATTAGTGGGCATTAAAGGGCTCAAATTTCCCATTGATTTTTATATCCTGGAGATGCCCCAAAATGCCTCAGATAAGCCATCATCAATCTTACTCGGAAGACCATTCCTGAAGACCTCAAAGTCCAAATTAGATGTTTTTTCAGGAACATACTCTTTTGAAATAGATGGCCGAGTAGTGATCTTCAATATGAATGGAGTAATGAAGCATCCTCCGGATGATTATTCCATCCTCCAGTGTGACATTATAGATGAAACCATAGCTGAAGTTCACCAGGAGGAATTTGAAGAGAAGCACACAGGACAAGGTCCAAGTGTGGGGACATTCTCAGAGGACAATGACAGTGCTTTGCCTTTGTTACCAGCTCCAGACAATCCAGAGCCAGAACATGATCAGAAGTTAGAATTAAAACCCCTTCTTCCACACCTTAAATATGCTTACCTTGAAGACGGGCAGAAGTTTCCGGTTATCATTGCAAGGGAACTCACTTCTCAACAGGAAGAGCAGCTACTTGGTGTGCTGAGGAGGCACAAGAAGGCAATTGGGTGGAGTTTGGCAGACATAGTAGGCATCAACCCTCAAGTATGTGAGTATAGAATATTTATAAAAGAGGGAGCAAGACCTGTCCGTCAACCCCAGAGAAGACTGAACCCCACTATCCCAGAGGTTGTCAAAAAGGAAGTGACCAGACTACTAGAGGCAGATATCATCTATCCCATTTCAGACAGTGAATGGGTAAGTCCGGTACAAGTGGTGCCAAAGAAGTTTGGAGTCACTGTAGTGAAGAATGAGCATGGAGAGCTCCTGAGAACCAGAGTTCAGAACGCCTGGAGGGTCTGCATTGACTACAGACGCCTCAACCAAGCAACCCGTAAGGATCACTATCCTCTTCCATTCATTGATCAAATGCTGGATTGCCTGTCAGGTAAATCGCATTATTGTTTTTTAGATGGTTACACAGGTTATTTCCAGATTCATATAGCCCCTGAGGATCAAGAAAATACCACTTTTACATGTCCTTTTGGGACTTATGCTTACAAGAGAATGCCCTTTGGCTTGTGCAATGCACCAGCTACTTTCCAAAGGTGCATGATGAGTCTTTTCTCTGATCTTATTGAGGATTGTATGGAGGTTTTTATGGATGATTTTAGTGTATACGGCAATTCCTTTAGCCTTTGCTTAGATGGATTATCTAGAGTATTAGATAGATGTGTCAGTACAAACCTTGTTTTAAATTTTGAAAAATGTCACTTTATGGTTAAACAAGAGATTATACTAGGACATGTTGTGTCTAATACTGGCATTTCTGTAGATCCAGCAAAGGTGGATGTTATTTCTACTTTACCTTACCCCTCTTCTGTGAGGGAGGTCCGTTCTTTCCTTGGCCATGCAGATTTTTACAGGAGATTCATTAAGGACTTTAGTAAGGTAGCACTTCCCTTATCAAGATTACTGCAGAAAGACATTGAGTTTGAGTTCAGTGACAATTTCAAACAAGCGTTTGATAAGCTGAAGACCGCACTGACTCAAGCCCCCATTGTAAGAGGACCAGACTGGAGCCAACCATTTGAAATTATGTGTGATGCTTCCAACCATGCAGTAGGAGCAGCACTGGCTCAGCGTGAAGGTAAGGACCCCTTTGTTATTGCTTATGCGTCTAAAAATTTAGATGCCGCTCAGTCTAATTATACTACTACTGAGAAAGAGCTTCTTGCTATTATTTTTGCTCTGGATAAATTTCGAGCCTATTTACTTGGTACGAAGGTAGTAGTGTATTCAGACCACGCAGCTCTAAAGTATCTATTGTCTAAAAAGGAGTCCAAACCAAGGCTTATACGTTGGATACTGCTATTACAAGAATTTGATTTAGAAATTAAGGACAGGAGTGGTAACCAAAATTTAGTGGCAGACCACTCTAGTCGCCTTGAGCACATTACAGTTGTCTCCACTCCTATAGCTGATAATTTCCCATTTGATAACCTGCAAGCAGTATCTGAGATAGTCCCTTGGTATGCACCTGTAGCTAATTATCTAGTTAGCCGTACCTTTCCTCCATACTTTTCTAAGCATCAATGAGACAAGCTAAAAAGCGAGTGTAAATATTATATATGGGATGACCCATATTTATGGAGATGTGGCACTGACCAGGTAATTAGACGGTGTATGCCTCAATCAGAATTCCAGTCCATCTTAGAGGCCTATCACTAATCTGAGAGTGGAGGACATTTTGGCCCTCAAAGAACTGCTAGAAAAATCTTAGACTGTGGATTCTGGTGGCCTACTCTTTTTAGGGATGCTGCTGAATTTTGTAAATCCTGTTTCCCATGCCAGAAATTTGGCAATATATCCAGGAGGGATGAGATGCCTCAACAGATTATGCTTTTCTGTGAAATTTTTGATGTTTGGGGCATTGACTTCATGGGTCCATTTCCAAATTCCAATGGTTATTTTTATATATTGTTAGCTGTGGATTACGTTTCCAAATGGGTGGAAGCAATTCCTACCCGCACTGATGATGCTAACATTGTTGTTTCCTTTGTGAAAAACCATATTATTTGTCGCTTTGGATCACCACGAGCAATCGTGAGCGATCAAGGCACCCACTTTTGTAATAGGAGACTAACAGGATTGATGAAGAAACATGGGATAATCCATAAAGTTGCAACAGCTTACCATCCTCAGACTAATGGGCAAGCCGAGGTGTCAAATAGAGAGATAAAGCGTATCTTGCAGAAGATAGTCAAACCTCATAGAAGAGACTGGAGCGCCAGGCTACAAGATGCACTCTGGGCATACAGAACAGCATACAAAACACCCATTGGGATGAGTCCTTTCTGCTTAGTTTATGGAAAAGCTTGTCATCTCCTTGTTGAAGTAGAGCACAAAGCCTTTTGGGCAGTAAAGGAATGCAACATGGGAATTGGGGGAGCCGGAGCTGAAAGAAAGTTGCAACTGCAAGAACTGGAAAGCCTTCACCTAGAAGCTTATGAGAACTCAAGACTATACAAGGAGAAGATGAAGGCTGTACATGATCAGCACATCAAGAGGAAAGAGTTCCAACCAGGGGACTTAGTCCTCCTTTACAAGTCTCGACTGAGGCTCATGCCAGGCAAGTTGAGATCTAGATGGGAAGGTCCATACAGAGTAGAGAAGGCCGAACCATACGGAGTTTATCACCTTAGCCATCCTTCAAGCTCTGAACTTATCAAAGTTAATGGACATCGTTTAAAGCTGTACCATGGCGAGAAGCGGAAGAAAGACAAGGAGCTCGAGATCTTCCATTTGGAAGATCCCCACATAGCCGAAGACTGAGCTAGTGGAGAGTCCAACTTACGGACGTTAAAGCAAAGTACTAGGTGGGAGATAACCCACCATGGTATGATCGTTCTTTTCTTTATTTTTTAGTTTTCTTATTCAATAACTCTTCTCTTCATTAGTACATTTCGTGCATCTGCATTTACATACTTTTATTTTAATAAAAAAATATTAAAAAAATGTTATGCGACGCGACCGCATCATTGACGCTTCCACGTCGCAGGTGTTGGGAGAGACAATTAAAAATGAACAGAGAGTCACGCGAGAGCGTGGCTGGAGGTGTGCCATTGGCACAATTCGGCCCACGCGATCGCGTCGCTGACGCGACCGCGTCATATGGGATCAGTGGCCTCCCACGCGACCACGTGCCCCACGCGGCCGCGTGATCAAGTATTTCGACGTAATAATGGTGCACAGCTGAAAGTTGTGCTAGAGTGGTGCTGGACTCGCGCTGGACGCGCAGTCCACTCACGCGACCGCCTACCCCACGCGGCCGCGTCACATCCCAATAATTGCCCACTCACGCGATCGCATGCCCCATGCGATCGCGTCACCCAAAATTTGGCATTTAATGGTTTTGAACAGAGAGTTGTGCGAGTGCGAGGCCACCCTCGCGCCAATGGCATAAAACGGGTCACGCGATAGCGTGACCGACGCGACTGCGTCATTCACTTTAAGCGCAAGTCGTGCGACCGCGTGCGCCATGTGATCACGTCGCTTGCGTCGCACAGCCTCCCTAATTCTGCCAACTATCTTATCTTTTTCTCCCCAAATCCTACTTTCTCTTTTCCTCCTTATTTCTTCTACCTTTCTTCCTCCCTACCTTCTTTCTTCTTTCTCACTTTTTACTTTCTCTCACCCCCATTAACAAGGTTTTTATTTTCTTCTTCCCTCCTCACTTTTCTATTATTCTTCTTATTTTTATATGTTATCTTCTTTTCTTTTCTTTTTACCTTCATTGTTCTTATTTTGTTTTTCTTTCCTTTTCCTTTTTACTTGGTGTTATAAATTTAATTGAGTCATTATTTATAATTATATGCTTGTGGATTGTTGTGAATTTGTTTGACAATTATATATTACTTTTTAAGGGATTACTTGCATGTTCAAATTATTATTTTCAAGAGCTTATTCTACATGCATGTTATGTGTTTGTGAAAAAGCCCATATGGCATTATGAACTTCTCTACATTTTTCTAATCTAATATTCAATGCTTGCTTTTCACAAAATTCCTTTACTACTTTATTAATTGAATTTAATTGTCAATACAAATGTGATAGTTAGTTACGAGTGATAACATATTTAAATTGGACATTGAATGCTTGATCTACGCTACTCATGCCTTTGCCTGCTGATGCCAAGGCATCTTAGGCTAGTTTCACTAGTATTTTTCTGTTAGTTTTAGTGGTTTTATGCATTTTCTTGAGCTTAAAGTAACCAAAAATGGTTAAATGAAGAACAAAGCAATGAACCATCCAAACAATATGATTTTGATGCAAATTCCATGAGTTTTAGTTATATTACTTGAATGCTATGAATGGAAGATTTCTCATGAAATTTTGCAAGACTTTGATGTATTTGTTTGGATGATTTCAGGGAAGAAGAGGCTAAGCAAGGAAGCAACAAAATCAATAAAGGAAGCTTGAATATCACATGGGAGTTTAAGTTCCAGTTTAAGCCTAAACTGGAGCTTAAACGCCAGAATCATGAAGGCTAAGGAATGCTGGAATTGAAGTTTAACCTCCAGTTTAACCTTAAACTGGAGGTTAAACGCCAGAATGGAAAGTCTCACCAAAGAAGCATTCCACGTTTAACCTCCAGTTTGACCTCAAACTGGAGGTTAAACGCCAGAATGACAATGCCACTCAGGAAGGAGTTCCACGTTTAACCTCCAGTTTAACCTTAAACTAGAGGTTAAACGCCAGAATGGGAAAAGCACCAGGGAGCCATTTCCACGTTTAAGCTCCAGTTTGACCTCAAACTGGAGCTTAAACGTGTTCGACCAAGAACTCTCCTCCAGGGTTGCTCTCTCCATTTCCACGTTTAAGCTCCAGTTTGACCTCAAACTGGAGCTTAAACGTGTTCGACACCTCCAGGGCTACTCTTCTAAGCTTCCACGTTTAACCTCCAGTTTAACCTTAAACTGGAGGTTAAACGTGTTCGACCTCCAGGATGCCTCCTTCCATTTCCACGTTTAACCTCCAGTTTAACCTTAAACTGGAGGTTAAACGTGTTCGACCTCCAGGGCTGCCCTTCCTATATCCACGTTTAAGCTTCAGTTTAACCTTAAACTGAAGCTTAAACGTGTTCGACTACATGACTCTCCAGGGCTGCCTTCTTCCATTTCCACGTTTAAGCTTCAGTTTAACCTTAAACTGAAGCTTAAACGTGCTTCTACAAAAGGCCTCACTGGAAGTGTCTGGCATTTAAGTTGCAGTTTAAGCTTAAACTGCAACTTAAACGCCACTCTTGGAAAAGGTTTCTGGACCAAAAATATTGTGGTTTAAGTTAGTATTTGAGCACAAACATTAACTTAAACTCATTCTGGTATGAAACCCAATTGAATATCATGGTTTATGGGATTGGGCCTGAAGGATTGATGAGTCTGAAATTTCAATTTATTGAGTCATGTGCCATTATTTGATTATCACTAAGTTGGCTCAATGAATGTTACATAATTTGGATCAGCAGCCTCATCAAGATTATGGATCATAAACCCAAAGCAAAAGGAAAGCAGGGAGAGGCCTCAAAGCCCAAGAAACACAACAGAAGCTCAATATAGAAAGTGTATAAATAGGATAGAATTTAAGTTAGAAAAGGGGACTTTTTGAACTTTTACTTTTCACTTTTAGCTAGTTTTCATATCTTTGTAATTGAATTCAGAGCTATGACTCACTAAACCCCCTTTCATTGGGTTAGGGAGCTCTATTGTAATTCAATGAATCAATAATAGTTTATCTTCTTCTTCAATCTTTTCTCTTGAATTTTGTTAGAAAGCTTCTCGATCTAATTCCATTGAGTAGTTGTCTTGGGAAAGAAACTACCCATAATTGGAATCCTTCGGAACCTTGGGAAAGGAATGGAGGATTCATGCTAGAGAAGCTTTCTCACAGTGAATTGGATTGGGGTTTGGATGGATATTGTGACATGTAATCCTACCAAATTGTGGTTCATGAAACTGTGTGGTATAATCAGTGATCGAGCATCATCTCTTCTTATGAACATTTAAACCAAGGGATTGGGAATTTGTTCATTTTTAGAGAGAATTGGTGAGCCAAGGGATTGGGATCCAATCATATAAGATTGCCAAGCAAAATTCAATGAACGCATTGCTTGAGGAAGAGATAAACATGTTTTGATTCGGAGATCTCAATATCTCCTATAACCCAATGAATTCCCCAATTCTGATTTCCATCTTCTCTTTACATTCTGCAAATTAATTCATGCAATCACCCCATTCCCTTTTAATTTCAGCAATTTAGTTTCTGCTCTTTAATTCATGCAATTTAAGATTCTGCCCTTTCAATTTCTTGTCATTTACTTTTCCCGCCAATTTTACATTCCGCAATTCTCATCTCAATCTTGATTCCGCTCAACTAGAACACACTTCCAATCCGAATTGCTCACTCAACCAATCCTTGTGGGATTCGACCTCACTCTATTGTGAGTTTTTACTTGACGATAACCGGTGCACTTGCCGGAAGGAATTTTGCCGATCGTGCAATTTCCTAAATCGTAGCATAACTAGTTTATGCGCATCAAGTTTATGGCGCCGTTGCCGGGGGTTGGTTTTCGATTGACAATTCTCCAATTGGAAGCTAACTAGATTGAGCAATTTCTCTTGCTTTGTTAATTCTGTTCAAGTTACTTGTTGAATTTTAATTTCTGCACTCGGTTACATGCTTTCTTTCTTTATGCCTTTAAATTCAAGCAACTAACTCACTGACTCACTAACTGTTTGAATTAATTCCTCAATTGCTCTAACCATACTCTTCCATTAACCAAAAGTATTTCACTTGTTTGTGCCTGTGCTGTGTTCTTGTATGACAGGTAGGAGAGGAGAGACATCAACTCCTCCATATACCGAACCAGAGAGGACGCTTCATAGACTGAGAAGGGAAGCAAGAGGGAAGAGAGTAGTGGGAGAAGAGGAATCTGAAGGAGAATCTGAGGACAATTTTGAGGAAGCTCTAGACCTCAACATGGATAGAGAAGTTCACAACCATGAGAGAGCTGATGGAAACAATGCCATTCCTGAGAGGAGGGTTCTTAGTTCATACATAAACCCAACCTCTGGGAATTGTGGTAGCAGCATCCAGAAACCACCCATTCAGGCCAACAATTTTGAACTCAAACCACAGCTAATATCACTTGTGGAGAATCATTGTTCATTTGGTGGGAGTGCTAATGAAGATCCCAACCAACATCTCACAAAATTCTTGAGAATTTGTGACACTGTGAAGTCCAATGGAGTCCAGGAAGATGCCTATAAACTGCTTTTGTTCCCATTTTCACTTAGGGACAAGGCAGCTAAGTGGCTGGAATCATTCCCAAGGGGGAGTCTAACAACATGGGATGAGGTGGAAAGCAAGTTTCTGGCACGTTTCTACCCCCCACAAAAGGTCAATAGGCTTCGATCTGAGGTTCAGACTTTTAGACAACAAGATGGTGAAACTCTCTACGAGGCATGGGAGAGATTCAAGGACTTGACAAGGAAATGCCCACCAGACATGTTCCATGATTGGGTGCAATTGCATATTTTCTATGATGGACTCTCTTATGAATCAAGGAAGGCTGTAGACCATTCATCAGGAGGTTCATTGAACAGGAAAAAGACTGTGGAAGAAGCCATTGAAGTGATTGAGACAGTGGCTGAGAATGAGTACTACTATGCATCAGAGAGGCACAACACTAAGGGAGTCATGGAGCTGAACCATGTTGATACAATTCTAGCCCAAAACAAGGTGTTTGCCAAGCAACTAGCCGAGCTTACTAGGCAATTAGAAACAAAGCAAGTGGCTGCAATACACACACAAGATCAAGAGGAAGTAAGCATTGAAGGAGGTGATTGGGAAGAGGCCAACTATGTGGGAAACCAACAAAGGCAATCATATGATCCAAATTCCAACACTTACAACCCAGGATGGAAAAATCACCCAAACTTTGGGTGGGGGAACCAACAAACCCAACCACAAAACCACAAACCTTATAACCACAACCAACATAACAATTCCACATACCAAAACTCCAACCAAAAATCATACCAAGCCACACAAAACACTTACCCCCAACCATCATATCATGGCCAAAATAATCAACCTACCCAACCTAATCCGAACCAACAATTTCAAGATCAATTAAACCGGATAGAAGGAATGCTTGTAACCATGAGTCAAGACATAACCGAATTGAAAGCTTTTAAGGAAGAAGTAAATTCTAACCTACAAAACCAAGGAGCTGCCATCCAGAAGCTAGAAAATCAAATTGTGTATTTGTCTAAGCAAACCCCTGGGACAAGCGTTTCTCATGCTGCCAAGGCTATTGCAAGGGAAGAATGTAAGGCCATAACCCTCAGAAGTGGGAAAAATCTAAAGGAGATCTCAAAGGAAACCGCAGAGGATGAAGCAAAGGAAAATGTGAGAGATAAGGAACAAGGACAATCTTTTACATCGTCTGCAACAAAAGAAAAAGAAAAAGAGGTCCTGAAGCCTTATACACCTAAGGTACCATATCCTCAACGTTTGATGAAAAGTGAAAAGGATGGCCAATTCTCCAGGTTCTTGGAGATTTTCAGGAAGCTTCAAATCAACATTCCCTTTGCTGAGGCAATAGAGCAAATGCCACTCTATGCAAAATTCTTAAAAGAATTAATGACCAAGAAGAGAAGCTGGAGAAATGAGGAAACTGTGCTGTTAACTGAAGAATGCAGTGCCATCATTCAGCACAAATTGCCTCAGAAATTGAAGGACCCAGGCAGTTTCCAAATTCCCTGCATCATAGGAGAAGTCATGGTGGAGAAGGCCTTGTGTGACTTAGGGGCCAGCATCAATTTGATGTCTCTAACAATGATGAGAAGAATGAAGATTGAGGAAGCCAAACCAACAAGAATGGCCCTCCAATTGGCAGATCGAACTTTTAAATTCCCTCATGGGATAGTTGAAGATTTGTTGGTGAAAGTGGGAGATTTTATATTTCCTGCTGATTTTGTGGTGTTAGATATGGAGGAAGAAGCCAAAGCCTCAATAATTCTGGGAAGACCCTTCCTAGCTACTGCTGGAGCCATCATAGATGTACAAAAGGGTGAACTCACTCTGAGACTACATGATGAGAAATTGGTGTTTAACGTATTCAAG
This sequence comes from Arachis hypogaea, assembly GCF_003086295.3. Taxonomy (NCBI): domain Eukaryota; kingdom Viridiplantae; phylum Streptophyta; class Magnoliopsida; order Fabales; family Fabaceae; genus Arachis; species Arachis hypogaea. Next base: position 93,672,095 of record NC_092051.1, on the reverse strand, counting down.
GCAATGAGCTATCCATCAGAATCACTAAGGGAATGCATGAGGGTTGATGTAGTGGACATTGCAGTACAAGAAACTTTTGAGGAAACAATAAAGGAAGTGGCAGAGGAGGAGTTAACCAAGGATATTGAAGTTAGTGACATCAAGGCTGCTGAAATAACCATGCCAAGCACGCCAGAGAGAATGAAAAAAGAGAAGGAAGCACCAAAACCTGAGCTCAAAGCATTGCCCCCTAATCTCAAGTATGCATACTTGGGTAGTGATGAGAGTCATCCTGTTATCATTAGCTCTGCCCTGAGCCAAGAACAGGAAGAAGAATTGATCAAGGTGCTACAAACTCATCAAGATGCCATTGGATGGACCCTAGCCGATTTGAAGGGGATAAGTTCATCCATATGCATGCATAAAATCTTGTTAGAAGAAGATGCTAGACCCTCCATCCAAGCTCAGAGAAGATTGAATCCTGTCATGAAAGAAGTGGTACAAAAGGAAGTTATGAAGTTATGGCAGGCAGGGGTAATCTACCCCATTTCTGATAGCCCATGGGTTAGTCCCATCCATGTAGTTCCCAAGAAAGGTGGCATAACTGTGGTGCCAAATGAGAAGAACGAACTCATACCCACAAGAACCGTCACTGGGTGGAGGATGTGCATAGACTACAGGAAGCTTAATGAAGCCACCAGAAAGGATCATTTCCCACTCCCATTCATGGATCAGATGCTTGAAAGGCTTGCCGGACATGCTTACTATTGTTTTTTAGATGGATATTCAGGCTACAACCAAATAGTAGTTGATCCTAAAGATCAAGAGAAAACATCATTTGTTTGTCCATATGGAGTTTTTGCTTATAGACGCATGCCCTTTGGATTGTGCAATGCACCTGCCACGTTCCAAAGATGCATGCTGTCCATCTTTTCGGACATGATTGAAAAATTTATTGAGGTCTTCATGGACGATTTTTCTGTGTTTGGAGATTCTTTTCCTAGCTGCCTACACCACCTTGCCTTGGTGCTTAAGAGATGCCAAGAGACTAACCTAGTATTAAACTGGGAAAAGTGTCATTTCATGGTCATAGAAGGAATAGTCCTTGGCCACAAAATCTCTAATAGAGGCATTGAGGTGGACAGAGCTAAGGTGGAACTCATTGAAAAATTACCTCCACCAAATAATGTCAAGGCAGTTAGGAGTTTTTTGGGACACGCTGGTTTTTACAGAAGGTTTATTAGAGACTTTTCTAAAATAGCCAAACCTTTGAGTAACTTGCTTGTCTCTGATACACCCTTTGTATTTGATAAAAATTGCATGCTAGCCTATGAACTTTTGAAGCAAAAACTTTCCTCTGCACCTATCATTGCCCCACCTGATTGGAACTTACCTTTTGAACTGATGTGTGATGCATCAGACCTTGCTATTGGGGCAGTGTTAGGACAAAGGAAAGACAATTTGGTACATGTGATTTATTATGCCAGTAAAGTCTTGAATGATAACCAAAGGAACTACACAACCACTGAAAAAGAACTCTTGGCAATAGTCTTTGCATTTGACAAATTTAGATCCTATCTCATTGGATCTAAAGTCATTGTTTTCACTGATCATTCAGCTTTAAAATACTTACTTGCTAAACAAGAATCCAAACCAAGACTTATTAGATGGGTTCTTTTGTTGCAGGAATTTGACATTGAAATCAAAGACAAGAAGGGTGTAGAGAACAAGGTGGCAGACCATTTATCAAGAATACCATGTGAAGAAGGAAGCGCACAAAGCACACATATAAATGAGTGCTTTCCTGATGAACAACTCATGGTAATTCACAAAGCACCCTGGTTTGCAGACATAGCAAACTTCAAGGCCACTGGGAGTTTACCGTTGGAATTCAACAAACATCAAAGGAAGAAATTGGTAAATGATGCCAAATACTTCATCTGGGACGAACCATACTTGTTCAAAAAATGTTCCGATGGCATACTCAGAAGATGCATATCCGAGGAAGAAGGAAGGGAAGTCTTATGGGAATGCCATGGCTCCACTTATGGAGGACATTTTGCAGGAGAAAGAACAGCAGCTAAGGTGTTGCAGTGTGGTTTTTATTGGCCCACTATCTTCAAAGATGCAAAAGAATTAGTGAAGCACTGCCATGAATGCCAGAAAGCGGGGAACCTGCCAAGAAGAAATGAAATGCCACAACAATTCATTCTGGAACTTGAATTGTTTGATGTATGGGGGATAGATTTCATGGGACCCTTTCCCTCCTCATACTCAAATAATTACATTCTTGTGGCAGTAGACTATGTCTCCAAATGGGTTGAAGCAATAGCAACTCCAACCAATGATAATAAGGTAGTCATGAACTTCCTCAGAAAATACATTTTTTGCCGTTTTGGGGTTCCAAGAGCAATTATCAGTGATGGAGGAAGCCACTTCTGCAACAAACCATTAGAGGCATTGCTTCTAAAATATGGAGTCAAACACAAGGTAGCCACACCATACCATCCACAGACAAGTGGGCAAGCCGAAATATCTAACAGAGAACTCAAAAGGATCCTGGAAAAGACTGTGGGAACTTCGAGGAAGGACTGGTCGATTAAGCTAGATGATGCTCTTTGGGCATATAGGACAGCTTTCAAAACACCAATTGGAATGTCTCCTTACCAACTAGTATATGGAAAAGCTTGCCATTTGCCACTGGAATTGGAGCACAAGGCATACTGGGCCTTGAAACTTTTGAACTTGGACAACAAGGCTGCTGGAGAAAGAAGGATGTTGCAAATTCAAGAGTTGGAAGAATTCAGAGCGGAAGCTTATGAGAATGCCAAAATTTACAAAGAAAGAGCAAAGAAGAAGCATGACAGCAACATAGCCCCAAGGAAATTTGAAGAAGGACAAAAAGTATTGCTCTACAATTCTAGGCTGAAGCTATTTCCAAGGAAGCTAAAATCAAGGTGGTCTGGACCATTCCTTGTCACCAAGGTCTCCAAATATGGACAAGTAGAAATCATGGAAGAAAAGTCACAACGAACCTTCATTGTGAACGGCCAAAGACTCAAACATTACTTGGGAGATGTGGATGAGAAGGACAAAGTTAAATATCACCTCAACTGAGGAAGCTGACCGTCAAGCTAATGACGTTAAAGAAGCGCTTGTTGGGAGGCAACCCAACCTGAGGTAATACCCTTTTGCTGTTTCTTTTAATTGTTTCAATAAAAAGGGTGAAGTAGTTTCTGTGCATTGCAAAGAATTAAGTTTGGTGTTTCACACCAAACAATGAATTCGTGGATCAATAATTCAAAGGGGAATGTGTGACTCTAAGTTTGGTGTTCCACCATAAAGATCAACTGAACACAACAACCTTTGAATTATATGAGAAGAACAACCATTCTAAGCAGTCACAGAAATGCTTAAAACCCTTAGCAGCCACTTCATTCCAAAAAGAACTCAAGGATTCAAAGCACAGAGAAGTAAGTGGGAGACTAAGTTTGGTGTTCACACACCAACTTAAGACTCAGATACTTACCCACACATAGTTGAGCTAACCAATCAAGTGCTTGAGAAGCAAGCAACTTCATCACTCTTTGCAGGAAAGGAAACAAGGATTTTAAAGCATGAAGCAACATTTAGGAGAAGAAGGGAAATCAAATTGTTTCCTGGCAACAAAGAGAAAACAAGGAATTTCACAAGGTGGTATTGTTCCTTGATAATTCTTTAAAAAGGGAAAACAAAAGCATGCTTGTTCTGGTTTAAACTGTAAATGTTGAATCTTTATGGAATGTGAAGTTTTTAGTATATTTGTCTGTTTATTGCCTTGAATAAAGTGAATGCCTAGATGTTTGGATATAACTCCACCTTCTTAAACAAATGCTTGCCATGCTTGTTCTGTTTCCAAAAATAAAAGAAAAGTTTGAACAAAAGTAACTTGGCTAAATTAGTGACAAATCAAGTAGAATTAAGTGGTGGTATGCATGCTTGATTGTTTAGTCAGATCACTGGAAATAGAGTGTAGAATTATCATTCTTATGTAGAAATTGAAAATTGTCTATGGATCTTGATGAATAAATGTCTTTGGCCATGAAAAAGAAAGAAAAGGAAGAAGAAAAAGCCACTGAAAAAGGGCAACCAAAAAGAAAAAAAATTGAGAAAATAAGCTAGGCACCAATGGTTTGAACTTCTGAGACAAATGCCTGTGGTTTTTATGTATTAAGGATATGCTTGGATGAATAGGTTCTGAGGAGTGTTTCAACACTTGGTAACTTGGGTTAACTAATCCGGGATTATCAACCAAAAGTCCATTATCAAGAGCAACCTAAATACAAAACATTTAGTCACACAAAGAGGTGCTGGGCACCAATGTCTCAAGAAGAAATGTGAACTAAAATGCCTAAAGTGGATATGTGTAGTGCACTGATAAGAAAAAGAAAATGCCAAAGGCTTGTGCAACACATGACACTAAGCAAAAAAAAGGAGCAAAGAAGCTCTAAGAAAAAGAAAAGAAAAACAAAGAAGAGGAAAGTGCCAAGGACATAAGAATAACAAGAGGCCATAGCAGTGTTTGATGGATGCAATGAAAAAGTGATAATCTTACCTGATAAGAATGAAAAAGTGATGCTGCAACTTTCTGCATAAAACCCTTCTGATGAACTTCAAATGCTTGCTAATATAGCCAATGTAATTGCTTTCTGTTTCATACTTTTTTCTTAAATAACCCAGGACTTGCTTAGGGACAAGCAAGTATTAAGTTTGGTGTTGTGATGCCAAGGCATCTTAGGCTAGTTTCACTAGTATTTTTCTGTTAGTTTTAGTGGTTTTATGCATTTTCTTGAGCTTAAAGTAACCAAAAATGGTTAAATGAAGAACAAAGCAATGAACCATCCAAACAATATGATTTTGATGCAAATTCCATGAGTTTTAGTTATATTACTTGAATGCTATGAATGGAAGATTTCTCATGAAATTTTGCAAGACTTTGATGTATTTGTTTGGATGATTTCAGGGAAGAAGAGGCTAAGCAAGGAAGCAACAAAATCAATAAAGGAAGCTTGAATATCACATGGGAGTTTAAGTTCCAGTTTAAGCCTAAACTGGAGCTTAAACGCCATAATCATGAAGGCTAAGGAATGCTGGAATTGAAGTTTAACCTCCAGTTTAACCTTAAACTGGAGGTTAAACGCCAGAATGGAAAGTCTCACCAAAGAAGCATTCCACGTTTAACCTCCAGTTTGACCTCAAACTGGAGGTTAAACGCCAGAATGACAATGCCACTCAGGAAGGAGTTCCACGTTTAACCTCCAGTTTAACCTTAAACTGGAGGTTAAACGCCAGAATGGGAAAAGCACCAGGGAGCCATTTCCACGTTTAAGCTCCAGTTTGACCTCAAACTGGAGCTTAAACGTGTTCGACCAAGAACTCTCCTCCAGGGTTGCTCTCTCCATTTCCACGTTTAAGCTCCAGTTTGACCTCAAACTGGAGCTTAAACGTGTTCGACACCTCCAGGGCTACTCTTCTAAGCTTCCACATTTAACCTCCAGTTTAACCTTAAACTGGAGGTTAAACGTGTTCGACCTCCAGGAGCCTCCTTCCATTTCCACGTTTAACCTCCAGTTTAACCTTAAACTGGAGGTTAAACGTGTTCGACCTCCAGGGCTGCCCTTCCTATATCCACGTTTAAGCTTCAGTTTAACCTTAAACTGAAGCTTAAACGTGTTCGACTACATGACTCTCCAGGGCTGCCTTCTTCCATTTCCACGTTTAAGCTTCAGTTTAACCTTAAACTGAAGCTTAAACGTGCTTCTACAAAAGGCCTCACTCGAAGTGTCTGGCATTTAAGTTGCAGTTTAAGCTTAAACTGCAACTTAAACGCCACTCTTGGAAAAGGTTTCTGGACCAAAAATATTGTGGTTTAAGTTAGTATTTGAGCACAAACATTAACTTAAACTCATTCTGGTATGAAACCCAATTGAATATCATGGTTTATGGGATTGGGCCTGAAGGATTGATGAGTCTGAAATTTCAATTTATTGAGTCATGTGCCATTATTTGATTATCACTAAGTTGGCTCAATGAATGTTACAGAATTTGGATCAGCAGCCTCATCAAGATTATGGATCATAAACCCAAAGCAAAAGGAAAGCAGGGAGAGGCCTCAAAGCCCAAGAAACACAACAGAAGCTCAATATAGAAAGTGTATAAATAGGATAGAATTTAAGTTAGAAAAGGGGACTTTTTGAACTTTTACTTTTCACTTTTAGCTAGTTTTCATATCTTTGTAATTGAATTCAGAGCTATGACTCACTAAACCCCCTTTCATTGGGTTAGGGAGCTCTATTGTAATTCAATGAATCAATAATAGTTTATCTTCTTCTTCAATCTTTTCTCTTGAATTTTGTTAGAAAGCTTCTCGATCTAATTCCATTGAGTAGTTGTCTTGGGAAAGAAACTACCCATAATTGGAATCCTTCGGAACCTTGGGAAAGGAATGGAGGATTCATGCTAAAGAAGCTTTCTCACAGTGAATTGGATTGGGGTTTGGATGGATATTGTGACATGTAATCCTACCAAATTGTGGTTCATGAAACTGTGTGGTATAATCAGTGATCGAGCATCATCTCTTCTTATGAACATTTAAACCAAGCGATTGGGAATTTGTTCATTTTTAGAGAGAATTGGTGAGCCAAGGGATTGGGATCCAATCATATAAGATTGCCAAGCAAAATTCAATGAACGCATTGCTTGAGGAAGAGATAAACATGTTTTGATTCGGAGATCTCAATATCTCCTATAACCCAATGAATTCCCCAATTCTGATTTCCATCTTCTCTTTACATTCTGCAAATTAATTCATGCAATCACCCCATTCCCTTTTAATTTCAGCAATTTAGTTTCTGCTCTTTAATTCATGCAATTTAAGATTCTGCCCTTTCAATTTCTTGTCATTTACTTTTCCCGCCAATTTTACATTCCGCAATTCTCATCTCAATCTTGATTCCGCTCAACTAGAACACACTTCCAATCCGAATTGCTCACTCAACCAATCCTTGTGGGATTCGACCTCACTCTATTGTGAGTTTTTACTTGACGATAACCGGTGCACTTGCCGGAAGGAATTTTGCCGATCGTGCAATTTCCTAAATCGTAGCATAACTAGTTTATGCGCATCACCTGCATGCCAATAAACCCCTTGCATTTACTTGTCCCTATATGCCCTTGCTATGTTTCCATTGATGACTTTTTCCATGTCGTCCGGACCATGTGTTAACGTCATTCTTCTTTATTGTGCATTGCTTATCACTTACACCACCCTCTTCCTTGCTCTATTCCTTTCAATTTATTTTACTTTCTCTTCCCTTTTTCAGGATGGCCACCAAGAAAGGAAAGGAGAAAGCTACTCCCAAACAACCAGCAAGAAGAGGTACAAAAAGAGAATTAGTGGCAGAACCCTCTTCAACTGTAGTAAAGTCCTTAACAAAGAGATTTAAGAGGATTATAAAGGTTGATGAAAAAGAGAAAGCTTTCCCAGCAAAGGACACTGCGCGATTTCCCAATCGCTACTGCGAGTAGATGTTCTCCATCCTCGCAGAAAGGAATTACAACAACGAATACCTTCTTCTCCTCCCGCCCAATATTGCTACCTTCGTTGAGCCGCAAATTATCCGAAGACAATGCGGTTTCCTACAGAGACAGCCAAGGCAGGTCAATCTTTCTTGGGTAGTCGAGTTCTACTCCAATTTCCACCTACCCACTCTGCAGTCTGTCTATGTTCGTCAGAAGCAGTCCCCATTACAGAAGAAGCCATTCAGAAAGCTCTAAGTCTTCCCACTATTCCAAAAGGATTGGATACCTTTCAAGAAGCCGCACTCAAGTGCCAGATGTACCAATTTGACTGGGACACTGTTCTCAGAGTTATCGCATTACCTGGCAGCAGATGGATCTACGGATACCATCGTACCCGCCCTAAGGGAATATCGGCTTCAGCACTTACCTTGGAGGCTCGCGTATGGGCACAGATCATGTCCCATTACGTCTTCCCGAGCACTCACGAATCCTCCTTCACTGTGGAGATGGCCGTTCTACTATGGTGCATCCTTACAGACCAACCTCTGAATCTACCAAGATATATCCGGAATGCTATGGAATACGTACAAATTGCGAGCAACTTACCTTTTCCCGCCCTGGTCTCAGATCTTGTCTCAGCAGCCGGAGTCTCCTATAGAGCTGGGGACACCAAAGCCATGCTTCCACGGGATGATCAGTATGTCCCCAACGGGAAGTACCTTAGACTTCCAGCAGCCACTACCAGCCAGCCTACTGAACCAGTTGAAGATATTCCTTCTTCAACACCACAAACACCCACGACAGCCCAACTGCTCCAGCAGATACTTGAAAAGTTGGATCGGCATGAACAGAAAGCTAAGCTGAGAGAGCACCGTAACAAGCGCCGATTCACATACCTCAAGGAGCTGATCATGGAAAAATTCAAGGACTCAGACACCCCGGAATCCACTTCTTTTACCAGCACAGGGAGCCATGATGGTCCCGACTGTGGAGATACTACTACCAGCCCACCTCTGTTCTTGACAGATGGCACCAAGGACGGTGCAAAGCCTTAAGTGTGGGGAGGTCAGTCAGTACCTGACTTCCGGAGGTAATTTCTCTTCCCTATACACCAATAAATTAGGATATTTAGTTAGTTTTTCTTTTGTAGAATAGGATAAATTACATAGTAATAGATTAGTTACATGCATGTTCTGCTTGATTGAAAAGACAATAAGTTTCTTCTAAGACTCTATCTTTGGAATAAAATTTCACAAATTTTAATTAAAACTTTTATGTTAAATTTGCTTGAAGTTGTATTTGGAACATGATTTTTGAGCTAAAGAACACACAACCTGTGAGATTTGAGCCTTTATGAATGGTTACATTATTTAACCATAATTATTTTATTCTTGTGTGTTTACTTATCTATGATTGTAATCTATATTTTGTTTCATCTTATATGTCCAATGCTTATTATATTTACATGCTTGCATATGATTGAGGCTATTATTTGTTCAGCTTACTTATCCAAAATAAGCCTACCCTTTCAATTACCTTTGTTAGCCAATTTGAGCCTTTAAATCCCATTTGTTCTATGTTTTACCACATTACTAGCCTTAAGCGGAAAAACAATTATACATCCCAAATTGAATCTTTGGTTAGCTTAAAATAGAATTGTGTGTGTTATTTAAGTATGGAAAATTGTGGGAACAAAGGATAATAAGGGAATGAGGATAATATAATGGAATATGGATGCCTACTCATGTGAAACTATAAAAATCAAAAATCTATACGCACTGATAAGCTATGTTTATGTTTATGTTATGATAATATATATATATATATATATATATATATATATATATATATATATTCAATAAATAAATAAGGGGACAAAATTACCCCAATGTTAGATTAAGAATTCAAAAATCAATGCATGTATGATAAAATAAAAATAAAAAGTTGAAACATGAGTATGGAATGTAAAAGAGAATTTCTGGGTAGCTAGGTATGAATTTTAGAAGTTATATAGAATATATATAGGTTATGTTAAAGCTTGGGTTAATTAAAGATTCAATTTATAAGCTTACTTAGCCATATATGTATCCTTACCCTTACCTTGGCCCCATTACAACCTTGAAAAGACCTCATGATGTTTGCATTGGTATATTAAATGTTGTTGATTGGTTAGGAGAAGAACAAAAATTAGAGAGCATGATTAGAGAAGGATAGAGTGATTACCCTATATACTAGAGAGACTAGAGTGTACATACTTCATCAGTGAGGGTTCCATGCTTGAATTTCTATGTTCTCTGCTTTCATGAGCTATCTTCTTGCACTTTTATCTGTTCTTACTGTATAAGAATTGAGTTAGTGGAATTTGATTTTTAATTGTTTTGAAGAGCTTACTTACTTTTAATCAAGTGGACAAAAATCATACAGCTGCATTCATATATATAGGTTGTATTGTATTGCATAGGTTTTACATGTTCTTACTCATTTATTTTATCTCCTTCAACTAAGCATGAGGACATGCTAATGTTTAAGTGTGGGGAGGTTGATAAACCACTATTTTATGGTTTATATTGTGTTTAATTGTATGGTTTTATCATGATCGTTGCCCATTTATTCAATAAATAAGCATGTATTTATATTTCCTTCCTGAAGTTATAGCATGATTGAAAACTTGCTTCCTGGAGACTCTTAATTATGTATTTTATTTCTCCTTTATTCCATTCGATGCCGTGATCTGTGTGTTAAGTGTTTCAGGCTTTATAAGACATGAATGAGTTGGAGATTGGGAAGGAAGCTTGTAAAAATGGAAGGAACACAAGAAATTGAGGAGATGACCAGCGAGAAGCGACGCGGCCGCATGGACGACGCGACCGCGCGAAGAAGAGCAATTCGCAGTGACGCGGCCGCATGGATGACACGACCGCGCGGCATGGAATAGCACGAGTGACGCGGCCGCATAGATGACACGACCGCATGGCAAAGTAGAACGCCGAATGACGCGTCCGCATGAGCGACGCGATCGCGTGACATGCGCGATCTGCATAATCTGCAGAATCGCTGGGGGTGATTTCGGGCTCCATTTTGACCCAGTTTTCGGCCCAGAAAAGCAGACTAGAGCCAGAGAACATGCAGAAACCAGAGAGAACATTCATTCCGCATAGTTTTAGTTTTTAGATCTAGGTCTACTCCTCCTCTAGGTTTTCTCTCTACACATTCATAGTTTTTAGGATTAGTTATTTTTCGTTATCTTTGCATTAAGATATTGAGAAGAGTTATTGCCTCATCAAGACTTCGACATTCTAGTTCGTTCTCTTCACTTGTCTTTTACTCTTCCATGTTCCTTAATTTACTTAATTTTGCTATTGGATTATTTTAGCATTTATTAATACAAGAATCACTTTTATTTTAAATTAATCTTTTGAGCATTATTTATCATGTCTTTCTTTAATTCCCTTTCTTACGTTATGAATTTTACATTTACAATGAGCGAGTAGTCCCCTAACTTGATGGGGAGTCGATGAAAGGAATCCTTGAGTTGGAATGCTCAAGAGAAAGATTGTAATTGGGTTTATTGTTGGATTGCTCTCTAGTCACTAACACCAATCCTCCCAAGAGTGGATTGGAACCTGTGGATAAAACAGCATTCCAACTTGTTTGACTTTCCCTTACTTAGTAAGGGACAACTAAACACGATAAATCTCAATTGTCAATTAATCTTGAGAGTACTGCAACAAGAATAAGACTTCCATCTAATCAACTCCCAGTCAAGGCTTTTATTTATATTTATATACATTCTCTAATTTAATTTTCTGTCATTCAACTCAAACCTTTTTGAAAACCTTTTGATTAATAAAATAGCACACTTTCCTACAACTCGTTGGGAGACGACCTAGGATTCATACTCCCAGTATTTTAATTTTAATTTCTGTGACACCCCTTTTTAAATTGATAAGCGGATTTCTTGTTGGTTGAGAACTATACTAGCAACGCATAATTTATAATCATTCTTAACTCGCCAATTTTCGCTCGCATCAACGCGTCAGATGCACTTTTTTTTGAATAAAATGGAAATATGCTTAAGTAAAAATTAATCTAGACAAAGAACAAAATAAATATAAGCACATAAATAAATTAGAATTATGAAAAAGGAAGATCATACCATGGTGGGTTGCCTCTGATCTAGCACTTTTCTTTAACGTCCTTAACTTGAACGGTCCATAAGTTTAGTCCTCTTCCCTTGCTGGATCCCTCAGGAGGAAGATTTCCAGCTCTTTGTTATTCTTCATTTTCTCACCATGATAAAGCTTTTGACAGTGACCATTAACTTTGATGATTGTAGGTCTTGAGGGGTGACTCAAGTGGAAGACCCGATATGGCTCAGCCTTTTCCACCCTATAAGGTCCTTCCCACCTTGATCTCAACTTTCCTGCCATTAGTCTCAACCTTGAGTTATAGAGGAGAACTAAATCCCCAGCTCTAAACTCTCTTCTCTTGATGTTCTTATCATGCACCGCCTTCACCCTCTCTTTATAGAGCCTTTCATTTTCATAAGCTTCCAAATGAAGGCACTCCAACTCTAACTGTAGCTTCCTTTCGATTCCGACTCCCCCAATCCTGAGTTACATTCCTTTACGGCCCAGTAAGCCTTGTGTTCCACCTCTACCGGGAGATGGCAAGCCTTTCCATAGACTAGTCGGAATGGACTCATACCAATTGGTGTCTTATAAGCCATCCGGTAAGCCCATAGCGCATCGCGGAGCTTAGAACTCCAATCCCTCCTATGAGGCTTTATAATCTTCTCTAGTATGCGCTAAATTTCTTGGTTAGAGACCTCAGCTTGGCCATTTGATTGGGGGTGATAGGCCGTAGCCACCTTGTGAATGATGCCATACTTCTTCATCAAACCTGTCATTCTCTTGATATGAAAATGAGAGCCTTGATCACTCACGATTGCTCGTGATGATCCAAAGCGACAAATGATGTTATTCCAAACAAAAGAGAGAACCACATTAGCATCATCAATACGGGTGGGAATTGCGTCCACCCAATTCAAGACATAATCAACAGCTAGTAGGACATATAAGAAACCATTAGAGTTTGGAAAGGGACCCATGAAGTCAATACCCCAAACATAAAAAATTTTGCAAAACAACATGGTCTGAATATACTACCACCTTGGTTCCAAGTAAATAAGTTCGAAATTTAGCTATCAAGTACTTCAAGGCTGCATGGTCTGAATATACTACCACCTTGGTTCCAAGTAAATAAGTTCAAAATTTATTCAGAGAAAAAACAATAGCTAAAAGTTCTTTTTCAGTGGTAGTATAATTAGACTGGGCACCATCCAAAGTTTTAAAAGCATAAGCAATAATGTATGGGTCCTTACCTTCGCGCTGAGCTAGTGCCGCTCCTACCGCGTAGTTTGATGCATCACACATGATCTCGAACGGCCTATTCCAGTCAGGCCCTCTCACAATAGGAGCATGGGTCAAGGCAATCTTCAGCTTATCAAATGCTTCCATGCAGTCCTCACTCAAGTCAAACTCTACATCCTTCTACAGCAGATGGGACAAAGGTAGTGCAACCTTACTGAAGTCCTTGATAAAATGCTGGTAGAAACCTGCATGACCAAGAAAAGAACGGACTTCCCTCATGGATGAGGGGTAAGGTAAACTAGAAATAACATCTACCTTTGTAGAATCAACAGATATACCAGTATTAGAAACAACATGGCCTAGAACAATACCTTGCTTTACCATAAAATGACATTTTTCAAAATTAAGTACAAGGTTTGAACTAACACATCTTTCTAATACTCTAGCTAGACTATCCAAACAAAGGTCAAAGGAATCACCATAAATACCAAAGTCATCCATAAAGACTTCCATACAATGCTCAAGAAGATCTGAAAAGATACTCATCATGCACCTTTGAAACGTAGCTGGTGCATTACATAACCCAAAAGGTATTCTCTTATATGCATACGTTCCAAAGGGGCTTGTAAAAGTTATTTTCTCCTGATCTTCTGGAGCAATATGGATTTGAAAATAACCAGTGTAACCATCTAGAAAACCGTAGTGTGATTTACCTGACAGGCGATCAAGCATTTGATCGATGAAAGGTAATGGGTAGTGATCCTTGTGAGTGGCCAAATTCAAGCGCCTGTAGTCAATGCACACTCTCTAGGAATTTTGCACTCTTGTAGCCATGAGTTCCCCATTTTCATTCTTCACTGTTGTGACGCCAGACTTCTTCGGAACCACTTGTACTGGACTAACCCACCCACTATCCGAGATTGGATAGATAATGTCAGTTTCAAGCAGTCGGATCACTTCTTTCTTCACAACTTCCAGAATTGTGGGGTTCAACCACCTTTGAGGTTGACGGATAGGCCTTGCTCCCTCCTCTAGAAAAATGCGGTGCTCATAGACTTGAGGGCTTATACCTACTATATCTGCCAAACTCCACCCAATAGCTCTCTTGTTTCTTCTTAGCACATTGAGCAGACGCTCCTCTTGTTGGGAAGTAAGCTCCTTTGCAATAATCTCCAGGATCTGTTGATTATCTTCAAGATAAGCATTCTTTAGGTGAGGTGGAAGGGGCTTCAACTCCATTTTCAGCTCATGGCTTGGCACTTGATCTTCCGGAACCATTAGAGGTGGTAGGGTGTCTTCAGTATACTCAGAGAGCTTCCCCACACTTGCATCTTGAACCATGTTCTTCTCATCTACTACCTCTCAGTGAACTTCAGCCATAGTCTCATCAATAATGTCACACTGGAAAATAGAGTGGTCTTCTGGTGGGTGCTTCATAGCTTTATCAAGGTTGAAGCTCACTGCTCTTCCATCTATCTCAAAAGAATAGGTACCCAAAAAGGCATCCAATTTAAACTGAGAAGTTTTCAAAAACGGCCTTCCAAGCAAGATGGATGAGGGTCTTCCTGAGTCATTAGGGGGCATCTCTAGAATGTAGAAATCAATAGGGAAAGTCAACCCCTTAATGATCACCAAAACGTCTTTCGCAATGCCAACTGCTGAAATTATGCTCTTATCTGCCAAAACAAAACGTGTTGCTAACCTTTTCAAGGGTGGAAGCCTCAGAACATCATATACAGATAATGGCATAATACTAACACATACACCTAAACCACACATGCAGTCAACAAACTGTACACCCCCTCTAGTACAAGTAACCATACACGGACCGAGATCACCACATTTCTCCGGTATAGCACCCAACAAAGCAGAAATTGAGCTACCTAAGGGAATAGTTTCTAAATCATGGATCTTTTCCTTATTCATACACAAATCTTTTAGAAACTTAGCATACTTAGGAACTTAGCGAATAGTATAAAAAAGGAGAATAGTTACCTAAACCTTTTTGAAGATCTCCACCATCTTGGGATCTAGTTCCACTTGCTTTTTAGTTTTTCGAGTAAGGTGTGGAAAAGGAATGGGAATGGCTTTTCTCACAACATCATCTTCCTTATATACTCCATTCCTTGGTTGAGCAACTTCTCCTTCAACCGCTTTCTGTACCTCATCCTCTTCTTCAACATCTTCTACCTCAACAACATCTTCAACTTGAGTGTCTTCTCTTGAGCTTGGCTCCTCGGGACTCAACTCTTGCAATGTAGTGCCAGACCTCAAAGTAATGGCATTAATTCCACCTTTGGGGTTAGATAAAGGTTGAGAGGAAAGTGCACTAGAGCTTGAAGGTTAAGTTTTTGAGGTAGAGGGTGGTTCCATACGGGATATAAGAGCTTGAAGAGTGGAGGTAAGACCGGTGAGGCTAGAGGTAAGTGAATTTTGAAGCTCTTTTTGTCCTTGAAGGATAGAACGGAGTGTTTCATCTTGGTTGGAGGAAGAAGGAGGGTAGGTAATTTGGGTGGCTTGTGGTTGGTTGTGTTGAGGTGCTTGGGCTTGCCTTTGGTGAGGTGGTTGGTATGTTTGGCCTTGGTTTTGCTGTTAGTATGGAGGGTTTTGTTGATACCGGTTCTGTTGATAGTTGTTGTTCCACCTTTGATTTCCACCATTGTCTCTGCCTCCTTGGTCGTAGTTGTCCCTCAATCCTTGGTTAGGATTATCATGCCAACCTTGATTGTAGTTACCACCTTGATTATAATTAACGCCTTGTTGATAGTACCCTTGATTCGGATGGTTGTAATAAGCATTGGTAGCAGCCAAGGTGTTGTCCTCTTGGAGTTGTTGACATTCATCAGTGTAGTGGGAATAGCAAGCGCATATTCCACACATTCTCTGAGGGACCAACTATTGACATTGTTGCTGTGGAGGAGGTGGAGGTTGTTGTTGATTGAGTTGGAGCTGCTTGAGTAGATTAGTCATCTCTCCCAAAGTTTTGGTGAGAGCAACGGTCTCACTACTACTGGAAACTTTCGCAACAGCCTTGGGATGATTGTTACTTTGCCTTGCATTTTGGGTAGACTCAGCTAGATTGATGATCAGTTGCCATGCTTCTGTCGCCGTCTTGTACTTTGTCAGAGAGCCATTACTCGCAGTATCTAAGAGGGTCTTGTCTCGGGGCTTCATGTCTTGGCAGAAATAGCTAATCAATACCAACTGGTCAATCATGTGACGGGGACATGAGTCAAGGAGATTCTTGAACCATTCCCAATACTCATAGAGAGTTTCTGATTCAGCTTGAATGATACAGGAAATCTCCTTCCTCAATCTATCTGTAACCTCCATTGGAAAGAACTTGTCTAGGAATTCCCTTCTGAGCAAATCCCAGTTAGTAACAATAGCTTCAGGTTGAGTTTAGAACCACTCCTTTGCCTTTCCCTCAAGAGAAAATGGGAAGGCATATAGCCAAACGGCAGTCTCATCCGCACCATGCCGCCGAGTAGTTGAGCAGGTAAACCATAGAATTTAGGCAGCAGATTGATCAATGTGGTGTTTAGTTCAAAATCCGCAGTCAAATTTGGATGACGCGCCTGATATGGTTGCAGAGTAAAATCCGGAGCTCCGCTTCCTTGAGAGTAATTATTCTAGGAGCTGCCATAGTATCTGCACTTAAATCAATAGAAGAGGCGTCAATGGAATTAGTAGGAGAGGAGCTACTTTCTTCCTCAAATGACGCTTCAGACTCAACCTCAGATAAGACTGGTGAATTAGGCGAAACCCCTTCACCACCCTCAGAGGCTAACCGATGCCGACCTCGCCTAATACGTGAAATAATCTTTTCAATCTTAGGATCAAATGCGGCTAGGCTCGGATCCGGTAATGAACGCGTCATTCAACGAAAGAAACATAGAGATCATGGTAATAAAATATACTAAGAAAAATAAATAATAATTACTACTAATAAACGAAAAACACACCAATAAAAATAAAATAAAAAAATGCAATTATGTAAATATAAAAATATTTACACCAACCAATAATTTAGTACACATATGCAACTCCACGGCAACGGCGCCAAAAGTTGATGGGTGGAAAAATGCCGGTTAAGAATTTCTTATAAAAACAGCGTTGCAAGTACAGTTCTTAACCGACGAAGATTCCACTATCAATTTAAAAGTGTGTCACAATTAAGATTAATAACCGGGAGTAGAATCCCGGGTCGTTTCCCTAAGAGTTGACACAAGGTACAATTTATTGGTTAGAATTTTTCTAAGTATTTTTTTGAAATTGAGAATGGAAAAGTAAATGGTTAGAAATTAAAACAATAAGCAGTAACAAGAGATGTTATGTATTTGAAATAAAAGACCTTGGCTATGAGAGATAATTGGAATTTCTATCCTTGTTGTCTTCCCCAAGTGTAATAGCAAAGGGTTATTGCTTCCACTTAGTTATCCTCTTGCAGTTGCAGGAAAGTCAAGTGGGTACCACTACTCTAGCTCACAAGTCCTAGTCACTTCAGGAGGAAGGACTAGAGTTGGTGAGAATCGAGTTAGCCAGCAATTTACAATTACAGATTACACTTGAGTATCATAACTCAGGAGTTTCCAATTAATCAACTCCTAACCCAAGTTAAGAGCTCTGCTCTATTAACATGAATGCCATTTTCAATTACATATAATAGAATAAATAAAAAACATGGTAAAACTCTTGAGAAATTAATCAAATTAAAACTGGTATGAACAATAATCAATACGAATTAAACAAGCAATAGAAATAAATATGAAAATACTTCAAGGCATTAATAATAATCAAAAGAGACAAGATCCAAACGTGAATGCAAAATAAACAAAAGGAAAAGAGTCATAGGGAAATTGGAAAAGCAAACTATAGAGATGATGACTTCAATGGAAGGTAGTAGCAGCTCTCTCAAGATCCAATCCAAGGAAAAACTAAGAAATCAAAAACCTAGAGGACAGTAGTTGTTTTTCTCTCTCCAATTCAAAATCTAAAACTAAAACTAAGTGAAAATAAAAGTGTCTTTAGTCTCAGCTTGCCCCCTGCCTCTAGTATGTGTTTTTGGGCTTGAAAATGGGTCTAAATCAGCCCAGGAATCACCCCCAGCGAGTTCTGTTTAGTGCAGCACGTGACGCTCTGTCACGTGTACGCGTCAGTGAACTCCTGCGCTTGTCACACGTACGCGTTAGTCACGCATACGCATCGCTGTAAGATGCTCCATATCACACGCACGCGTCAGCCATGCGTGTGCGTCGCTCCTCGCTTCTCAGCTCCTTAGTTTCTTATGTTCCTTCCACTTTAGCATGCTTCCTCTTCATCCTTTAAGCCATTCATGCCCTGTAAACCTGAAAATACTTAACAAATACATCACGGCATCGAATGGTACAAAGGAGAATTAAAAATGAATAATTTTAAGGCCTAGGAAGCATGTTTTCAATCACAACACAAAATTAGGAAGGAAACGAAAAACATACAATTTACATGAATAAGTGTGAGAGAAGTTGACAAAACCCACTCAATTCAGTCCAAATATATCATAAAATAGTGGTGTATCACTGCACTTGTGCGTACGCACAGGAGGTTGTGCATATGCACACGTGGCTGTATGCTTCTCCTTTGTTTTCTTAATGTTTTCTCCCAATTGCATGCTTCTCTTCCACTCTTATCAAGCCATTCCTACCTATTACACCTGAAATCACTCATCAAAAGCATCAAGGCATCGAATGGGATGAAAGTGGAATAAAATTGATTAAATTAAGGACAAAATAGCATGTTTTCACAATTAGGCACAATTTAGAGAGAAAACACAAAAGTATGCTGTTTAGATGAATAAATGTTGGTTTGTATGATGAAATGAACTCAAATCAATCCAAAATTTACCGTCAAATATGGATTCAACAATTCTCCCACACTTAAACAATAGCATGTCCTCATGCTAATCACAATCAAAGGAGAAGGGTAAAAGGACAAGCAACTTATTCAATGCAACTACCTACATGCATGCAACTATGCTAAATGTTAACTACCTATATCTATACTATGGTTCCCCATTGAGTTTGGCAAAAACAAACAATAGAATTCCAATCAATCCAAAAGAGATTATTAGGGCTTAGGCAAGAAAATATAGCAATATGGCCAATGTCCAAAGATTTGATTTGAAGTTTTCAAAAACTAACAAGTAACTTGCAAGAAGATACAAGATAAGAGATGGAATCAGAGAATTAAGCGATCGAACCCTCACCGGATGTGTATTCACTCTACTCGTTCAGTGTTTAGGGCTTAATCACTTAATTCTCCTTTAATCATGTTTTTAGGATTTTCTAGTCATCTAACAATCAATAAATACTTGATGCATGAATGCAAATATCATAAGGTCTTTGGAGGGTTGTAATGGGGTTAGTGTAAGGGTAGGATTTATATGGTTAAGTGGACTAGTATATTAGATCTTTGATTAGCTCAAGTATCTCACCTAATCCTATATTAACCTATTCACACAAAAGAGAACAACCTAATTTTCCATTCATCTCCCTTTTCACACTCACTCATGCATTTTCTTTCTAATTCACACCCATATACATTCTTTATTTAGCATTATTATTATCATTTCTTTTCTTTTTCTTCCTTCTTTTTTCTTTTTCATTTTCTTCTTTCTCTTTTTGTTTGTTTTTGTTTTTTTGTTTTTTTATATACTCCAAAATTTTTCTTTTTCACCAAAAAGAGATGCATATGTTTTAAGTAATGAATGCATGAGTGTTTACCCATTTTTTCCAAATTTTCACAATGAAAACCCAATGTAAACTTGCTACCAATGTTCCTCCACAAATTCTCCCCACATTTGAGTAACACACACTCCTCAACCTAAGCTAATCAAAGATACAATTCATGGACATTAATGGTTTTTTGCTTCGGGCAAAAGATATGCTTAAAATTAGAACAAAAGGGGAATTAAAAGGCCCAAAAGTGGTTTACAAAGGTAGATGTAAGGGTATGGCCATATGGGTTAGTGAGTTTAATTTAAAAAAAATGGCCTCAATCATACTAAATGCATTCAAAACATCAAATATAGGGCATAAAAATTCAAGCGAATCTAAGATCACAATCATAAAAGAGTATAGCACACAAGAACAAAAATTGTGATTGAAAATGTGCAATCACACAATTAAAGCTCAAATCTCACTAGGTGTTTTGTTCTAGCTCTTTTCTATGTTCCATAAAAAATATACTTCAAGCAAGTTGAAAAATAAGTTTTCAAATTTAATCAATGGAATGCCCTAAAATGGATTTCTTGCAAATTCCTTGTTGCTTTTACCAAACTTATTTCCTATACAAAGCAACATGCAAATATTTACTACTATAAAACTATAAGCAAACTAAGATATATATATATATATATATATATATATATATATATATATATATATATATATATAAGCAAACTAAGCAAAATGCAATGTCATGAAATACAAACAAATATTCACAAAAACATAACTATCAAAATTAGAAAATAGTGCAAAGTGTTTAAGAAAGAGAAATTTACGCCCCAAAGTTGTGGATCCTCCCCCACACTTAAACGTTGCACGGTCCTCCGTGCATGCATATAATCCAGGGGTGAAGAACTATGAGGCTCCACCTTCAGCTGGTGGGCACTAGGGCTCGGGTTGCTGTAAAAAAACAAATAAATAAGAATTGAGGAGGAGTTCATAAAAGTGTGATATGATAAAAGACAATGTGTATTCTAAGTGTGCACGGTTTAGAAAACACACATTGGTCAGGTAAAAATGGTAACCACACAATCAACAAAAATAGCATGTGTTTCTCGATTAAGTAGCCTAGGTTGCAAGTAAAGATAAGCAAAAGACAAGGCACAAATAAACCTAGGCAACCACAACTAAAGTGAATTTAATATATGAGATATTGGATAATGAAATTGTGCAAGCGAAAGCGCAAGAATAAAATAAGGTAGCACAACAAAAATAACCAATCCAATAATGAAAAGAAAATTCCTTATTCATCATGAAACATAACGAAATAGTCACATGGTAAAGGTACTTGTTGCAAAAAGTGACAAGCTCGATAAGAGTCAAGTCAAGTCACTCAAACAAATGCAAAGCATTAACAAGAAATAAGTACCGGACATGTGATGAATTTGATATGAAAATCATGATGAACACGTAATTTCAACTCAATTCACTTAATTCAATATGCACTCATAGATAATTTGTCCTAGGATGCAATCAAAACAAGAATTATCAATCCCACTAGGTACTAGTATTTAAAGCAAAGTATAAGTGCATTGATGAAATCCAATCTTGAATAATATCAATGATCATCCAAGGTGCACAATTCATGATTAAGTTGCCAAACAAGGATATAGTCTAATGCATATGGTAGCTACAACATATGAATCAAAATCAAAATTTATTTAGGCAATCAAACAAAGACTTAATGCTTAGTGCACGTATTCATCAAAAAATTAAACCAAAATTCAAGCAAAAAGCAACCCAATCAACATCAAGCAAACACTTACAACTTATTTAATTAACAAACAACGAAACCAAATCTAATATAATTACCAAAATGAAAAAGGTATGCAAATAAAATGAATTAGGAATGGTAGAAAATATGGCAAATGTAAGAAAAGAGAGGGATGAAAGGGGTGCGGAAGTGCGTTAGGGCTTAATTCAAAGAGCAATCAAAAGTATGCCCAAAACAGCACTTGTGCATGTGCACAAACATGTGTGCGTATGCACACTAGGAGGAAAACGAAAGGTGTGCGCCCGCACAAGCATGTGCGAATGCTACGAGCAGAGAGGGAATTACGAGGTGTGCGAACGCATAAGCATGTGCGTACGCATAGAAGACTCATTTTTTTTAAAATTAACATGGGGAAGGATCATGTGTGGGCGCGCACACAGGTCCTTGCGCACGCACAGGTGCAAAAATTGACAGGGGTTCATATGCACAGGGCATGCGAGCACTCCAAACAGAGGGAGTATAATTGAGTGTGCGTATGCACAGGTGGGTGCGTACGCATACAGTGCGTGAGAATGGGTTTGTGTGCGTACGAACACGCGGGTGCGCACGCACAAAGCGCAAAACATGGTAGGGTGCCCACGCACAAGGCGTGCAAGCACTCCGAACAAAAGGCGCACAGACTAGTGTGCATACGCACAGGTTGGTGCGTACGCACAAGGGTGTGCACACGCACAGTGCCCTATTTTTCCAAAACTTTTTCTTCAAATTCTAGGGTACTCTACCTTAGCTCAACAAAAGTTCAACCCCACAATATTCAAAACTTCACAAAATCATGATCTATACCAAAATCAACCTATCTAAGCTCAAAATTAAACTAATCCTAAGCTAGCTAAAAGAAGCAAAAATGCTATAAACCAAAACTATAAACAACGAAAAGGTAAGAAAGATGTTACCATGGTGGGGTGTCTCCCACCTAACACTTTGCTTTATTGTCCTTAAGTTAGACATTTTGAGAAGCCCACATCAAGGAGGCTTGTGTTTCCATTCCTCCTTGATCCTCCACCCATGCTTGGTCTTTATTTATCCTCCGGAGTCCCACACTTTGTTTGTTGACACCCTTCCTTTTTGACCTTCAATCTTCCAATAGGGTGACCTTCAACTTCCTAAATCCTCATCAAGGCTCCAAATCCACTTTTGAAGATTATTCAATTGTGCCTTGCACCACCCTTGGGACTCAAATCTTGAGGGTGCAACCCTAGTTGGCCTTAATGCACCATGCCACCCAACCTTAATCTCTTTTTCACTTAACAATCCACAAAGGATTCTAAGTTGACTGTCCGTTTCCAACAAGGCATACTCATGTGGGCAAATAAAGTTAAGGGATGAGATTATTACCCACTTAAACGGTGTGTTGGTTGGTTGCTTAGGAAGGAAGACTTCCAATAGCCTTGAAATTTCCATTCCCTTGCTCTCCTCTTTGATCACCTCCACCTCTTGTTCAATCTTCCCCAATTCTTCAACCACTTCTTCAACTTTAATAAGCTCAACTTTTTTCACTTGTGGTGAATCATGCTTCAACTCTTCATCTTCCACTTGAGGTTCCAAACCTACCCTCATTCTGAACTCTTCAATTGAGGTTGGTTCTTCACATTCATCCACAAAATTGCTTTGGTTGTGGCATGAATATGACGAGTCTAAACAGGCTAAGACTTCAGTCAAGGTAGCCATGATGGCTTGATGATGCTTGACCGATCATTGTTGCTCATTATCATCCAAGGGAGGTTAAGGTGGGATAGAAGGCTCATCATATGGGAGGAATTCTTCATAAATAGGGGTTGGTTCATAAGGATGAGGATATTGGGGTGGTGTATATGGAGGTAGTTGGTCAAGGTCATTATGGGAGTAGTGATGTAGTGATGTTGGAGTGATGGTGGTTCATAAGGTGGGTTGCGAGATGGATATGGAAGTGGATCCCAAGGAGGTATTTAGTGATATAGTGAGACTTGAGGGGGTTGTGGTTGAGGATAATGTAGGGTTCATAAGAATGTGGTGGTTGGTATGCACTATAAGATGAAGTATGATCATAGTGGTATGGAGGAGGAAATTGCCACGAGGATTGACTAAAGAATGGAAGATTGACGGTTTAGAATTCAGAATAAATTCTCGTTGCAAGTATAGTTTCTAAACCAAGCAATCATCCTTTCTTACAAATATTTTGGTTGTCACAAGCAATAAACCCCTAAATAAATTGATAATCGAAGTATTTAAACCTCGGGTCGTCTTCTCAAGGAATTGCAGGGAGGTGTTCTTATTATTGGTTATGAGAAAGTGTGTTTTGGGGTTTTGAATTAAGATAAAAAGCAAGAATAGCAATGGCAGAGGAAGTAAAATAATAACAATAAAAAGCCTTGATTAGGAGAGATTAATCGGAAGTTCTATCCTTGTTGGATTTTTCTCAAGATCAATTGATAATTGAAGGTTACTTATACTTAGTTATCCTTTACCAAGTAAAGTAAAAGAAATTCAAGTAAGATGGAAGTCTACTTCTATTCACAAGTTCTAATCCTCTCCCTTGGGAAGGATTAGCGTTAGTGACTAGAGAGCCAGCCAACAATAAACCCAATTACAATTTAACTCTTGAGTAACTTAACTCAAGGGTCTCCAAATATTAATCAACTCCAAAATCAAGTTAGGATCTAACTTAGAACATCAATTAATAACAAACAATAGAAGAAGTGATAAATCTGAAATACCTCAATTGCATTAATAAAAGAAAATCAATCTAAACATAAAGAGTTCATAAACTAAATTGATAAAATAAATAAAAGGAACATTGAACCTGTGATTGCAGAAGATGAAATCCTAATCCTAATATAAATCCTAATCCTGATCCTAATCCTAAGAGAGAGGAGAGAACCTCTCTCTCTAAAACTACATCTAAAACCTAAAATTGTGAATATGAAAGCATGATCATGAATGAATAGATTCGCCCACTTTATAGCCTCTAATCTGTGTTTTCTGGGCCGCAAACTGGGTCAAAAACAGCCAGAAATCGCTGGAGAAGAAATCTGCTACACTGATTTTTGTCACTGTGACGCGTCCGTGTGGAGCTCGCATTTGCGTCGCCTAGCGTTAGGGAAACCAAAGCATATTATATATCAAATCGAAGCCTCGGACGTTAGCTTTCCAATGCAACTAGAACCGCGTCGTTTGGAACTTTGTAGCTCTAGTTATGATCGTTTTAGTGCGAGAGGGTCAGGCTGACAGCTTTGCAGTTCCTTCAACTTCTTGTATTCCTTCCACTTTTGCATGCTTCCTTTCCATCCTCCAAGCCATTCCTGCCCTGTAATCTCTAAAATCACTTAACACACATATCACGGCATCAAATGATAATAAGAGAGGATTAAAGTTAGTAATTTAAAGGCAAAAGAAGCATGTTTTCAATCATAGCACAAAATCAGGAAGGAAAACGTAAAACATGCGAATAGTATGAATAAATGGGTAAAGAGTTGATAAAAACCACTCAAATTAGCACAAGATAAATCATAAAATAGTGGTTTATCAACCTCCCCACACTTAAACATTAGCATGTCCTCATGCTAAGCTCAAGAGAAGCTATAAAGGAGTGAAGAGGAATGGTAAAATGTATGAAATGTAACCTATCTATATGAATGCAACTATATGCTAAGATGTTTCTACCTACTTGGTTAAAAGTAAATAAGTTCTCCAAGACAAATATAAATCAAATTCCACTAATTCAAATTATATAATAAAAGACAAGTAAACTTGTAAGAAGATAGCTCATGAAAGCAGGGAACATAGAATCAAGCATTGAACCCTTACTGGTAGTGTATATCACTCTAATCTCTCAAGTGTCTAGGGTTAATCACTCTATTCTTCTCTAATCATGCTTTCTAAATCTTGTTCTTCATCTAACCAATCAACAAATATTTAGCATACTAATGCAAACATCATGAGGTCTTTTCAGGGTTGTAATGGGGCTGAGGTAAAGGTAAGGGTACATGTATGGCCAAGTGAGCTATAATATGAATCTTTGACTAACCTAAGCTCTCACCTAATATACATATACTCTATATACTGTTAAATTCATGCCTAACTACCCATAATTCCTACTTTTTTATGATTTCCATACTCATGTACCAAATTTTTTATATTTCTTTACTTTTATCACATGTGCATTGATCTTTTTATTAACTTAGCATTGGGGTAATTTTGTCCCCTTATTTATTTACTTATTTATTGAATATTTTTGGATTTTTCTCTCTTTTTTTATTTTTTTTATTTTTGTAGAGAAATAAACATAACTTATCAATGCACATGGATTTTCCATTATTTTTCTATTTTGGTTTTTCATGAGTAGGTTCCCAAATTTCCAATATTCAAATAAATTAGAAACATGATACATTCCCTTATTAACCTATGTTCCCACAATTTTCCCACACTTAGTTGATGCATAATCTCTATCTTAAGCTAACCAAAGATTCAATTAGGGTATTTAATTTGTTTTTCTGTTTAAGGCTAGTGATGTGATAAAATATAGAATAAATGGGATTAAAAAGGCTCAAGGTGACAAAGAAAGGTGATTGAAAGGGTAGGCTTATTTGGGATATGTGAGTAAAAATTCAAATAATGGCCTCAATCATATGCAAGCATGTAAATATACTAAATAATGGACATACAGACTGGAACAAAATATAGATTACAATCATAGAGAAGGAAACACACAAGAATAAAATATTATGGTTAAATAATGTAACCATATAAATAAGCTCAAAGTCTCACAGGTTGTGTTTTTAGCTTTTTAAACTATGTTCCAAATACAACTTCAAACAAGTTTTAATAGAAAAGTTTTTTTAATTTAAATTAGTGAAATACTATAAAAATTTCTTGAAAAAGAAAATATTACTTCAACCAAGTGGTAGCTAAATGCATAAAATCAAACAAACATGCAATTAAATATGCAAATGCAACAATTAACAAACAAAGAAAATAAAACAATGGTGTTGGAAAGAAGAAAATAGCTAACCCATGGAGATCGGTATCGACCTCCCTACACTTAAAGATTGCACCGTCCTCGGTGCATGCTGAGATGTGCAGGTGGACGGGTTGTTCCAACTGATGCTTTTCTTCAAGGATTATGCATATGGACTTGTTTGTCTCCCCTTTTAGAAGTTTCTCCCTTTTTCCATCTTCGGTGGCCAGCCTGAAAGAAGAGAAAAAGAAGAACAGTAACCCAGAAATAAAGATAAAATAAAATATAGTTAGGTTAATGCCAAATAATGAGGGTCTCAATTACATGGTAGCTACAACATGCAAGTGAGAAAACAGTAGAAGTACATGGCAAATCAAGAGTGAAAAAATTGCAACAAGGGGAAGAGACAGTAGATAATGAAGGACAATATAAATATAAATGCATGTCAATACAAAAAGGAACACAGATATCATAAAAGATTGGCGTTGACAGATAAATATCATCCAACAGTGTAAAACAAGTCACTAAGCACCAAATAATACCAGAAAAGATATAACAGCGGAATAAGAACATTTAACACCAATAGAAAAATAATAAATTTAGAAAAGAAAAGAAAAATATGCACAAAATTAAAATGCAATGAATGAAATATGCAAATAAATTAAGTAAAATAGAATGAAGGTGAAAAAGAATGAGAAGTGAAGGAAATAAAGTAAAAAAGAAAAAAGAAAAGATAGAAGAGATTAGGATTAGAAAAGAAAAGACAAGATAATTGGCGCTGATCTGGATAAGTTGTGCGACGCATGCGACGCGGACACGTGGTTCATGCGTTCGCGTGGTTGGCGATATTCTCAAGTAACGCGGACGCGTGACTTGATTTGTGCTAGTGGCGCGAGAGCAGCCTCGCGTTCGCACAACTCTCTGTTTAGTTTGCTTATTGCCAAAATTTGGGGTGACGCGTTTGCGTGGTTGACGCGATCGCGTGAATGGGTGACGCATTCTCGTGGGAGGGCTTGTGCTTCTAGCACGAGTCCAGCCCAGCTCCATCATAACTCTCTGCCATGCACCCTTTTTACGTCAATTTTTAGGGCACGCGTTCGCGTGGGTGACGCAGACGCGTGGTAGGCATTTTCCCACATGACGTAGACGTGTCAGCGATGCGGTCGCGTGGTTCAATTTGTGCCAAAGGCACGCCTCCAGCCACGCTCTCGCGTGACTCTCTGTTCAATTTTCTTTTCTTCCCAATGCACTGGCGACGCGGACGCATCAGCGACGCTACCGCGTCGCGTGCGTGCTTTTTTTTTTTTGATGCAGTATGCATAATGCAAAATGACATGGATGTTATGAGTAATTCCAGGTTCAATGAAAATAATATAAAATAAAAACAAACAACACGAAATAAAATTGAAAAAGAAACGATCATACCATGGTGGGTTGTCTCCCACCTAGCATTTTTAGTTAAAGTCCTTAAGTTGGACACTTGGTGAGCTCCCTGTTATGGTTGCTTGTGCTTGAACTCATCCAGAAATCTCCACCAATGTTTGGACTTTCAGTAAACTCCGGGGTCCCAAACTAGGCACAAAAAGCCTTCAAGTAAGTTAAAGCAAGTGACAAGGCCCCAAGAGTGTTGATTGTCAGAATGAATTCTGAGGTCCCAAACCGTGCTTTTGCACCCGTCTTCTTGTTGAGCAATCCATCCGGGTGGCAGGCAATCTGAATTCTCACTAAGGCGGCCAAACAACTTTTTAGACCCATTCAGCTGAGCTTTATACCAACCTTTGCATTTAAACTTTGAGCTTTCCACCATATTGAATCTTGCATGACAACTCCTACCACTAACCATCTTCCTCTTACACTTAATGCCACAAAGAGCTCTAAGATGACCATCTGTTTCAAGTAAAGCATATTCAAGTGAGCTAATTAAGCTTAGAGATGAAAGATTTACCCACTTGAATGAAGGAATGGATGGTGATGGCTTTGGGGGAGAGGTCTCCAACAGCATTGGCAAGGTGATTTCCAGCTCCATTCCCTTGAGTTCTTCCTTGACAACTTCCACCTCCTTGCAAGCTTCTTCAATTTCAACCTCTTCCTCTTGGTAGATTTCATCCAATTCAATCTCTTCATCATTACTTACTAAGGGCATAGGAAGTTGTGCTTCTTCTTCTTTAATCTCCATCTCTTGATCAACCCATTCAAAGTCTTTAGCCATGATATGCCTTGGAGGTTGTACAACCTCCTCAACATCAATTTCAAACGTCTTTGAAGGAGGCTCTATAACTTGACTTTCCCATGGAGGTTCTGCATCTCCTAAATCTTCAACCACCTCTTTCTCTGCAACTATTATGGCTTCCTCCACTTGATCCAATACACAGCCATGCTCCTCATTGTCCACTGAAGTTTCTAGTGTCTCCTTCATGCTATGCTCTTCTTTAGATTCTCCACATGCAGCCATGGGAGCATTTTGAGTTCTCAGATGTCGGGAGGCTATTATATTTACTAACTCGCCTATGGAGGCTGCGAAATTTAGCACACTCTTATTCATCTCTTCTTGCCCTTGAAGAATAACACTAAGGGCGCTGTTATCCAATGGAGGTTGGGGTGGATAGGAGGGTTCATTATTTTGGAGAAAGGGTTCATAATAGGAAGGTGGTTCTTCTTGATAAAGATATGGAGATGGTGAATATTGAGGTGGTGGTTCTGGGTGTGGTTCATATGGTGGTTGGTGTGGTGGACATAGGTTAGGGTCATATGGTGGTGTTTGGTGGTAAGGGGCTGATGCACGAAAAACTTGTCTCACAACAAATCTCCCTTCGGCAAGTATACCGAATTTGTCGTCAAGTAAAAACTCACAATAGAGTGAGGTCGAATCCCACAGGGATTGATTGATCAAGCAACTTTAATTAAAAGAATGTTCTAGTTGAGCGAATCCAGAATTTGGGTTGAGAGTTGCAGAAAATAAAATGGCGGGAATGTAAATAACAGAAAAGTAAATGCTAGAATTAAAGGATTGGAAGTAAATGACTGAAAATAAATTGCAGAATTGTAAATGGGAATGGGGGATTTGCTCATAAAAGTAAATGGCAGAAATTAAAGAGAATGGGTAAGATCAGAGATGGGGAGTTCATTGGGCTTAGGAGATATTGCAATTCTCAGGATCAAGTTCATTTTCATCTCTTCCTCAATCAATGCACTCATTGATCTCCTTGGCAATCTTAAGTGATTGAATTACAATTTCTTGCAATTCAATCTCTCAAATCTTGATCAATAGCCAATTCCTTGGTCAATTGCTCATGAGAAGAGATGAAGTATGGTCACTGATTATACCACATGCATTTCCCAAATCAAGTATTGAGAGGGTTATAGTCACATACCCATCCAAACCCAATTTGGTCCAGCATGAGAAAGCATTTCTAGCTTGATCCCTTCAATCCTCTTTCAAGGTTCAAAAGAGATCCAAGTTTGAATAGCTTCTCTTCCGAGATAACTACTCAATTGGATGAAGATCGAAAGCTTTCAAGTGAAATCAAGAGAAAAGATAAAAGAAGAATAATGAAAATTAGTATTGATCCATCAAATTACAACAGAGTTCCTAACCCAATGAAAGGGGTTTAGTTGTTCATAGCTCTTGAAAATGAAAACAAAGATGGAGAATACATCATAGAACTAGAAATTGCAGAGAAGGAAAAATACAGAGAGTAGTTCTCTTTTTCCCAGCCTCCCAGAACTTTCTTTAACAATTCAAAGCTACTCTTATATATACTACTCTTCTCAGCTTCTAGTTTGCTCTTCAAGTCTTGGGCCTTTGGATCTTGAGTTTGAAGCAGTTCTTTTCTTCATTTGGGCTTGGCTTTACTTGCAGCGAGAAAGTGCTAAGTGGGCAGAGACTTTAGCTCAGGGCGTTAGGGGTGTTAACATTTAGTGAAAGTATAAGTTCGAGAACGTTAGTGGCACTTAACATTTTCACTAACGTTCCAATGCACCCCTTTGCCTCACGTTAGAGCCCACGTTAACTAGGTTAACGTGGATTCTAACGTGGCCTTGCCAACCTCCGAGAACGTTAGTGACACTCAACATTGTCACTAACGTTCCAGTGTGCCCCTTTTTGCTTCACGTTAAAGCCAACGTTAACTAGGTTAACGTGGCTTCTAACGTGGCCTTGCCAAACTTCGAGAACGTTAGTGACACTCAACATTGTCACTAACGTTCCAATGTGCCCCTAGACCTCACGTTAGAGTCCACGTTAACTAGGTTAACGTGGCTTCTAACGTGGCCATTCTTAGCCATCCCAACGTTAGTGACAATGTTGAGTGTCACTAACGTTGGCTCATCATTCATTCCTCGTCGTTAGCTTCCACGTTAACTAAGTTAACGTGGAAGTTAACGTGGCTCCTTGGGGGGTTGTGTGGTTACTTCCAATGTTAGTGACAATGTTGAGTGTCACTAACGTTGTCGACAACTCTCACTTCTTACGTTAGCTCCCACGTTAACCAAGTTAACGTGGGAGTTAACGTGGTGTGTTGCATCCTTAGGCCAACGTTAGTGACAATGTTGAACGTCACTAACGTTGGCTTCTCTTCCCCCTTTAACGTTAGAGGCCACGTTAACTAGGTTAATGTGGGCTCTAACGTGGCCACTCATGAGTGTTTGCCAAGTTTAGTGACAATGTTAAGTGTCACTAATATTGGCTCAACTTCCCTTCTCCACGTTAGAGTTCACATTAACTTAGTTAACGTGACTCTTAATGTGGGCAATGATGGCTTTGAGAGTGTTATTGGAAATCACTTTTCTCATTAACTTTGCAAGTTACCTCCCTTCCCTTGCTTCCTTTGGTCCTGAAATCAAGCAATAGAGTGCATCAAAGTTCTAGTCTAAGTCATGGGTAATGCAGCATACAATTTGTCACTAAATTCATGCAAAATCCTCATGAAATAATGTAAAATGCACAATGTATGCTTGAATCAAGGTGTAGGTGAATATCTATCCAAAACTAGCTTATTTCCTAAAGAAATGCATGAAACTACCCTAAAAACAGTAAAGAAAAGGTCAGTGAAACTGGCCAAGATGCCCTGGCATCACAACACCAAACTTAAAGCTTGCTTGTCCCTAAGCAAGTACTGGAACAAGAGAATAACGAGTGGAATATCCAGAGGAATGAGTCATTCTTGTGGAAGTCATGTTACTGATTTTATGGTGGTTTCATGCGTAGCAATTTAGGTTCATTCCATTACTGGCTTTCAGACTTTATCATGTCCCTAAACACTTACTCTGTTTATATCCCATGAGACTTTTATTCATTGATCCTTTTATTGTTATTTCAAGGGTTCTTTGTGTTATTTAGGCTAAGTGCTCTGTAAGGGGGCAAGTGCTCTGTAAGGGGGCAACTCTTTAAGATAAGCTTTCAGCCAACACTCCCGAACCAGTTGGTTCAAGGTGCTAGATGTTGAAGCACCCCTAAGGACTTACTCCCTCAAGTCTCTCCCCCATACATACACACCACAGGCATATAGTTTATTTATTTTCTTTTCTTGAGACCTTGGTGTCCAGTACCTCTTTGGGTTACTAAATGCTCTGTAGTGAGGGTTACTCTTAATAGTGGATTTTCAGCTGATAATCCCAGGTTAGTTAACCCAAGTTACCAAGTGATAAAGCACCCCTGAGAGCTTATTCATCCAAGTAGATCCCTCACACAGGAGCACCACAGACACTTGTCTCAAGGTCCAAACCATTGGTGCCTAGCCTTATTGCTTACTCTTTTTCTTTTGTTTTTCACTTCCATTGTTCTTTCCCTTTTCTCTTATTAGGATCTTGTTATTAACTTAGTCTCATGGGTATATCCAAAGTCAAGTATTCAGGATAGATAGTTGTCCTCCTAGCCTTGTGGTTGAACCAACTTAGCTAACTTATGACTACCCCAAAGATTCATGAATGTACTTCCACATTATGAACTCTACTCTGGTCTTTTAAAAAAAACATAAACATTCTCTTCTTCATTTGATTTAAAACGGACAAGCTTACAAGTAAATAAGGGAAAGATGCAGTGACATTTAAACCAGAAATCATGGACCTATTCAGAAAGAAAACTTAAAAAGACAGAAAAAAAGTTTAAACATAACATGGAAGCAGGTTCTATTTCATACGAGATCTTCCTTATTTAAAGCATAGAAAATGATGGACTAAAAAGAACTCCACCACCTTTCATTCATGTGGATGCCCATGCTCCCATCCTTGCTTGTCTTCATTGTGTCTCTCTTGAGTGCTTGTGCTCCCACTTCCTTTGCCTTTTCCAAGCAGCTTCTTCCAGAAACCACCATCTTCCATCTTCTTCTTGAGTGTCTCCTTTTGCTGTTTCACCTTCCTCTCTTCTTGTTCTATAAAATCTTTTTGGACCTCATCATATGTAGGGATGGCATAGTGTAGCTGATGCATATTACTAGTCATGTAGTTCAACTTGGCTTGAGTGTTCACATAGAACTCCTCCCTATGTAGTTGCCTTCCTTCATTGAGTACACTGAACTCATTGAAAGTTTTCATTTGAGCTATCTGCCGCTGGTTGAGTTCTTGCAAGTGCTTCTCTTGAAGTTCTTGCCTCTCATTCACTTGGTTGATAGCTTGAGTGAGCCTGGAGTAGTGTTTCTGCTGCTGCTCCATTTGTTATTTTTGCCATGATTCCTGTTGGCTCAGCCAGTTGGTTTGAAGGTTCAGTATTTGCTCTTGTCCTTCCATATGTCTCATCCCCGAATCCTCAATGGCTCTTAGAAGGTGACTCATGTTCAAGATGGCTGGATCAGAATACTCTCCTTGTTGATATTCTTCCTGATGAGGTTCCTCTTGGTGAACTCTTTCTTTTGCTTTTAGTTTTCCTATTTGTGGTCTTCTTTGTTGTTGAGCAGGTGTAGTATAAACCAATCGCTCGAGTGTAACTGGCCTCCCTGAGTTTACCCAGTCTGGATTGCTATCCTCAAATACTACCTTGGCCTTGTTGCATAAGCGGAGAATGGTGCTGGGGTACCAAAGCCTGGCACCTAAATCAACCTTCTCAGCCGAATCTTGAATCCCCTCGGCGATGAGCTCATTCACATTGATTTCCCCACCTTGTATTAAGCAATGCACCATAGTAGCTCGATTGATGTTTACCTCTGAATTATTTGCAGCTGGTAGAATGGACCTCCTCACAAGTTCAAACCACCCCTTGGCTTCAGGGCTCAGGTCTCGTCTCTTGATGAACTTGGGTCTCCCATCTGTGTATCTCTCCCAGTCAGCTGCTATAACACAGATGTCTGCCACTATCTCTGAGAGCTCATTATTATCAGGGCTTCTACTTATCCTTGCTTGATAACTTTCCTCATCAAAACGAGGTAATTTCAGGTGAAGAACTCTTGTTATTGCATTTGGGCTGAAGTCCACCTCTTTTCCTCTTACGTAACTTTTGAAGGTTGGGGCCTTGGTTTTATCCTCTCTTACTACATTCGCATAAAATTCTTTGATGAGATTTCCATTGATCTTCCCCTCTGGACTTGTAAGCAATTGCCACCCCCTCTGTTCGATTTTCTCCAGAATTTGTGGTGACTCATCTGCATTGATTTGGAAGATTAACTCTGGCAATATCTTTCTCGCCCTTATCCGTTCGAATTCATGTTCATGAAAGGCAGTTTTGAATTTCTTCTCATCGAAAGGAACACTCTCCATGGGTTCCTTCCTCTTTTGCCTCTTTGAGCTTGATGATGCCATGAATTGAGTTGCTGTTTTGAGGTGGAGGTTGGAGGATACGGAGAGATGAGGAATAGGTTGGCTAGGACAGAGTGTGATGAAGGGGTTTGAGCAAGCTGAAAGTATGAGGTATGGAGAGTGGGAATTTGAGTGCGAGGAATGATCATGCACTAAGGTTCACTTATATAGGGGGGTCATGAGTGGATGGAAGGTGTGGATTGCAAGGATTGTTGCTTGATGGACGGTTGGGGTTGTGTATGAAGGAAGGACAAGGATCATCACTTAATGAGAGTGATTGGTTCGGTCTTCAAGGGTCTTCTTTCTCCAATGTTGCATGGCAGCGTTTCCCCATGCGTTCCCTCTTGAGACATGTGTGTAGTGCTCTTCATTAAGTGGCGAAATCTCCCCCATTTAATTGTCCAATCAATCCCTTTTCATGCTTCTTTTCCTTTCCTGTAAAGATTTAAAATAAGGAAATTAATATCATAAAAATCAAATTCTACGGCTAGAATAAAAGGGAAGAAAGGATTTGATTGTTTATTTATGAATTCCAACTAACTAACTAACTATTGGTGGGTCCTTATATGCATTTTGGTGGCACCATGGGGTAACACCAAACTTAGTTTGAAGCAATGTGATGAAAAGTTTTGTTCAAAGCTCCCAAGACGAGCATGCATCTTGGTTTGCTTTGAACACCAAACTTGTTCTTCACTATATACTGCATGATAAAGATTTCACCAAGTGTTTGTCAAGTTTGGGTTGAAATTCATAAACATTGATTTATTCATTATTTTAAAAACATATAAAACATGGGTTGCCTCCCATGAAGCGCTTCTTTAGCGTCACTAGCTTGACGTTTTTCCTTCATCAGGGTGGTTGGTAGTGCTTAAAGTCCTCCCCTCTTGTTGTGGACTTATATCCATTGGTTGGATCAATGATCTCCACATGTTCCAGGGAAAGAACTCTGTTGATAGTGAAGACCTTGGGTAACTGAGATGGTACAGTGGGGAGATTAGGGGGAATATCTGGGAAGTAAGCTGAGACAACTCTATCCCTTGGAGAGAAGTCTTCCGTAAGGATCTTCTTGTTCCTCCATCTCCTTGGTACCTTCTTCTTTGTTTCTTTTGAAGTTGCCTTCCCTTTGGTGACCTCTTTTTTCCAAGGAGTTGTGATGCTGTCTTCACCTGCCTCTAGAGGTTTAGGTTCCTCCAACTTTTCCTTGAGCTGTGGCAATTGCCGTTTTCCTTGTTTATCTATTAAGGGGATCTCAGAATGAACTGGCTGTGCTTCAGTGCTTGTTTCCTCCTTCAGTGTCTCATTATCATTTGTGCTGAGTTCCTTGTCCTCTTGATCTGTTTCTTGTGAGAGTTTGAAAATATTGAAGCTGAGTCGTTCATCATGGATTCTCAATATTAGTTTCCCTTTCTCTACATCGATAAGTGCTCTGGCTGTAGCTAAGAATGGTCTTCCCAATATGATTGGGTGAGTGTGACTCTCTTCCATGTCCAGGATGACAAAGTCTGTTGGGAGAAAGTATTTCCCAACCTTTAGCAACACATTTTCCACCACTCCTATTACTTGCTTTTGAGTTTTGTCAGCCAGTCTGATGATTACATCTGTGGGCATTATCTCATTGATCTGTAGCCTCTTCAACAGGGATAAGGGCAGTAAGTTGATGCTGGCCCCCAAATCACATAGTGCTCTATCGAACATAGTTTAACCTATGGCACAAGGGATGTGAAAACTCCCTGAGTCTCTTCTTTTTGTAGGCAACTCAGGTTGAATAAGGGCACTACATTCCTTGTTCATCACTATAGTCTGGCCTCCTTTGAGTGAGCTTTTCCTGGGAAGAAGTTCCTTCATATACTTGATGAATGCAGGCATTTATTGAATTGCCTTGATGAATGGTATGTTTACATGCAGAGATGCAAACAAGTCTAGGAACCTTGAGTATATTCTCTTTCCCACAGCACCATTGAGCAGTTGAGGGAAGGGAGCATAGAGCTTCAGCAGCTCTTGTTGTGAGATTTCTGGTTCTTGGTGATCTCTATCCTCCTTCTTTGTTGAGTTATCTTCAGGTTGTTTGCGAAGTTTGCCTTGCTTGTCTTCAGTCTCTTGATCACTCGTAGTGACCATTTTGCAATCTTCCCATCTTACTTTCTTTGCTTCTCCTTTGGGGTTTTTCTCCGTGTCACTTGGGAAGCTATCAGTAGGTTTGGGAATCTTCTCAGCTAAATATCCCACCTGGAATTCTAACTTCCTAATGGTCTCTCCCTGGTTCTTAATATTGGCTCGCACCTCTTCTTTGAACACCTTATTTTCTTGAATCTCTTGGCATATTCCTTCAAGTAAGGCTTCAATCTTAGAGAGCTTGTCATCAAGTGATGAGTGATTCAGAGCAAATGTACTGTTTTGGTTTTGATAAGCATGCGGAGAAGTGTTGTTGTGAGGGTGTTGAGATGTCCTCTGTGTGAATTGCTGGTGAGCTGCATTGTTGTTGGAGTTGTAATGTCTCTGGTCTTGGTTTTTCTCTTGCTCACTTCCCCACCCAAAGTTTGGGTGGTTTCTCCATCCAGGGTTGTAGGTCTTAGAGTATGGATCATAGTTTTTCCTTGGTGAATTCCCAATCTAGTTGGCTTGCTCCTGACTCCCCTCTACTTCTTCATTCACTCCTTCTTGGGTTGTTGATGAAGTGGAGATTGCTGCTACTTGGTTCATCTCCATCTTCTTGGTGAGGTCAGCCAGCTGCTGGGTAATGAGCTTGTTTTGGGCTAACAGAGCATCTACATTATTTAGCTCCATTACTCCTCTTGTGTTCCCTCTTCCGGAAGCATAGAAGTAGTCGTTCTCTGCTACTGTTTCAATAACATCTATGGCTTCCTCAATAGTCTTCTTCTTGTTCAAAGATCCTCCGGATGAATGGTCTACGGCCTTCTTTGACTCATAAGAGAGCCCTTCATAGAAAATGTGCAGCTGCACCCATTCGTTGAACATGTCAGGTGGACACCTCCTTGTTAAGTCCTTGAACCTCTCCCATGCTTCATATAGAGTCTCACCATCTTGTTGCCTGAAAGTTTGGACCTCAGCTCTCAGCCTATTGATTCGTTGAAGAGGGTAAAATCTTGCTAAGAATTTGTTCACCACGTCTTCCCAAGTTGTCAAGCTTTCCCTTGGGAAAGATTCCAGCCACTTGGCTGCTTTGTCCCTAAGTGAGAATGGAAACAAGAGCAGTCTATAGGTATCAGGATGAACACCATTAGACTTCACTGTGTCACATATTCTCAGGAAGGTGGTCAAATATTGATTGGGGTCTTCTTGAACACCTCCTCCAAACGAACAGTTGTTCTGAACAAGGGTGATGAGCTGTGGTTTAAGTTCAAAGTTGTTGGCATGGATTGTTGGCTTTTGGATTCTACTTCCACAATTGCCTGGGTTTGGATTGATGTAGGAGCCTAAAACTCTTCTATCCTCCCCAGCATGATTTGCTCTACCTCCTCCCCCATGGTTTTGATCTTCTTCTTCATGATGGTTTTCCATGTTGTCTTCCATGTTTGGTTCAAAGAATTCCTCTTCTTCCTCAGCACCAACCACTTTCTTTCCTCTTGCCTCCCTCCTTAATCTAAGGAAGGTCCTCTCAGGTTCAGAATCGAAGGAAGTTAAAGCCCCACTTCTTCTCCCTGTCATGCAACCATCAAGTGCAAGTAAGAAAAGATAGGTGCAGAAAGTATTTGTGTCAGAATTACTGTTAGTTGTGGGTGATGCAATATATCAAACAGTTAGTGGGTTAGCAAACAGAATTGAAAATAACAAAGAAAAACAAAAGAGTAGAGGGGGAAGGGAAGAAGTTTAACTAAAACAAAAAGTAAATCACTCAAACAGAAAATGAAATTCACAAAAATAAAAATGCTCAATCTAGTGATCTTCCAATTTAATCATTGTTGATGCACAATCAATCCCCGGCAACGGTGCCATAAACTTGATGCACGAAAAACTTGTCTCACAACAAATCTCCCTTCGGCAAGTGTACCGAATTTGTCGTCAAGTAAAAACTCACAATAAAGTGAGGTCGAATCCCACAGGGATTGATTGATCAAGCAACTTTAATTAGAAGAATGTTCTAGTTGAGCGATTCCAGAATTTGGGTTGAGAGTTACAGAAAATAAAATGGCGGGAATGTAAATAACAGAAAAGTAAATGCTAGAATTAAAGGATTGGAAGTAAATGACTGAAAATAAATTGCAGAATTGTAAATGGGAATGGGGGATTTGCTCATAAAAGTAAATGGCAGAAATTAAAGAGAATGGGTAAGATCAGAGATGGGGAGTTCATTGGGCTTAGGAGATATTGCGATTCTCCGGATCAAGTTCATTTTCATCTCTTCCTCAATCAATGCACTCATTGATCTCCTTGGCAATCTTAAGTGATTGAATTACAATTTCTTGCAATTCAATCTCTCAAATCTTAATCAATAGCGAATTCCTTGGTCAATTGCTCATGAGAAGAGATGAAGTATGGTCACTGATTATACCACATGCATTTCCCAAATCAAGTATTGAGAGGGTTATAGTCACATACCCATCCAAACCCAATTTGGTCTAGCATGAGAAAGCATTTCTAGCTTGATCCCTTCATTCCTCTTTCAAGGTTCAAAAGAGATCCAAGTTTGAATAGCTTCTCTTCCAAGATAACTACTCAATTGGATGAAGATCGAAAGCTTTCAAGTGAAATCAAGAGAAAAGATAGAAGAAGAATAATAAAAATTAGTATTGATCCATCAAATTACAACAGAGCTCCCTAACCCAATGAAAGGGGTTTAGTTGTTCATAGCTCTTGAAAATGAAAACAAAGATGGAGAATACATCATAGAACTAGAAATTGTAGAGAAGGTAAAATACAGAGAGTAGTTCTCTTTTTCCCAACCTCCCAGAACTTTCTTTAACAATTCAAAGCTACTCCTATATATACTACTCTTCTCAGCTTCTAGTTTGCTCTTCAAGTCTTGGGCCTTTGGATCTTGAGTTTGAAGCAGTTCTTTTCTTCATTTGGGCTTGGCTTTACTTGCAGCGAGAAAGTGCTAAGTGGGCAGAGACTTTAGCTCAGGGCGTTAGGGGTGTTAACATTTAGTGAAAGTATAAGTTCGAGAACGTTAGTGGCACTTAACATTTTCACTAACGTTCCAATGCACCCCTTTGCCTCACGTTAGAGCCCATGTTAACTAGGTTAACGTGGCTTCTAACGTGGCCTTGCCAAACTTCGAGAACGTTAGTGACACTCAATATTGTCACTAACATTCCAATGTGCCCCTAGACCTCACGTTAGAGTCCACGTTAACTAGGTTAACGTGGCTTCTAACGTGGCCATTCTTAGCCATCCCAACGTTAGTGACAATGTTGAGTGTCACTAACGTTGGCTCATCATTCATTCCTCATCGTTAGCTTCCACGTTAACTAAGTTAATGTGGAAGTTAACGTGGCTCCTTGGGGGGTTGTGTGGTTGCTTCCAACGTTAGTGACAATGTTGAGTGTCACTAACGTTGTCGACAACTCTCACTTCTTACGTTAGCTCCCACGTTAACCAAGTTAACGTGGTGTGTTGCATCCTTAGGCCAACGTTAGTGACAATGTTGAACGTCACTAACGTTGGCTTCTCTTCCCCCTTTAACGTTAGAGGCCACGTTAACTAGGTTAACGTGGGCTCTAACGTGGCCACTCATGAGTGTTTGCCAACGTTAGTGACAATGTTAAGTGTCTCTAACGTTGGCTCAACTTCCCTTCTCCACGTTAGACTTCACGTTAACTTAGTTAACGTGACTCTTAATGTGGGCAATGATGGCTTTGAGAGTGTTATTGGCAATCACTTTTCTCATTAACTTTGCAAGTTACCTCCTTTTCCTTGCTTCCTTTGGTCCTGAAATCAAGCAATAGAGTGCATCAAAGTTCTAGTCCAAGTCATGGGTAATGCAGCATACAATTTGTCACTAAATTCATGCAAAATCCTCATGAAATAATGTAAAATGCACAATGTATGCTTGAATCAAGGTGTAGGTGAATATCTACCCAAAACTAGCTTATTTCCTAAAGAAATGCATGAAACTACCCTAAAAACAGTAAAGAAAAGGTTAGTGAAACTGGCCAAGATGCCCTGGCATCAGGGGCTTGTGAGTATGGTGGTTCAAAGTTGTGTTGAGGAGATGGTTCATAAGCATATGGCGGGGCTTGTTAGTAACTACAAGGGGGTCCACCATAGTCATCATCTTGGTATGCATCACAGAATGGTTGTTGGTTATAGTGCATTGGAGGGGATTGTTGCCAAGAGGGTTGATCAAATCCTTGTGGCTCCTCCTATCTTTGATTCTTCCAACCTTGATGTCTATTTTCATTATAGTTTCCTCTTCCTGCAACATAATTATAACCAGACTCATAGCCAAAGGGGTGAGAGGTCATAGTAGCAAATAAAATTAAAAACGAAAATAAAAACAAATTGAAATTAAAAGGTTATTGAAATTTAAATTTTGAAAATTAAATTTTGAATTTTAAATTTTGAAATTTGAAATTTGAAATTTGAAATTTGAATTTTGAAAAAGTCAACAATATAAGATATAAAAAAAGATTTGAATTTTGAAATTTAAATTTTGAAATTTTAAATTTTGAAATTTGAGATTTGAATTTTAAATTTTTAAATTTGAATTTTGAAAATTGAAATTTAAAATTTTGGAATTTTGAATTTGAAATTTTGAATTTTTGAATTTTAATGAGGAAAGAGAAAAACAATAAAATGACACCAAACTTAAAATTTTTAGATCAGAACGAATAAAACAACTAAGAACAACTTGAAGGTCAAGATGAACACGAAGAACAACTTGAA
Source organism: Arachis hypogaea (assembly GCF_003086295.3). Taxonomy (NCBI): domain Eukaryota; kingdom Viridiplantae; phylum Streptophyta; class Magnoliopsida; order Fabales; family Fabaceae; genus Arachis; species Arachis hypogaea. Next base: position 93,631,142 of record NC_092051.1, on the reverse strand, counting down.
GATCAAGATGAACACCAAGAAAAAAAAAATTTTTGAAAAATTTTTTAATAACTAAATAAAAACCAATAACCTCTTAATTTGTGAAAAAGAAAAAATAAAAAACAAAAATAAACACAAATAAACAGGTAAAAAGCAAATATTTACAATAACCAATAATAAGGCACACGTTTGTAATTCCCCGACAATGGCGCCATTTTGAAGAACGGAAGATTGACGGTTTAGAATTCAGAATAAATTCCCGTTTCAAGTATAGTTTCTAAACCAAGCAATCATCCTTTCTTACAAACGTTTTGGTTGTCACAAGCAACAAACCCCTAAATAAATTGATAACCGAAGTATTTAAACCTCGGGTCGTCTTCTCAAGGAATTGCAGGGAGGTGTTCTTATTATTGGTGTTGAAAAAGTGTGTTTTGGGGTTTTGGATTAAGATAAAAAGCAAGAATAGCAATGGCAGAGGAAGTAAAATAATAACAATAAAAAGCCTTGATTAGGAGAGATTAATTGGAAGTTCTATCCTTGTTGGATTTTTCTCAAGATCAATTGATAATTGAAGGTTACTTCTACTTAGTTATCCTTTACCAAGTAAAGTAAAAGAAATTCAAGTAAGTTGGAAGTCTACTTCTATTCACAAGTTCTAATCCTCTCCCTTGGGAAGGATTAGCATTAGTGACTAGAGAGCCAGCTAACAATAAACCCAATTATAATTTAACTCTTGAGTAATTCAACTCAAGGGTCTCCAAATATTAATCAACTCCAAAATCAAGTTAGGATCTAACTTAGAACATCAATTAATAACAAACAATAGAAGAAGTGATAAATCTGAAATACCTCAATTGCATTAATAAAAGAAAATCAATCTAAACATAAAAAGTTCATAAACTAAATTGATAAAATAAATAAAAGGAACATTGAACCTGTGATTGGAGAAGATGAAATCCTAATCCTAATATAAATCCTAATACTAATCCTAATCCTAAGAGAGAGGAGAGAACCTCTCTCTCTAAAACTACATCTAAAACCTAAAATTGTGAATATGAAAGCATGATCATGAATGAACGGATTCCCCCACTTTATAGCCTCTAATCTGTGTTTTCTGGGCCACAAATTGGGTCGAAAACAGCCCAGAAATCACTGGAGAAGAAATCTGTCACGCTGATTTTTGTCACTACGATGCGTCCACATAGAGAATGCGTTCGTGTCACCTAGCGTCAGGGCAACTATGGCACATTATATATCAAATTGAAGCTCCGGACGTTAGCTTTCCAGCGCAACTAGAACCGCATTGTTTGGACCTCTAAAGCTCGAGTTATGACCATTTTAGTGCGAGAGGGTCAGGCTGATAGCTTTGCAGTTCCTTCAACTTCTTGTATTCCTTCCACTTTTGCATGCTTCCTTTCCATCCTCCAAGCCATTCCTGTCCTGTAATCTCTGAAATCATTTAACACACATATCATGGCATCGAATGATAATAAGAGAGGATTAAAGTTAGTAATTTAAAGGCCAAAGAAGCATGTTTTCAATCATAGCACAAAATCAGGAAGGAAAACGTAAAATATGCGAATAGTATGAATAAGTGGGTAAAGAGTTGATAAAAACCACTCAAATTAGCGCAAGATAAACCATAAAATAGTGGTTTATCATTGACCATATGAATGTGGCTCTTCCCTCAAGTGATAGCTCAACCCTTGGTGCACACTGTCATTAAGATCGCCATTCCCTACAAAATTGTAATAACCAAACTCCTAGCCAAGAGGGTGATAGCTCATAGAGGAAAATAGAAAATAAGAATAAAAAACTTCAATCAAAAGAAACAAAATTCTAATTACTAACAAAATCAAACAAACAACCTAAAAAGTATCTATTAACACTATTCATAAATTCACAACAACCAACATTATAGCACTCATTGCACTAGCTTTCTCAGCAACGGCGCCAAAAACTTGATGTGAGAAGATTACGACGGTTCGGAAATTTAGCAAAACAATTTCTTCGTCGGTAGCATAGTCCAAACCAACAAATAACCCTCCCAATCAAAGTTTAAATTTCTAATATAAATAACTGAGAGTAGCTAATCCTCGGGTCGTTCTTCCTAGGAACTAGTAACAACAAGCGCACAATTTTGGTTGTGAGAATCAAGGGGTTTCAATGATTGAAGCAAGCAATTAAGAAATAAAAGAACAATCAAAATTGCAATTAATAAACTAATAAAGGAATAAAAGAACAATATATGTAATATGAACAAGTAAAGCTTTAATGTGATGGAAAAGTGGTTCAAAACATAAATGGAACCCTTGACTTGGGATGAGTTATGGAATCCCTTCTATTTCGAGGGTTACCTGAAACTGTAGGTCGATCTCGGATAAGATCTACAGTGGTGGCCGGTGCTATCGTGTCCGACTTGTTGGACTTGGTGGTGCTACTGATCCTGCGTCACCGGAGGGTGGTGGTACCTGCAAGAGACTCCGATGCTTAAGTTAGCATAGGCTTTAAGCAGGTTTTTAGTAGAATCAGAGTATGAGTTATACCTGGGTGCTCCAGTGTATTTATAGTAGTGTAGGCTGACCTCTCCGGATAAGATAAGTTAGTTATCTTATCTTATCTTCTGAGCAAAGTCATCTTATCTTTAAGGGGAACCGCCCTTTTCTTTCTAAGCTTTAGTTGCCTTTAGATTGGGCTATGTCCCTTTATTTGGGCCTGCTTGGGCTCATTGTAGCGATTTGGCCGAACTCTTTGAGAAGAGGTCGGGAATTCCAGACCTGAGGAGGTCGGTCGACTTGTCTTTAATCAGCCCAGGTCGTACAGCTCGACCCAGAGCATGAATAGTGCCCCTGCTTGAGCGCGGTCTTCCTTTTGGAGTTGTGTCATTTTTAGACTTTGATCTCTTTGGGGAAGCCTGGCTCGAGCATCTTGATCTTGTTGTAGAATTTCCATCTAGTGGCTTGAATGCAGAGCATTTTTTCTCACCCCTTTTTAATTGCAATGTGCATTTTGCATTTCCTTGGGAACGTGCGAGAGTAGAAACCCATTAACTCCTTTGTCGTTTCCTTTTTTTCCCTCTTTGTCTTTTCATTTGAATTTCAAAGCCTCTTCATTCAGTTTCTTCTTTCACTTTTCTCTTAGACTCCTTGCTTAGCGCTTTGTTCTTTCTTTGCTCGGGCAGCGATTGTTTGGCGTGGTTTCATTGTTTGCTTCTATTTCTGAAGGTTTTTCGTCTCCTCTCCACTGCATGTTGGTTTTTCATCTTCTCTCTCTTTTTTACTTTTCACGCCGTTCTTTTTGTTGCTTGTGTTTGTTTGGGGATGAAGAAGTTTTGATCTTTGTTTGGATTACTAAAGTTTGAATCTTGTCTGCGTCGTTGTGTTTGTAATGCGTGCGTGAAGGATTTATTTGACATGTTGCTTGTTTCTGCCGCTTTTACTTGATTTCTTTATGCGTAGATTTTTCTTCTATTTGTATCTTGGAATAATGGACTGTGAATTTGAATAAAGGTTGGATCTTTTTTATGATTTCTGCATGCTTGATGTTCGCTGTTCTTTGTATGGATTTTCTTTGTCAGAGAATGATTGATCTTTTGTGTTTTTTGGGCTCAGATTGCAAGATTTTTCCCGAATCTTTACTTTGTTACTGCCTCCAAAGGATGACCCTGGAACTTGGTGTGAGTCCTGGGGTTTCCTTTTATTGCTGTTTCTGAGTCTTTTAACATTCGCATGCTTTTGTCCGAGTTATCTCCATATTTTGTCCGAGATGTCTCCTATTTTGTCCGAGCTGTTTGATTAGTAACCCATTTTTCCTTTTTCTCACTGTAGAACTTGGTTGACCCATATCTTCTCGCAAAAATATTGTTGAGATGTCTACCAAGGTTCCTGATCGCATGTCCGACTGGCTGGATTCTCTTGTCTTGATGTGTATTTCCATGGTCGATTCTGAGTACTGTGTGCGGCTTAGGAGACATCATAGGATTTGTAGTAGTAGAGAGCAGGAGAAAAACTACGAGTTGGTAGTGCCTAACCCTGAGGAGAGAGTTTGTTTTCCTTCTCTAACTCGGGGGGAACGTCCCTTCTTTTATGCATATGATTACTTTTTTAGCCAAATGAACATCACCATTCCTTTTACATCCTTTGAGACCGACCTGATGTGGTCCTGCAATGTAGCTCCTTCTCAACTTCACCCAAACTCGTGGGGTTTTATAAAAATCTTCCAATTGTTGTGCCAAGAGTTGGATGTCTGACCTTCTCAAACTCTCTTTCTTTATTTTTTTGTTTTGACGAAGCTTGAGGCAGCTAAGAAGAAGGCTTCCTGGATTTCTTTCTGAGCTGCCCAGGGAAAGAAAGTTTTTGCTATGTATGACGAGTCTTTTAGAGATTTTAAGAACTTCTATTTCAAGGTCCGAGCTGTTGAAGAAGCTCGGCCTTTCTTCTTGGACCAAAATAATGAACCTGCCTTCCCCTTATGCTGGCAAAAGAATATGGTAGTGTCTAGGTATACTTGGGAAATGTTGGATGAAGTCGAGCAGGCTTTTGTACATGTGCTAGAGGAGAATTGGGGGGAGCCTCCCAATCTTGACACGAAAAGGTTCTTGGGGGATCCCTCCCTTCTTCGAGCTGATTTGGGTAGCTGCCGATTTCATTTTTAGTACTGTCTTTATTATTTGGTTTTGTCAATTGATGAGCGGATAATTTATACGCTTTTTGGCATTGTTTTTAGTATGTTTTTAGTAGGATCTAGTTACTTTTAGGGATGTTTTTATTAGTTTTTATATTAAATTCACATTTCTGGACTTTACTATGAGTTTGTGTATTTTTCTGTGATTTCAGATATTTTCTGGCTGAAATTGAGGGACTTGACCAAAAATCAGATTCAGAGGTTGAAGAAGGACTGCTGATGTTGTTGGATACTGACCTCCCTGCACTCAAAGTGGATTTTATGGAGCTACAGAACTCCAAATGGCGCGCTCTTAATGGCGTTGGAAAGTAGACATCCAGGGCTTTCCATAAATATATAATAGTCCATACTTTGCTCAAGTTTAGACGACGCAAAAGGGCATTGAACTCCAGTTCTACACTGTAGTCTAGAGTTAAACGCCAGAAACACGTCACGAACCAGAGTTGAACGCCAAAAACACGTTACAACTTGGCGTTCCACTCCAAAAGAAGCCTCTGCACGTGTAAACTTCAAGCTCATCCCAAGCACACACCAAGTGGGCCCTGGAAGTGGATTTATGCATCAATTACTTACTTCTGTAAACCCTAGTAACTAGTTTAGTATAAATAGGACTTTTTACTATTGTATTAGACATCTTGGGACGTTTCGTTCTTAGATCATGGGGGCTGGCCATTCGGCCATGCCTGGACCTTTCACTTATGTATTTTTCAACGGTAGAGTTTCTACATACCATAGATTAATATGTGGAGCTCTACTGTTCCTCAAAGATTAATGCAAAGTACTACTGTTTTTCTATTCAATTCAACTTATTCCACTTCTAAGATATTCATTCGCACTTCAATATGATGGATGTGATGATCGTGACAGTCATCATCATTCTCAACTTATGAACGCGTGCCTGACAACCACTTCCGTTCTACCTTAGATTGAATGGATATCTCTTGGATATCTAATACAGGGGACCGAGTCCGAGTTATTAGCGTCTTCGTGGTATAAGTTAGAACCCATGGATGGCCATTCCTGAGATCCGGAAAGTCTAAACCTTGTCTGTGGTATTCTGAGTAGGATCTGGGAAGGGATGGCTGTGACGAGCTTCAAACTCGCGAGTGCTGGGCGTAGTGACAGATACAAAAGGATCAATGGATCCTATTTCAGTATGATCGAAAACCGACAGATGATTAGCCGTGCCGTGACAGAGCATTTGGACCTTTTTCACAGAGAGGATGTGATGTAGCCATTGACAATGGTGATGCCCTACATAAAGCTTGCCATGGAAAGGAATAGGATTGATTGGATGAAGACAGTAGGAAAGCAGAGATCAGAGGAACGAAAGCATCTCTATACGCTTATCTGAAATTCTCACCAATAAATTACATAAGTATTTCTATCTTTATTTTCTATTTATCTATTATTATTATTCAAAAACTCCATAACCATTTGATATCTGCCTGACTGAGATTTACAAGATGACCATAGCTTGCTTCATACCAACAATCTCTGTGGGATCGACCCTTACTCACGTAAGGTTTTATTACTTGGACGACCCAGTGCACTTGCTGGTTAGTTGTGCGAAGTTGTGAAGTTATGCTTGGAGCACGGTATTGTGCACCAGTTATTGGCGCCATTGCCAGGGAGAGAACGAACAACAAATTTTACAACCTCAGAGTAACAATTTCGCATACCAAGTTTTTGGCGCCGTTGCCGGGGATTGTTCGAGTTTGGACAACTGACGGTTCATCTTGTTGCTCAGATTAGGTATTTTTCTTTTTGTTTTATTTTTCAAAAAAGTTTTCAAAAATCTTTCAAAAATTTCTCATTTGTTTTTGAAAATTATTCTAAAATTTTTTATGAATGAATTCTAGTGTTTCATGAAGCATGTTGAAACCTGACTGGCTGTAAAGCCATGTCTAAATTTATTTGGACTGGGGCTTCCAACCCAACATTATCAAGAGCAAGCCAGTTGTTGCTAATCCACCTGCTGCTGTTCCTGATCCACTTGATTTACATGCTAAAGCTTGACTGGCTATTAAGCCATGTCTAACCCTCAGATTGGAGCTTTAGACTAAGAGTGCAAGATTCCTGGAATTCATATTAAAAATTTTGGAATCCTTATTTTTCTTTTTCACATTAATTTTCGAAAAATCCAAAAAAATCATAAAATCATAAAAAATCAAAAATATTTTATGTTTCTTGTTTGAGTCTTGAGTCAATTTCAAGTTTGGTGTCAATTGCATACTCATCTTGCATTTTTTGAAAATTGCATTCATGCATTGCATTCATCATGATCTTCAAGTTGTTCTTAATAAACCTTCTTGATTGATCTTCATATTTTCTTGTTTTGTGTCTTTTCTTGTTTTTCATGTGCATTTTTGCATTCATAGTGTCTGAACATGAAAGATTTCTAAGTTTGGTGTCTTGCATGTTTTCTTTGCATTGAAAATTTTTCAAAAATATGTTCTTGATGTTCATCATGATCTTCAAAGTGTTCTTGGTGTTCATCTTGACATTCATAGCATTCTTGCATGCATTCATTATTTTGATCCATAACTTTCATGCATTGAATCTTTTTCATGTTTTTCTCTTTCATCATTGAAAATTCAAAAATAAAAAAAAAAAATATCTTTCCTTTTTTCTCTCATAAATTTTGAAAATTTGGATTGACTGTTTCAAAAATTTTTAAAATTCAATTGTTTCTTATGAGTCAAATCAAATTTTCAATTTAAAAATCTTATCTTTTTCAAAAATCTTTTTCAAAAATCATATCTTTTTCATTTTTCTTATTTATTTTCGAAAATTTTAAAAATATTTTTTCAAAAATCTTTTTCTTAATTTTACATCATATTTTTGAAAATATCATCAACAATTAATGTTTTGATTCAAAAATTTCAAGTTTGTTACTTACTTGTTAAGAAAGATTCAAACTTTAAGTTCTAGAATTATATCTTGTGATTTCTTGTGAATCAAGTCATTAATGTTGATTTTAAAATTCAAATCTTTTTCAAAACTAATTTTAATCATATCTTTCTATCATATCTTTTTAAATCATATCTTTTTCAAAAAAAAAATTTGATTTTAAAATATCTTTTCTAACTTCTTATCTTCTTATCTTTTCAAAATTGATTTTCAAATCTTTTTCAACTAACTAATTGACTTTTTGTTTGTTTCTTATCTCTTTCAAAACTACCTAACTAACTATCTCTCTCTAATTTTCGAAAATACCTCCCTCTTTTTCAAAAATTCTTTTTAATTAATTAATTGTTTTCAATTTTTAATTTTAATTTTATTTCATTCCTAATTTTCGAAAATTACTAACCTTTTTCAAAAACTATTTTCGAAATTTAACTTTAAATTTTAATTTTTAATTTTCGAAAATCCTCTCTCCCATCTCCTTCTATTCATTTATTTATTTACTAACACTTCTCTACATCTCACATTTCTGTTATCATCACCCTTGTGTTTGGATTCTCCTTCCTTCTCTTTCTTTACATTACATTCTTTTCTTCTTCTACTCACAACAAGGGAACCTCTATACTGTGGTAAAAAGGATCCCTATTATTATTTTTCTGTGCCCTTTTCTTTCATATGAGCAGGAGCAAGGATAAGAGCATTCTTGTTGAAGCAGACCCTGAACCTGAAAGGACTCTAAAGAGGAAACTAAGAGAAGTTAAAATACAACAATCCAGAGACAACCTTGCAGGAATTTTCGAACAGGAAGAGGAGATGGCAGCCGAAAATAATAATAATGCAAGGAGGATGCTCGGTGACTTTACTGCACCTAATTCCAATTTACATGGAAGAAGCATCTCCATCCCTACCATTGGAGCAAACAATTTTGAGCTTAAACCTCAATTAGTTTCTCTGATGCAACAAAACTGCAAGTTTCATGGACTTCCATCTGAAGATCCCTTTCAGTTCTTAACTGAATTCTTGCAGATATGTGACACTATTAAGACTAATGGAGTAGATCCTGAAGTCTACAGGCTCATGCTTTTCCTATTTTCTGTAAGAGACAGAGCTAGAATATGGTTGGACTCTCAACCTAAGGATAGCCTGAACTCTTGGGATAAGCTGGTCAAGGCTTTCTTAGCCAAGTTCTTTCCTCCTCAAAAGCTGAGTAAGCTTAGAGTGGATGTTCAAACCTTCAGACAGAAAGAAGGTGAATCCCTCTATGAAGCTTGGGAGAGATACAAGGAACTGACCAAAAAGTGTCCTTCTGACATGCTTTCAGAATGGACCATCCTGGATATATTCTATGATGGTCTGTCTGAATTAGCTAAGATGTCATTGGATACTTCTGCAGGTGGATCCATTCACCTAAAGAAAACGCCTGCAGAAGCTCAAGAACTCATTGACATGGTTGCTAATAACCAGTTCATGTACACTTCTAAGAGGAATCCTGTGAGTAATGGGACGCCTTAGAAGAAGGGAGTTATTGAAATTGATACTCTGAATGCCATATTGGCCCATAATAAAATATTGACTCAGCAAGTCAATATGATTTCTCAGAATCTGAATGGAATGCAAGCTGCATCCAACAGTACTCAAGAGGCATATTCTGAGGAAGAAGCTTATGATCCTGAGAACCCTGCAATAGCAGAGGTGAATTACATACCCTATGGAAACACCTATAATCCCTCATGGAGAAATCACCCAAATTTCTCATGGAAGGATCAACAAAAGCCTCAACAAGGCTTTAATAATGGTGGAAGAAACAGGTTTAACAATAGTAAACCTTTTCCATCATCCACTCAGCAACAGACAGAGAATTCTGAGCAGAATCCATCTAGCGTAGCAAATTTAGTCTCTGATCTATCTAAGGCCACTCTGAGTTTGAAACAAGGTCATCCATTAGAAATTTGGAGGCACAAGTGGGCCAGCTGAGTAAGAATATCACTGAAACCCCTCCTAGTGCTCTCCCAAGCAATATAGAAGAAAATCCAAAAGGAGAGTGCAAGGCCATTGAATTGACCATCATGGCCGAACCCACAAGAGAGGAGGAGGACATGAATCCCAAGGAGGAAGACCTCCTGGGACGTCCAGTGATCAATAAGGAGTTTCCCTCTGAGGAACCAAAGGAATCTGAAACTCATCTAGAGACCATAGAGATTCCATTGAACCTCCTTATGCCATTCATGAGCTCTGATGAGTATTCCTCTTCTGAAGAGAATAAGGATATTACTGAAGAGCAAGTTGTCAAGTTCCTTGATGCAATCATGAAGCTGAATGCCAATTTATTTGGTAATGAGACTTGGGGAGATGAACCTCCCCTGTTCACCAATGAACTAAAAGCATTGGATCAACTGAGATTGCCTCAGAAGAAACAGGATCCTGGAAAGTCCCTAATGCCTTGTACCATAGGCACCATGACCTTTGAGAAGGGTCTATGTGACCTTGGGTCAGGGATAAACCTCATGCCCCTCTCTGTAATGGAGAAACTGGGAATCTTTGAGGTAAAAGCTACTAGAATCTCATTAGAGATGGCAGACAATTCCAGAAAACAGGCTTATGAACAAGTAGAGGACATGTTAGTAGAGGTTGAAGACCTTTATATCCCTGCTGATTTCATAATCCTAGATATTGGGAAGGATGAGGATGAATCCATCATCCTTGGAAGACCCTTCCTAGCCACATCAATAGCTATGATTGATGTTGACAGAGGTGAACTAGTCCTTCAACTAAATGAGGACAACCTTGTATTTAAAACTCAAGGATCTATCTCTGTAACCATGAAGAAGAAGCATGAAAAGCTTCTCTCACTGCAGAGTCAACCAGAGCCCCACAGTCAAACTCTAAGTTTGGTGTTGGGAGGCCACAACCAAACTCTAAGTTTGGTGTTGAACTCCCATATCCAAACTCTAAGTTTGGTGTTGGGAAGTCTCAACAATGCTCTGAACATCTGTGAGGCTCCATGAGAGCTCACTGTCAAGCAATTGACATTAAAGAAGCGCTTGTTGGGAGGCAACCCAACTTTTATTTATCTAATTTTATTTTTATTTTTATTGTTCTTTCATGTTTTATTAGGTTCATGATCATGTGGAGTTACAAAATAAATAGAAAAATCAAAAACAGAATCAAAAACAGCAGAAGAAAAATCACACCCTAGAGGAAGGGCTTACTGGCGTTTAAACGCCAGTAAGGAGCATCTGGCGTTGAACGCCCAAAATAAGCAGCATCCTGGCGTTCAGACGCCAGGAATGCACACTGAGGAAAGCTGGCGCTGAACGCCAGAAACAAGCATAGAACTAGCATTCAACGCCAGAAACATGCTGCATCTGGGCGTTGAACGCCCAGAACAAGCATCAATTCGGCATTTAAATGCCAGAATTGTATGCAAAGGCATTTTACATGCCTCAATGGTGCAGGAATGTAAATCCTTGATACCTCAGGATTTGTGGACCCCACAGGATCATCTCAGATCTGTGGACCCCACAGGATCCCCACATACTTCCACTCACCTTCCCTCCTCATAATCCTATATCACCCTCTCTCTCTCTCCATTCACAGTCATCCCTTCTGTTTTCCATTCACCACTCACATCCATACACCCCACCTACCTTCAAAATTCAAAATCTCTTTCCCACCCAAGCCCACCCATATAGCCGAATACACACATCCCTCCATCTCCTCCATATCTTCTTCTCCTTCTACTATTCTTTCTTCTTTTGCTCGAGGGCGAGCAACATTCTAAGTTTGGTGTGGTAAAAGCATAACATTTTTTTGTTTTTTCATAACCATTGATGGCACCTAAGGCCAGAGAAACCTCTAGAAAGAGGAAAGGGAAGACAAAAGCTTCCACCTCCGAGTCATAGGAGATGAAGAGATTCATCTCAAGGGTCTATAGCTCAGTGGTAGAACATTTGACTGCAAATCAAGAGATCCCTAAGATACCTCAGGGGATACATTTTCCTCCACACAACATGGGACAATTAAGGGTGGAACATCAAGAGCACTCCATCATCCTCCATGAAATTAGAGAAGATCAAAGAGCTATGAGGGAGGAGCAACAAAGACAAGGAAGAGACATAGAAGAGCTCAAGGACATCATTGGTTCCTCAAGAAGAAAACGCCACCATCACTAAGGTGGACTCATTCCTTGTTCTCAAATTTTCTATTTTTCGTTTTCTTTATGTTAAGTGCTTATCTATGTTAGTGTCTTATTACATGATCATTAGTATTTAGTAACTTTGTCTTAAAGTTATGAATGTCCTATGAATCCATCACATCTCTTAAATGAAAAATGTTTTTAATCCAAAAGAACAAGAAGTACATGAGTTTCGAATTTATCCTTGAACTTAGTTTAGTTATATTGATGTGGTGACAATACTTTTTGTTTTCTGAATGAATGCTTGAACAGTGCATATGTCTTTTGAAGTTGTTGTTTATGAATGTAAAATATGTTGGCTCTTGAAAGAATGATGACAAGGAGACATGTTATTTGATAATCTGAAAAATTATAAAAATGATTCTTGAAGCAAGAAAAAGCAGTGAATACAAAGCTTGCAAAAAAAAAAGAGGGCAAGCAGAAAAAAGCAAAAAGCTCTTAAAACCAAGAGGCAAGAGCAAAAAGCCAGTAACCCTTAAAACCAAAAGGCAAGGGTAAATAAAAAGGATCCCAAGGCTTTGAGCATCAGTGGATAGGAGGGCCTAAAGGAATAAAATCCTGGCCTAAGCGGCTAAACCAAGCAGTCCCTAACAATGTGCTTGTGGCGTGAAGGTGTCAAGTGAAAACTTGAGACTGAGCGGTTAAAGTCAAGGTCCAAAGCAAAAAAAAGAGTGTGCTTAAGAACTCTGGACACCTCTAATTGGGGACTTTAGCAAAGCTGAGTCACAATCTGAAAAGGTTCACCCAGTTATGTGTCTGTGGCATTTATGTATCCGGTGGTAATACTGGAAAACAAAGTGCTTAGGGCCACGGCCAAGACTCATAAAGTAGCTGTGTTCAAGAATCAACATACTAAACTAGGAGAATCAATAACACTATCTGAACTCTGAGTTCCTATAGATGCCAATCATTCTGAACCTTAATGGATAAAGTAAGATGCCAAAACTATTCAAGAGGCAAAAAGCTACAAGTTCCGCTCATCTGATTGGGGCTATGTTTCATTGATATTTTGGAATTTATAGTATATTCTCTTCTTTTTATCTTATTTGATTTTCAGTTGCTTGGGGAGAAGCAACAATTTAAGTTTGGTGTTGTGATGAGCGGATAATTTATACGCTTTTTGGCATTGTTTTTAGTATGTTTTTAGTAGGATCTAGTTACTTTTAGGGATGTTTTTATTTGTTTTTATGTTAAATTCACATTTCTAGACTTTACTATGAGTTTGTGTGTTTTTCTGTGATTTCAGGTATTTTCTGGCTGAAATTGAGGGACTTGAGCAAAAATCAGATTCAGAGGTTGAAGAAGGACTGCTGATGCTGTTGGATTCTGACCTCCTTGCATTCAAAGTGGATTTTCTGGAGCTACAGAACTCCAAATGGCACGCTCTTAACGGTGTTGGAAAGTAGACATCCAGGGCTTTCCAGCAATATATAATAGTCCATACTTTGCCCGAGTTTAGATGACGCAAAAGGGCGTTGAACTCCAGTTCTACGCTACAGTCTGGAGTTAAACGCCAGAAACACGTCACGAACCAGAGTTGAACGCCAAAAACACGTTACAACTTGGCGTTCAACTCCAAAAGAAGCCTCTGCACGTGTAAACTTCAAGCTCAGCCCAAGCACACACCAAGTGGGTCCCGGAAGTGGATTTATGCATCAATTACTTACTTCTGTAAACCCTAGTAACTAGTTTAGTATAAATAGGACTTTTTACTATTGTATTAGACATCTTGGGACATTTCGTTCTTAGATCATGGAGGCTGGCCATTCGGCCATGCCTGGACCTTTCACTTATGTATTTTTCAATGGTAGAGTTTCTACACACCATAGATTAAGGTGTGGAGCTCTGCTGTTCCTCAAAGACTAATGCAAAGTACTACTGTTTTTCTATTCAATTCAACTTATTCCGCTTCTAAGATATTCATTCGCACTCCAATATGATGGATGTGATGATCGTGACAGTCATCATGATTGTCAACTTATGAACGTGTGCCTGACAACCACTTCCGTTCTACCTTAGATTGAATGGATATCTCTTGGATATCTAATACAGGGGACCGAGTTCGAGTTATTAGCGTCTTCGTGGTATAAGTTAGAACCCATGGATGGCCATTCCTGAGATCCGAAAAGTCTAAACCTTGTCTGTGGTATTCCGAGTAGGATCTGGGAAGGGATGGCTGTGACGAGCTTCAAACTCGTGAGTGCTGGGCGTAGTGACAGACGCAAAAGGATCAATGGATCCTATTCCAGTATGATCGAGAACCGACAGATAATTAGCCGTGCCGTGACAGAGCATTTGGACCTTTTTCACAGAGAGGATGGAATGTAGCCATTGACAACGATGATGCCCTACATAAAGCTTGCCATGGAAAGGAGTAGGATTGATTGGATGAAGACAGTAGGAAAGCAGAGATCAGAGGAACGAAAGCATCTCTATACGCTTATCTGAAATTCTCACCAATAAATTACATAAGTATTTCTATCTTTATTTTCTGTTTATTTATTATTATTATTCAAAAACTCCATAACCATTTGATATCCGCCTGACTGAGATTTACAAGATGACCATAGCTTGCTTCATACCAACAATCTCCGTGGGATCGACCCTTACTCACGTAAGGTTTTATTACTTGGACAACCCAGTGCACTTGCTGGTTAGTTGTATCGAAGTTGTGACAAATTATAAATTAAGATTAGAGCACCAAGTTTTTGGAGCCATTACCAGGGATCACAATTTCGTGCACCATCAATCCATCTCTTTCTTATTTGCAACTTTGGTTTTGCTGTTTTATTTTTTCAAAGATGGGGAAGACTACTGACTCCATGAAGGCTTTTAAGAGGGCGAGGAAGGCGACCACGGCTCAGAACATCTCGGCCAAAGCTTATGGGGAGGAATCTTTAAAGGCTGATCAGAAGAAGTCGACGTCGGATACTTTGTGGTCGAGGAAGGTCATATTGACTCCCCAGGTTCGTCTGGCTTCTTCTGATCCTCCCTATTCGACCTCTGGTGCTGCTTCTCCTTCTGTTGGTGGTCCTCCTCCCAAGAAGCAGAAGACTGTTGAGCCCTACGACCTGGACGCCCCTGATTTTTATGCGGTGGGGTTTGTTGATAACCAAATTGCCCCCTTTGGTCGACTTCCCCTGGACGATGTGTCCATTCTTCGTCATTTGAATTTTATTACCAGCAGTAGCATTCGGATGGCCCATATGGGTGTGGCCTTGTCTTGAACTATCCAGGGTTTCCCAGTTCATGCAACTAAGGAGTTTTTGGAGGATGCGAAGTCGGAGTTTGATAGGATCAAATGTCTGAAGGATGAGCTTGATGCTAGAGTTATTAAGCTGGAGTTGGATTTGGAGAAGGAAAAGTCTCGTGCTACCCGAGCTAAGGCGGCTGCAAATTTGGCCGAGGAGATGGCCAAGATGTCGAAGGAGAGTTATACTCAAACCTATGGCGAGCTGTTAGAGGCCAAGGAGAGGCTGGAGTCTGCTCATGCTGACTATGCTGAGCTCCAGGGTCATCTTGTGGGCAGTGTGACTGACGCCTATGAAAACTTGAAGGCTCATGTTCGAGTTCTTACTCCCGAGCTCGACTTGACTCTCTTTAGTTTGGACAACATCGTGGAGGATGAAAAACTCGTCCCTGCCTTGGATGAGGATGAAGGAGAGGATCCTCCCCCTTCTTCAAATCCTTCTGCCGAGGTCGACCATTCCCAACCCGATCTGAATTGTGAGATACTCAATTGTGAGGATGGGACCATGGACGTGACTCCTTTGAAGACTATTCCTCCTTCTACAACTCAGGATGCTGCTGCTGAGGAGAACTTGGACCCTTGATGACTTTTCTTTGATGTATTTTATATAGCCCGGTCTGTGAGCTTTTAAACTTTGGTTTCTGTAATTATGGTGTTGATCTTGACACTTTTGGTTGCTTTTCGTAGCAACTATTTTTTAGGAAAATACTATTTGAACTTTTGAGGTCGCCTTTCAGGTGGCCTGCTTTCTATTATAACAGCTCGTCTGATATGTTGACTATATGTTTCTGGGCTTCAAGGAATCTTTGGAGTGTTGGAGTTTTTGTCCGACCTCTTTGTTGATTGCCTTTTTTCTGCCCAAGTCGAAGTGACCTTTTAAGGTTAACTTTGGTCAACAACTTTCTAGTGTTCTTGTAGAACCTTGTTAGTTTAGTCTGAACAATTCTGATAGCTTTGTTGTGAGGTTGTGGCTTTTTGGGATTTCTGTATATCTTCTGCAAGGTATTGAGATTCGGTTGTCCGACCTCTTTTGTTGATATGATGACTTGTCTGAAGACTTTTTTAGTATTTTCATAGAACACCTTCTAAACAAGTTTGGTAGTTTTGTCGTGAGGTCGTGTCTTTTTGGGCTAAGCTGTGTCCCTTTTAGTGCATGCCTTTTATGGGTCCGACTTCTTGCGTTGATCCGAGCTGTAGCTTTCGTTGGTTTGGTCCGACTTCTTCTTGTCGAATCTTCTTGAGTTATTTTTAGCAATCCATTTTTAGTAATACCTGTCCAGGGCCCCCTTTTTATGGATTACTTTTTTATAACTTTGTCGCTTTGATCTGTCTGGTCCGACTTCTTCTAGTCGATTCTTTCTAAGTTATTTCTAGTAATCCATTTTTACTCAGACCTCGTCAGGCCTTTTTCTATGAATTACTTTTTATAACTTTTTGTCACTTTAGTCGATTGGTCCGGCTTTTTCATGTCGGTCCATTCTAAGTTATTTTTAGCAATCAATTTTTACTCAGACCTCGTCAGGCCTCTTTCTATAGATTACTTTTTATAACTTTTTGTCGCTTTAGTCGATTAGTCTGACTTCTTCATGTCAGTCCGTTCTAAGTTATTTTTAGCAATCCATTTTTACTCAGACCTCATCAGGCCTCTTTCTATGGATTACTTTTTATAGCTTTTGTCGCTTTTCTGTTGCTTTTCCATCTTACCGATTTTGTCGAAGTTGGGCGTGAGTTTGATTCTCACTTGGCCAACCTTGTCGAAGTCAAGCGGTCAATTTGGTTTTCACCTTGCCGACCTTTGTAGAATTTCAGACGATGAATTCGATTTTCATCGTGGTCGGGCGCTGAATTTGGTTTTCACCTTGCCAACCTGTAGCTTTGTAATCGGGCGATGGATTTTTGCGTTCAGATTAATGCGTCTTGGTAGAGAAACTTTGTAGATAATCTGAAAAGTTTTATTCCAATAGAAAGTAGATATATAGGCAAAAAAATATATACATATGGGTGTTTACCCCTCTAAATCAAGCAATTTTATAGATCTTGGCTTGGTGCCTCGTTAAAAAACCTTCTCAGGAAAAAGAGTGCACCTTGACCTAAGATCTTTATTACCTACTAACTATAATACCTTCTTAGGTTGCAGGTGTGCCATGACCTTGGTAGATCTCGCCCCTCGAGTTCGGACATCTTGTAGTAGCCATTTCCCAGTACCTCTGTGACTCGGTAGGGTCCTTTCCAGTTTGCTGCTAGCTTCCTCTCTCCTGGTCGACTTGTTCCGATATCATTTCGGATTAGAATGAGGTCGTTGTTGGCGAAACTTCGCTGTACTACCTTCCGATTGTATCTTGAGGCCATTCGACGTTTTAACGCTTCCTCCCTGATCTGAGCTCTTTCTCGAATTTCTGGAAGTAGGTCGAGCTCTTCCTTTTGAAGTTGGGAGTTGGCCTCTCCACTGTAGTAGATCGTTCTGGGGGATCCTTCTTCGACCTCCACTGGGATCATTGCCTCCATTCCGTAAGCCAGTCGGAAAAGTGATTCCCTTGTGGTGGAGTATAGAGTTGTCTGATATGCCCATAGGACTTGTGGGAGCTCTTCAGCCCAGGCTCCTTTTGCATCCTGTAATCTCCGTTTTAACCCAGCCAATATGACTTTGTTAGCTGCTTCTGCTTGTTCATTAGCTTGTGGGTGTTCTATGGATGTAAATTGGTGCTTTATTTTCAAGTCTGCCACCAACTTTCTGAAGCCTGTGTCTGTGAATTGAGTTCGATTATCTATGGTGATGGAGTAGGGAATCCCAAACCTTGTAACAATATTTCTGTATAAGAATTTCTGACTTTTTTGAGCAGTGGTATTAGCTAGGGGCTCTGCCTCAATCCACTTTGTGAAGTAATCTACCCCTACAATGAGGAACTTGACTTGTCCCGATCCTTGGGGAAAGGGTCCCAGGAGGTCGAGTCCCCATTTTGCAAACGGCCAAGGTGATGTTACACTAATAAGATCCTCTAGTAGGGCAATATGGAAGTTAGCATGTTTCTAACATGGTGGACATGTCTTTACGAACTTTGTTGCTTCCTTTTGCAAGGACGGCCAAAAGAATCCAGCTCGGAGTACTTTTTTGAAGAGAGCTCGTGCTTCAAGATGGTTGCCATATATGCCACTATGTATTTCTTCCAAGACCTTCTTTTTGTTGGAGGTCGGTACATATTTTAATAGGGGTGTCGAGATCCCTCTCTTGTATAGGATGTTGTTTATGATGGTGTAGTACTGTGCTTCTCGTCTTAGCCTCTTCGCCTCCTTTTTACCTGTAGGGAGCGTCTCTGACTTGAGGTAGTTGATAATGGGGGTCATCCATCCTTGATCCTGACCTGATATGGCTAGGACCTTTTCTTCCTCTGAGATTGATGGGCTTTGCAGTATTTCTTAGATGAGGCTTCTATTATTGCCCCCTAGTTTGGTGCTGGCTAATTTTGAGAGTGCATCAGCTCGAGCGTTCTATTCTCAGGGGATATCGTGGACCTCATATTCCCCTAGTTGTTCGAGTTGTTCCCTTGTTTTGTCTAGGTACTTTTTCATGGTAGGGTCTTTAGCTTGATAACTCCCTGCTATTTGTGAGGTGACTACTTACGAATTGCTGAAGATAATAAGCTTTTGAACTCTAACCTCCTTAGCCAGTCTCAAACCAGCTAGTAATGCCTCGTATTCAGCTTGGTTGTTTGAAGCAGGGAACTCATATTTTAGGGAGAGTTCGATTTGGGTTCCCTAGTCGCTTTCTATTATCACACCTGCACCACTCCCGATTTTGTTTAAAGAGCCATCTACATAGAGATTCCATTTTGTAGGAGTTCCCGGGGTGTCAGTGTACTCAGCAATGAAGTCGGCCAAATACTGAGACTTGATGGCCGTGCGAGCTTCATATTAAAGGTAGAACTCAGATAGCTCGACTTCCCACTGTAAAATTCTTCCAGCTACGTCTGTCTTCTGTAGAATGCCTTTTATAGGTTGGTTAGTCTGAACCTTGATAGTGTAAGCTTGAAAATATGGGCAAAGTCGTCGAGAAGTTAGTATGAGAGCGTAGGCGAACTTTTCTATCTTTTGATAGTTCAGTTCGGCCCCTTGTAGGGCTTTGCTGATGAAGTAGATGGGTTGTTGCCCATTTTCATCTTCTCTGACTAGTGCTGAGGCTATTGCCCGACTTCCCACTGCGAGGTATAATATGAGTGCTTCTCCTTCCCGTGGTCGAGTAAGAATGGGTGGTTGTCCTAGGAATTTTTTGAAATCCTGGAAAGCTTGCTCGCACTCTGTGGTCCATTCGAACCACTTGTCCTTCCTTAATGTGGCGTAAAAGGGGAGAGATCTTATGGCCGATCCGGCTAGAAATCTGGACAAGGCTGCCAGTCTTCCGTTGAGCTGTTGTACTTCTTTGACGTAGGTCGGACTTTTCATGCTGAGTATAGCTCGTCATTTATCCGGATTTGCTTCAATTCCTTGTTGTGTTAGCATGAAACCCAAGAATTTTCCGGCTTCTACTGCAAAGGTACACTTTGCGGGATTAGGTCGCATGCCATACTTTCTAATGGTGTCGAACATTCTGGCGAGGTCGGACAATAATGATTCCTCACCTTGTGTTTTTACTAACATTTCGTCCACATATACCTCCATGAGTTTCCCGATATGGTCCGCGAAGAACTTATTCATTAATCTTTGGTAGGTAGCTCCTGCATTTTTGAGTCCGAATGGCATGACGACATAACAGTAATTTGCTCTTGGGGTTAGGAATGAGGTTTTTTCTTGATCAGGTGGGTACATTGGGATTTGATTGTATCCCGAATAAGCATCCATGAAGGAAAGGTACTTGTATCCGGAGGAGGCATCCACTAGAGTGTCTATGCTTGGGAGTGGATAGGGATCTTTTGAACATGCTTTATTTAGATCGGTGTAATCAGTGCACATTCGCCATTTTCCATTTGACTTTTTCACCAATACAATGTTGGCTAGCCATAGTGGGTACTTGACTTCTCTTATGAATCATGCCTCCAATAGAGCTCGTACCTGTTCTTCCACAGCTTGGGATCTTTCTGGTCTGAGCTTCCGACGCTTCTGTTGTACTGGCCGAGATCCTGGGTATACTGCCAGTTTGTGGTACATTAGTTTGGGATCTATGCCCGGCATGTCTACGGCCTTCCATGCAAAGAGATCGGCATTATCTCTTAGGAACTGTATCAGAGACTCCTTTATGTCTCTTTTAAGAGTTGCTCCAATATTTGTAGTTTTATCTGGGATATCTCCGATCTGGACTTCCTCGATCTCGTCCTCAGGTTGTGGACGAAGTTCTTCTCGACCCCGAATTCTTCCGAGTTCGATACTGTTAATTTCTTCTCATTTTCCTCTAAGGTTCAGACTTTCGTTGTAACAACGTCGTGCAATTTTCTGGTTTCCTTTTATCATGGCGATCCCTTCTGGGGTTGGGAACTTCATGCATAGATGTGGAGTTGAAACTACTGCGGGAAGCTGATATAGCGTTGTCCGCCTTATCAGGGCATTGTAGGCTGAGCTCACGTCGACTACAATGTAGTCTATGTTGAGTGTCCTTGATCGGGTTTCCTTTCCAAAGGTTGTGTGTAGTGATATATATCCAAGGGGTTGGATTAGAGTATCTCCTAGTCCAAACAAGCTGTTTAGATATGCTCTGAGCTCTTTTTCTTGTAGGCCGAGTGATGCGCCAAGGATTTATACCGGTCTAGAATTTCTCAAATTGGTTTCGTAATGTTATAGTCCAAACCGATAATCGACCCTCGGATCAAATTTTAAGGAATTGGTTCTCACAAGTTCATCCCCAATAAAAGTAACCGAAGTATTCAAACCTCGGGTTGTCTCACAAGGAATGGGCAAACATGTGCTTTAACATTGGTTAGAATTCCAGGGTTTCAAGTCATGAGCAAGAAATTAAACTAAGATACTTAACAAGCAAGAAATCTTAATGTGGAAAAAACTAATTCAAGTAACTAAAGCAAGGTATGAGCAATTCCAAACAAATAAGAGAACATCCAATGTAATTCTACTCTAACTAAACAAGTAACTATAACTAAGACAAAGCAATTGGAATATTTTTGGGTTTCAAATATGATTAATAAAAGCAACTCTTGGCTAGGCATAGGAATTGGGATCACTATCCTTGTCTAATAACCTTATCTTGATAATTATGAGGAACCAAACTCATTAAGTTTACTTCTATACTTGAAGTATATTAAATGGCTTGGTCAACATCAATCCAAAAGGTCCAACCTAGCTACCAATTGACTTAGTAGTTGGCTAGTGTCAATGGTTATCAAATTGACCACTAAGGGTTCTCAAATCATCAAATCCATTAGACCCAATGACTCAAGTTTACCCAATTCCCTTAGCCTAGGCCAAGAGTAAAGAAAACTACTCCATAATCAAAGGAAATATTTCATCAAACACATGGTAAACATCACTAAAAAACATATTCAAAATGCAATTAAATTGAAATTAAAAGGTACCCACTAACAATTATCAATGGAAAATCACTCAAACAACACAATTAATCATGGAAATCATCAATGTAACATTAACAATTCAAGATCCACAAGATTCACAAAATGGGTAGAAAATGACAATTGACAAGAAAACATAAATCTAACACAAGATCTAACAAAATTATATTAAGAAATTCAAATTAAGTAACCAAAACTAGAAATCAACAAGATCCAATTCAGAATTCAACAAGGGAAGATCAAATCAAACAAGATCTAGAGAGGAACAAGGGTTTCTCCCTCTAGAAGAACAAAAAAAAAACAAAAACTAGCTAAAATTGTCTATAAGTGTGTAATGAATGATCCCCCCTTTTCCCCTAGGATTCTTGGGTCTTTTCCATTCAGAACCAGCTTGAATTTGGGCCTGTTGAGCCTCAGAAATTGCCAGGCACGATTTCTTTTAATGAGGTCATGTGCAGCTTGTCACGCGTACGCATCATGCACCCATGCGCGTCGATTGAATTTTGTGATCCACGCGTGCACGTCCAGCATGCGTGCGCGTCGATGGAGATTTCGCTAATCCACGCGGATGCGCCAATCTTTGCGTGCCATTCCCAGCTTTCCGCACCCACGCGTGTGCGTGAGGTGCTCATACGCGTCGAAGCTGAATTCCCCAAAATTCAATTCTTCATGTTCCTTCCACTTATGCATGCTTTCTTTCTCTCTTCTAGGCCATTCTTGCCCTATAAACCCTGGAATCATTCAACAAACACATCATGGCATCGAATGGTAATAAAAGAGGATCAAAATATGGCAATTTTAAGGCAAAAGAAGCATGTTTTCCATCATGAAGCAATATTAGGAAGGGAACACAAAACCATGTAATTCTTGTGAATAAGTGCGGAAAATATTGACAAAACCCCTCAAATTCTACACAATATAAACCAAAAAATTGGGTTTATCACCGAGTTTATCGAAGGCGGATTTAAACAAGACATCCGCCGAGCTTCCCTGGTCCACCAGTGTGCGGTAGATGTTGGCATTGGCCAATATGATAGTAATGACCATAGGATCATCATGTCCCAGGATTATGTCTGCCGTATCTTCTTGGGTAAAAGTAATAGTAGGGAGGTCGGGTGATCCTTCTCCTCCTTCCACGTGATATACTTCTTTGAGGTGCCTTTTGCGAGATGATTTGGAGATCCCTCCTCCTGCGAATCCTCCATTTATCATGTGAACGTGCCTCTCCGGGGTGCGGGGTGGTCGTTTAGCTCGTCCGCCCTCTTCATCCCTTCTTCTTTTTCTGGGTTCATCTGTTTTGTTAGCTAAGTATCGATCAAGTTGTCCCTCTCTTACCAATTTTTCTATGACATTTTTTAAGTTGAAGCACTCATTTGTAGGATGTCCATAGATTCGGTGGTATTCACAGTATTCTGTCCGATTTCCTGCTCCTTTTTTGCCTTTGATTGGACGAGGTGGTGGAATCTTCTCAGTATGGCATACTTCTCGGAAAACATCCACAAGAGACACCCGAAGAGGTGTATAATTGTGGTATTTTTTAGGCTTCTTTCCATGTTGATCTTCTTTTTTCTTGGACTCTTTATCCTTATCCCGAGAGGAGTAGGAGAATCCGGATTTTGAGGTCTCTTGTAACCGAGAATTTTCTTCCATGTTGATATATTTCTCTGCTCGTTCTTGCACTTTATTTAAAGTTGTTGGGTGTTTCTTTGATATAGAATGACTGAAGGGTCCTTCGCACAGGTCATTGATGAGACCCATGATAGCTGCTTCTGTTGGTAGGCTTTGTATGTCCAGATATGCTTTGTTGAATCTTTCCATGTAAGATCGAAGACTCTCCCGATCTCCTTGTTTGATTCCTAATAGACTTGGGGCATGCTTGGCTTTGTCCTTCTGGATGGAAAATCTGGCAAGAAACTTCTTGGCTAAGTCATCAAAACTTGTGATGGATCTGGGAGGCAGACTGTCGAACCACTTAATAGCTGTCTTTGTTAGGGTTGTTGGGAAGGCTTTGTAACGAATAGCGTCCGAGGCATCGGCTAGATACATTCTGCTTCTGAAATTACTAAGATGATGGCTTGGATCAGAGGTACCGTCGTATGGGGTCATGTCGGGAGCTTTAAAATCCTTCGAAACTTTAGCTTTCATGAATTCTTTGGTGAAGGGATCTTGATCTTTGGGGGAGTTATCCTCGTGACTGGGTTGAATGGTTTTGGTTTTTAGGTTGGCTTCGAGTTTTAGGAGCTTGCCCTCCAATTCTCGGCGTCGCCTAGTTTCTCTTCAGAGGTCTCTTTCAACCTCCCACTGATGTTCAGCCTCTTGTTCGAGCTGCTTAAGCCGATTTTGTTGTTCTCGGAGGGCTTCTAGAATTTATGAATTTGGGGAATGCTTTTCTCTGTTTGGCTGAGATGTATCTTTGGGTGTGGTGTCCGCGTTCTTGTGCGGTGTCCTGTTTTCTAAATCAGAGTTGTGATCGTTGTCATGGTCGTCCGCCCTGGTGATGGGATGACTTCCAGGGTCCCCGGAAATGGCGCCAATGTTCCGAGGGTTACCTGAAACTGTAGGTCGATCTCGGATGAGATCTGCAATGGTGGCCGGTGCTGTCGTGTCCGACCTGTTGGACTTGGTGGTGCTGCTGATCCTGCGTCACCGGAGGGTGGTTGATGACCGGATAATTTATACACTTTTTGCCATTATTTTTAGTATGTTTTTAGTAGGATCTAGTTACTTTTAGGGATGTTTTCATTAGTTTTTATGTTAAATTCATATTTCTGGACTTTACTATGAGTTTGTGTGTTTTTCTGTGATTTCAGGTATTTTCTGGCTGAAATTGAGGGACTTGAGCAAAAATCAGATTCAGAGGTTGAAGAAGGACTGCTGATGCTGTTGGATTCTGACCTCCCTGCACTCAAAATGGATTTTCTGGAGCTACAGAATTCAAAATGGCACACTTCTAATTGCGTTGGAAAGTAGACATCCAGGAATTTCCAACAATATTTAATAGTTCATACTTTGGTCGAGTTTAGACGACGCAAAAGGGCGTTGAACGCCAGTTCTACGCTGCAGTCTTGAGTTAAACGCCAGAAACACGTCACGAACCAGAGTTGAACGCCAGAAATACGTTACAAACTGGCGTTCAACTCCAAGAATGACCTCTCCACGTGTAAACATCAAGCTCAGCCCAGGAACACACCAAGTGGGCCCCGGAAGTGGATTTATGCATCAATTACTTACTTCTGTAAACCCTAGTAACTAGTTTAGTATAAATAGGACTTTTCACTATTGTATTAGACATCTTTGGAACATCTTTGGATCATCTTTGGATTATCTTTTGATCTATTGATCACGTTTAGGGGATGGCCATTCGGCCATGCCTGAACCATCATTACTTATGTATTTTTCAACGGTAGAGTTTCTGCACTCCATAGATTAAGGTGTGGAGCTCTGCTGTTCCTCATGATTTAATGCAAAGTACTACTGTTTTTCTATTCAATTCAACTTATTCCGCTTCTAAGATATCCATTCGTTCCCAAGAACATGATGAATGTGATGATTATGTGACGCTCATCATCATTCTCACTTATGAATGCGTGCCTGACAAACACTTCCGTTCTACATGCAAACAAGCTAGAATGAATATCTCTTAGATATCTAATACAAGGGACCGATTCCGAGTTATTAGTATCTTCGTGGTATAAGTTAGAACCCATGGATGGCCATTCTTGAGATTCGGAAAGTCAAAACCTTGTCTGTGGTATTCCGAGTAGGATCTGGGAAGGGATGGCTGTGACGAACTTCAAACTCGCGAGTGCTGGGCGTAGTGACAGACACAAAAGGAGGGTGAATCCTATTCCAGCATGATCGAGAACCTCCAGATGATTAGCCATGCCGTGACAGAGCATTTAGACCATTTTCACAGAAAGGATGGGATGTAGCCATTGACAACGGTGATGCCCTTACAGAAAGCTTGCCATGGAAAGGAGTAAGAAGGATTGGATGAAGACAGTAGGAAAGCAGAGGTTCAGAGGAACGAAAGCATCTCTACACGCTTATCTGAAATTCTCACCAATGATTTACATAAGTATTTCTATCTTTATTTTCTATTTATTTATTATTATTATTCGAAAACTCCATAACCATTTGATATCCGCCTGACTGAGATTTACAAGGTGACCATAGCTTGCTTCATACCAACAATCTCCATGGGATCGACCCTTACTCACGTAAGGTTTTATTACTTGGACGACCCAGTGCACTTGCTGGTTAGTTGTGCGAAGTTGTGAAGTTATGTTTGGACCATGGTATTGTGCACCAGTTTGTTGGAGCCATTGCCAGGGAGAGAACAAACAACAAATTTTACAACCTGAGTAACAATTTCACATACCATGTTTTTGGCGCCGTTGCCGGAGATTGTTCGAGTTTGGACAACTGACGGTTCATCGTGTTGCTCAGATTGGGTAATTTTCTTCTTATTTTCTTTTCAAAAAGTTTTCAAAAATTTTTCAAAAAATATTTTCTTCTTTTTTGTTTTTCCCAATTAATATTCGAAAAAAAAAATTTCCTTTTGTTTTCGAAAATTATTTCAGAATTTTTAAGAATGAATTCTAGTGTTTCATGATGATTTGTTGAATCCTGGCTGGCTGTAAAGCCATGTCTAAATTCCTTTGGACTGAGGATTCAACTAATCACTTCAATGCATGTAATAGCATACTAAAGCTTGGGTGGCTATTAAGCCATGTCTAACCCTCAGATTGGAGCTTTAGACTAAAGAGCACAAGATTCCTGGAATTCATATTAAAAATTTTGGAATCCTTATTTTTCTTTTTCACATTAATTTTCAAAAAATCCAAAAAAATTAATAAAATCATAAAAATCAAAAATATTTTTTGTTTCTTGTTTGAGTCTTGAGTCAAATTTTAAGTTTGGTGTCAATTGCATTTTTTCTAAAAATTTATGCATTTTTCGAAAATTCATGCACTCATAGTGTTCTTCATGATCTTCAAGTTGTTCTTGGCCAGTCTTCTTGTTTGATCTTCATATTTTCTTGTTTTGTGTCTTTTCTTGTTTTTTATATGCATTCTTGCATTCATAGTGTCTATACATGAAAAATTTCTAAGTTTGGTGTCTTGCATGTTTTCTTTTCTTGAAAATTTTTCAAAAATATGTTCTTGATGTTCATCATGATCTTCAAAGTGTTCTTGGTGTTCATCTTAACATTCATAGCATTCTTGCATGCATTTATTGTTTTAATTCATAATTTTCATGTTGTGAGTCATTTTTTTTGTTTTTCTTTCATCTTTAAAAATTCAAAAATCAAAAAAAAAATATCTTTCCTTTTTTCTCTCATAAATTTCGAAAATTTGGATTGACTTTTTCAAAAATTTTTAAAATTCAATTGTTTCTTATGAGTCAAATCAAATTTTCAATTTAAAAATCTTATCTTTTTCAAAATCTTTTTCAAAAATCAAATCTTTTTCATTTTTCTTATTTATTTTCGAAAATTTTAAAAATATTTTTCAAAAATCTTTTTGTCAATTTTACCTCATAATTTTCGAAAATCACATCATCAATTAATGTTTTGATTCAAAAATTTCAAGTTTGTTACTTACTTGTTAAGAAAGATTCAAACTTTAAGTTCTAGAATCATATCTTGTGATTTCTTGTGAATCAAGTCATTAATTGTGATTTTAAAAATCAAATCTTTTTCAAAACTAATTTCAATCATATCTTTTCAAAAATATCTTTTCATCTTATCTTTTTCAAATATCTTTTCTAACTTCTTATTTTCTTATCTTTTAAAAATTTGATTTTCAAAATTTGTTTCAACTAACTAATTAACTTTTTGTTTGTTTCTTATCTCTTTCAAAACTACCTAACTAACTTCCCCTCTCTAATTTTCAAAAATCTCTTCCCTCTTTTTCAAAAATTCTTTTTAATTAATTAATTGTTTTCAATTTTTAATTTTAATTTTATTTCATTCCTAATTTTTGAAAATCACTAACCTTTTTCAAAAACTATTTTCGAAATTTAACTTTAAATTTTAATTTTTAATTTTCAAAAATTCTCTCACCTCTCATCTTCTTCTATTTATTTCTTCATCTACTAACACTTTTCTTCATCTCATATCTCTGCTCTCCTCACCCTTCTGTTTGGATTCTCCTTTCTTTTCTCTTCTACTCTTCTTTTCTTCTACTCACAACAAGGGAACCTCTATACTGTGGTAAAAAGGATCCCTATTATTATTTTTCTGTTCCCTTCTCTTTCATATGAGCAGGAGCAAGGACAAGAATATTCTTGTTGAAGCAGACCCTGAACCTGAAAGGACTCTGAAGAGAAAACTAAGAGAAGCTAAAATACAATAATCCAGAGACAACCCTACAGGAATTTTCGAACAGGAAGAGGAGATGGCAGCCGAAAATAATAATAATAATGCAAGGAGGATGCTTGGTGACTCTACTGCACCTAATTCCAATTTACATGGAAGAAGCATCTCTATCCCTACCATTGGAGCAAACAATTTTGAGACTAAACCTCAATTAGTTTCTTTGATGCAACAAAACTGCAAGTTTCATGGACTTCCATCTGAAGATCCCTTTCAGTTTTTAACTGAATTCTTGCAGATATGTGACACTGTTAAGACTAATGGAAACACCTATAACCCCTCATGGAGAAATCACCCAAATCTCTCATGGAAGGATCAACAAAAGCCTCAACAAGGCTTTAATAATGGTGGAAGAAACAGGTTTAGCAATAGCAAGCCTTTTCCATCATCCACTCAGCAACAGACAGAGAACTTTGAACAAAATACCTCTAATTTAGCAAACTTAGTCTCTGATCTATCTAAGGCCACTCTGAGTTTTATGAATGAAACAAGGTCCTCCATTAGAAATTTGGAGGCACAAGTGGGCCAGCTGAGTAAGAAGATCACTGAAACCCCTCCTAGTGCTCTCCCATGCAATACAGAAGAATATCCAAAAGGAGAGTGCAAGGCCATTGATATAACCATCATGGCCGAATCCAAGGAGGAAGGGGAGGATGTGAATCCCAAGGGGGAAGACCTCCTGAGATGTCTAGTGATCAATAAGGAGTTTCCCTCTGAGGGACCAAAGGAATCTGAGACTCATCTAGAGACCATAGAGACTCCAGTGAACCTCCTTATGCCATTCATGAGCTCTGAAGAGTATTCTTCTTCTGAAGAGAATGAAGATGTTACTGAAGAGCAAGTTGCCAAGTTCCTTGGTGCAATCATGAAGCGGAATGCCAATTTATTTGGTAAAGAGACTTGGGGAGATGAACCTTCCCTGTTCACCAATGAACTAAATGCATTGGATCAACTGATATTGCCTCAGAAGAAACAGGATCCTGGAAAGTTCCTAATACCTTGTACCATAGGCACCATGACCTTTGAGAAGGCTCTATGTGACCTTGGGTCAGGAATAAACCTCATGCCACTCTCTGTAATGGAGAAACTGGGAATCTTTGAGGTGCAAACTGCTAGAATCTCATTAGAGATGGCAGACAATTCAAGAAAAGAGGCTTATGGACAGGTAGAGGACGTGTTAGTAAAGGTTGAAGGCCTTTACATCCCTGCTGATTTCATAATCCTAGATACTGGGAAGGATGAGGATGAATCCATCATCCTTGGAAGACCCTTCCTAGCCACTGCAAGAGCTGTGATTGATGTTGACAGAGGTGAACTAGTCCTTCAAATTGAATGAGGACTCCCTTGTGTTTAAAACTCAAGGACATCCTTCTGTAAACATGGAAAAGAGGCACAGTAAGCTTCTCTCAGTACAGAGTCAACTAAAGCCCCCACAGTCAAACTCTAAGTTTGGTGTTGGGAGGCCTCAGCCAAACTCTAAGTTTGGTGTTGAACACCCATATCCAAACTCTAAGTTTGGTGTTGGGAGTCTATAAAATTGACCTGATCACCTGTGTAGCTCCATGAGAGCACACTGTCAAGCTATTGACATTAAAGAAGCGCTTGTTGGGAGGCAGCCCAATTTTTATTTATCTAATTTTAATTTTTATTTTATTGTTCTTTCATGTTTTATTAGTGTTCCGAGGGTTACCTGAAACTGTAGGTCGATCTCGGTCGAGATCTTCTGTTCAGGTCGGAGATGACGTGTCCGGCTGGCTGGTAGCGGCCGGAGCTGTTGTGTCCGACTTGTTGGATCGGCTACACTTCTGATCCTTGGTCACCAGAGGGTGGGGGGTACCTGCAAGAGACTCCGATGCTTAAGTTAGCACGGGTATTAAGTAGGTTTTATGTAGAATCAGAGTATATGTTATACCTGGGTGCTCCAGTGTATTAATAGTAGTGTGGGCTGACCTTTTTGATAAGATAAGTTAGTTATCAGGTCTTATCTTATCTTATTTTGAGTGAAGTCAACTTATCTTCGGGAAACCGCCTTTATCTCTATAGGCTTGGACTGCCTTTGGATTTGGGTCGTGTTCCTCTATTCGGGCCCTTTATTGGGCTTTCCTGTTGATTTGGCCGATCTCTTTAAGAAGAGATCGGATAGTCGGACCTGAAGAGGTCGGTCGCCATGTCGCTAAACATCCTGGGTCGGACAGCTCGACCCAGGGTATGTACAGTGCCCCTGCTTGAGCTCGGTCTTCTGCTTTGAGGTCGAGTTTTTTGACTTTGAACTCCTTATAGCGAAGCCGAACTCGAGAACTTTTGTCGATTCCTTTTTTTGTAGAGCTTTTTGAATGTAGAACGTTTTTCCTCTAAAAGCGCGCGCTTTAATATCGGTGCTTTGGGAACGTGCGAGGGTTGAATGTTTTCATTAATTTTAACATTAATTGCCCTGTTTCCCTTTGGCTCTTTATTTTGATTTTTGAAAACCCAGAAACGGTTTCTCTCCTTCACTCTTTTCATAAATTCTCCACAATTTCTTCCTTTGTTCTCTCGCTCTCTGCCTTTCGCCCATATTTCTGCTTTTCTTGCGTTGCGGCGTCGCTTGGCGGTTTTCTGGGCAGCTTCCGTTTCTACACCTCCATTTTTCTCCTCGAAGCTTCTTTCGCCTCCAGGTTAGTCCCGTTTCGTGCTTTGCTTTTGTCTTTGTGATGAGGTTTTGATTTTGATCCTCCTTTAGAGAAGTTTGGATCTTTCTATTTTCATTGTGTCCTGTGCATTTCTGGGAGTTTTCTTTATCTTCTGCATGATCCTTTTTTGCTTTTGCTTTAATGCTTTGCATGTTCTTTGTTGTTTCTGTTCTGATACCGCTTATCCAGAAGAATCCGTATCTGTTTCTTGCTTTATTTGACGGTTGCTTTGCCTGATTCCAAAAAAGTTTGCATTTTTTATGGTTTCTTCTTGGTGTACTTGATGTTTGGGGATGGTTTCTGTAAGGCAATGTTTTTGAAGACTTTTGTGTTTTATTCTGATGGAAAATGCTTGCTGTTTGAAGCCTTCTTTTCTTGTTTTGAGAGATGCTGGGGTGCGAGAAGAAACTTTGCTTTATTATTGCCTCCAAAAGGATGCCCCAGGACTTTGGTTTGAGTCTTGGGGTTTTCCTTTTCTGTGTGTTTGCCTGTATCGTATTGAGTTGTTTTCTCCCTTGTCCGAGATGTTTTTAGTAATCCCATCTTCTTTTCTTATTTGTAGGATTAGTTGGCCTCATGTCTTCTCACAATAATATTGTAGAGATGTCTTCCAGAATTCCCGAGGGGATGTCCGATTGGTTGGACTCCCTTGTCTTGTTGTGTGTTTCTGTTGTGGATGCTGAATTTTGCACAGAGTTGAGGAAGCGCCATAGGATTTGTGGTAACAGTGCTCGTGAGGGGGATTATGAGCTTGTTGCCCCTGATAATGATGAGAGAGTTTGTTTTCCGACTTCCATCGAGGGGGAGCGTCCCTTCTTCTATGCTTATGAATACTTCTTTAGCCAATTAAACGTTACTTTTCCTTTTACTGCTTTTGAAACCGACCTGTTGTGGTCATGTAACATTGCTCCGTCCCAGCTTCACCCGAATTCCTGGGGTTTTATCAAAATATTTCAACTGCTTTGCCAAGAGTTAGGCATAACACCTTCTGAAACTCTTTTCCTTTATCTTTTCGTCTCGGCTAAGCCCGGAGGTTCCTCCAAAAAGAAAGCTTCCTGGGTCTCTTTCAGATCGGCCTAGGGGCATAAAGTTTTTGCCATGTATGATGAGTCGTTTAAAGATTTTAAGAACTATTTCTTCCGAGTTCGTGCTGTTGAGGGGGTCCGCCCCTTTTTTCTTGATGAAAATGATGAGCCTGCTTTTCCTCTAGAGTGGCAAAAGAATGTGAGAGTGCCACGTTATACATGGGAGATGCTTAATGAGGTTGAGCGGGCCTTTGTAGTTGTTCTTGAAGATTTGTGGGGGAAACCTCCCCATTTGGATACGAAGAGATTCTTGAGTGACCTATCTTTGGTTCGAACTGCTTTGGGTACTGTCTGACTTATTTTTATACTTGTTTTTGAGCTTTTCTTCTCTTATGTTATAACTTGTCTTTTGTGGTTGATTCTGTATTTTCAGAGATGTCAAAAAATAATGATTCCATGAAGGCCTGCAAGAAGGCGAAAAAGGAAACTGCTGCTCGAAACATCTCGGCCAAGACGGCTGGGGAGGGATCTTCGTAAGTTTCAATGAAGCCGCTTGTGCCGAGTTCTCCCGGTCCGAGGAAGGTGATCCCCACTCCTCGGGTTCATCCGGTGGAGCCTCCCTAGTCTTCTGCTGCAGCTTCTGGTGCTCCTCCTAGTAAAAATTAAAAAATGATTGAGCCTTTCGACCTTGATGCTCCTAACTTTGATGCAGTTGAATTTGTAGATCAACAAATCGGCCCTTATGGTGTCCTCCCTATGGATGACGTATCGCTTCTTCATCATTTTGATTATATAACTCGGAGTAGTGTCAACATGGTACACATGGGAGTGGCCCTATATCGAACTGCTCAAAGTCTTCCTCTCCATGCCACTAAAGCTTTTATGGAGGAGGCCAAACAGGAGTTTGATCGGATGAAAGGCTTGAAGGAGGAACTTGAAGTGAAGGTGGCCAAGTTGGAAAAAGATTTGGAGAATGAGAAGGCGAGTTCCATCTCTCTGGCAGCTTCTATGAGCCTGCCCAAGGACACGGCTATGAGGCATAAGGATAGTTATGTGACATCTTACCGGGAGGTGTTGCACCTGAGGGAGGAGTTGGAGAGTGCCCGAGCTGACTACTCCGAGCTCCAAGGTTATCTCATTGGTGGTATAACTGGTGCCTATGAGAACCTGAAGGAACAAGTTCGGGTTATTGCTCCCGAGGCCGACCTAACCCTCTTTAGCTTAGACAACGTTGTCAGGGATGGCAAGATTGTCCCTGATGATGAGGATGATGATGATGTTGAACCTCCCCCTGTGTCCTCTGCCAAGGTGTCAACTCCTGCTGTTCCTGCTGAGGTCGGCCCTCCCGCATCTGATCCTGACTGCCAGATCTTAAACCGGGATGACGGTACCGTGGATGCTGTTCCTCTCCAGACTCGCCCTCCGTCTCCTCGGACTGATGATGCTAGAAAGTCTTCTGACCCTTAGCCCTTTTATTCTGGATATTTACGTAGTTGGCCCGGCTTGTGGGCTTTTTAAACTCTTTATATTTTGTTAACTGCTAGTACTTTCTCGTTGCTTGCCTAGTAACTTTTTGTTTTGACCAACAAAAGTAACTTTCCAGCTTTTGAGGTAGATTTTGGTGGCCTCTGAAGCTTTATAACTTTGTAGATTATATCATGCTTTTGCACTTAACTCGGTATCTCTTTTGTTTTCTGAGGATGTTGGAACCCTGCTGCTTGTCCTCTTCGGATTTGCTTTATTGTTTGTAACTTTTTAGTAGTAGGAGTCCGACTTCGTCATGTCGGTCTCCTTTAAGTTATTTTTGTAGTCCTCTTTTTTGGACCTTCGTCGGGTCTCTTTCAGGGATTACTCTTAGTAGTAGGAGTCCGACTTCATTATGTCAGTCTCCTTTAAGTTATTTTTTTAGTCCTCTTTTTTGGACCTTCGTCAGGTCTCTTTCAGAGATTACTTTTATAACTTCTTAGTAGTAGGAGTCCAACTTCGTTATGTCGGTCTCTTCTGAGTTATTTTTGTAAATAACTTTTTAGTAGTAGGAGTCCGACTTCGTTATATCGGTCTCCTTTAAGTTATTTTTGCAAATAACTTTTTAGTAGTAGGAGTCCGACTTCGTTATATCGGTCTCCTTTAAGTTATTTTTGTAGTCCTCTTTTTTGGACCTGTGTCAGGTCTCTTTCAGGGACTACTTGTATAACTTTTTAGTTTTAGGCTGACTTTGTTATGTCGGGCCCTTCTAAGTTAAAGTAATCCCCTTTAATAGGGTTGGCCAGACCTCTTTCCAGGGTTTACTTATAACTTGGGTTGACTTAGTCCGACTTCTTAATGTCGGCCAGTCTTTAAGTTATTATTTTAGCAATCTGTAAGACCTCGTCAGGTTCTTTTTTAGATCACTTTCGATAACTTCTTACATTATTCTGTGTTCATCTTTGCCGATTTATAGAAAGTGGTTGTCATCTCTAGATGATCCTTTGGGTGAATTGCATTTTCACCTTTATCAAACAGTTATCTTTATCGTGATCTTGCAGTGAAATTATTTTTTTCACTTTCTGCCGATCTGTTGCTTTATAATCGGACGATGAATACTTCAGATTAATGCGTCTTGAAATCTTGTAGAATATCTAAAATATATATTTATTCAAAGGAAAGTGCAAATATGTACATGTGGGAATTTTTCATCCCTTTATGTCGAATAGTGTTTGAGTCTCAACTTGGTGCCTCATTAAAAAACCTTTTTAGGAAAAAGAGTGCATCCAATGGTGAGATCTTTTACTTTTCTAGCTGTAGTACCTTCTTAGGTTGCAGGCGTGCCATGATCTGGGGAGCTCTCATCCATCGAGTTAGGACAGTCTGTAGTAGCCATTTTCGAGTACTTTTACAACTCGGTAGGGTCCTTTCCAGTTTGCTGCCAACTTTCCTTCTCCTGGTCGAATTGTTCCAATATCATTTCGGATTAGGATGAGGTCGTTCTCCGTGAAACTTCTTGGCACTTCCTTTTGATTATATCTGGAAGCCATTCGATGTTTTAGTGCTTCTTCCCTGATCCGAGCTCTTTTCTGAATTTCAAGTAGCAGGTCGAGTTCTTCCATCTGAAGTTGAGAGTTGGCCTTTTCATTGTAGTGGAATACTCTGGGTGACCCTTCCTCGATCTCTACTGGGATCATTGCCTCCACTCCGTATGCTAGTCGAAAGGGTGCTTCATTTGTCGTGGAGTGTGGCGCCATTCGATATGCCCATAGGACTTGCAGAAGTTCTTCGGCCCAAGCTCCCTTTGCATCTTGTAGTCTCCATTTTAGCCCTGCCAATATGACTTTGTTGGCAGCTTCGGCCTGTCCATTGGCTTGAGGGTGTTCTACGGAGGTGAACTGGTGCTTTATATTCAAGTCGACTACTAGTCTCCTAAAGCCTGTGTCTGTGAATTGAGTGCCATTGTCTGTGGTTATGGAGTATGGAACCCCGAACCTCGTGACAATGTTCCTGTATAGGAATTTCCGACTTCTTTGAGCAGTGGTGCTGGCTAGGGGCTCTGCCTCAATCCATTTTGTAAAATAGTCTACTCCGACTAGGAGGAATTTTACTTGTCCTGATCCCTGGGGAAAGGATCCGAGAAGATCAAGTCCCCATTTTGCAAATGGCCAGGGCGAGGTTACACTGATGAGCTCCTCTGGCGGGGCGATGTGGAAGTTGGCATATTTTTGACATGTTGGACATGAATTTACAAATTCTTATAGCTTTCTTTTATAGGGTTGGCCAATAGAATCCTGCTCGAAGTACTTTTTTGGTAAGAGCTCGTGCTCCGAGATGATTGCTGATGACAAGTCATCTTAGCCTAGTTTCACTAGCCTTTTTCTTTTGTTTTCAATTGAATTATGCACTTTCTTGAGCCATAAGCAAGCCAATTGGGTAGATTTTCATGTTTCCTTTGATTTAATCAACCATGTATGAATTAATGCAATTTCATGAGGTTTTATGCTATAATTGTCACATATTATGAAAGAATGAATATCTCATGATTTTGAGCATAGCTTTGATGTGTTTGGTTGATTAATGATAGGTGAAGAAAGCTTGGAGAAAGGTTGAAGCAAGGAGGAATGGCTAGGAGGAAGAGAGGACAAAAGGCTTGAGCAAAAGTTTGCCTCAAACTTTAGCTCAAACTTTTGGAATAAGTGAAAATGAACCAGGGAGCAAAAAGCTGGACAAAAAGTTTGCCTCAATCTTTTATGCAAACTTTTGGGCAAAAAGCTGGAGCAAAAGTTTGCCTAAAACTTTTGGGCAAACTTTTGGGCAAAAAGCTGGAGCAAAAGTTTGCCTCAAACTTTTTGGCAAACTTTTGGCATCACAAATCAACACCCTGGAGAGCAAAAGTTTGCGCCAACGTTAGCCTCTAACTTTTTGGCAAACGTTGGCGCATGAACAACACACCCTGGAGAGCAAAAGTTTGCGCCAACGTTTGCCTCTAACTTTTTGGCAAACGTTGGCGCCATGAGTGTGCAAGGGGAGGCCAACGTTGGAGCAAAAGTTAGACCCCAAACTTTTGCCCCAACGTTGGTATCAGCAAAAGAGGGTGGCTGATGTGAAAAGTTGGAGTAAAAGTTTGCCTCAAACTTTTACTCAAGCTTTCATGATTCCAAACCCGGTTCAATTCGGTTCTTCTCCAAACTCCAAGAGCAATCAACCAAGGCCTCTATCAACCCAATTCCATCAAGAGCAAAGACCCAATTGAAGGCTTGAAGACCATTTGAAGAAAGTGTATAAATAGCATAGGATTTAAGTTTTTAAGGGAGCTTTCCCTTTTAGTTTTCATAGAGAGCTTCCTTTTTAGAATTTTTCAATACTTGCAGCAGAGAGCTCATTTTACATTCTAGCATTGTTATTTTAATTCAAGAGAATTGGGGAGGAGAATTGATCTCTCTTCTTCCTTGTTCTTGCCCAGCACTCTTTAATTTTCTTGCTTCGGATCTTGGGTGGAGAATTGAAGAACTTCTGTTTCAATCTCACCTTGGGATCTTGTTTAATTCTCTGCTTGATTGAATTTCAGTTTCTGTTACTTACTCTCTCATCTACTTTCTCTGCAATTTACATTTCCTTTGCAATTACTCTTGTTGGATCTAGGAAGGCATTGAGATCTAGACTTGGTTATCTAGTCTCTTGAGTCCTGAGATCTGAATTCCAATATTACATCCTCTGTTTAATGTTTTTCAATCTCATTCACATTTCGGTTTTAAGATCCGGTTCGATTCAAGTCATCCTTTACTTCTCTGTTTGTTGCAATTTACTTTTCCTTGTTTAAATTCTGCAAATCCAATTCCCAATTCCCTTTACAATTCAAGCCATTTACATTTCTTGCACTTTAAGATTCTGTAATTTACATTTCTTGCGTTCTAAGTTTCTGCCATTTAATTTCTTGTTCTTTAAGATTCAGCACTTTAAATTTCAGTTCTCTTTAATTTCATGCCAATTACCCATTCCCTTTACTTTCTATGCAATTTAAATTCTGCAAATCACAAATCTCTCAACCAAATCTTGATTCGCTTGACTAAATCAACTACTAAACTAAAATTGCTCAATCCTTCAATCCTTGTGGGATCGACCTCACTCCCGTGAGTTATTATTACTTGATGCGACCCGGTGCACTTGCCGGTTAGATTTGTGTGTTTGGAATTCGTTTTCCAAAAATACTCATCAAGTTTTTGGCGCCAGTGCCGGAGATTGATTAGATTGACAATGATTAAGTGAGGTGGTGATCTAGATCAAGCACTTTTTCTTTATTTTTCTCTAATTTTGACTAACCCACTTACTATTTGAATTTTTGCTTAAGCTAACTAAAACTTCATTCTAGCAGTAGATTGAAGTGTCACTGGTTTGTGTGTTTCTTATGTTCTGCGTGTATGTCAGGTACAAGAAGAACCACACCCACTTTTCATGAACAAGACGAAAGAACTCTCAGGAGGTTAAGAAGAGGTGAAAGAGGGAAAAATATTGTTGGAGAAGAGGAATCAGAAGAAGAATTCCAAGATATGGAGGAGCATTCAACCAATCCACCTGGTGGAGCAGACAATAACAACAACAACCCACCCCAGAGGAGAGTTTTGGCCTCCTATACCTTTGCAAATGCTAGGCATTGTGGAAGCAGCATTCTCACCCCTAATGTCAATGCAAACAACTTTGAATTGAAGCCACAACTCATTACATTGGTCCAAAACAACTGCTCGTTTGGGGGAGGACCATTGGAGGATCCAAATCAACATCTATCTATCTTCTTAAGGATTTGTGACACTGTCAAGTCCAATGGCGTGAATCCTGAGACCTACAAGCTTCTGCTGTTCCCGTTCTCATTAAGGGACAAGGACCGCACAATGGCTTGAAACTTTTCCTCAAGGAAGCATCACTAGCTGGGATGATTTGGTGACTAAATTTCTAGCCAAATTCTATCCACCTCAAAGAGTCATCAGGCTGAAAATTGAGGTGCAAACATTCACACAATTGGATGCTGAAAATCTGTATGAAGCATGGGAGAGATACAAGGCTCTGCTGAGGAAATGTCCACCAGAAATGTTCACTGAGTGGGACAAGCTACAGAACTTCTATGAAGGACTCACTCTAAAGGCTCAAGAATCACTTGACCACTCAGCTGGAGGATCATTGCAACTGATGAAAACAGCAGAAGAAGCTCAAAATCTTATTAACATGGTGGCCAACAATCAATACTTCTTTGCTCACCAAAGAAATCACCAACCATCACAAAGGAGAGGAGTAATGGAGCTTGAAGGAGTGGACTCAATCTTAGCTCAAAACAAGATGATGCAGCAGCAAATTCAACAACAATTTGAGCAAATGGCCAAAAGGATTGATAGCCTCCAAGTTGCAGCAGTTAACACAAGCCAACCATCATCCACATGGGGGCAAAATGAAGAAACTCAAGAAGAACAACAACAAGAGCAAGTGCAGTATATGCACAACCAAGGACCAAATGAAGTGTATGGTGATACATACAATCTATCCTGGAAGAACCACTCAAACCTCAGATGGGGAGATAATCACACCCAAAACCAACAACCATGGCAGAGGAACTCGAACCAAAACAACCCAAGAAGCAACCAAAACCACAACCAGCAGCAAACTAACCAGAACCCCTACAGAAAACCTCAAAACAACTACCCCAACCCCAACCAGTACCAATCCAATAACCAACCCACCAACCAAAATGCCTACCATCCACCACCCACATCTCATAACCCACCTCAAGTATCACCTGAATCTCAAAGACTCACTAACTTGGAGACCTTGATGGATAAAATGTTGAAACACCAGGAAATGATAACCAAGAACCATGAAGCCTCCATAAAGAGCCTAGAGAGGCAGATGGGGCAAATCTCCAAGCAGATCTCTAGTGAGAGACCTTCAAGCTCTCTGCTGAGTGACACAATTCCAAATCCTAAGGAAGAATGCAAGGTAATACAATTAAGGAGTGGGAGAACATTGATGAGCAATAATGACACTACAAAGAAGCAAGCAGAGAGCAGCAAGAGGCCAATAGAAGATGAGGAGCAAACAAAGGCAGATGAAACCAAGGATCAAGTTGTGATGCCAAACAAGGGCATTGAGAAACTCAAAGAGAAGGACAACCAACCACACGGTTCAAAAGAAGTAACTCAGGGACTGCAGCAAATAGGAAAGAGCATTACACCTCCACTGCCATATCCCCAGAGGTTCAACAAAGAAACTAAGGACCAACATTTTCGTAAGTTCCTTGAGACTTTCAAAAAGCTGGAAATCAATATTCCCTTGGCTGAAGCACTTGAGCAAATGCCTCTGTATGCCAAGTTTTTGAAGGAGCTTATCAACAAGAAAAGAAGTTGGGATGAGAAAGAAACTATACTGCTTACTGAGGAATGCAGAGCCTTGATTCAAAAAGGACTTCCTCCTAAGCTTGAAGACCCAGGGAGCTTTTTGCTACCTTGCACCATTGGGGAATTAACCATCACTAAAGCAATGTGCGATCTAGGAGCAAGTATCAACTTAATACCATCTTCCTTGGTAAAAAAGTTGCATATAGAAGAAGTTAAACCAGTACAAATATCTCTAGAGCTAGTAGATAAGTCAACAGTATACCCCAGGGGTATGATTGAAAACCTTCTGGTCAAGGTGGACAATTTCATATACCCTGCAGATTTTGTGGTTCTGGATTCAGATGGGGATGATGGCGACTCTATTATACTGGAAAGGCCATTCTTGGCCACTGCTAGAGCTATCATAGACATAGAGCAAGGAGAACTAACTCTTAGGATGCATGATAAAAGTGTCACTCTGAAGGTATTACCAGAAGCCCAGTTTAGTAATAGGAGGAGGGACTCTATGGAAATTGACAAGGTGATTCACAACAATATCCCAAGGCAGAAGATTATGCAGAAGGATGAAAAAGTCCAAGAGGATATTGGAGTATTAGCCACTGAAGAGAGAAATCCCCAAGGTAAGTCTACAGCCATAAAAGAAAGATCAACAAAAAAAGGGATGAAACGCAGTAACAAAACAAAAAGGGGTTGGAAGAACAGGAAGATTCCAACAGAGGGGCTTTCCAAAGGTGACAAAGTGCAATTGATATATCAACAACTGGGAGCAAGCCGACAGACTGATGACTATTACAATGTCAGCAACATACTCTCGTTGGAACATGCTGAAATTGAACACCAGAGAACAAAGAGGAGGATCACAGTCAGGGGAGACAAGTTGAGGCACTACAATCCTCAACCACCATAAAAGAAAGCTCCAATGTCAAGCTAGTGACAATAAAAAAGCGCTCCATGGGATGCAACCCATGATTTAAGATTTATGTCATTTTAAATTCAATAAGCTATGATCATCTGAGCATGAAATTTATTTTCATAGACGTACTCAATGAATGCATGCAAATTTTTTTACATATGCTAAGACTTCTAAAGTTTGGTGTGCCTTCAAGCACACCAAACCAGTGTTACAAACATTTTCACATTATATGCCTAGCATATGACCAAACACTAAGTTTGGTGTTTCTCTTCTCATGAAAATAAAAAAATCTTGCATCAATGATCATACATTATCTCTTACTGATACTTTTCAATTAAAAAGAAATCATATTCTGTGATGAAGGAATCAATTGTGATTTACTACTAGCATCTCACATTTACCCCTTAAGCAAGATACAAGTTTGGTGTTCACCAAACTTTGATGCACGGATTTAGGGACACAATTGATCCTTCATGAAAAAAAAAAAAGAGAGAAAAAGGAAAATTATGATGAAAACATTTCTTATAAACATTTGGCCAAGAATGACATTGGGATTTCAATTTCACTAGTTGGAGGAAGAAACACATATTTTCAACTATATGACCAAACATTAAGTTTGGTGTCCTCCAAGAAAAGTCACGGTTCAAATGGATATAAGGAATGGTGATTCATATAGTGTTAATGAAAAAAAAGCACCATTGCCACGGTTTGATAAAGCTAATGTGTGTTGTCTTGTTGTGATGACTAGGTGGCCAAAGAACACTTTATGAAAGAGACAAGACAAAGGGAAGCATAGCATGAGGACAAAATCTCATCACATGCCTCAAAAAGAGAATCTGCCACTCCTTGAAATGATCACGGCAAAGACAATTGAAGAAGCAAGCTTTGTCTTCATTCATCCTTACATGCACACCTTTGATTCACATAGTATCTAATTGCATCCTAGCCCTTCATTGTTCATTTAAATAACATACCACCTCCAAGCCACGCATGTGACCGAACCCTTGCACTCCAACCATTTAAACTTCCCTTCATCATTTCTCATCATAACAAGCTCGGCCTCAAATTTCATCTTTCTCCAAACACACATCAAAATCTCTAACATTCTTCACACTCCCTTTAACCTCAAGAGTCTCAAACAACCAAGTGATCATGGCCTCTTCCTCAAGAACCAAACGAAGAAAAGGGAAAGATCCCATGGTGGAGGAGAGCACCCCTGAATATGACCGATGGAGATTCAAATTTCGGTACCATCAGATGCAAATTGAATGGATGAATGAGAAGAAGATATATCCAGAAATTCCACTCTTGCTGCCGGATGATGGATGCCAAGAAATGAAGGACAAAATTCGAAAGAGGAGGTGGGAGGAACTCATATCACCAATCACCCGAATCAATGCTAATATCATAAGAGAGTTCTATGCCAATGTCTCAAGGCTTGACATGAGTGAGGCCCCAACATACAAGAGCTATGTGCGGGGAGTGGAAGTAGACTTTAGCTCGGATGCAATCAAGAAAGTCTTGGGACTAAAATCAGTCCGCTTTAGTGAACCGGGATACCACCAAAGGGTAAATGGTGATCCGGATTATGATGGGATTGCTAGAGATATTTGTATGGAGAACTCAGAGTGGGAAGGAGATGACAAGAATAAATACAAGTATTTAAAGAGAGTTAACGTTACCCCGGAAGCAAAGGGATGGTATGAGTTGCTGAAAAGATCAATTCTGGGCACAGTAAACACCTCAGAAGTTAACAGGAATAGAGCTATTATGTTGCATTGCATAATTGTGGGAGGAGAGGTAAAAGTTCATGAAATCCTGGCAAAAGACATTCAAAAGCTTGCTGAGAAGAATTCGGCCGGGTCTTGGTTATACTATCCAAGTACCATTTGGAGGTTGTGTGCAAAGGCTAAAGTGCCAATGGAAGAGGAGAATCCAATGTGGTTAAGCCAAGGCATGCCTATAACCATTGAAAGAATGATGA
Organism: Arachis hypogaea; assembly: GCF_003086295.3. Classification (NCBI taxonomy): domain Eukaryota; kingdom Viridiplantae; phylum Streptophyta; class Magnoliopsida; order Fabales; family Fabaceae; genus Arachis; species Arachis hypogaea. The sequence goes on along the minus strand of NC_092051.1, from coordinate 93,588,805 downwards.
TGGCTCCTGAAGCACATCAAGGCCGAAGACCACATGGAAGAAGGCAGAGAGAAGAACCAATGGAGGAAGAAGAATTACAAGAGGAAGAAGAGCCACAAGAGGAGGAAGAACAGCAGCACATTCCTCTACATAACAATCTGGACATGACTCAAATGCAGGAAGCAATTGGAAGATTATCACAACAGTACATGAGAATTCAAGAAAGGCAAGAGGAATACCATTCACTCTACATGAAAAACCAACAAGAACAAGAAGAACGGGAGCTAAGAATGATGAACAAACAAAGTGAATTTGAGTCAAAATTCCTTGTGATGCAAGAAGAGCATGCTTTTCAATCTCATGAATCCTTTGGAAAGTTGGAACAAATGCAAGCTGAAAATTTGAGGGCTCTCAAAGAGTTCACAACACTCCAAGATGCAAGATATGAAGTCCAAGCCGACTACAACATAAATAGTCAAATCAAGCTGAACTATATTGGAGAGCATCTGCACAACATGGATCCAGCTTTTCCAACTTTTGATGAATTCTTCAAAAGGAGAAGTGAGATAGAAGTAAGCAATGCAATGAAGCTTGAAGATAGAGTAGAGGAAGCGATGAATAGAGCTGGTTTCTGGCGGGATCAACAGACAACAGACATGGACACAGGGAACACCAGCAACCAGGTGTATGAAAGAAGAAAGAAAAAGCATGACAAATAAAAGGTGGACTTGCTCCTTGTTCATCACTACAAAGAAAAAAAAAGCATGCATTATGTCTGTTTTAAGTGGTCCTTGCATCTTTAAGTAATTATTATAATTAATAGTCTTTGCATCATGTTTGTTTCTCTTAGAATAAGTAAGCTAGTCTATGTGTGTGCTTGTGTGTTTACTTTCACTGAGCAAAAAGCATGCTTTGTCCCCTGCATTTTCAATTCAATAAAAGAAATGTTTGAATGTGAAGTGAGATAGTTCTCTGTTAGATAGAAGTACAATAAAAGTAATAGCTCACTTTAGTGAATAAAAGAACTAGGATATCTCCTTCTAAGTATAAAGTAACCTACTGTCTATGAATCTCAATCAAATAAAAATCCTTGGTTAGAAAGAAAAACAAAAAGAAAGAAAAAAAGGGGAGAAAAAGAAATAGCCAAAGAGTGGCAGAACAAAAGAAAAACAAAAAGAAACAAAGCTGGACACCAATAGCTTGAACCTTAGAATATATGCCTGTGGTGTCTTTGTATTAGGATCTGCTTGGATTATTAAGCTCTTTGGAGTGCATCAACACTTGATGACTTGGGTTAACTAACCCGGGATCATCAGCTGAAAGTCCACCATCAAGAGCAACCTAACTACAAGGCATTTAGTATCCCAAAGAGGTGCTGGGCATCAATGTTCTAAGAAGGAATGTGAGCCAAGTGTCTATAGTGAATAATGTGTCAAGTATAAAGAAAAGGAAATGAACTTGTTACACATGACACTCAAATAAAGCTTATGAACAAAATAATAACCAAGGATAAAGAAATAATGAGAGGTCATAGCAGTATGTTACTTGAAGCTTGAAGGAGACTTTCTAGGCTTAAGAGTCAATAAGAGGTGAGTGTTTACATATCCACATAAAACCCCATGAACTACCAATAACACTCTACTAGCATGAACATCCTCTTCCATTTCATTCTTTCTTCTCAATAAATCAATTCTTGCTTGGGGACAAGCAAGCTTTAAGTTTGGTGTTGTGATGACAAGTCATCTTAGCCTAGTTTCACTAGCCTTTTTCTTTTGTTTTCAATTGAATTATGCACTTTCTTGAGCCATAAGCAAGCCAATTGGGTAGATTTTCATGTTTCCTTTGATTTAATCAACCATGTATGAATTAATGCAATTTCATGAGGTTTTATGCTATAATTGTCACATATTATGAAAGAATGAATATCTCATGATTTTGAGCATAGCTTTGATGTGTTTGGTTGATTAATGATAGGTGAAGAAAGCTTGGAGAAAGGTTGAAGCAAGGAGGAATGGCTAGGAGGAAGAGAGGAAAAAAAGTTTGAGCAAAAGTTTGCCTCAAACTTTAGCTCAAACTTTTGGAATAAGTGAAAATGAACCAGGGAGCAAAAAGCTGGACCAAAAGTTTGCCTCAAACTTTTATGCAAACTTTTGGGCAAAAAGCTGGAGCAAAAGTTTGCCTCAAACTTTTGGGCAAACTTTTGGGCAAAAAGCTAGAGCAAAAGTTTGCCTCAAACTTTTTGGCAAACTTTTGGCATCACAAATCAACACCCTGGAGAGAAAAAGTTTGCGCCAACGTTAGCCTCTAACTTTTTGGCAAACGTTGGCGCATGAACAACACACCCTGGAGAGCAAAAGTTTGCGCCAACGTTTGCCTCTAACGTTTTGGCAAACGTTGGCGCCATGAGTGTGCAAGGGGAGGCCAACATTGGAGTAAAAGTTAGACCCCAAACTTTTGCCCCAACGTTGGTATCAGCAAAAGAGGGTGGCTGATGTGAAAAGTTGGAGTAAAAGTTTGCCTCAAACTTTTACTCAAGCTTTCATGATTCCAAACCCGGTTCAATTCGGTTCTTCTCCAAACTCCAAGAGCAATCAACCAAGGCCTCTATCAACCCAATTCCATCAAGAGCAAAGGCCCAATTGAAGGCTTGAAGACCATTTGAAGAAAGTGTATAAATAGCATAGGATTTAAGTTTTTAAGGGAGCTTTCCCTTTTAGTTTTCATAGAGAGCTTCTTTTTAGAATTTTTCAATACTTGCAGCAGAGAGCTCATTTTACATTCTAGCATTGTTATTTTAATTCAAGAGAATTGGGGAGGAGAATTGATCTCTCTTCTTCCTTGTTCTTGCCCAGCACTCTTTAATTTTCTTGCTTCGGATCTTGGGTGGAGAATTGAAGAACTTCTGTTTCAATCTCACCTTGGGATCTTGTTTAATTCTCTGCTTAATTGAATTTCAGTTTCTGTTACTTACTCTCTCATCTACTTTCTCTGCAATTTACATTTCCTTTGCAATTACTCTTGTTGGATCTAGGAAGGCATTGAGATCTAGACTTGGTTATCTAGTCTCTTGAGTCCTGAGATTTGAATTCCAATTTTACATCCTCTGTTTAATATTTTTCAATCTCATTCACATTTCTGTTTTAAGATCCGGTTCGATCCAAGTCATCCTTTACTTCTCTGTTTGTTGTAATTTACTTTTCCTTGTTTAAATTCTGCAAATCCAATTCCCAATTCCCTTTACAATTTAAGCCATTTACATTTCTTGCACTTTAAGATTCTGCAATTTACATTTCTTGCGTTCTAAGTTTCTGCCATTTAATTTCTTGTTCTTTAAGATTCAGCACTTTAAATTTCAGTTCTCTTTAATTTCATGCCAATTACCTATTCCCTTTACTTTCTATGCAATTTAAATTCTGCAAATCACAAATCTCTCAACCAAATCTTGATTCGCTTGACTAAATCAACCACTAAACTAAAATTGCTCAATCCTTCAATCCCTGTGGGATCGACCTCACTCCCATGAGTTATTATTACTTGATGCGACCCGGTGCACTTGCCGGTTAGATTTGTGTGTTTGGAATTCGTTTTCCAAAAATACTCATCAATTGCCACACATGCCGCCGTGTACTTCTTCTAACACTTCCTTTGTGTTGTTGGTCGGCACGCATTTAAGTAGTGGTATTGAGATCCCTCTTTTGTACAAGATGTTGTTTATAATAGTGTAGTACTGTGCCTCCCTTTTTAATCTTTTCGCCTCTTTTTCCTCCGTAGGGAGCGTCTCTGCTTTGAGGTAGTTAATTATGGGGGTCATCCATCCTTGGTCCTGACTTGTGATGGCTAGGATTTTTTCTGCTTCCGATATTGACGAGTTCTGTAGCATTTCCTGGATGAGGCTTCTATTGTTGCCCCCTGGTTTGGTGCTGGCTAGTTTTGAGAGTACGTCAGCTCGGGCATTTTGCTCGTGGGGTATGTGGTAGATTTTATATTCCCCGAGTTGTCCGAGCTGTTCCTTGGTTTTATCCAAATACTTTTTCATGGTGGGATCTTTGGCTTGATAGCTCCCTGTTATCTGTGAGGTTACTACTTGTGAATCGCTGTAAATGTTGAGTTTTTTAGCTCCAACCTCTGTAGCCAGCTTCAAACCGGCTAATAACGCTTCGTATTCTGCCTTGTTGTTTGAGGCCGGGAATCCGAACTTGAGGGAGAGCTCAACTTGGGTTCCTTGGTTGCTTTCTATTATCACGCCTGCGCCGCTTCTAGTCTTATTTGAAGAACTGTCCACATAGAGATTCCATTTTGTGGGGGTCTCTAAGGCATCTGTGAATTCTGCGATAAAATCGGCTAGGTACTGTGATTTAATAGCCGTTCGAGCTTCATATTGGAGGTCTAATTCTGATAACTCGACTGCCCATTGTAAAATTCTGCCTGCTAAATCTGTTTTCTGCAATATTCCTTTTATGGGCTGGTTGGTTCGAACCTTAATGGTGTGAGCCTGGAAGTATGGGCGGAGTCGTCGAGATGTTAGAATGAGAGTATAGGCAAACTTTTCTATTTTTTGGTAGTTCAGCTCGGATCCTTGTAGTGCTTTGCTAATGAAGTAGACGGGTTGTTGCCCACTTTCGTCTTCTCTGACTAGTGCTGAGGCTATTGCCCGACTTTCTACTGCGAGACATAGTACGAGTGGTTCTCCTTCTCGTGGTCGAGATAAGATAGGCGGTCGTCCTAAGAACTCCTTGAAGTATTGGAAGGCTTGTTCGCATTCTGTCATCCATTTGAACTGTTTTCCCTTCCTTAAAGTAGCATAGAAGGGGAGAGATCTTATCGTTGCCCCTGCTAAGAATCTAGATAGGGCGGCCAATCTCCCGTTGAGTTGCTGCACTTCTTTGACACAGGTCGGGCTTTTCATGTTGAGTATGGCTCGGCATTTATCCGGGTTTGCTTCAATTCCTCTTTGTGTGAGCATGAAACCTAGGAATTTGCCTGCTTCTACCGCAAATGTGCATTTTGCCGGATTAAGTCGCATGTCGTGCTTCCTTATGGTGTCAAACACTTGAGCCAGGTCGGACAATAATGTATCTTTGCTTTGTGTCTTTATCAACATGTCGTCCACATAGACTTCCATGATCTTTCCAATGTGGTCTGAGAAGACTTTATTCATCAGCTTTTGATAAGTAGCTCCTGCGTTCTTGAGACTGAAGGGCATTACGATGTAGCAGTAATTTGCTTTTGACATTAAAAACGAGGTCTTTTCTTGATCTGGTGGATACATGGGGATTTGGTTGTATCCCGAGTATGCGTCCATAAACGAGAGGTATCTATATCCGGAGGAAGCGTCTACCAGAGCGTCGATACTTGGGAGTGGGTAAGGATCTTTTGGGCAGGCTTTGTTGAGATCGGTGTAATCGGTACACATTCGCCACTTCCCATTTGATTTTTTTACCAAGACGACGTTGGCTAGCCATAATGGATACTTGACTTCTCTTATGAATCCTGCCTCCAGTAGTGCCTGTACTTGCTCTTCCACCACTTGGGATCGCTCTGGCCCAAGTTTTCTTCGTTTCTGCTGCACCGGCCGAGATCCCGAATAGACCGCCAACTTGTGGCACATTAGCTTGGGGTCTATACCTGGTATATCTGTGGCTTTCCATGCGAAGAGATCGACATTATTGTGTAAGAATTGAATCAGTAATTCTTTTGAGTCTCCTCTTAGGATTGTTCCGATATTAGTTGTTTTGTCCGAGTTATCTCCGATTTGAACCTTCTCTATCTCGCCTTCCGGCTGCGGACGGAGTTCTTCTCGTTGCTAAATTCCGCCAAGCTCAATTGTATGAAACTCTTCTCCTTTGCCTCTGAGGTTTAGACTTTCGTTATAATAGCGGCGTGCCATCTTTTGATCTACTTTTACCGTGGCTATCCCTTCTGTAGTTGGGAATTTCATGCATAGATGTGGAGTTGAGACTATTGCGCCGAGTTGATTGAGTGTTGTCCGACCTATTAGGGCATTGTAGGTTGAACTTACGTCGACCACAATGTAGTTTATTTTGAGGGTCCTGGATTGGTTCCCTTTTTCGAAGGTTGTATGTAGTGATACGTATCCCAGTGGTTGTACCGGGGTATCTCCTAGTCTGAACAGACTATTCGGGTATGCTCTAAGCTCCTTTTCGTCTAAGCCGAGTTTGTCGAAGGCTGTTTTGAATAAGATGTCGGCAGAACTCCCTTGGTCTACTAATGTGCGGTGTAGGTTGGCGTTTGCCAGTATGATAGTGATGACCATGGGGTCGTCGTGTGCCGAGATGATGCCGGATGCGTCCTCTTTAATGAATGTTATCGCAGGGATGTCGGGTGCTTCCTCCTTTCCCTCGACATGATATACTTCTTTGAGATATCTTTTTCGGGATGATTTGGAGATCCCACCTCCTGCGAATCCCCCGTGTATCATGTGGACGTGTCTTTCTGGTGTCCGAGGTGATCGCTCAGCTCGTCCGTCATCTTCGTCCCTTCGTCTCTTTCTTTGGTCATCATCTCGGGTAGCCAGAAAGCGATCTAATCTTCCTTCTCTCACCAATTTTTCTATGATATTCTTTAAGTCGAAGCACTCGTTGGTGGAGTGCCCTCGAACTCGGTGGTATTCACAATATTCCTTCCGGTTTCCTCCTCCTCTTTTGCCTTTGAGTGGCCGTGCTGGGGGAATTTTCTCCGTATGGCAGACCTCTTTGTATACATCGATCAAGGATACTCTGAGAGGAGTGTAGTTATGGTATTTTTTTATTTTCTCCCCTTGTCGATCTTCTTTCTTTTTGGATTCCTTGTCTTTGTCTCGGTAGGGGGCCCCGAATTTTGAGGTTTCTCCCAGCCGAGCATTCTCTTCCATGTTGATGTATTTTTCTGCTCGCTCCTGTACTTCGTCTAAGGATGTGGGGTACTTCTTTGATATAGATTGGCTAAAAGGTCCCTCTCGTAGGGCATTGATGAGTCCCATGATGGCGGCCTCTGTTGATAAGCTTTGTATGTCCATGCATGTTTTGTTGAATTTCTCCATGTAGTTGCAGAGGCTCTCCCGTTCTCCTTGCTTGATCCCTAGTAAACTGGGGGCGTGTTTGGCCTTATCTTTCTGGATGGAGAATCTGGCCAGGAACTTTTTGGCCAGGTCATCAAAGTTTGAGATGGACTTTGGAGGTAGGTTGTCGAACCATCTGATTGCTGTCTTCGTGAGAGTTGTTGGAAAAGCTTTGCAGCAAACAGCATCTGAGGCGTCGGTGAGATACATTCTGCTTCTGAAATTGCTGAGATGATGGTTGGGATCTGTAGTGCCATCATACAAAATCATATCCGGGAGCTTGAAGTCTTTTGGAATTTTGGTTTTCATGATTTCCCTGGTGAATGGATCCTGTTCTTTGCATGACTTCCCTCAGGAGCGGTCTGAGGAGCTTTTGATTTGAGATCGGCTTCTAATTGCTGTAGTTTTTCTTCCAATTCTCGACGTCGCCGTACCTCTCTTTGCAGATCCTTTCCGATCTCTCGTTGTTGTTGGGTTTCTTTTTTAAGTTGCTTTAAGCGATCTTGAAGCGCTTCTATTGCTCCCGGATTTGATGAGTTTTTTGTCTCCGTTGGATTTCGGAGCATCCTTCAATGTAGTGTCCCCGTTCTTGTGCGGCGTTCTATTTTCTAGGTCTAAATCGTGGTCGTTGTCATGGCCGTCCGCCATGGTGATGGGATGACTTCCAGGTTACCCGGCAACAGCGCCAATATTCCGAGGGTTACCTGAAACTGTAGGTCGATCTCGGTCGAGATCTTCTATTTTGGTCGGAGATGATGTGTCCGGCTGGCTAGTGGCGGCCGGAGCTGTTGTGTCTGACTTGTTGGATCGGCTACACTTCTGATCCTTGATCACCGGAGGGTGGGGGGTACCTGCAAGAGACTTCGATGCTTAAGTTAGCACGGGTATTAAGCAGGTTTTATGTAGAATAAGAGTATATGTTATACCTGGGTGCTCCAGTGTATTTATAGTGGTGTGGGCTGACCTTTCTGATAAGATAAGTTAGTTATCAGGTCTTATCTTATCTTATTTTGAGTGAAGTCAGCTTATCTTCGAGGGAACCGCCTTTATCTCTATAGGCTTGGACTGCCTTTGAATTTGGGTCGTGTTCCTCTATTCGGGCCCTTTATTGGGCTTTCCTGTTGATTTGGCCGATCTCTTTTAGAAGAGATCAGATAGTCGGACCTGAAGAGGTCGGTCGCCATGTTGCTAAACATCCCGGGTCGGACAGCTCGACCCAGGGTATGAACAATTAGGTTCATGACCATGTGGATTAACAAAATAAATAGAAAAATCAAAAACAGAATCAAAAATAGCAGAAGAAAAATCACACCCTGGTGGAAGGGCTTACTGGCGTTTAAACGCCAGTAAAGAGCATCTGGCTGGCGTTCAACGCCATAACAAAGCATGGATCTAGCGTTGAACGCCCAAAAAAAGTAGCATCCTGGCGTTCAGATGCCAGGAGTGCACACTGAGGAAAACTGGCGCTGAACGCCAGAAACAAGCATAGAACTGGCGTTCAACGCCAGAAACATGCTGCATCTGGGCGCCGAACGCCCAGAACAAGCACCAATTCGGCGTTTAAATGCCAGAATTGCATGAAAAGGTATTTTACATGCCTAATTGGTGCAGGGATGCAAATCCTTGACACCTCAGGATCTGTGGACCCCACAGGATCCCCACCTACCTCCACTCATACTCTTCCCTCTTCTCAATGTTCATCCTCTCTTCCCGATAAACACCCTTCCCCAAAACCCTTCACCAGTCACCTCATGCTCTCTTCCCTAGCACCCATTCAACACTCACATCCATCCACTCTTCCCCATAAACCTACCTCATAAACCCCACCTACCTTCAAAATTCAAAATCACTTTCCCACCCAAACCCTCCCCATATGGCCGAACTTTAACCCCTATCCCTCCACTATATAAACCTCTCCATTCTTCTTCATTTTCACATAACACAACCCTCTCTTCCTCTTCTTGGCCGAAACACAAACCTCTCTCCCTCTCCTCCATTTCTTCTTCTTCTTCATCTCTTCTTTCTTCTCTTGCTCGAGGGCGAGCAATATTCTAAGTTTGGTGTGGCAAAAGCATAAAGCTTTTTGTTTTTCCATTACCATTGATGGCACCTAAGACCAGAGAATCCTCTAGAAAAGGGAAAGGGAAGACAAAAGCTTCCACCTCCGAGTCATGGGAGATGGAAAGATTCATCTCCAAAGCCCATCAAGACCACTTCTATGATGTTGTGGCCAAGAAGAAGATGATCCCCGAGGTCCCTTTCAAACTCAAGAAAAATGAGTATCCAGAGATCCAACATGAGATCCATAGAAGAGGTTGGGAAGTTCTAACAAACCCCATCCAACAAGTCGGAATTCTAATGGTTCAAGAGTTCTATGCTAATGCATGGATCACTAGGAACCATGATCAAAGTAAGAACCTGGACCCAAAGAATTATCTCACCATGGTTCGGGGGAAATACTTAGATTTTAGTCCGGAAAATGTGAGGTTGGCATTCAACTTGCCAATGATGGAAGAGAACGCACGCCCCTACACAAGGAGAGTCAACTTTGATCAAAAGTTGGACCAAGTCCTCATGGACATATGTGTGGAAGGAGATCAATGGAAGGTTGACTCAAAAGGCAAACCGGTTCAACTGAGAAGACTGGACCTTAAGCCTATAGCTAGAGGATGGTTGGAGTTCATTCAACGCTCAATCATTCCCACTAGCAACCGGTCTGAAGTTACTATAGACCAGGCCATCATGATCCATAGCATCATGATTGGAGAAGAGGTGGAGGTTCATGAGATTATACCTCAAGAACTCTACAAGGTGGCTGACAAGTCCTCCACTATGGCAAGGTTAGCTTTTCCTCACCTCATTTGCCATTTATGCAATTCAGCTAGGATTGACATAGAGGGAGATATCCTCATTGATGAGGACAAGCCCATCACTAAGAAAAGGATGGAGCAAACAAGAGAACCTATTCATGGATCTCAAGAGACGCATGAAGAAGCACATCACCAAGAAATCCCTGAGATGCCTCAAGGGATGCACTTTCCTCCATAGAACTTTTGGGAGCAAATCAACACCTCCCTAGGAGAACTGAGTTCCAACATGGGACAACTAAGAGTGGAACATCAAGAGCACTCCATCATCCTTCATGAAATTAGAAAAGATCAAAGAGCAATGAGGGAGGAGCAACAAAGACAAGGAAGAGACATAGAAGAGCTCAAGGACATCATTGGTTCCTCAAGAAGAAAATGCCACCATCACTAAGGTGGACTCATTCCTTGTTCTCAAATTTTCTGTTTTTCGTTTTCTTTATGTTAAGTGCTTATCTATGTTAGTGTCTTATTACATGATCATTAGTATTTAGTAACTTTGTCTTAGAGTTATGAAAGACCTATGAATCCATCACCTCTCTTAAATGAAAAATGTTTTTAATTCAAAAGAACAAGAAGTACATAAGTTTCGAATTTATCCTTGAACTTAGTTTAGTTATATTGATGTGGTGACAATACTTTTTGTTTTCTGAATGAATGCTTGAACAGTGGATATGTCTTTTGAAGTTGTTGTTTATGAATGTTAAATATGTTGGCTCTTGAAAGAATGATGACAAGGAGACATGTTATTTGATAATCTGAAAAATCATAAATTGATTCTTGAAGCAAAAAAAAGCAGTGAATACAAAGCTTGTAGAAAAAAAATGGTGAAAAAAAAATAGAAAAAGAAAAAGCAAGCAGAAAAAGCCAAAAGCTCTTAAAACCAAAAGGCAAGAGCAAAAAGCCAATAACCCTTAAAACCAAAAGGCAAGGGTAAATAAAAAGGATCCCAAGGCTTTGAGCATTGATGACAAGTCATCCTAGCCTATTTTAACTAGTCTTTTTCTTTTGTTTTCATTAGAATTATGCACTTTCTTGAACCATAAGCAAGCTAATTGAGTAGATTTTCATGTTTCCCTTGATTGAATCAACCATGTATGAATTCATGCCATTTCATGAGGTTTTATGCTATATTTGTTGCATATTATGAAAGAATGAATATCTCATGATTTTGAGCATAGCTTTGATGTGTTTGGTTGATTAATGATAGGTGAAGAAAGCTTGGAGAAAGGTTGAAGCAAGAAGGAATGGATAGGAGTGAAGAGAGGACAATGGAATAAGTGAAATTGAACCAGGAAGCAAAAAGCTGGACCTAAAGTTAGCATCAAACTTTTGCACAAACTTTTGGTTGAAAAGTTAGCCCCAACGTTAGCCCCCTAACTTGGAGGCTAACGTTGGAACTTGAAAATTCTCCCCTGGGCTCCAAAAGTTTGCACCAACGTTAGCCCCCTAACTTTGAGGCTAACGTTGGCACATGAATTTCTTCCCTGGGCACCAAAAGTTTGCGCCAACGTTAGCCCGCTAACTTTGAGGCTAACGTTGGCATGAGAAACTCCTCCCTGGCCACCTAACGTTTGTGCCAACGTTAGACCCCTAACTTGGAGGCTAATGTTGGCACATGAAATACAAGGGAGAGGAGCAAAAGTTTGCGCCAACGTTAGACCCCTAACTTGGAGGCTAACGTTGGCGCCACAAACACACTAGGCAAGGCCAACGTTAGGGTCAAAGTTAGACCCCTAACGTTGGCACCAACGTTGATATCAGCAAATTGTGCTAGCTGATATGAAAAGTTGGAGCCAAAGTTAGACCCCTAACTTTGGCTCAAACTTTTACTCCAACTTTTGCAAAACTCCAACCCGGTTCAATTGGTTCACTTTGGTTCTTCTTCAAACTCCAAGAGCAATCAACCAAGGCCTCTTTCAACCCAATTCCACCAAGAGCAAAGGCCCAACTCAAGGCTTGAAGATCATTGGAAAAAAGTGTATAAATAGGATAGAATTCAAGTTACTCAGGGAGCTTTTTTTTTGGAATTTTCATAATAGTTTTCGGAGAGTTTTTGATATTGAGTAAACTTTAATTTCTTTGTCTTGGGGAAGGAGAATTCATTTCTCTTCCTCTTAGTTTTATCGCTTTAAATTTCAATTAGAATTGTCTTGGATCTTGGGTTGGAGAATTGAAGAAATTCTGTTTCAATCTCATCCTTGGATCTCTCTGCTTTATTTACTGCAATTTAATTTCCATTTCTGTTACTTGCTTCTCATCTACTTTCCTTGCAATTTACAATTTCCTTTCAATTGTTCTTATTGGATCTAGGAAGGCATTGAGATCTAGACTTGGTTTTCTAGTCTCTGGGTCCTGAGATCCAAATCTCCAATTTACATTCTGTTTCTTGCTTTCCATGTTCATTTACTTTTCTGCTATAAGATCCGATCCAATCCCAATTCCCTTTTACTCTTCTGTTTGATGTAATTTAACTTTTCCTTGTTTAATTTCTGCAAATTCACGTCCCAATCCCCTTTACATTTCAAGCAATTTACATTCCTTGCACTTTAAGATTCCGCAATTTACATTTCTTGCACTCTAAGTTTCTGCCATTTAATTTCTTGTTCTTTACGTTTCAGCAATTTATTTCTTGTTCTCTTTACTTCAATGCAATTTAATTCTGCAAGTCGCAAAACCATCAACCAAATCTTGATTCGCTTGACTAAATCAACCACTAAGCTAAAATTGCTCAATCCTTCAATCCTTGTGGGATCGACCTCACTCCCGTGAGTTTTTATTACTTGATGCGACCCGGTGCACTTGCCGGTTAGATTTGTGTGTTTTGGGAGAGATTCATTTTTCCTCCAAAATATCTCATCAAGTTTTTGGCGCCGTTGCTGGGGATTGATTAGATTGACAATGATTAAGTGAGGTGGTGATCTAGATCAAGCATTTTTTTTTCTTTAATTTTTGATTAACCCACTAACTGTTTGATTTTTTGCTTAAACTAACTAACACTTCAATCTGGCAGTAAATTGAAGTATCACTGGTTTTGAGCATTTCTCATGCTCTGCTTGTATGTCAGGTACAAGAAGAACCATACCCAATTTTCATGAACAAGACGAAAGAACTCTCAGGAGGTTAAGAAGAGCTGAAAGAGGGAAATATATTGTTGGAGAAGAGGAATCAGACGAAGAATTCCAAGAGATGGAGGAACATTTAACCAATCCACCAGGTGGAGAAGACAACAACAATGGCAACCCACCCCAAAGGAGAGTTTTAGCTTCCTATACCTTTGCAAATCCTAGACATTGTGGGAGCAGCATTTTGGCTCCAAATGTCAATGCTAACAATTTTGAACTCAAGCCACAACTCATCACTTTGGTTCAGAACAATTGCTCTTTTGGTGGAGGACCACTTGAGGACCCACACCAACATTTGTCCACTTTCTTGAGGATATGCAACACTGTCAAAACTAATGGAGTGCCCCCTGACAGTTACAAACTGATGATATTCCCATTTTCTCTCAGGGACAAGGCCACTCAATGGTTGGAATCGTTTCCAAGGGACAGCATTAACAACTGGGATGATTTGGTAACTAAGTTTCTTGCCAAATTTTATCCATCTCAGAGGATTATAAGGTTAAAGGCTGAGGTACAAACATTTACACAAATGGAGGCCGAACCCATCTATGAGGCATGGGAGAGGTACAAGGCTCTGATAAGGAAATGCCCCCTGCCATGTTTAATGAGTGGGAGAAGCTTCAGAACTTCTATGAAGGCTTAACACTGAAATCCCAGGAAGCTTTGGATCATTCAGCTGGAGGTTCCTTGCAACTCATGAAAACTGCAGAAGAGGCTCAAGAACTCATTGATATGGTGTCCAACAACCAATATTTCTTTGCTCATCAAAGAGGCCGCCAACCATCACAAAGGAGAGGAGTCATGGAGCTAGAAGGAGTGGATTCAATCCTAGCTCAAAATAAGATGATGCAGCAGCAAATTCAACAACAATTTGAGCAAATGGCCAAGAGGATTGATAGTCTCCAAGTTGCAGCAGCTAACACTAGCCAACCATCAACCACTTGGGGACAGAGTGAAGAAACTCAAGAAGAACAACAACAAGAGCAAGTACAGTATATGCACAACCAAGGACCAAATGAAGTGTATGGTGATACATACAATCCATCCTGGAAGAACCACCCAAACCTCAGATGGGGAGATAACCATACCCAAAACCAACAACCATGGCAGAGGAACTCAAACCAACACAACCCAAGAAGCAACCAAAACCACAACCAGCAGCAGACTAACCAAAACCCCTACAGAAAACCTCAAAATAACTACCCCAACCTCAACCAATACCAATCTAATAACCAACCCACCAACCAAAATGCCTACCATCCACCACCCACATCTCATAACCCACCTCAAGTATCACCTGAAGCCCAAAGAATCACTCACTTGGAGGCCATGATAGACAAAATGTTGAAACACCAAGAAATGGTAACCAAGAATCAGGAAGCCTCCCTGAAGAGCCTAGAGAGACAGATGGGGCAACTCTCCAAGCAAGTATCTGTTGAGAGACCTTCAAACTCACTGCCCAGTGACACAATTCCAAATCCCAAGGAGGAATGCAAGGCAATACAATTAAGGAGTGGGAGAACATTGATAAGCAACAATGACACTACAAGGAAGCAAGCAGAGAACATCAAAGAACCAACGGAGGATGAGAAGCAAACAAAGGCAGATGAGGCTAAGGAGCAAGTTGTGATGCCAAACAAAAGCACTGAGAAACTTAAAGAGAAGGACAACCAGCCACATAGCTCAAAGGAAGTAGCTCAAGGACAGCAACAAATAGGAAAAAGCATCACACCTCCATTGCCATATCCCCAGAGGTTCAACAAAGAGGTTAAAGATCAGCATTTTCACAAATTCCTTGAGATTTTTAAGAAACTAGAAATCAACATTCCCTTGGCTGAAGCACTTGAGCAAATGCCTCTATATTCCAAATTTCTGAAGGATCTTATCAACAAGAAAAGAAGCTGGGATGAGAAAGAAACCATAATGATTACTGAAGAATGCAGAGCCTTAATTCAAAAGGGGCTTCCTCCCAAGCTTGAGGACCCAGGGAGCTTCCTGTTGCCTTGCACCATTGGGGAATTAACCATCACTAAAGTAATGTGCGATCTCGGAGCAAGTATTAACTTAATACCATCCTCCTTGGTGAAAAAGCTGCATATAGAGGAGGTCAAACCAGTACAAATGTCTCTGGAGCTGGTAGACAAGTCAATGGTATACCCCAGGGGTGTAATTGAAAATCTTTTGGTCAAGGTGGACAGTTTTATATACCCTGCTGATTTTGTGGTTCTAGAATCAAACGATGATGATGGTGACTCTGTTATACTGGGAAGGCCATTCTTGGCCACTGCTAGAGCTATCATAGATGTAGAGGAAGGGGAATTAACTCTCAGGATGCATGACCAGAGTGTCACTCTGAAGGTATTACCAGAGGCACAATTTAGCAAGGATAAGAAAGACTATATGAAAAATGACCAGGAAAGTCACAGCAACATCCCAATGCTAAGGATTGTGCAGACTGATGAAAGAGCCCAAGAGGATATTAGAGTATTGGCCACTGAGAAGAGAGGTCCCCAAGGAAAACCTACGGCCAGAAAAGAAAGAACAACAAAAGGAAAGATGAAACGCAGAAACAAAGCAAAAAGGGGTTGGAAGAACAGAAAGATTCCAACAGAGGGGCTTTCCAAAGGTGACAAAGTGCAACTGATATATCAACAGCTGGGGGCAAATCAACAAACTGAGGATTACTACACTGTCAGCAACATACTATCATTAGAGCATGCTGAAATTGAACACCAGAGAACAAAGAAGAGGATCACAGTCAGGGGAGACAAATTGAGGCCCTACAAGCACCAACCACCATAAAAGAAAGCCTCAATGTCAAGCTAATGACAATAAAAGAGCGCTCCATGGGAGGCAACCCATGCTTTAAGATTCATGTCATTTTAAATTCAATAAGTTATGATCAATTGAGCATGAATTCTTTTCTCTTTTCATGAACATGTCCATTGACTGCATGCACTATTTTGAAACATATGCTAAGTTTGGTGTGTCTTCAAGCACACTAAACCAATGTTACAAATAATTCCATTTTGCATGTTTGGAGTATCTTGACAAAGCATATGGCCGAACACTAAGTTTGGTGTTCACATAGCTTCATGAAAAGTAGAAACTCATGCATCAATAATCATACAATTGTTGTTTTTTTTTAAATCTTATAAATGAAAAAATTCTTTTCCGGTAATGAAGGTATTGATTGTGATGTACCCTTTGACAAGAAACAAGTTTGGTGTTCACCAAACCTTGATGCACCGATTTAGGGATACAATTGATCCTTCATGAAAAAAAAAAAAAAGAAAAGAGAAAAAGAAAGTATGATGAAAACAATTCTTATGAACATTTAATTTTTGAATCTCACTAATTGGAGGAAGATACTCATTTTCTTTATATATGACCAAACATTAAGTTTGGTGTCTTAAAGAGAGAGTGTCACAGTTCAAATGATATAAGAATTCATGGTTCACATAGTATTAATAAAAAGAACACTCTTGCTATGGTTGGATAAGACTAATGTATGTTGTCTTGTTGTGGTGACTAGGAGGTCAAAGAATCTTCAAAGAAAAAGACAAGACAAAGGAAAGCTTAGCATGAAGACAAAATCCCATCACATGCCTCGAAAAAGAAATCTGCCACTCCTTGAGAATGATCACGGCAAAGGCAAGGGAAGGAGCAAACTTTGTCTTCATTCATCCTTACATGCATACCTTTGATCTACATAAGTCTAATTGCATCCCAACCCTTCATTGCTCATTTAAAAGCATACCACCTTCAAGCCATGCACATGACCGAATCACTCCTCAACATAATAAGCCTTGTGCAACCTTTCTCTTACCTTAAACTCCAACCACTTAAACTTCTCTTCATAATTTCTTGTCATAGCAAGTCCGGTCTCAATTTCTTTTTGCTCCAAACACACATCAAACTCTCCAACATTCTTCACACTCCTTCTCAACCAACCAAGTGACCATGGCATCCTCCTCAAGAACCAAACGAAGAAAAGGAAAAGATCCCATAGTGGAGGAAGACACACATGAATATGACCAACGGAGGTTCAAGTCTTGGTTTCATCAAATGCAAATTCAATGGATGAACGAGAAAAGAATCTATCCTGAAATTCCATTCTTGTTGCCGGATGATGGATGTCAAGAAATGAAGAACAAAATCCGGAAGAGGAGGTGGGAGGAACTTGCATCACCAGCCACCCGAATCAATGCTAATATCATAAGAGAGTTCTATGCAAATGTCCCAAGGCTTGACATGCGTGAGCCCCAACGTACAAGAGCTATGTGCGGGGGGTGGAAGTAGACTTTAGCCCGGATGCAATCAAGAAAGTCTTGAAACTAAAGACAGTCCGCTTTGATGAACCGGGATACCAACAAAGATTGAATGAAGATCAGGATTATGAGGAGATTGCGAGAGACATTTGTTTTGAGAACTCAGAGTGGGAAGGAGATAACAAGAATAGATACAAGTTCCTGAAGAGATGTAACCTCACTCCGGAAGCAAAAGGATGGTATGAGTTGATGAAAAGATCAATTCTGAGCACAGTGAACACCTCAGAAGTTAACAGGGAGAGAGCCGTGATGCTGCATTGCATCATTGTGGGAGGAGAGATAAGAGTTCATAAAATCCTTGCAAGAGACATTCAAAAGCTAGCTGAAAAGAATTCGGCCGGATCTTGGTTGTACTATCCGAGCACCATTTGGAGGTTGTGTGCAAAGGCTAAGGTTCCAATGGAAGAGGAGAATCCAATGTGGTTAAGCCAAGGCATGCCCATAACCATTGAACGAATGATGATGCCCCTTGAAGCACATCAAGGCCGAAGACCACATGGAGGAAGGGAAAGAGAAGAACCAATGGAAGAAGATGAGCCACACATAGAAGAAGAGCCACAAGAGGAGGAGGAACAGCCACAATTTTTCCCACATGGCAATATGGATATGACTCAAATGCAAGAAGCAATAGAGAGATTGTCTCAACAGTACACGAGAATCCAAGAAAGGCAAGAGGAATACCATTCTCTGTACATGAAAAACCAACAAGCACAAGAAGAAAGGGAGCTAAGAATAATGAACAAACAAAATGAATTCGAGTCAAGATTTCTTGTGATGCAAGAAGAACATGCCTTTCAATCTCATGAATCTTTTGGGAAGTTGGAACAAATGCAAGCTGAAAATTTGAAGGCTCTTAAAGAGTTCACAACACTCCAAGATGCAAGGTATGAAGTACAAGCCGATTACAACATCAATAGCCAAATCAAACTGAACTATATTGGAGAACATTTGCACAACATGGATCCGGCATTCCCAACTTTTGATGAATTCTTCAAAAAGAGAAGTGAGGTAGAAGTAAGCAGGCTATGAGACTTGAAGATAGAGTGGAGGAGGCTATGAATAAGGCTGGCTTTTGGCAAGATCAACAGGCACCAAACAAGGATGGTGGGAACACTAGCAGCCAAGTGTATGAAAGGAGAAAGAAAAGGCATGACAAATGAAAGGTGGACTTGCTCCTTGTTCATCACTACAAAGAAAAAAGCATGCATTCTATTTGTTCTAAGTTGTCTTTGCATTTCTAAGTAGTTCTTTTTAATTAAAAGCCTTTGCATTATGTTTGTTTCTTTTAAAATAAGTAGGCTAGTTTATGTGTGTGCTTGTGTGTTTATTTTCACTTGACAAGAAGCATGTGTTGTCCCCTGCATCTTTAATTTCAATAAAAGAAAAAGTTTGAATGTGAAGCAAGATGGTCTCTGTTAGATAGAAGTAGAATAAAAGTAAGTGGTGGTATGTGTGTGAGTGTATAATAGCTCACTTTTAGTGAATAAAGAGCCAGGATATCTCCTTCTAAGTAAAGAGTGGCCTACTGTCTATGAATCTCAATTGAATTAAATTCCTTGGTTAGAAAGAAAAATAAAAAGAAGGAAAGAAAAAAAGATAGCCAAAAAGTGGCAGAACAAAAGGAAACAAAAAGAAACAAAGCTGGACACCAATAGCTTGAACTTTAAAATATATGCCTGTGATGTCTTTGTACTAGGATCTGCTTGGATTAGTAAGCTCTTAGGAGTGCCTCAACACTCGGTGACTTGGGTTAACTAATCCGGGATCATCAGCTGAAAGTCCACTATCAAGAGCAACCTAACTACAAGGCATTTAGTAACCCAAAGAGGTGCTGGGCATCAATGTTTTAAGAAGGAATGTGAGCCAAGTGTCTATGGTGAATAATGTGTCAAGTATAAAGAAAAGAAAATGAACTTGCTACACATGACACTCAAATAAAGCTTATGAACAAAGTAATAGCCAAGGATAAAGGAATAATGAGAGGTCATAGCAGTATGTCACTTGAAGCTTGAGGGAGACTTTCTAGGCCTAGGAGTCAATAAGAAGTGAGTATTTGCATAATCCACACAAAACCCCATGAACTATCAATAATACTCTGCTAGCATGAACATCCTCTTCCATTTCATTCTTTCTTCTCAATAAATCTTTTCTTGCTTGGGGACAAGCAAGCTTTAAGTTTGGTGTTGTGATGACAAGTCATCCTAGCCTATTTTAACTAGTCTTTTTCTTTTGTTTTCATTAGAATTATGCACTTTCTTGAACCATAAGCAAGCTAATTGAGTATATTTTCATGTTTCCCTTGATTGAATCAACCATGTATGAATTCATGCCATTTCATGAGGTTTTATGCTATATTTGTTGCATATTATGAAAGAATGAATATCTCATGATTTTGAGCATAGCTTTGATGTGTTTGGTTGATTAATGATAGGTGAAGAAAGCTTGGAGAAAGGTTGAAGCAAGAAGGAATGGCTAGGAGTGAAGAGAGGACAATGGAATAAGTGAAATTGAACCAGGAAGCAAAAAGCTGGACCTAAAGTTAGCATCAAACTTTTGCACAAACTTTTGGTTGAAAAGTTAGCCCCAACGTTAGCCCCCTAACTTGGAGGCTAACGTTGGAACTTGAAAATTCTCCCCTGGGCTCCAAAAGTTTGCGCCAACGTTAGCCCCCTAACTTTGAGGCTAACGTTGGCACATGAATTTCTTCCCTGGGCACCAAAAGTTTGTGCCAACGTTAGCCCCCTAACTTTGAGGCTAACGTTGGCATGAGAAACTCCTCCCTGGCCACCTAACGTTTGCGCCAACGTTAGACCCCTAACTTGGAGGCTAACGTTGGCACATGAAATACAAGGGAGAGGAGCAAAAGTTTGCGCCAACGTTAGACTCCTAACTTGGAGGCTAACGTTGGCGCCACAAACACACTAGGCAAGGCCAACGTTAGGGTCAAAGTTAGACCCCTAACGTTGGCACCAACGTTGATATCAGCAAATTGTGCTAGCTGATATGAAAAGTTGGAGCCAAAGTTAGACCCCTAACTTTGGCTCAAACTTTTACTCCAACTTTTGCAAAACTCCAACCCGGTTCAATTGGTTCACTTTGGTTCTTCTTCAAACTCCAAGAGCAATCAACCAAGGCCTCTTTCAACCCAATTCCACCAAGAGCAAAGGCCTAACTCAAGGCTTGAAGATCATTGGAAAAAAGTGTATAAATAGGATAGAATTCAAGTTATTCGGGGAGCTTTTTTTTTGGAATTTTCATAATAGTTTTCGGAGAGTTTTTGATATTGAGTAAACTTTAATTTCTTTGTCTTGGGGAAGGAGAATTCATTTATCTTCCTCTTAGTTTTATTGCTTTAAATTTCAATTAGAATTGTCTTGGATCTTGGGTTGGAGAATTGAAGAAATTCTGTTTCAATCTCATCCTTGGATCTCTCTGCTTTATTTACTGCAATTTAATTTCCATTTCTGTTACTTGCTTCTCATCTACTTTCCTTGCAATTTACAATTTCCTTTCAATTGTTCTTATTGGATCTAGGAAGGCATTGAGATCTAGACTTAGTTTTCTAGTCTCTGGGTCCTGAGATCCAAATCTCTAATTTACATTCTGTTTCTTGCTTTCCATGTTCATTTACTTTTCTGCTATAAGATCCGATCCAATCCCAATTCCCTTTTACTCTTCTGTTTGATGCAATTTAACTTTTCCTTGTTTAATTTCTGCAAATCCACGTCCCAATCCCCTTTACATTTCAAGCAATTTACATTCCTTGCACTTTAAGATTCCGCAATTTACATTTCTTGCACTCTAAGTTTCTGCCATTTAATTTCTTGTTCTTTACGTTTCAGCAATTTATTTCTTGTTCTCTTTACTTCAATGCAATTTAATTCTGCAAGTCGCAAAACCATCAACCAAATCTTGATTCGCTTGACTAAATCAACCACTAAACTAAAATTGCTCAATCCTTCAATCCTTGTGGGATCGACCTCACTCCCGTGAGTTTTTATTACTTGATGCGACCCGGTGCACTTGCCGGTTAGATTTGTGTGTTTTGGGAGAGATTCATTTTTCCTCCAAAATATCTCATCAAGCATCAGTGGATAGGAGGGCCTAAAGGAATAAAATCCTGGCCTAAGCGGCTAAACCAAGCTGTCCCTAACCATGTGCTTGTGGCGTGAAGGTGTCAAGTGAAAACTTGAGACTGAGTGGTTAAAGTCAAGTTCCAAAGCAAAAAAAGAGGGTGCTTAAAAACTCTGGCCACCTCTAATTGGGGACTTTAGCAAAGCTGAGTCACAATCTGAAAAGGTTCACCCAATTATGTGTCTGTGGCATTTATGTATCCGGTGGTAATACTGGAAAACAAAGTGCTTAGGGCCACGGCCAAGACTCATAAAGTAGCTGTGTTCAAGAATCAACATACTGAACTGGGAGAATCAATAACACTATCTGAACTCTGAGTTCCTATAGATGCCAATCATTCTGAACCTCAATGGATAAAGTGATATGCCAAAACTATTCAAGAGGCAAAAAGCTACAAGTCCCGCTCATCTGATTGGAGCTATGTTTCATTGATAGTTTGGAATTTATAGTATATTCTCTTCTTTTTATCCTATTTGATTTTCAGTTGCTTGGGGACAAGCAACAATTTAAGTTTGGTGTTGTGATGAGCGGATAATTTATACGCTTTTTGGCATTGTTTTTAGTATGTTTTTAGTAGGATCTAGTTACTTTTAGGGATGTTTTCATTAGTTTTTATGTTAAATTCACATTTCTGGACTTTACTATGAGTTTGTCTGTTTTTCTGTGATTTCAGGTATTTTCTGGCTGAAATTGAGGGACTTGAGCAAAAATCAGATTCAGAGGTTGAAGAAGGACTGCTGATGCTGTTGGATTCTGACCTCCCTGCACTCAAAATGGATTTTCTAGAGATACATAATTCAAAATGGCGCACTTCCAATTGCGTTGGAAAGTAGACATCCAGGGTTTTCCATCAATATATAATAGTTCATACTTTCATCGAGTTTAGATGACGCAAAAGGGCGTTGAACGCCAGTTCTACGCTGCAGTCTTGAGTTAAACGCCAGAAACACGTCACGAACCAGAGTTGAACGCCAGAAGCACGTTACAAACTGGCGTTCAACTCCAAGAATGACCTCTCCACGTGTAAACTTCAAGCTCAGCCCAAGCACACACCAAGTGGGCCCCGGAAGTAGATTTATGCATCAATTACTTACTTTTGTAAACCCTAGTGACTAGTTTAGTATAAATAGGACTTTTCACTATTGTATTAGACATCTTTGGAACATCTTTGGATCATCTTTGGATTATCTTTTGATCTATTGATCACGTTTGGGGGCTGGCCATTCGGCCATGCCTGAACCTTCATTACTTATGTATTTTCAACGGTAGAGTTTTTGCACTCCATAGATTAAGGTGTGGAGCTCTGCTGTTCCTCATGATTTAATGCAAAGTACTACTATTTTTCTATTCAATTCAACTTACTCCGCTTCTACGATATCCATTCGTTCCTAAGAACATGATGAATGTGATGATTATGTGACGCTCATCATCATTCTCACTTATGAACGCGTGCCTGACAAACACTTTCGTTCTACATGCAAACAAGCTAGAATGAATATCTCTTAGATATCTAATACAGGGGACCGAGTCCGAGTTATTAGTATCTTCGTGGTATAAGTTAGAACCCATGGATAGCCATTCCTGAGATCCGGAAAGTCTAAACCTTGTCTGTGGTATTCCGAGTAGGATCTGGGAAGGGATGGCTGTGACAAAATTCAAACTCGCGAGTGCTGGGCGTAGTGACAGACGCAAAAGGAAGGTGAATCCTATTCCAGCATGATCGAGAACCTCCAGATGATTAGCCATGCCGTGACAGAGCATTTGGACCATTTTCACAGAGAGGATGGGATGTAGCCATTGACAACGGTGATGCCCTTACAGAAAGCTTGCCATGGAAAGGAGTAAGAAGGATTGGATGAAGACAGTAGGAAAGCAGAGGTTCAGAGGAACGAAAGCATCTCTACACGCTTATCTGAAATTCTCACCAATAATTTACATAAGTATTTCTATCTTTATTTTCTTTGTATTTATTATTATTATTCGAAAACTCCATAACCATTTGATATCCGCTTGACTGAGATTTACAAGGTGACCATAGCTTGCTTCATACCAACAATCTCCGTGGGATCGACCCTTACTCACGTAAGGTTTTATTACTTGGACGACCCAGTGCACTTGCTGGTTAGTTGTGCGATGTTGTGAAGTTATGTTTGGACCATGGTATTGTGCACCAGTTTGTTGGAGCCATTGCCAGGGAGAGAACGAACAACAAATTTTACAACCTGAGTAACAATTTCGCATACCAGTGGTGGTACCTGCAAGAGACTCCGATGCTTAAGTTAGCATGGGCTTTAAGCATGTTTTTAGTAGAATCAGAGTATGAGTTATACCTGGGTGCTCTAGTGTATTTATAGTAGTGTAGGCTGACCTCTCCGGATAAGATAAGTTAGTTATCTTATCTTATCTTCTGAGTGAAGTCATCTTATCTTTAAGGGGAACCGCCCTTATCTTTCTATGTCCCTTTATTTGGGCCTGCTTGGGCTTCTTGTAACGATTTGGCCGAACTCTTTGAGAAGAGGTCGGGAATTCCAAACCTGAGGAGGTCGCTCGACTTGTCTTTAATCAGCCCAGGTCGTACAGCTCGACCCAGGGCATGAACACCTTCCTTGCCATAACCACAACTATGATAATTATGATGGATTAGTCTCACCTAGTCAACCCTTAACATCGAAGAGTAACACATATACTAGTTATTAATCCACAAATCCTAGCTAACTTACTAGTTACCTTAGAAAAAAGCTAGCGTTAGTGGAAACAATAACAACTAACAACCCAAGAACTATCACTAAATGTCAGACATTATGACTCTAGTAACACATATACTCATTTTCCCAAGTCAAGGAATGAAAATTCACTCCATAATCAAAATTGGCATTTCATCAAACACATGGAGGGCATAATCACAAAACATGGCAAAATTGGAATATTACTTAAAACTATGAACAACCAATGATCAAAAGCAACAAAGGTAACTCAATAAACATATAATAACCATCAAACATCAAATTCATTAACCAAAACTCAAAATTGTAAGACTGTATATATATTGACAAAGGAAACTAAAATATAAGAAAGTGTAGAACAAGTAATACAATAAAAGAGAAAATTAAAGAAATACTTACAGTAGAAACAAGCTAGGATCCAAGATCAAAATTGGGAATTGAAATTGCTACTAATCCCTAATTAAAAACCCGAAGAAAGTTGATAGAAAACCTAACTTAAAACTACCTAAAATTACTCCTAAGTGTGTTTTATGAAGTATATGGTGTGAGTTGGTGTTGCTTGCCCCTTAATGTAAGCTTCAGCACCTTAAGAAATGGGCCAAAAAGCCCTCAAAATCGTGAGCCACGTGACTTTTTAATGAAGTCACGCATTGGTACCTGTGCGTACGTACAGATGTGTGCGTACGCACACTTGCTGATTTTCATCCTGTGCGTATGCACACGTGGCTGTGTGCTTTTCCTTTGTT
Source organism: Arachis hypogaea (assembly GCF_003086295.3). Taxonomy (NCBI): domain Eukaryota; kingdom Viridiplantae; phylum Streptophyta; class Magnoliopsida; order Fabales; family Fabaceae; genus Arachis; species Arachis hypogaea. Next base: position 93,563,846 of record NC_092051.1, on the reverse strand, counting down.
TTCTTCATGTTTTCTCCCAATTGCATGCTTCTCTTCCACTCTTATCAAGCCATTTCTACCTATTACACCTGAAATTACTCATCAAAAGCATCAAGGCATCGAATGGGATGAAAGTGGAATAAAATTGATTTAATTAAAGACAAAATAGCATGTTTTGACAATTAAGCACAATTTAGAGAGAAAACACAAAAGTATGCTATTTAGATGAATAAATGTGGGTCTGTATGATGAAATCAACTCAAATCAATCCAAAATTTATCGTCAAATATGGATTCATCCGTCTTCTAAACTTTTTACCTAAAATTATCTAGTTAACTTACTTATGGTATTCTCTATGTTTCAAAGCCTAAAAACGAGTTAAGACACCCTAGATAAGCTTTACGAAAGTTCACAGGCCCGCTGGGATGGTAAAACAGTTAAAAACAAGGTTTTCATTGAAAAACAGGGCAGTGTGCGTACGCATAGAGGTGTGCATACGCACGCACAGAAGGTAAAATTTTGCATTTTGTGTGCACACATAGATACGTGCAAACGCCCCCAATAGAAGGCACTTCCCAGCCTGTGCGTACGCAGGGTGTGTGTGCACACCAGATTGTGCGAACGCTCTCAACAGTAGGCATATCCCTGTGTGTATGTGTGCGCACCAGACTATGCGTATGCACATTTTCAAAATTTTTGAGGGTGTGCGTACGCACAAATGAAAACATGGCTCCTGTTTAGAGCACTCGCACAGCAGTGTGCATGGGCACACATACCAAAAATCACAAATTCTGCAACATCACAGAATTTCAGATTTTTCCCACCAACTTCCAATGTTCATATCCTTTTCTACAAAATTCTGATTTCCACAAAATCTATACCGTTTTAAAGCTATTTAAATTATCTTTAATTTAATACAAAATTCAATCAATTTCAAAAACTGTAGCTCAAGATATGATTCGCTAAATTTTACCAAAAACTGGTTTTTGCCTAAAGTTCGCTAGGTTCTCAAACCTTCAAAATTTACAACCAAACCAATTCAAAGCCTATTCAATTTCACCATAAAATACTACCAAATGCTACACTTTACCTTTCCATCACAATTCAACTAATTCAACACCTATATCAATCAATTCCTTGTCTATAAAGTCAATAATTTCACAATTTGTACATCAATATATCACTACTAGAAATAGGGCTTTTTTGGAAGAATTTTGAGACAAAATTGAAATAAATTTTGAACAAATTAGAGATAAAATTTTTCTTTCAAACAAAATTGGGACGAATTTTTTGTCCCAAAAAACCTTGTTGCTAACTTATATTTTGTCTGAAATTTCGTCTGAAATTTTTTTCAGACGATTTTGTGACAGATTTTGAACAGGCATTTATCTGCTAGATTTCTAACTATTATGATATATTTTAGACGAATTTTAGACAGATTAGCCACCATAAAGACAATGTATTTCAGACAAATTTCAAACGTAAAAATATTTCATTCTAGACAAATTTTAAACAAAAAATATACTTTATTTCAGACAAATTTCTAACGAATTTAGTCAAATATAACAAATTTTTTTCAAACAAATTTTAGGCAAATCAAATATTTCTTTTCAATTAAATTTCAGACAAATTTAATTTAAAAGAATTTATGTATTTGAAACAAATTTCATACAAAACAAAAAATTATTTTCGCACAAATTTTCTACAAATTTAATATAATATTTCAAACAATTTTCATACAAAATAATTTTCTATTTAATATATAAATATTTTAGAAAATAAATTGTATTCAATCTGCTTTCTATATTAAGACCATCATAATCATTTTTTTTTCATATTACATCATCAAAATTATAAACACATAATAAAGTCATGAAAAAGTTAATTACCATAAAAGAGTTAAAAAAATATTTATTATTAAAATACTTTTGTCCATAAATTTAATCAAACTAAAATAAAAAAATACTTAAACTAAAACAAAGAAAGCCTTTAAAACGGTCAAATATCATGAATAAAATAAAATGTACTAACAAATTTACCTAAGAATTCCTTAATCTAAATCAGAAAAAACATATACTCCAGACATCAATCACTCATGTTATCATCCTCATCATCACTAGAGCCTGTCCGAAGCTCATCTTCCGCAAGATCAAACAAGGTTAAAGGAAGTGGGAGATTCAACTTTTTATACAAAGCATGAATTATTTTTTCAGTAGAACTAATTCTTTTTTGTTGAAATTTTAGTTTACATCCTTGATCGTTTAACTTGTGCTCAGCATCATTCAACTTAACCTTTTGCTCTTCATTGATCATTTCTTGCTCCTTTGCCTTTTCTTTCTTTTTTTTCTTTGTCACAAATTCATTCCAAATAGTATAATTATCTGGTATATCTAGGCCTTCCTTAGATGCCTCAACATCTCCCTCATTATCCAAGGATAAAGCTACTTAAGAAAGTTCTATCTTTCGCTTTTTGAATTCACCCTATAAAATCAATTCATTTTAATCACAACTAAATATGCCATGAACAAATACTAACATATAGTGAAAATTATTTTTGAAAAAGACAAAAGAAAAAGAACAAATTAGCATCACATACAATGACTTTCTCAGATCTTTCATCAATCCAACTTTTGTCCTTTTTTGGTGTGCAATTTAGTATAAACCTCCTTTTTGGTGTGGCATTTAGAAGGTTTTACTCCTGTAGCTTTCTCCTATAATATTATACTTGCAATCCACAAGAAAAAAATAAGAAAACATTATAAATAATAAGAACAAGACTAAAATTAAACTATTTTTATCTTACCATTCTACATGCATGTCCACCCATAGATATGGAACCACCAGTGTGCATGGAACTTCCAGTATTTGATGCTCGATTCACAGTATTTGCTACTAACCAATTCTTAAAATGCAGATCTGTAGCCCAATAATGCAATAGTTGACGCCAAACTGGTGTAGGAATATATTTTGGTACATAGTTAGAGTCTTTTGAATAATTGACTCTCTCTTGTTTCATCAACCCTCTCAATCGAGCACTCCCTTTAATCTAAAAAATTTGACGAACTCTTGCATTGTGTTGAGGATCCCACATACAATATTTCTATAAAAGAAAACAAACATATACAATGAATTACCCACTATGTATAATATCAAAATACGCAAAAAAAATGATAATAAATACTTACTTTAAATTCAGTAAACTACAAATCTCGCATTTGAACACTGGCATGTCCCCACGTAGGGCAAAATTCTGAAATTTTGCTTTTAATGGCAGTTGTTACATGACGAACAGCAGTACATGGATTAAACCTATAAGAAGGTTAAATAATGAGTAATTACACATGCATTCACAATAAAAGCAATATAGAGAGGACATTAAAACACAAAAGTGATTGTTGTACTTACTCATTTCCAAAAGGAACTATTTTCAAGAGCCCTTCTTGAGTGACAGGTTCACCTTCTTGAGTAAGAGAGTCATCTTGATGATTTTCATCTGATGAGTGAGCATGATGTAAATTTTGTTCATTATTAGGAGTATCATCAAATGATTGAGGTTGAATAGGTGAACAGTATGGTGATTCAGCTGGTGATGGTGATGGTGATGGTGTATGATCGGCATGAGATGATAGCATTCTCTTGAATTTTTGTGGTGGCTGCGAAGAAGAGGGTGGTAATACTGAAGGCTTTTTAGATACATGTGAAGGAACTGGAGCTCGTGATTTTGTAGGTTTAGGGTGTGAAAGCTTAGTTTTGTGTGCACTAATCACCTCTTTATTAACAGATTTTTGCACTTTAATTGACAAGTGTTTTTTATTTTTTTAGAACCTGACATCTAAAACAACAAAGATTTATAAGATTAGTAACACATTGCATTTAAATTTTAGTAACATGTACATCATCGAGAGAACTAAAATAATAACAATATAAAATAAATCTTAGCTGCCAAAAATAATCAATTAGGATGTAAAATAAAGTGCTATTGTGCTTTAGTACTAAACTATATATATATATATATATATATATATATATATATATATATATATATGTATGTATGTATATACACACACACAAACATACACACACGAGTATTTTGAATCATTCATAACTAGGATAATACTATATGTGTGAAAGGAGCAGATTGAATACTAGTAATTAATTTATTACTTATGTATGTTATTACTTAGCAGTAGCTAGCTACTAGTTAAAGATATTATTACTATCTCATGTGAATGAATATATGGTTATCCATGACCCTCGTTTATATAAGAGTTAAGACCTTTATACTATTATGTGAGCTTGTCATTAAGGAATTAGTAGCCTACTATATTTTATACTAATACTACAATACTACCACTGTGAAGCTAGTTAGCGAGCAGATAACAATCAACTGAAATATATACCTAACCAAATCTTAATTTTAAAAAGAAATGATAGCAACAATAAATAGACTGTATTATATATTCACTAAATAAATATACTAAGTAAGATAAAATTAAGGATAAGTGATGAAGCTAGTGGAAAGCATTGAATGCTCCCTTCCTAATTTGTACGTTTGTATTGAGGAAGAGAAAAACACTGACAAAAGTAAATCATTGCAGTTGTGGGAGGAGTACTTTAATTTGATTTTAAAAATGAATCAATCATGATTCTTGATACAAATATATACACTTTTCAGTTTCCACACAGATAAGAGTTAAAAAGGAAAATAATAAAAATGTTTGTTACAGTAACAAGTCTACTGATTTTCTCTCTTTGAAATTAAATTCCTTTATATTACGGTTACCCTTCTCTATCACGGGATCAATGTAGTTACAAAAGAAATCAAGTTTACGTAAAGATTCTCATCAAACTGTTGTTGAAAAGACTATGTATGCTACGTGACTAATCTCTCTCCCAATTGATTCCAATTCTTAAATCACGTTCTAATTCAACTCTATAAGGTTTATAAAAGTTTGAAGGAGATTAAATATCATTCTAACTCAATAATTTCCTCCAGTTTCTCGTTTACCAATTCTAACAAGAAGGCAATTCATTTACAAGCACTCAATTTAACCAAAGCAACATGGTTCATTTACAAGCACTCAATCCAACCAAAATAATAATCGCAACACAGACATAATCAAAGTAATTCCAACCATTAAACCATAACACAATAATATCAAAGACAATTATAATTCATAGTCAAAACCCAAACTCAATTACATTAAATAATCACATAATACAATGCTAGGTGTTTTAGTAACAAAATTCCAGTCATAAATACCTTTTTACTCATTTCTTCATAAGAATGCATGATTATGCCGTAGTCTTCACTAAAGTATGTGTGCGTGAAGCTTGTTCCTGACTCCTTCTTTCCTAAAAAGAAGCCATACAAAGGATACAATCAAAAGGTTAACAAACTTAAACAATTCACAAAGGGGTTCACAACTCTTGAGATTGAATAAAGACTACACGCACCATATGACTAAAAAAAAAAAAACAGACCACAGGCACCACTTCTTCAATTCCTATTAATTATTTGTTATTTATTAACTATAAAAGCTTCTGCAAGTAAAGAACACACTAAAAAACTGACAATGGAAGGCTTCTAGAGAGAAAGAGCTGTTGCAGGTATGAGGCTTCCCCTTATTCTCATTTTGTTAATCGGCTTATGCAACTGATCAACAATATCTAAAGAAGATGAAAATTCACCAATTAATTTTTATTTCAAGATGAAACAACTGTGTCTTTATCATTTGAATGTTTCTTTGTAAGAATAATAAACATCAATTTATGGTTGCTTTATAGTTCTCTAAAGCTTGCAAAAGGTACACATAAAAAATAGTTACGGGCCAAGGCCTGTTTTGTTTTATCTTCCTTTATTATTGGTGTGCTAAATTGCTAATTGATCACATTGTATTCATTATACATTTATGAAAGCAGTTAAGGAAAGAAGGAAAAAGAGATGAGTATGAAAGGCACAAGCTGCAGGCTTTAAATCAGCGCCAGAAAATGGTAAGTATTTAGAATTTGTAAGATGATTGCTTTACAAGTGAAATATCATAGGTCTTTTGTTATTGAGATTAGGTGATGAGTGATGACACCGGAAAATACGAGTGGTTTTAAGTCATTATTCTTAGATTTCCACTACAGCAAATTTCAGGAAATTTATTAGTGTCCAAGAGGTACAAAAATAAAGCATACTCAAAGTTGTTAGCTATTTTCATTTTTTTAGTAGTTAACATTCTCTCTGTGAATGTTCTTTACTTGTAGAAAACAACAAATTAAAGTTGTTAATTAGCTCCTTTTTCAAAATCAAAATCATAAAATCTTGATGGATACAAGATTTATCATGCTAAACTTTTTAAACATTATTGAAATTGACATTAAAAATAGGAAAAGCATGCATAAATAAAAAGAAAAAAACCAATTCAAGCTGACAGAGGACGCACAAAAATTAGCAAGCAAATTAACAATAAACAAAATTGAGTAACAATCAAATTAACAATGAAGAAAAGAAATTAACAAAGAACAAAGTTGAGTAACAATGTTAGAACCTGGCAGAGCACACACAAAGAGAAGAAGGAGGCAAGGGCAATCTAGCGAAGGAGGTGCGGTGTTTAAGGAAAGGGCAATATAGCGAAGGAGGCAAGGGCAACCTCGCCTTAGGTGTGGTGTTTGAGGCTGGCGGGGGTGCGGGTTCTGAGACTGGCGGAGGCCCCCACATGCAGGAGGCAGAGCGGTTGTTCGCGAGTGAAAGCTGTTACCTGGAGTGCGAGTCACGATGGTGGAGGTGGTCTGAGGTGCGAGATTGGAGGCTGGAGTGGTGGATGTATGAGAATAGAGGTTCGAAGATCTGAGAGAGTAAGGGTTGTAGCGTTGAGCGCGATGCACGAGCTGCGACCACAGACAAGAGGCAGAGCACGCAGAAAGAAGGAGAAGGAGATCAAGAACTCACCCTGAAATCAAAACGCGGTTTTGAAATCCCCTGCAAGGTAACTTATCTAGCTGTGATACGAGGGAGAAGGCACTTAAAATCTGAAATGCCCTGCAAGTAAAAGGCTGTTTTGAACAAAGTTTTAATTTTTGGCACAAAGTAAATAAGTGGCTTTGAAATAACTACATATAACAAATTTTAAAATAGCTCCCACGTTAGAGTCCACATTAACTAGGTTAACGTGGCTTCTAACGTGGCTGTGCTAGCCATCTCTAACGTTAGTGACAAAGTTGAATGTCACTAACGTTGGCTCATCATCCCTCTCCTCACGTTAGCTTCCACGTTAACTAAGTTAACGTGGGAGTTAACGTGGCTCATTTTGGCTTGTGTTGGCTCCTTCCAACGTTAGTGACAATGTTTGGTGTCACTAATGTTGTCGACAACCTTTCTTCTTCACATTAACTTCCACGTTAACTAGGTTAACGTGGGAGTTAACGTGACTTCTTGGGGATAGTGTGTGTTCATCCCAACGTTAGTGACAATGTTTGGTGTCACTAATGTCGTTGACCACCTAGTTTCCTCACGTTAGCTTCCACGTTAACTAGGTTAACGTGGGAGTTAACGTGGCTTCTTGTGACTTGGCCAACGTTAGTGAAAAAGTTGAATGACACTAACGTTGGTGTCCCCCTTTACTTCTTAACGTTAGAGGCCACGTTAACTAAGTTAACGTGGCAACTAACGTGGCCACTTATGAGCTTGGTCCAACGTTAGTGATAATGTTAAGTGTCACTAACGTTGGCTCCATTTCCTTTCTTCCACGTTAGAGTTCACGTTAACTTAGTTAACGTGACTCTTAACGTGGGCAATGATGGCTTCGAGAGCGTTATTGGCAATTAATTTTCTCATTAACTTTGCAAGTTACTCCCATTCCACGTTAGTGTTAACGTTAGTGTAACTAACATAGCCACTAATGTGGTTCTTCTTTGCTTCCTTTGTCCTGAAATTAAGCAATAAAGTGCATCAAAGTTCTAGTCCAAGTCATGGGAAATGCAACATCCAATTTGTCCTTAAATTCATGCAAAATCCTCATGAAATCATGTAAAGTGCACAATGTATGCTTGAATCAAGATGTAAGTGTATGTCTACCCAAAACGAGCTTATTTCCTAAGGAAATGCATGAAACTACCCTAAAAATAGTAAAGAAAAGGTCAGTGAAACTGGCCAAAATACCCTGGCATCACAACACCAAACTTAAAGCTTGCTTGTCCTTAAGCAAGTACTGGAATAAGAGAATGATGAATGGAATGCCAAGAGAAATGAGTCATTCTTGTGGAAGTCATGTCCCTGGTTTTATGGTGGTTTCATGCATAGCAACTTAGGTTCACTCCTGGCTTTCAGACCTTTATCATGTCCTAGAATACTCACTGTGGTTGCTTCCCATGAGACTTTTATTCATTGATCCTTTTGTTGTTATTTCAGGGCTTATTTTTGTTCTTAAGCTAAGTGCTCTGTAAGGGGGCAACTCTTTAAAATAAGCTTTCAGCCAACACTCTCGAACCAGTTGGTTCAAGGTGCTAGGTGTTGAAGCACCCCTAAGGACTTACTTGCTCAAGTCTCCCCCCATACATACACACCACAGGCACATAGTTTATTTATTTTCTTTTCTTGAGACCTTGGTGTCCAGCACCTCTTTGGGTTACTAAATGCTCTGTATTGAGGGTTACTCTTGATAGTGGACTTTCAGCTAATAATCCCGAGTTAGTTAACCCAAGTTACCAAGTGATAATGCACCCCTAAGAACTTATTCATCCAAGTAGATCCCTCATACAGGAGCACCACAGACACATGCCTCAAGATTAAAACCATTGGTGCCTAGCCTTATTGCTTACTCTTTTTCTTTTATTTTTCAACCTTTATTGTTCTTTCCCTTTTTCTTATTAGGATCTTCTTATTTAGCTAGTCTCATGGGGTGTGTCTCAAGCATAGTATTCATGACAGATAGTTGTCCTCCCACCTTATGGTTGAACCAACTTAGCTAACTTATGACTATACCATAAACTCATGAACTTACTCCATAGTATGAACTCCTCTCTGGTCTTTAAAAATACTCATTCTCTTTTTCATTTGATTCAAAGGGACAAGCATACAAGTAAGTAAAGAGAGGATGCAGTGACATAAAGACTAGTAAACACAGACCTCTACAACTCAAAACTTAAAAGATAGAAATAAAGAAAAAGTTCAAACTATTATGGAAGCATGTTCTATTTCATACAAGATCTTCCTTATTCAAAGCATAGAAAAAGATGGGCCAAAGAAAGAACGTCACCACCTTTTACTCTTGTGGATGCCCATGCTTTCCTCCTTGTTTGTCTTCTTTGTGTCCTCTTGCATTCCCTTACATCCGTGCCAATCTTGCTTGCTTCCAATCCTCAAGTGCCTTCCTCATTGATTCATGACTCTCTTCCACCTTTTGTCTTTCTTCTCGTGCTTTTTCATCCCTCATTTCTTCATACCTTGTGATTCCTGGATGCAATATAGGCAGCTGTCCTACCAAGTAACCGAGCCTGACTTGAGTATTTATATGATGCCCAGTCTCGCTCAGGTAAACTCCTTCTGCGAATGCCCTTTGCTCGTCCAATAGTTATGCTTGTTCTATCTGTCTTCGATGCATCTCATGTATATGTGCACCTTGATGTGCTTAGATGTTGATTAGCCTCTGGATGGATTCTTGTTGCTCGTTTTACCTTTGTTCCATCCTGTGAAATGTTTCGCTCCATTGTTGCCCTTGACTCACTTGCTGATCCATCATTTGCTTCTGCCATTCCCCTTGTTGAGTCATCCATCTTGAGAGCGACTCCTCTTGCTGCCCCATCATCTGTAGTTGAAGCTCTCTCTGTGCTCCTTGGCTTTCCAAATATTGTCGAGATAGTCCATCAATGGCTTCCTGCAATTCGTGCATATCCAAGGTGGCTGGTGCTTGCCCCTCTAAGACTTGTCCTTCCACTACTTGAGGGGCTGTCCTCTTCCTTTGCTTCCGTTGAGGCAGGGGGGATGCGGTAGCATGCATTCATCGAACGGTTATTGGAATGCCCTCTTTTATCCATACGGGGTCCTCATCTTCAAACACCACCCCAACTTTCTTGCATAGTCGGTAAATAGTGCTGGGATAACCTAACGTTCCTCTTGAGTCGCTTTTCTCTGCCATTTTTCTAATGCCTTCTGCTATGAGTTCATGAACCTTGATTTCTCCTCCTTTAAGTATACAGTGTACCAGTGTGGCTCTCTTGAGATTCACCTCCGAGTTGTTCGCTGCTGGGAGGATGGACATCCTTACAATTTTGAACCACCCCTTTGCTTCCGGAGTGAGATCTGCTCTCTTGATGAACCTTGGTCTTCTATCTGCATATCTTTCCCAGTCAGCTCCTGGTACACAAATATCTTGCACAATCTGGTCATGATTAGGGTTGTTGTCCATTCTTGAATGATAACTCTCTTCTTCAAACGGTATGGACCGCAGTTTTAATGCCTTCATGACACTCATGGGACCAAAATCCATAATTTTTCCTCTCACAAAGCCTGTATATGACTCATCTGCCTTATCATATCGGACCGCATTTGCATAAAACTCTCTTATAAGATTTGCATTCACCTTAATGACCGGATCAGTGAGGAGCTCCCATATTCTCTTTTCTACCTTCTTTGTGATTTTGGGACACTTAGTTTTCCTAACTTGAAATCCCAGCTCATAAATGATCTCCTTATCCACCATCCACCCGTATTGCAATGCATGGTGCAAGCTTCTAAATCGCTTTTCATCATACGGGTGTTGCTCCATAGGTTCCTTTCCCTTCCTTCTTTTAGAGCTCGAAGATGCCATGAATGAGGGTTAATGTGTGAAGTTGGAAATGGTGTGGAGACTTTTGGTTGTTTAGGGTTGATTGCAATGAAGGGAGTGAAGGGGAATCCGAAATGGAGAGGTGTGCAGAGTAGGGTACGGAACAAGGATCAGTTATATAGAGAGGTTGTGAGTGAATGGAGGGTGTGGATTGATGGAGTGGTTGTTTGATGGACGGTTGGGGTTGTGCATGGAAAAAGGACAAGGATCATCACTTTATGATGGAGATTGCTCGGTCTTCAAGGGTCCCATCCTTTTTAATGTTGCATGGCAACATTTTCCAATGCCTTCCCTTTTTAGAACAAGTGTATAGTTTCTCTTCATGAAGTGGCCGAACCCTTCTCATTTAGTTGTCCAATCAATCTCCTTCAATGTTCCTCTCCTTTTCCCTATAAAATAAGAAAAATTAATGTCCTAAAAAGTATTTAAATTTTACGGCTAAACTAATAAAAAGAAGAAAAGATTTTGTTTATTCATGAACTCCAACTAACTAACTAACTAACTGTGTATCCTTATATGCACATTGGTGGCACCATGGGGTGACACCAAACTTAGTTTGGAGCACTATGAATAAAAGTTCTGTTCAAAGCTCCAAGACTAGCATGCTCTTAGTTGCATTCATGCTTTTTTGGCACGCTTTGAACACCAAACTTGTTCTTCACTATATACTGCAATATAAGGATTTCACCAAGTGTTTGTCAAGTTTGGGTTGGAATTCATGAATATTGACTTATTCACTAGTAAAAGCTCATAAAACATGGGTTGCCTCCCATGAAGCGCTTCTTTAGCGTCACTAGCTTGACGTTTCTCCTTCATCAGGGAGGTTGATAATGCTTCAAGTCCTCCCCTCTTGCCTTGGACTTATATCCATTGGTTGTATCAATGATCTCTACATGTTCCAAGGAGAGAACTCTGTTGATAGTGAAGACCTTAGGTAACTGAGATGGTACAGTGGGGAGATTAGGGGGGATATCTGGGAAGTAAGTTGAGATCACTTTATCTCCTGGAGAGAAGTCTTCCGTAGGGATCTTCTTGTTCCTCCACCCCCTTGGTACCTTCTTCTTTGTCCCTTTTGATGTTGCCTTGCTCTTGGTGACATCTTCTTCTAAGGGAATTTTGTTATTGTCTTCACATGTCTCTGGTGGTTTAGGTTCCTCCAGCTTTTTCTTGAGTTGTGACCACTGCTTATTTCTTTGTTCATCAACCAAGGGCTTTCCCAGATGGGCTGGTTGTGCTTCAGTGCTTGCTTCCTCTGTCAGCATCTCATTATGATCATTGCTTGGTTCTTTGTTTTCTTGGTCTGCTTCTTGCGAGAGTTTGAAGACATTAAAGCTGAGTCGTTCATCATGGATCCTCAATATTAGCTCCCCTCGCTCCACATCTATGAGTGCTCTGGCTATAGCTAGGAATGGTCTTCCCAATATGATTGGGTGAGTGTGACTCTCTTTCATGTCCAAGATGACAAAGTCTGTGGGAAGAAAGTATTTCCCAACCATTAACAACACGTTTTCCACCACCCCTATTGCTTGTTTTTGAGTTTTGTCAGCTAGCCTGATGACTACATCTGTGGGCAATATCTCATTGATCTGCAGCCTCTTCACCAGGGATAAGGGCATTAAGTTGATGCTTGCTCCCAAATCGCAGAGTGCTCTATCAAACATTGTTTCTCCTATGGCACAGGGGACATAAAAACTCCCTGGATCTTTTCTTTTTGTAGGCAACTACGGTTGAATGAGGGCACTGCACTCCTTGTTCATCACTATAGTTTGGCCTCCTTTGAGTGAGCTTTTCCTGAGAAGCAGCTCCTTCATATACTTGATGTATGCAGGCCTTTGTTGAATAGTCTTGATGAATGGTATGTTGACATGCAGAGATGCAAACAAATCTAGAAACCTTGAGTATATTCTCTTCTCCACAGCACCATTGAGCAGTTGGGGAAAAGGTGCATAGAGTCTCAGCAGCTCCTGTTGTGAGATTTCTGGTTCTTGATGATCTTTTTCCTTCTTCTCTATTGAGGTATCTTCAGGTTGTTCTGACAGCTTGCTTGGCTTGTCCTCAGTCTCCTTATCACTTATAGTGACCATCTTGCAATCTTCCCATCTTACTTTCTTTGTTTCACCTCTCGGATTCTTCTCTGTGTCACTTGGGAATCCATCTGTGGGTTTGGGAATTTGCTCAGAGAGATACCCAACTTGAGATTCCAACCTCTTGATTGTGTCTCCCTGGTTCTTGAAACTGGCTCGCACTTCCTCCTTGAACACCTTGTTGTCTTGAATCTCCTTGCCTATGCCTTCAAGTAGATTCTCAATCCTTGAGAGTCTGTCATCAAATGATTGTAGATGATTAGAGGTGGAAGGATGAGGTAAGTTATTTTGGTTTTGATGTGGATGTGGAGAGGTGTTGTTATGGGGGTGTTGATATGGTCTAGATGTGAAATGTTGGTGGCTTGCATTGTTGGGATTTGGGCGTCTTTGATCAAGGCTTTGGTCTTGTTGATTTCCCCACCCAAGTTTGGGTGATTCCTCCATCCAGGGTTGTAGGTCTTGGAGTATGGATCATTGTTTTGCCTAGGTGAATTCCCAATGTAGTTGGCTTGCTCCTGACTTCCCTCAGCTTCTTTATTCACTCCTTCTTGGGTTATTGATGAAGTAGAGATTGCTGCTACTTGGTTCCTCTCCATCTTCTTGGTGAGGTCAGCCAGCTGCTGGATAATGAGCTTGTTCTGAGCCAGCAGAGTATCTACATTGTTTAGCTCCATCACTCCTCTAGTGTTCCCTCTTTCGGAAGCATAGAAGTAGTCATTCTCTGCTACAGTTTCAATGACATCTATGGCCTCCTCAATGGTCTTCTTCTTGTTCAAAGATCCTTTGGATGAATGGTCTACGGCCTTCTTTGACTCATAAGAGAGCCCTTCATAGAAAATGTGCAGCTGCACCCATTCATTGAACATGTCAGGTGGACACCTCCTTGTTAGGTCCTTTAACCTCTCCCATGCTTCATACAGAGTCTCACCATCTTGTTGTCTGAAAGTTTGGACCTCAGCTCTCAGCCTATTGATTCGTTGAGGGGGGTAAAATCTTGCTAAGAATTTGTTCACCACATCTTCCCAATTTGTCAAGCTCTCCTTTGGGAAAGACTCCAGCCACTTGGCTGCCTTATCCTTGAGTGAGAATGGAAATAAGAGCAGTCTATAGGCGTCAGGATGAACACCATTAGACTTCACTGTGTCACATATTCTCAGGAAGCTGGTTAAATGTTGATTGGGGTCTTCTTGGACACTTCCTCCGAACGAACAGTTATTCTGAACAAGGGTGATGAGCTGTGGTTTTAGTTCAAAATTGTTGGCATGGATGGTTGGCTTTTGAATGCTACTTCCACATTTTCCTGGGTTTGGATTGATGTAAGAGCCTAAAACTCTTCTATCCTCCCCAGCATGATTTGCTCGTCCTCTTCCGCTATGGTTGTAAGCTTCTTCTTTACGATGGTTTTCCATGTTTTCTTCCATGTTTGGTTCAAAGTATTCCTCAAAGTGTTCCTCTTCTTCTTCAGCACCAACTACACGTTTTTCTCTTGCCTCCCTCCTTAGTCTAAGGAAGGTTCTCTCAGGTTCAGAATCAAAGGAAGTTGAAGCCCCGCTTCTTCTCCCTGTCATACAACCAACAAGTACAAGCAAAGAGAATAGGTGCAGAAAGTATATCCGTCAGAATTACTGTTAGTGTGAGTGATACAATATATCAAATAGTTAGTGGGTTAGTAAAATGAATGGTAAATAACAAAGAAAAAGTAGGGGGAAAGGAAAAAATAAACTAAAATAGAAAGTGAATGACTCAAATAGAAAATTAAATCAAACAAAAAATAAAATGCTCAATCTAGTTATCCTCCAATTTAATCATTGTTGATGCACAATCAATCCCCGGCAACGCCGCCATAAACTTGATGCACGAAAAACTTGGCTCATAACAAATTTCCTTCGGCAAGTAAAAACTCACAATAGAGTGAGGTCAAATCCCACAAGGATTGATTGATCAAGCAACTTTAATTAGAGGAATATTCTAGTTGAGCTAATCAGAATTTGAGTTGAGAATTGCAGAAAATTAAATGGCGGGAAAGTAAATAACAGAAAAGTAAATGCTAGAAATAAAAAGCTGAATGTAAATGACAGAAAGTAAATTGCAGAATCTTAAATGGGAATGGGAAAATTGCTCATAAAAGTAAATGACTGAAATTAAAGAGAATGGGTAAGATCAGAAATGGGGAGTTCATTGGGCTCAGGAGATGTTGCATTCTCCGGATCAATTTTATTTTCATCTCTTCCTCAATCAATGCACTCATTGATCTCCTTGGCAATCTTAAGTGATCGAATTACAATTTCTTGTAATTCAATCTCTCAAATCTTGATCAATAGCCAATTCCTTGGTCAATTGCTCATGAGAAGAGATGAAGTATGGTCACTGATTATACCACATGCAATTCCCAAATCAAGTGTTGAGAGGATTATAGTCACATATCCATCCAAACCCAATTTGGTCCAGCATGAGAAAGCATTTTTAGCATGATCTCTTCATTCCTCTTTCAAGGTTCAGAAGAGATCCAAGTATGAATAGCTTCTTTTCCAAGATAACTACCCAATTGGATGAAGATCGAAAGCTTTCAAGTAAAATCAAGAGAAAAGATAGAAGAAGAATAATGAAAACTAGTATTGATCCATCAAATTACAACAGAGCTCCCTAACCCAATGAAAGGGGTTTAGTTGTTCATAGCTCTGGAAAATGAAAACAAAGATGGAGAATACATCATGAAAACTAGAAGTGCAGAGGAAGTAAATACAGAGAGTAGTTCTATGCCCAGAGGCTCCCTATAATTTCCAACTCCGTAAATAATTCAAAGCTACTCCTATATATACTACTCTTCTGTTCTTCTAGTTGGCTCTTCAAGTCTTGGGTATGGGCCTTTGGATTTTGAGTTTGAAGCAGTTATCTTCTTCATTGGGCTTGGCTTTACTTGCAGAGAGAAAGTGTGAAGTGGGCAAAGACTTTAGCTCAGGACGTTAGTGGTGTTAACGTTCAGTGAAAATATGGGTTCGAGAACGTTAGTGACATTCAACTTTTTCACTAACGTTCCTCACCCAAGTAAGAGCCACGTTAACCTCAACGTTAGTGGCACAAACGTTGCCACTAACGTTGCCTCTTTGTCCTTCGCGCACGTTATTGGGACTCAACTTTCCCAATAACGTTGAGAAGCCTCCCCCTTCCCTTCGTTAGAGTCCATGTTAACTTAGTTAACGTGGCTCTTTTAACGTAGGCTTGCCAACCTTCGAGAATGTTAGTGACACTTAACATTGTCACTAACGTTCCAATGTGCCCCTTAGCTCCCATGTTAGAGTCCACGTTAACTAGGTTAACGTGGCTTCTAACGTGGCTGTGCTAGCCATCTCCAACGTTAGTGACAAAGTTGAATGTCACTAACGTTGGCTCATCATCCCTCTCCTCGCGTTAGCTTCCACGTTAACTAAGTTAACGTGGGAGTTAACGTGGCTCATTTTGGCTTGTGTTGGCTCCTTCCAACGTTAGTGACAATGTTTGGTGTCACTAACGTTGTCGACAACCTTTCTTCTTCACGTTAACTTCCCCGTTAACTAGATTAACTTCCACGTTAACTAGGTTAACGTGGGAGTTAACGTGGCTTCTTGGGGATAGTGTGTGTTCATCCCAACGTTAGTGACAATGTTTGGTGTCATTAACGTTGTTGACCACCTAGTTTCCTCACGTTAGCTTCTACGTTAACTAGGTTAAGGTAGGAGTTAACGTGGCTTCTTGTGACTTGGCCAACGTTAGTGAGAAAGTTGAATGACACTAACGTTGGTGTCCCCCTTTACTTCTTAACGTTAGAGGCCACGTTAACTAAGTTAACGTGGTAACTAACGTGGCCACTTATGAGCTTGGTCCAACGTTAGTGATAATGTTAAGTGTCACTAACGTTGGCTCCATTTCCTTTCTTCCACGTTAGAGTTCACGTTAACTTAGTTAACGTGACTCTTAACGTGGGCAATGATGGCTTCGAGAGCGTTATTGGCAATTACTTTTCTCATTAACTTTGCAAGTTACTCCCATTCCACGTTAGTGTTAACGTTAGTGTAACTAACGTAGCCACTAATGTGGTTCTTCTTTGCTTTCTTTGTCCAGAAATCAAGCAATAAAGTGCATCAAAGTTCTAGTCCAAGTCATGGGAAATGCAACATCCAATTTGTCCTTAAATTCATGCAAAATCCTCATGAAATCATGTAAAGTGCACAATGTATGCTTGAATCAAGATGTAAGTGAATGTCTATCCAAAACGAGCTTATTTCCTAAGGAAATGCATGAAACTACCCTAAAAACAGTAAAGAAAAGGTCAGTGAAACTGGCCAAAATGCCCTGGCATCAGTTACATTTATATAAATCAAATTGAGTGAATTCGATTTATGCAAAATGGTACTAAATCGAATCCATTAGATTCAAATTGCATGCAAACACAAATTGTCTATAAATCGAAGCTAATGGTTTCGAATTCTATATAAGCACTAAATCGAAACAATGAGATTCGATTTTTATTTGCATGTAAATCGAAGCAATTCAGTTCGATTTAGACACGTGAACAGTAATAGACACGCGAACAATAGTCCATGATAAATCGAAGCCAATCATTTCGATTTAATGGTTTATGGAAATCGAAACCCATAAATTCTATTTACACGTAACATCTTCCTCAATAATTTTTAATAAGCATAACTAATGATAGTTATAGTTAATAAATAATTTTTAATTTTTAAATATTATAATAAATATAAATATATAACTTTATTATTATTATTATTATATATGATCAATTTTTTATTTACTTTGTCCAAAAAGGATTAACAATTCATACATAATAATCCTATTATTGAGAGTACCTAAAAAAATACTAAAATATGTTAATTTTAATTTAATAAATAAATATTAATTTTAAAAAATTCTCGTAATTAAATATTTTGTTAGCTTATTTTTTTAATGAATAGAATAAAATATTTTTTTAATATTTAAATTATTATTGATTAGAAGAGTATTGTATTTGAAATTTGAGTAAATATATTTTTTAATAAATTTATTTATATTATACCACAAGAAAATATTTTATTACATGCAAAATAATTTTAAAAAAATGACTAAAAAGATATTAGTACTATAAAAGGCTTAGGTAAATACACCTTTTTGGACAAAGTAAATAAAATATTTAATTATGAGACTTTTTTAAAATTAATATTTATTTTATTAAATTAAAAATAATATATAAAATAACATATTTTGGTACTTTTTTAAGTACTCTCAATAATAAGATTATTATGTATGAATTGTAGACTCTTTTTGGATAAAATAAATAAAAAATTCATAATAATAATAATAATAATAATAATAATAATAATAATAATAATAATAATAATAATATGTCTTTTTATCAATTTTTTATTTATTTTTCTTGTTCATAGTATAGATATTTTATTTAAAGTTTTTTTTATGTTCACTGATGTATTTTTATCAAAATATAATATTATAATTTTATAAAATTAAATTAATTCTACTCATAGTTGGTTATCTCATAAAAGTATAATTTAATTAATCTAACTTTTAATATGCTTTATATGTAGATATGAAAATTCCAGAACATCGAAAGTAGATGTACAATAGAAATTTGTCAAACCGGGGAAGATTACGATAGGAATTTGCCAATCGTGTTCGACATTTTATTGATACAATTAGAAAACAACCTCAATTTGTACTTGAAGGCGGTGTACTTAGATGTCCTTGCAACAAACAAAAAAAATAAAGTTTTTTCAACTCCGGATGAGGTTTCAGATTTATATAAATATGATTTCATGCCAAGATACTGGTGTTGGGATTCACATGGGGAGAGTCCATTGCATTTGAATGTAGATCATAATAATCAAGAAGGTACATGTTCTTCTCCGCATGCTAGTGTGCCAATAAGAAATTCGTATGAATCTATGGTGGTTGATGCTGTTGGACCAGAATTGATGAGTTAATTTGAAGAATACATGGAGGAGCCTCCGAATGTAGAAGCTATAAAATTTTATGATTTATTACAGTCTGCTCAGCGCCCATTATTTGAGGGATGTATTAGTCATTCAGAATTATCAATGGCAGTTAAAATATTGAGTATAAAAGCTAAAGGGAATGTATCTCAACAAATCTTTGATGATTTCGTGAAAGCTATGAAGGAAGTGATGCCTAAGGATAACTTACTTGTCTCCAATTTTTATGAAGCAAAGAAGCTAGTATCGAAACATGGCATGGAAAGCAATAAAATTGATTGTTGCATTAATGGTTGTATGCTGTATTACAAGGAGGATGATATACCAAGAAAGGAGTGTAAATTTTGTCATTCTCCAAGGTACAAGATAGGTAAAAAAGGTAAAGAAGTGCCTTTGAAACGAATGCACTATTTACCGCTTATACCTCGTTTAAGAAGACTTTATGCTACAATGTACACAGCACCTCACATGCGATGGCATTTTGATCACGAGTTTAAAGGAGTTCTTAAGCATCCATCGGATTCAAAAGAATGGAAGTATTTTGATTGAAAACATTCACAATTTTCTCAAGAACCACACAATGTCGGACTAGGATTATGTGCTGATGGATTCACCCCTTTTGGTCAATCTGGTAAACAATATTCATGTTGGCCAATAATTGTCACTCCTTATAACCTTCCTCCTTCTATGTGCATGAAAACTGCTTACATATTTTTATCCATGGTTATCCCTGGTCCTCGTAATCCCAAAAACTAGGATTGATGTATACCTGCAGCCCTTGATTGATGAGCTAAAAATACTATGGGAAGATGGTGTTTTAACTTATAATATTCATTCCAAGTCAAATTTTGTAATGCGAGCTGCATTGTTGTGGACTATTAATGATTTTCCTGCATATGGGATGTTGTCTGGATGGATGACAGCAGGCAGGCTAGCATGCCCATACTGTATGGAACGAACCAAGGCATTCCAATTAAAAAATGGGAAAAAGTCATCATCACTATAATAAAAAGTAATATTTGTAACAAAAAAATTTGTTACAAAAAATCAGAATTTTGAAACAAAAAGAATTTGTAACAAAAAAAAAGTCGTTGTAGTATGTCTCGTTACAAAAATTTTTGTAACAAAAAATGGAACTGTTACAATTCAAAGTAATATTTTGTAACAAATGTTTTTGATACAAAAACCAAAATTCATTACAAAAGTGATAACAAATTTTGATCTTCAAAATATTTTTAGTGATAAAATATTTTTTCTTATTATAAAATTTTGTTACAAAATATAACTTGATTTTGTAACATTTTTTTTCTTTGGTTACAAAAGCACAATATTTATTTTATAATAATTTTTTATTTTTTCTAATATAAAATTTACCAAATTATTTTTTTAATTAACTGATATATTAACTACTTTACTGAGTAAGTCGACATTTATATAATATGTAAAAACATAGATAATTCAAACATGCTTCATTTAACTAAAATTGTTTTAAAACAAAATAAAATTAGTGTATACATTGATTAGTTCTATAAGTTATATTTCTTACACTAGCTCAACCAAAAGTTAAAAGTCTAACATAGATTAGTGTCTTTATGAGTCAAAATATTCTTGAGTCCTTTAAGTAGCATGTTGTCACCATTTTAGCACTCCTGTAAATGAGAAAAACCGAAACAAAAAATTAGAAACAAGATATAATACCAATTATAATTTTTTCCATTAATTTTTATCTAAAATTTATAGAAAAATTTTGGCATAACCTCTCCTAAAACTTGAATATTTCCACCGCCTATGGTTCCATCAAAAATAGCCAATTCACTACTTATTTCTCAGCCAATACACAATATAGTAATTTCAAGGCAGAAGTTACTAGGATTGTGAATTTGGAAACAAAACAAAGACCCTAGATGAAATTGAACATATGATATCTCACTAGTACCTGGATATAGATATGAAAAAACGTGTAACCATAAAGGTTTTAACTGTTCTTATTTTGGATACAAGAGCTAATCCAACAAGCTTTCTAAATCTAGAATAGACTAAGCAAGCAGCATTTTTCATTTCACAATATAGCCTACTAACAATCAGATAATATCAATCCCAACTGACAGCTTTATTTTTCATTTGCATACATCCTCCAAAGGTTGTAAGCCACATTTCATAATCATCAACAAATATGCAGGATTTCTTATTACCTCTTAATCAAACATGTATAATCAAAATATTTTCAAAATGCTCACTAATTCACTATTCACATATCAACATTCAGAAGAACTTACAAGAATGGCGATTAATTTGCCATCAGCGCTCCACATGGCTTGAGAGTTTTCCCTTTCCTTTTGCAAAGAATACAAATCTCTCTTGTACTTCCCCAATCTCAATCTATGCTGCACCAATAGAAAATCCAATACACTATCAAGCTTAGGTTCCATCCTTTAACCCCCTCCCCATAAACTCCCATATACCGCATATTGTAGTAATTTACACCTCAAGAAACCTAGTCCAACATTTCCCCCCAAAAAAACAAATAAACCCGATCATAACATTATAGAAACTCTTCTCCATGACACCATGAACACAGTTTCAAACGTGAAAAATAACATAATGTAAACCCCAGTAACCACATTCCACAATCACCTCCATGAAAATCCAATTATACATAATCAGTTAAAATCACAATTCTCAACTAGTCTCGAGTCACTTTCACAGCCACAGCAACATACCAAACAACCATTTCAACAGCCAACAGTCAATAATTCAATCATCTACCACACATAGTTACACTCAATTCAATCACAACTCCAAACACAATCTCAACCACAATCCAACATTCATATAATCAATTAATTACTCACAGCTATTAATCCTATTTGCAGTTATTCAATAAACCTTGTAGGCATTCTTAAATTAAAACCATTTAAATTAAACCCCTACCTCGATTAGCTAAATTCACATATATTAAACGTGGCAACTCCCTTCTCTTTTAATTTCATGGCAGCAGCAAGCATGCAACCGAAACAGTAGCAGTGTCAATTTCTTATGGCAGTGACGATGGTTGCAGCAAGACAAGGATTCAAATTGGATAAGAATCAAAAGCAAACATAACTCTGGAAAATTCAAAACAAATCCAAGACTAGAATTGAATTAAAAGAAGAACATGGCAATTAAAATTGACAAAATAGAACTTGCAAATGGTTCAGAACAAAGGAAAAGAACAAACCAGAATCAATGTAACAGAATCAGAACCAACAACAGCAACACCGGCAGCCCTTTCTTCACAGAACAATTCCTCTCTCTAATGGGCAACAATAGCAATCAGAGTATCCAGTAGCGATGACAACCAAGCTAGGAGATGATGGCAGCAGCAACGATGGTTCTGGAAAGTAAAGACACGACGTTGGTTCACCTCCACAGCGACGACGACAGCAGCATCACCCTCCGTTGCCTGCCTCTTCGAGTTCTGTTCCTTGCGTTAGTTACAGTGGCTTCCTCTGGTGGCAGCAACGGTGACGAGACATGGTGCCGGTGACAGAATCAACGACTTCCTCCTCAGTTCGCGATTCCAACCGTGGTGGAAACTTCCCTCGATGGCACCAGGGCACAACGGCGACAAGGGCAGGGGGCAACGGCGTAGACGACGCGAGCTCGCAGCAGCTCCCCCGACAGCCAGCTCGCGATGGCACTCTTCCTCTCCTTGGCCTTTGTTCCCTTGCACGTTCTTCGTCTCAACATCTCTCTTTCTCTTCTTCGTCAGCGCCGGTGGCGACGCGTGGGTCAGCGGCTCCAAGGTAGATCGGTAGTTCAGCGGCGACGGTTTGGGCTAGACGGCGCAAAGCGTGGCTCCCTCTTTCCCTTCCCGATCTCTCTTCTCTGATTCCCACTGTGTGTATGTTGCATTTTTGGAAAGGAAAGGGGGTGGGTGGAGGCTGTGTTACACGAAATTGAAGGGGGTTTTAGGGTTAGGTTCCAATTTGGGAATTAGGTTTTTTATTTAATTTGAAAATTTAGAGTTAAAAATTAGAGATTTTGTGAAAGAATAAGGATAAATATGAATAGATATTTTGATAAAATTGGAGAGTAGAGTAATTTTAAAACTAAATATATTTTCTTAAAAATATTTAAGAACATTATTTATAAACATATTACTAAGTTCAATTAATTATTTTTAATTTAAATTATAAAATGAACATATTAATCACTTTTTATAAAACATAGTTCATGCTCAAGATATTTATTATTTAAATTAAATGATATAATGATGAACCCATATTTTATGATGTATTTTGTGCTCAAATTGAGTGTTTCTATCAATTCTTCACCCATTTATTCATGTAAATTGCATGGCTTTACTTTCCCTTCCTTATATTATGATATATGTGAAAAACATGTTTCCTATGCTATAAAAATATTAATCTTAATTACCCTTTATTACCATTCGATGCCGTGATTTGTGTGTTAAGTATTTTCAGATCTCATAGGGCAGGAATAACTTAAGGGACAAAAAGAAAACATACAAAAATGGAAGGAAAGCACAAAAATGGAGTTTTGAAGAAAAGGCAGCGACGCGAACGCATGGACGACGCGAATGCGTGCCTAGCGCAAAAATGCAGCGACGTGAATCGGTGGATGACGCGGACGCGCGCCTTGAGCAGAACGCAGTTGACGCGTACGCGTGACTGATGCGTACGCGTGACAAGGAAAACTCCCAAATGACGCGAACGCGTGACCCACGCGAACGTGTGACAAATGCCACGTACAGGAATCTGCAGAAAATGCCCCCAGCAATTTCTAGACCCTTTTTTGGCCCAAATCCAAATCAGAAACACAGAATATAAGTCAGAGAATGGAGGAATCAAAAGGGAGACGGAGAACAACTTTTCATACATTGATATACATAATTTTAGGATTAGATGTAGTTCTTAGAGAGAGAGGTTCTCTCCTCTCTCTTAGAATTAGGATTAGGATTAGGATTTATATTAGGATTGGGATTTCATCTTCTTTAATCACAGGTTCAATGTTCTTTTTATTTATTTTATTTTATGAGAATTTAGTTTATGAACTCTTTATGTCTAAATTGATTTTCTTTTGTTAATGCAATTGAGGTATTTCAGATTTATGATTTTTATTTAGCTTTTTATATTCTTGGCTTTAATTGATTAATTAGAGACTCTTGAGTTATCAAAATCATCGTGATTGATAATTGTTATTTTTGCTAATTGAATTGAATTCCAATAACTCTAGTCTTTCCTTAGGAATTGACTAGGACCTGAGGATCAAATTGATTAGTCCACTTGACCTTCCTTTGTTTAGCAAAGGTTAACTCAGTGGGATTAAAATCCAATTCTCATCACTATTGATAAGGATAACTAGGATAGGACTTCTAATTCTCATATCTTGCCAAGAGATTTTTTTATTATTATCAATTTATTTTCCTTGTCATTTAAATTACTTATTCCTTATTTCCAAAAATCCAAAAATATACTGTTTTACATAACCAATAATAAATCATACCTCCCTGCAATTCCTTGAGAAGACGACCCGAGGTTTGAATACTTCGGTTATAAATTTATTTGGGTTTTGTTACTTGTGACAACCAAAACATTTGTATGAAAGGATGATTGCTTGGTTTAGAAACTATACTTGCAACGAGAATTTATTGTGAATTCTAAACCATCAATCATCAGTTCATCATATAACTTTTTATTATTTTTTCTATCACCGGGACTTTAATTTCAATTTATAAAATAACTAATTATAATAAAAATTGTACGTAAATATTAATTGACTTAAACTTAAAGTATTTATAAAAATAAATTTAATCACTTTTAATAAATTAATCTCTAAAAGCTCAATTTAATAAAATAAATCGTAATTTAATCTTAATACAAATTTCTCAAATTAAGTTATATAATACTTCTATTTCTGAATTTTAATTTCAAATTATATTAAATAACCAAATTAATTATTCTTGAAATACTATTCATGAAATACTAAAACTTTAAATTATAAATAAGAAAATAACCCGTTTAATATATAAATCTCTAAAAATTCATTTTGAATAATATAATAAATCATAAATGACTTATTATTTAATTTTTAAAATAATTTTAAACTCAAAGTATCATTAATTTGACTTAAATATTTTTAGTAAAATAAATTTTTGAATATAAAGTCTTAAATAAATATAATAAATCATAAATAACTTATTAGGTTAATTTTTAAAAATTTGAAGTCTTACATGTAATATGTTAAAACAAAATTTTTTATTTATTATAAAAAATCTTTGAATTTTGTGACAAATAAATAACTTGCTATAAAAATATTGTATTTTGTGATAAATTAATTTTTTGTTACAAAATATTTAGAAGTTTTGAAACAAATAGATATTTTGTTACAAAATGTTTTGAATTTTTACAACAATATAATCTTTTATTACAAAACATTATAACATTTTGCGACAAAACAACAATTCGATACAAAAGCCAACATAATTTGTAACAAAAGAAATCACGTTGATTCAAAATATTGAAATATTTTGTAACAAATATTCTATTTTCTTGTAGTGCATGGTTTGACTGCCACAGACAATTCTTGCCAGATAATCACATGTTTAGAAGAAACAAGGATGCATTCTATAAGAATAGAATTGAGAGATTAGAACCTCCGCCAAGATTAACTGGAGAGCAAATATCAGATATAATTCAGAATTATGATAAGATAAGTAATGTTGAGCAACTTGAGATAGAAGGATATGGAAGTACTGGTGCAGAATTTATAACCCACAAACTAACTGGCAAGTGCATCGGGTCGTACCAAATAGTACCTCAAGTGAATGAGGGTTGATCCCACGAGGATTGATGGACTAAGCAACAATGGTTGATTAATTTACTTAGTTAGACAAATAGAAAAGAGTGTTTTGGTATTCAAAAGCATTAAACAGTAATTCAGAAATTAAAACAGCAAGCAATAAATTGATGAGAATAATATATGGAGAAACAATTAAGGCTTCAGAGATATCTATTTTCCGGATTGACTTTTCATACTAACTATTTTAATCATGCAAGATTCAATTCATGGCAAACTATATATGACTAAGCCCTACTTCCTTAGACCTTCTTAGTCTACTCTAACTTTCATCAACCACCAATTCCTTGGTCACTTAATTCCAATTAGAGGATGAAGTTCAATTCTAGTTATATGCCACAAAAATCCTAATTACCCAAATATAAGCGGATTATATGTCACATATTCTGTTAAATCCAGATAATTTGTAATTTAGGAGAATATGTTTTCAAGCTGTTATTCAAGTAAAAGCTTTTCCAAGTTATACAAGAACTCAATTAGAACAAGGGTCATACTTCCGTTCCACCCAAATTCATAAAATAAAGAACGAAAACAATTCTTAAAATATAAATTAGAATATGAATTAAAATAGAAAAATAATAGTATCAATCCATACAATAGACAGAGCTCCTAACCTTAACAGTAGAGGTTTAGTTGCTCATGGTTCAGAGAGAAAAACTAGGATTCGTAAAACTGTAAAGTGCGGAATGAGGTAGGTGAGAAGGGAGAGCCCGAATGGCTGATTCTTTTTTTCTTTTATATCTAATACTAATTAATGTAAATTATATTTCCTAAAATTAAATAATATCTTTTTCTATTTTTAAATAAAAATCAAAGTCTAATCAGAATAAATAGAAGATCTCGCATGGTTTGTGCATAGGCGTGGAGACCACTAGATGCATTAACTCAGAAGCAAATCCCACGCCTAACGCGGCATGGAGCTGCGCCTTACTTGGGGTGGGCAGCAAAGAATGGCATGGAATGCTTGAACATTGGTGCCTTACTTGAGGGAATCATGCGCCTAACTTGAAGAATGGAGTGCTACGTTGCGTGTTGTTATGATGCTTCACGCATAACTTGAGAAATCTCAAGTTAGGCGGAGCCCTGGCAACGTTGATGGAGGAGAAGTATGGACTATTATACATCGTTGGAAAGCTCTAGAAGTTAGCTTTTCAACGCCACTAGAATCACGTCCATTGGATGTTTGTAGCTCGAGTTATTCAGGGTCGACAGCATCATTCGCCTTCTTCTCTTTTTCTGCAGAAACTCCATCAAATCCATCCGAATGCTACCTAAAATAAACAGAATTGTACATGACTCAAAGTAACATCCATAGTGGATAAAATATAATTAATTCTTGATTAAACTCAACAAATTAAATGCAAATTTACTAGGAAAAGATAGGAAAGATACTCACGCATCACAACGCCTAACTTGAATTGTTGCTTGTCCTCAAGCAACCAAAACTAACATTGGCTTAGGATGTGAATTTGCATGAGAGTGAGAGTTCAATTAAGCTCATGTCTCTTCTTGAAGTTGGGTTTACAACTACAATCCTGAATAGTTTTGGCATCTAACTCTCCTTTAAATCAGAAGGATGTCACTATCATTCGGAATTAGAATCCGGATAATATTATGAATTTTCTAATCCTTTATTCTTTATTTTAATATTTGAACACAACAAATTCTCTTTAAGTCTCTTCCTTGGTACTTTTCACCTTGAGCCTAGCCATGACTTTAAATGTTTTGTCTCAAGCTTCACTTGACACGAAAACACCACAAACACTTAACTGGGAAACTCTCTTTAAGTTCTGATTTTTCTTTCAGTTACTCCCAGACAGTGGTGCTCAAAGCCTTTGGCATACTCTGTTAAATGCATTTGATCTCGACTCTTAGTGCTCTGTCTCAAGGATTACTTGACACATTCTCACCACAAGCATATGACTAGGGGAACAACTCTTTGAGCTTTTAATCATGTCTAACCTCCCTAGTCATTGATGCTCAGAGCCTTAGACCTTGCGTTTATTTTTCTTTTGCTGTTTCTTTTGCTTCAAGGTTTAAGCTTTCGCTACTTCAGAGAATTCATAATAGTTCTCTAAATTCCTGTTTCTTATACATCAACATCCTTGATTCAAATTCAAATATGCATGGTTCATGTCATGCATTCAGAATCGCAGAAAATACCACCACATTTGGATAAATGAGACTACTTTTAAAAATAAATTCAATTTCTCATGCATTACATATTTTTCTTCTTTCTTTTCTTTTTAATTCAATCTCAAGGAGCAATACATGAGACACTTTTCAGAATTAAAGTAAATAACAGAATAAAAAAAAGCAAAATAAACTGGAACCTAGGAATTGAAATAACAAAAATGATCATGCAGAAACCAAGTAAAATAGCAGAAAACAGGAATATAACATAATTTAGGAGAATATGTTTTCCAGCTGTTGTTCAAGTAAAGAGCTTTTCCAAGTTATACAAGAACTCAATTAGAACAAGGGTCATACTTCCGTTCCACCAAAATTCATAAAATAAAGAACGAAAATAATTCTTGAAATATAAATCAATGCATGAATTAAAATAGAAAAATAATAGTATCAATCCATACAATAGATAGAGCTCCTAACCTTAACAGTGGAGGTTTAGTTGCTCATGGTTCAGAGAGAAAAACTAGGATTCGTAAAACTGTAAAGTGCAGAATGAGGTAGTTGAGAAGAGAGAGCCCAAACGTCTGATTCTTTTTCCCTTTTATATCTAATCCTAATTAATGTAAATTATATTTCCTAAAATTAAATAATATCTTTTCCTATTTTTAAATAAAAATTAAAGTCTAATCAGAATAAATAGAAGATCTCGCATGGTTTGTGCATAGGCGTGGAGACCACTTGACTCATTAACTAAGAAGAAAATCCCATGCCTAACTCGGCATGGAGCTGCGCCTTACTTGAGGTGGGCAGCAAAGAATGGCATGGAATGCTTGAACATTGGTGCCTTACTTGAGGGGATCATGCGCCTAACTTGAAGAATGGAGTGCTACATTGCGTGTTGTTATGATGCTTCGCGCCTAACTTGAGAAATCTCAAGTTAGGCGCAGCCTTGGCACCATTGATAGAGAAGAAGTATGGACTATTATATATCGTTGGAAAGCTCTAGAAGTTAGCTTTTCAACGCCACTAGAATCACATCCATTAAATCTTTGTAGCTCGAGTTATTATGGTTTGAGTACAGAGAGGTCAGGGTTGACAGCATCATTCGCCTTCTTCTCTTTTTCTGCGGAAACTCCATCAAATCCATCCGAATACTACCTAAAATAAACAGAATTGCACATGACTCAAAGTAACATCCATAGTGGCTAAAATATAATTAATTCTTGATTAAACTCAACAAATTAAATGCAAATTCACTAGGAAAAGATAGGAAAGATGCTCATGCATCACAACACCAAACATGAATTGTTGCTTGTCCTCAAGCAACCAAAACTAACATAGGCTTAGGATGTGAATTTGCATGAGAGTGAGAGTTCAATTAAGCTCATGTCTCTTCTTGAAGTTGGGTTTACAACTGCAATCTTGAATAGTTTTGGCATCTCACTCTCCTTTGAATCAGAAGGATGTCACTATCATTCAGAATTTGAATCCGGATAATATTATGAATTCTCTAATCCTTTATTCTTCAGTTTAATCTTTGAACACGACAAATTCTCTTTAAGTGTCTTCCTTGGTACTTTGCACCTTGAGCCTAGCCATGACTTTAAATGTTTTGTCTCACGCTTCACTTGACACGAAAACACCACAAGCACTTAACTGGGAAACTCTCCTTAAGTTCTGATTTTTCTTTCAGTTACTCCCAGACAGTAGTGCTCAAAGCCTTTGCCATACTCTGTTAAATGCATTTGATCTCGAATATGTGCTCTGTCTCAAGGATTACTTGACACATTCACACCACAAGCATATGGCTAGGGGAACAACTCTTTGAGCTTTTAATCATGTCCGACCTCCCTAGTCGTTGATGCTCAGAGCCTTAGACCTTGCGTTTATTTTTCTTTTGCTGCAAGATTTAAGCTTTCACTACTTCAGAGAATTCATAATAGTTCTCTAAATTTTTGTTTCTTATACATCAACATCCTTGATTCAAATTCAAATATGCACGGTTCATGTCATGCATTCAGAATCACAGAAAATACCCTCACATTTGGATAAATGAGACTACTTTTAAAAAAAACTCAATTTCTCATGCATTACATATTTTTCTTATTTCTAAAAATTTTAGATCTTGTGTTATTTTATTGTTTTTCTCTTTCCTCATTAAATTCAAAAAATATCTTTTCCCTCTATTTTAAAGCAATTTTTCGAAAATCAATTTTAAAATTCAGATTTTTTTATTTATTTTTATTTATTTATTACAAAATTTAAAACTTAAAAAAAAAATCATATCTTTTTCAAAACTTCCTAACCACTTTCTCTCTCCTCATTTTTTCGAAAATCTTCACCCATTTTTATTTATTTTATTTTAATTTATTTTATTTTTGAAATAAATAAATAATTAAATAAATAAAAATATTTCTTCTCTATTTTACATCATCTCCCTTTCTCCATCATGGATCTAAGTAGAAATGAACAGTCCAGAAGAACTCTGGGGTCATATGCTAACCCCTCTACTGCTTCATATGGGAGTAGTATCAGTATACCCTCCATTGGAGTCAGTAGCTTTGAATTGAATCCTCAGCTCATTATCATGGTGCAGCAAAGTTGCCAGTATTCCGATCTTCCACAGGAAGAACCTATAGAGTTTCTGGCATATTTTTTACAAATTGCTGACACAGTACATGATAAGAAAGTAGATTAGGATGTCTACAGATTATTACTATTTCCATTTGCTGTAAAAGACCAAGCCAAGAGGTGGTTAAATAACCAACCTAAGGCTAGCATAAAGACATGGAAACAGCTGACAGAGAAATTCCTGAATCAATACTTTCCTCCAAAACAGATGACACAGCTAAGGCTGGACATCCAAGGCTTTAAACAAGGAGATAATGAACCTCTTTATGATGCCTGGGAGAGATACAGAGAGATGCTAAGAAAATGCCCCTCTGAGATGTTTTCAGAGTGGGTTCAGCTAGACATCTTCTATTATGGGCTTACAGAAAGAGCTCAGATGTCTCTAGACTACTCAGCTGGTGGATCTATCCACATGAGGAAGACAATTGAAGAAGCTCAAGAGCTCATTGATACAGTTGCCAGAAATCAGCATCTGTACTTAAGCAGCGAACCTTCTATGAAAGAAGAGGCTAAAACAGTGACTACTGAACTCAGTCCTGCTGAACAAGCTACTGAATTCAACCAGCAATTGGATTTTCTAACAAAACAGTTAGCCGAATTCAAGGAGAGACTACAAGAGACAAGGATGGCTAATATAAATATGGAAGAACAATTAAAGCAAACAAAGCAGCAGCTGTCAAAACAAATAACAGAAGAATGCCAAGCAGTTCAATTAAGAAGTGGGAAAACATTAAATACCCCACCTCAAGGCAGCAGGAAGCCAAGAAATGAGCAAACTACCCAAATTCCATCTGAAGACAGTAAGAGCCCGGGGAAAAATAATTCTGGCGCTAAAACGCCGGAAATTGGTTGGAAGGCTGGCGCTGAATGCCTAAACCATGCTCAGGACTGGCGTTCAACGCCAGAAACAAGCAAGGAACTGGCGTTGAACGCCCAAAGGAAGCACAGTTCTGGCGTTCAGACGCCAGGAACAGATAAGGAGTTGGCGTCTAACGCCACTCCAGCTTCCAACCCTGGCTTTCAAACGCCAGTGAGGGATCAGACACCTGCAAGTGATGATAATAAATCCCTCAAGAAGGCTTCTCAACCTACCTCTGTAGGAAATAAACCTGCAGCAACTAAGGTTGAGGAATACAAAGCCAAGATGCCTTATCCTCAAAAACTCCACAAAGAGGAGCAGGATAAGCAGTTTGCCCGCTTTGCAGACTATCTCAGGACTCTTGAAATAAAGATTTCATTTGCAGAGGCACTTGAGCAAATACCCTCTTATGCCAAGTTCATGAAAGATATCTTGAGTCATAAGAAGGATTGGAGAGAAACTGAAAGAGTTCTCCTCACTGAAGAATGTAGTGCAGTCATTCTAAAAAGCTTCCCAGAAAAGCTTAAAGATCCTGGGAGCTTTATGATACCATGCATATTAGAGGGTAACTGCACCAAGACAGCTCTATATGATCTTGGGGCAAGCATCAACCTAATCCCTGCATCCACTATCAGAAAGCTTGGCTTGACTGAAGAGGTCAAACCAACCCGGATCTGTCTTCAACTTGCTGATGGCTCCATTAAATACCCATCAGGCGTAATTGAGGACATGATTGTCAAGGTTGGGCCATTTGCCTTCCCTACTGACTTTGTAGTGCTGGAAATGGAGGAGCACAAGAGTGTAACTCTCATTCTAGGAAGACCATTCCTAGCAACTGGACGAACCCTCATTGACGTCCAAAAAGGGGAGATAACCCTGAGAGTCAATGAGGATGAGTTTAAGTTGAATGTTGTCAAAGCTATGCAACATCGAGACACATCAGATGACTGCCTGGGCATTGATATTATTGACTCCCTGGTGGAAGAGGTCCATATGACTGAGAGTCTCGAATCAGAGCTAGAGGACATTTTTAAAGATGTTCAGCCTGATCTGGAGGAACCAGAGAAAATAAAAGAACCTTTGAAAACTCCTCAGGAAGAGGAAAAACCTCCTAAACCTGAGCTCAAACCACTACCACCATCCCTGAAATATGCATTTCTTGGAGAAGGTGACACTTTTCCTGTAATCATAAGCTCTGCTTTAGGGCCACAGGATGAGAAAGCACTAATTCAGGTGCTAAGGACACACAAGACAGCTCTTGGGTGGTCCATAAGTGATCTTAAGGGTATTAGCCCAGCCAGATGCATGCACAAGATCCTATTGGAGGATGATGCTAAGCCAGTGGTTCAACGACAGAGGCGGCTAAATCCCGCCATGAAGGAGGTGGTGCAGAAAGAGGTCACTAAGTTACTAGAGGCTGGGATTATCTATCCTATTTCTGATAGCCCCTGGGTGAGCCTTGTCCATATTGTCCCTAAGAAGGGAGGAATGATAGTGGTTCATAATGAAAAGAATGAACTGGTTCCTACAAGAACAGTTACAGGGTGGCATATGTGTATTGACTACAGAAGGCTCAATACAGCCACCAGGAAGGATCATTTTCCTTTACCATTCATAGACCAGATGCTAGAGAGACTAGCAGGTCATGAATATTACTGCTTTTTGGATGGCTATTCAGGTTACAACCAAATTACAGTAGATCCTCAGGACCAAGAGAAAACAACATTCACATGTCCTTCTGGAGTGTTTGCCTACAGAAGG
This sequence comes from Arachis hypogaea, assembly GCF_003086295.3. Taxonomy (NCBI): domain Eukaryota; kingdom Viridiplantae; phylum Streptophyta; class Magnoliopsida; order Fabales; family Fabaceae; genus Arachis; species Arachis hypogaea. The sequence continues at coordinate 93,530,746 of NC_092051.1, read as the reverse complement.
ATGCCTTTTGGTCTGTGTAATGCACCTGCAACCTTTCAGAGGTGCATGCTCTCTATCTTTTCTGATATGGTAGGGAAGTTTCTGGAAGTCTTCATGGATGACTTTTTAGTATTTGGAGACTCATTCAGCTCCTGCCTTAACCATTTAGCACTTGTTTTGAAAAGATGCCAAGATACCAACCTAGTTTTAAACTGGGAAAAATGTCACTTTATGGTGACTGAAGGGATTGTCCTTGGGCATAAAATTTCAAACAAGGGAATAGAGGTGGATCAAGCTAAAGTTGAAGTAATTGAAAAATTACCACCACCTGCCAATGTTAAGGCAATCAAAAGCTTTCTGGGGCATGCAGGATTCTATAGGAGGTTTATAAAGGATTTTTCAAAAATTGCAAAACCTCTGAGCAATCTGCTAGCTGCTGACACGCCATTTATGTTTGACACAAAGTGTCTGCAGGCGTTTGAGACCCTGAAAGCTAAGCTGGTCACAGCACCAGTTATTTCTGCACCAGACTCGACATTACCATTCGAACTAATGTGTGATGCCAGTGACCATACCATTGGTGCAGTATTGGGACAGAGGCATAACAAGCTTCTGCATGTCATTTATTATGCTAGCAATGTTTTAAATGATGCCCAGAAAAATTACACAACCACAGAAAAAGAATTACTTGCAGTGGTTTATGCCATTGACAAGTTTAGATCCTACTTAGTAGGATCAAAAGTGATTGTGTACACTGACCATGCTGCTCTTAAAAATCTACTCACAAAGCAGGATTCAAAGCCCAGGCTCATAAGATGGGTGTTGCTTCTGCAAGAGTTTGATATAGAAATAAGAGACAGAAAAGGGACAAAGAATCAAGTAGCGGATCACCTGTCCCGGATAGAACCAGTAGCAGGAGCATCCCTCCCTCCTACTGAGATCTCTGAAACCTTTCCGGATGAGCAATTGTTTGCTATTCAGGAAGCTCTGTGGTTTGTAGACATTGCAAACTATAAGACACAAGGTTCTCCTTCTGTAACCATGGAGGGGATGCATGAAAAGCTTCTCTCACTGCAGAGTCAACCAAAGCCCCCACAGTCAAACTCTAAGTTTGGTGTTGGGAGGCTACAACCAAACTCTAAGTTTGGTGTTGAACCCCCATATTCAAACTCTAAGTTTGGTGTTGGGAGGTCCCAACCTTGCTCTGATTATCTGTGAGGCTCCATGAGAGCTCACTGTCAAGCTATTGACATTAAAGAAGCGCTTGTTGGGAGGCAACCCAATGTTATTTAATTATATCTATTTATTTTCCATGGCTATTTTATGTTTTCTTTAGGTTGATGATCATGTGAAGTCACAAAAACAAATGGAAATTCAAAAACAGAATGAAAAACAGCATGAAAAATAGCACACCCTGGAGGAAGATCATTCTGGCGTTTAAACGACAGAAACAAGCATCTGTCTGGCATTTAACGCCAGAAACAAGCACCAAGCTGGCGTTTAACGCCAGAAACAAGCATCAGTCTGGCATTAAACGCCAGAAATAGGCTACATTTGGGCGTTTAACGCCAGAAACAGGCAGCAGTCTGGCGTTAAACGCCAGGATTGCACAGTAAGGGCATTTTGTACGCCTAATTAGAGCAGGGATGCTAAATCCATGACCCCACTGGATCTGTGGATCCCACAGGATCTCCACCTACCTCACCATTCAAATTCAAACCATTCCCCTCCTAAACCCACCCATTCACACACTTCCATCTCCTTCATCTTCTCCACTTCTTTCTTCTTTTGCTCGAGGACGAGCAAACCTTCTAAGTTTAGTATGGTAAAAGCATTGCTTTTTTTTTCCATAATTCAGTGGTAGAGCAATTGACTGCAGATCAAAGAGCTATGAGGAAAGAGCAACAAAGGCAAGGAAGAGACATAGAGGAGCTCAAGAGCACCATTGGTTCTTCAAGAAGAGGAAGACGCCACCCTCATTAAGGTGGACCCATTCCTTAATCTCCTTGTTCTTATTTTCCTGTTTTTCGTTTACTATGCTTCATGTTTAATTATGTTTGTGTCTTTACTATATGATCACTAGTACCTAAGTGTCTATGTCTTAAAGATATGAATGTCCTATCAATCCATCACCTTTCTTAAATGAAAATTGTTTTCTGAAAAAGAAAAAGAAGTACATGTATTTCGAATTTTAAAATAGTTTAATTATTTTGATGTGGTGGCAATACTTTTTATTTTCTGAATGAATGCTTGAACAGTGCATATGTCTTTTGAATTTGTTGTTTATGAATGTTAAAATTGTTGGCTCTTGAAAGAATGATGAAAAAGGAGAAATGTTATTTGATAGTCTGAAAAATCATAAAAATGATTCTTGAAGCAAGAAAAAACAGTGAAGAACAAAGGTTGCAGAGAAAAAGAAAAAGCAAGCAGAAAAAGCCAAAAGCTCTTTAAACCAAAAGGCAAGAGCAAAAAGCCAATAGCCCTTAAAACCAAAAGGCAAGGGTAATAAAGAGAGCAAGAAAAAGAAAAAGCAAGCAGAAAAAGCCAAAAGCTCTTTAAACCAAAAGGCAAGAGCAAAAAGCCAATAGCCCTTAAAACCAAAAGGCAAGGGTAATAAAAAGGATCCAAGGCTTTGAGCATCAGTGGATAGGAGGGCCTAAAGGAATAAAATCCTAGCCTTAGCGGCTAAACCAAGCTGTCCCTAACCATGTGCTTGTGGCGTGAAGGTGTCAAGTGAAAACTTGAGACTGAGCGGTTAAAGTCGAGGTCCAAAGCAAAAAACAGAGTGTGCTTAAGAACCCTGGACACCTCTAATTGGGGACTTTAGCAAAGCTGAGTCACAATCTGAAAAGGTTCACCCAGTTATGTGTCTGTGGCATGTATGTATCCGGTGGTAATACTGGAAAACAGAGTGCTTAGGGCCACGGCCAAGACTCATAAAGTAGCTGTGTTCAAGAATCAACATACTGAACTAAGAGAATTAATAACACTATCTAAATTCTGAGTTCCTATAGATGCCAATCATTCTGAACTTCAAAGGATAAAGTGAGATGCCAAAACTGTTCAGAAGCAAAAAGCTAATAGCCCCGCTCATCTAATTAACACTGATCTTCATAGATGTTTTTGGAATTCATTGTATATTCTCTTCTTTTTATCCTACTTTGTTTTTAGTTGCTTGGGGACAAGCAAAAATTTAAGTTTGGTGTTGTGATGAGCGGATAATTTATACGCTTTTTGGCATTGTTTTTACTTAGTTTTTAGTATGATTTAGTTGGTTTTTAGTATATTTTTATTAGTTTTTAATTAAAAATCACATTTCTGGACTTTTCTATGAGTTTGTGTGTTTTTCTGTGATTTCAAGTATTTTCTGGCTGAAATTGAGGGAGCTGAGCAAAAATCTGATTCAGGCTGAAAAAGGACTGCTGATGCTGTTGGATTCTGACCTCCCTGCACTCAAAGTGAATTTTCTAGAGCTACATAACTCCAAATGGCGCGCTCTCAATTTCGTTGGAAAGTAGACATCCAGGGCTTTCCAGAAATATATAATAGTCCATACTTTGCTCAAGGATAGACGAGGTAAACTGGCATTCAACGCCAGTTCCATATTGTAGTCTAGCGTCCAGCGCTAGAAACAAGTTACAAGTTGGAGTTCAACGCCAGAAACAGGTTACAACCTGGCGTTGAACGCCCAAAACAGCCCAGGCACGTGAGAAGCTTAAGTCTCAGCCCCAGCATACACCAAGTGGGCCCCAGAAGTGGATTTCTGCACTATCTATCATAGTTTACTCATTTTCTGTAAACCTAGGTTACTAGTTTAGTATTTAAACAACTTTTAGAGATTTATTTTGCACCTCATGACATTTTTAGATCTGAACTTTGTACTCTTAGACGGCATGAGTCTCTAAACTCCATTGTTGGGGGTGAGGAGCTCTGCAGCATCTTGATGAATTAATGCAATTATCTCTGTTTTCCATTCAAACACGTTTGTTCCTATCTAAGATGTTCATTCGCGTTTCACTATGAAGAAGGTGATGATCCGTGACACTCATCACCTTTCTCAATCCATGAACATGTGACTGACAACCACCTCTGTTCTACATCAGATTGAATGAGTATCTCTTAGATTTCTTAATCAGAATCTTCGTGGTATAAGCTAGAATTGATGGCGGCATTGATGAGAATCTGGAAAGTCTAAACCTTGTCTGTGGTATTCTGAGTAGGATTCAAGGATTGAATGGCTGTGACAAGCTTCAAACTCGCGATTGTTGGGCGTAGTGACAGACGCAAAAGAATCAAGGGATTCTATTCCGACATGATCGAGAACCAACAGATGATTAGCCGTGCTGTGACAGAGCATTTGGACCATTTTCACTGAGAGGACAGAAAGTAGCCATTGACAACGGTGACACCTTACATACAGCTTGCCATGGAAGGAGCCTTGCGTGTGTGAAGAGGAGTACAAGAGAAAAACTAAAATAAAGAAGACAAAGCATCTCCAAAACCCCAACATATTCTCCATCATTGCACAATAAGTATTTATATTTATGCCCTTTGACTCTTTACAATTGAAGTTGAAAAACACTGTTGTTAGCATCCTGACTAAGAATAATAAGATAACCATAGCTTGCTTCAAACCAACAATCTCCGTGGGATTCGACCCTTACTCATGTAAGGTATTACTTGGACGACCCAGTGCACTTGCTGGTTAGTGGTACTAGTTGTGAAAAGTGTGATTCACAATTCGTGCACCAGTTACTCATTCCCATTCAGATTTGCCATATTGGCATTATCAGCATTATTATGATCCATAGTGGACTCTGCAGCCTTGTAAAGTCTGGCTTGTTGCAAACGCTGCCTCAAAGTCCTTTTAGGTTCAGGATCAAAGTCTAAAAGAGGTTCCTTGTCTCTGTTCCTACTCATAAACAAACAGAAAACAAGAAAAGATGAGAATCTCTACGTCAGAGTGCAGAGAATTTCCAGTGAGGTAACCTGTGTAAAGAAATAAAATAAAACAACTAAATAATTAAAGCCAAAAATTAAAAAAATAAACAGGAAAATTAAAATAAAAATAACTAGGGACACCAAACTTAATTTCAGAAATTAAAGAAAAATATATGATGAAATTTCTCTCTTTTTTTAAAAAAAAATTAAAGACAAAAATAAAACAAAACTAGTAGAATATAGAAAAAAATAATGGAAAGAAACAGAATGAAAATAAAAGAAAATAAAAATAAAAAGGAAAATAAAAAAAATGGACAAAGATTTTGAAAAAAAAATTCAAAAGTTAAATGAAGTAAAAAAATAAAACAAGGGACAGGGGGATGGAAAACGAAAAGCAAAACAAAAAAATTAAAGAAAAAAATGAAAAATAAAAATTAATAATACTAAAATTAAACAAATTAAAAGAAAAAATTATCTAATCTAAGCAATCAAACAACGACTAGTTGTCAATCACAATCAATCCCCGGCAACGGCGCCAAAAACTTGGTACAGAATTTATAACCCACAAACTAACCGGCAAGTGCACCGGGTCGTACCAAGTTATACCTCAAGTGAATGAGAGTCGATCCCACGAGGATTGATGGACTAAGCAACAATGGTTGATTAATTTACTTAGTTAGATAAACAGAAAAGAGCGTTTTGGTATTCAAAAGCATTAAACAATAATTCAGAAATTAAAACAGCAAGCAGTAAATTGATGAGAATAATATATGGAGAAATAGTTAAGGCTTCAGAGATATCTATTTTCCGGATTGACTTTTCATACTAACTATTTTAATCATGCAAGATTCAAATCATGGCAAACTATATATGACTAAGCCCTAATTCCTTAAACCTTCTTAGTCTACTCTAACTTTCATCAACCGCCAATTCCTTGGTCACTTAATTCCAATTAGAGGATGAAGTTCAATTCTAGTTATATGCCACAAAAATCCTAATTACCCAAATATAAGAGGATTATATGTCACGTATCCCGTTAAATCCAGATAATTAGTAATTTAGGAGAATATGTTTTCAAGCTGTTGTCCAAGTAAAGAGCTTTTTCAAGTTATACAAGAACTCAATTAGAACAAAGGTCATACTTCCGTTCCACCCAAATTCATAAAATAAAGAACGAAAACAATTCTTGAAATATAAATCAGTACATGAATTAAAATAGAAAAATAATAGTATCAATCCATACAATAGACAGAGCTCCTAACCTTAACAGTGGAGGTTTAGTTGCTCATGGTTCAGAGAGAAAAACTAGGATTCGTAAAACTGTAAAGTGCAGAATGAGGTAGGTGAGAAGAGAGAGCCCGAAGGCCTAATTCTTTTTCCCTTTTATATCTAATCCTAATTAATGTAAATTATATTTCCTAAAATTAAATAATATATTTTTCTATTTTTAAATAAAAATTAAAGTCTAATCAGAATAAATAGAAGATCTCACATGGGTTGTGCATAGGCGTGGGGACCACTTGATTCATTAACTCAGAAGCAAATCCCACGCCTAACTTGGCATGGAGTTGTGCCTTACTTGAGGTGGGCAGCAAAGAATGGCATGGAATGCTTGAACATTGGCGCCTTACTTGAGGGGATTATGCGCCTAACTTGAAGAATGGAGTGCTACGTTGCGTGTTGTTATGATGCTTCGCGCCTAACTTGAGAAATCTCAAGTTAGGCGCAGCCTTGGCAGCGTTGATGGAAGAGAAGTGATGAACGAATTTTTGCTAGTAAAGAATTCACAATAAATTCTCGTTGCAAGTATAGTTTCTAAACCAACAAAGAATCCTTTCATACAAAAATTTGGTTGTCACAAGTAACAAACCAAATAAAAATAATAACCGAAGTATTCAAACCTCGGGTCGTCTCTCAAGGAAATACAGGGAAGTGTTTTTACTATTGGTTAAGAGATAGTATATTCAAACTTCCTATCCTAGCTATCCTTATCAGTTGTGACATCAATTGTCCATTGCTCCCACTTAGTTAACCTCTAACTATGAAGGAAAGTCAAGTGGATGAATCAATTTGATTCCTCAAGTCCTAGTAAACTCCTAAGGAAAGACTGGCTTTAGAGGGATCCAAATCGACTAGCAACTTTCAATTATCAATCAACAAAGGAGTTTGATAACTCAAGAGTCTCCAATTATTCAACCAAAGCCAAGAGGAGAGAGATCTACACTAAAATACAACCAAGCATTTTATCAAACACTTGGAAAGCACAACATAAAAGCATAGAAAAGCAATAAGAGACAATAAAATCCAAACAACCAATTGTAAGCATCAATAACACAAATAGAAGAAAGCAATCATAAATATGAAATACATCAAATTACATTTAAATAGAGAATCAAATATGACATGAGAATTCATAAACTAAATTGGCAACATAAATAAATCAACAAGAGAAGATAAACTAGAGTAGTAAAATAATTTAAAGTAGAAGAGAAACTAAATTAAACTAAGATAGAAATCTGAATTTGAGAAGAATTAAAGCTAACTAGCTAAACCTAAGAATCCTAAAACCTAGAGAGAGGAGAGAGCATCTCTCACTAGAAAACTACATCTAAAACTCAAATTATGTGAAAAAATTGATTCAATTCATGATTCTTCCACTCTACAGCCTCTATTCTGTGTTCTCGGGTTTGGAACTGGGCCAAAAAGGAGCCTAGAAATCGCTCCCAGCACATTCTGTAATTTCTGCACGTGGTGCATGTCACGCGTACGCGTCGCTTGGCAAAATTCCTTGTCACGCGTACGCGTCAGTCACGCGTACGCATCGCTTGTCTTCTGCGCTAGTCACGCATACGCATCGCCCATGCGTATGCGTCGCTGCCAGCTTCTCAAAACTTCATTTTCTTGCGTTCATCCCAATTTTGCATGTTTCCTTTCCATCTTCTATGCTATTCCTGCCCTATAAAGCCTGAAAACACTTAACATACAGATCACGGTATCGAATGGTAATAAAGGGTGATTAAAATTGACAGTTTAAAGGCCCAGGAAACATGTTTTCAACTATATCACAAAATTAGGAAGGAATTGTAAAACCATGCAAATTATATGAATAAGTGAGCAAAGAATTGATAAAAACCACTCAAATTAGCACAAGATAAACCATAAAATAGTGGTTTATCAATCTCCACACACTTAAACATTAGCATGTCCTCGTGCTAAGCTCAAGAGAACCAAAAGAGTGAAGGCAGAATGGTGGAACTTATGCAATGCAACCTATCTAGATGCAAGCTACCTACATGAATCATGCTATTCTAATTACTATCTATATATATATATATATATATATATATATATATATATATATATATATATATATATATATATATATATATATATAAGCATACATGTGGTCAAATTGAGTCAAATTTTCAAGAAATCATATATGCACAATCAAGGACTAAATCAATCATATCAAAACACATTCACAATTGAGTTGAGTTAATCAAAAGAGTTCACAAACTTGCAAGACAAGCAATGATCAAATATGGACATATGGAAATGAGCCATTGAACCCTCACTGGATTTGTGTATACACTCTAATCACTCAAGTGTTTGGGGTCAATTCACTATACTCTTCCCTATTCTTGCTTTCTAAAACTTTGTTCTTCATCTAACTAATCAACAAATATTTAGTATACCAATGCAGACATCATGAGGTCTTTTCAAGGTTGTAATGGGGCTAAGGTAAGGGTGAGGATATAGGTATGGCCAAGTGAGCTATAATATGAATCTTTGACTAGCCTAAGTTCTCACCTAACATACACACACTCTCTATGTAGTTCTAAAATCATGCCTAGCTACCCATAATTTCACTTTTGTATATTTCACATACTCATATACCAATTTCTTCTTTAAATTTACCACATATGCACTGATCTTTTATTAAACTTAACAATGGGATAATTTTGTTCCCTATATATATATATATATATATATATATATATATATATATATATATATATATATATATATATATATATTGAAAGCAAAAGCAACATACCAATGCATATGGTTTTTCTAGTTTCATATGAGTATGCACCCAAATTTCCAATATTTTTATTCATAGAACATAATACTTTTTCATCAACCCAAGTTTCCATAATTCCCCACACTTAGTTGATACACAATCACTATCTTAAGCTAACCAAAGATTCAATTGGGGTAATTAATTATTTTTCTGCTTAAGGCTAGTGATGTGGTAAGATATAGAACAAGGGGGATTAAAAGGCTCAAAGTAGCAAACAAAGGTAATTGGAATGGTAGGCTATTTGGGATAAGTGAGCTAATAACAAATGATGGCCTCAATCATGTGTATGCATGTAAATACACTGAACAATGGACATATAGAATAGAACAAAGCAAAGATTACAATCATAGAGAAGAAAACACACAAGAATAAGAATCATGGTTAAATAATGTAACCATGCAATTAAGCTCAAAAACTCATGGGTTGTGTGTTCTTTAGCTCAAAAACTATATTCCAATTATATATATCATGCAAGTTACCAAAAGGTTTTAACTCAAAGCAATGTGAATCTTAAATGCCTTTTCTAAGAAAAAGATACATTCCTTGAAAATTTCATCAATTGACCAATATTTATTATATATATATACCAAATGAAATGTTGTGATTATGAAAAACTAAAAGTTTTTAGTTTACTCCCAATTTTCAATCAAACTAATTTCTCATATGCAAAAGGGTAAACTAAGCTCAAGAATCCATGTTTTTTCACATCACAACTAATGAACTAAAAGTGAAATTCAAGCTAAATATCTAAGATATATACAAGCCCAAAGTGCAAAATGCAACAAAGTAAAAATAAACAAGAGTACAATAAAATAGAAATGTGCAAGTACTGAAAGAAAAAAAAATAAAATAAAATAAAGAAAAATACAAAAGAAAGCAAAATAGGACAAAAGTCTGAAATGGTTCACCAAAATAAAATCCACCGGAGACGACGACCTCCCCACACCTAAATCACAGCATCGTCCCCGATGCTCTGTCAAGCTGGGTGTGAAGGGTCATTGCCTACTGAAGGGTGTGCCGCTGGCTCTGTCGGCGGTGGCTGTGCAGGTGCCTGGGGGTCTGCAGGCTGCTCAGGCTGTGGCTCCTCGTGCTGTGCCTGCTGCTGGTCCTCCTCCTGTGCATCCTCCTCCTGCTCGTCCTCCTCCTCCTCATAGTGCTCCGAGGGTATGTTAGGCTCAGAGGAGATGTCAGTACGTCCCAATGTCACAATCAGCTTCAGATGTTCATAGCGTCGCTTATTGCGACTCTCAGACTGCTCATAACGCCGCTGATTGCGGTGCTCCATCTGATCAAAGCACTCAAAGAGGTGGTGCACAAGATGGTAGACCGGCTGAGAAGCAGATGATGGTGCTGTGGATGCGGGTGGTGCTGTAGGCGCTGAAGGTGCTGCTGAGGATGTGGCCGCATCAGTAGAAGTAGTAGAAGGAGGTAGTCTGTGGCCTAGAGGTCTGAACTACTTACCGTGCGGAATAACCTTCTTGCAGTTGGAAATCGGTGGTCTCTCATCCTCTAGCTCCCAAGGCACCTCAGCTCGGCGAGCCATCTGGGTGATCAAATAAGGAAATGGCAGGGTGCCTCTGACATGAAGTCTAGACATGTACTTTCTGATGAACCGTGGAAGGTATAGGTCCTTTCCTTCCATGACGCACCAAATAAGGATGATCATAGCAACTGGCACTTCTGACTTGTGAGTGCTAGGCATAACATAATTACTCAGTATCTGTTCCCACAGCCTAGCCTCATCATTGAGATAAATAATCTTGATATCCCGTGGAGTTAACTTTGACTTTCTCACAGCCCACGAAACATCAGGATCAATGGCTATGATACGCCACACAGCGTCCCAATCAAAACTCATGAATCTAATAGACTCCTCAGCCTTTTGATAACCATCTGTATCGTCTGTTTAGGCTGGAAGTGGAGGATATCTTCTATCGCCTCCTCTGTGACCAAGATCTGCTTCCCCCGAAGCTGCACTAAATCAAGGGTCGTCTTATAATAGTTACAATAGAACTCACGGACCCATGATGCGTTAACCTCTGCTAGATCTCTCTCCAGAAATATCCAACCTCTCTGTTTGATCTGATCCTCAGTGTACTTCTTTAATTCGGTTGGTATTTTGAGCGTCCTTTCCAGGTAAAGGTGCCGTTTTTCCGCAAAAACCGGAAACTTGAGTTCATAGTAAAGATTTGCAAATTTAACTTGGTCAGTAGCAGGCACAAACTGATCAGCTTTTTCTTGATTAGTGAAGTTCTTTTCACGCCAAGATTCCTCCGATAGAACATCCGACAGAGCGACGGATGACTATCCTCTCTTCCTCTTACCGGAGCTGGCCGTAGCCTTGCCTTTGCCTTTCCTATCAGACATCCTGAAAAACAGAATTCCCGGATACAAATTATCAAACTAAAGTAGAGAAACAAAAAGGCAACAATATGCAAGCATAACAAGCAGTAGATAGGCAAAAGAGGAATGAAAGCCAAAGCATGAAGTGAGTCATAAAGAGATAAAATCTTGGAATAAAAGAAAGGTAGAATTCAAAGAAATCAATCAGAAATCACAATCCAAGAATTTATACAATGAAATTTAGAGTGCTTGTTTGTTAAGAAACAACAATTATCATGCCGTGAAAGGAATTAAAAGAGTTAGTTTGAAAAAAAATGAAAATGAAATAGAACAGAGGAAAAGGAAATTTAGTCAAAAGTTAGAGGAGTATGTTAGAATTAGTGGCATGGTAATGTAGTTCCTAACTAAAAGAAGCTCAAAAGGTTAAAGAACAAGCAAGCTCACATTCAAGCATACAATGCAGATCATTGATGATAAATCATGTAATGAAAGAAGCACAAAAAGGAATAAAATCATCAACAATGCATTTCAAGTAAGAAAGGGAACCAAGAGGGATGGAAATGCTAACCCATCATCCCATGAATTGGCTTTGGTTTAAACCAAGTAAATCACAATTCAAAAGTACCAAAGTCAATTCATGAGTGGAAGTTGAGGAAAACAGTTTTCAGAAAAATTGGGCAGCATTCCGGCAGTAATGTGAGCGTTCCCGAAATAAATAAACAACAGCAGATCAATAATTCAAGTCAAGCTCATATGAGGTTCAAAACAAGTTGTGCAAAACCAGCAACTATAATGTCATATAAACAAAAGGGTGTATTTTCAGACATAAGCAGAAATTTCAATCCACAGAAACTCAAGGCAGATTATAAACCAAAACAGCATCAACACTGAGTTAATCAACAACAAGCATGGTTGAGTTCAAACACGTAAGTGTAGAATTGAAATGGAAATTGAGATGGAGTAATTGATGATTCAAAGTAAATTCCAGAAAAATAGCAACATGAACCATTCAATAAGCTAGCAATTTCAATCAGCGCATGAATTTCAATATATGTCAATTAGCATGAGGAACAAGGAAATTCATGTGACTCAGGAATCATTAAGCAGAATAAAATAGCTGGCTATTTCCCAAACTCACTTAATCAATTTGGACTTCCTATGAATTCATTAACAATTAAAAATACCAAAACCATATGTAAGTTCATAAGAATCTAGCAAATGAGCCAATCAAGACAGCAATAAGCATTTATTTCATAACCAATCAAACATATGCAGCATAGAAAGCATTACAGAATATCAACATCATCATTACTGCAAACACAATTCAGACTTTGTGTGTTCCAAAGAGTAGCCAGCAGCACCAATTAATCAATTAAGCACAGGGTCAAATCAACAGCACAAACAGAGAAGAAGTAATCATTCCTAGACAGCAAGAACAGAGCAATTATCAGACCTAAATCCACTAACCACATCCTAGCTACCTAACCACCTAAATCAACTAATAACATGCATCTCTAATCTAACTAAACTAAGAAGAAATTAAACAAAGCTAACAAAATTATCTAAACAAAATGATAAAGCAAGAAAGGGGATGCAGGGGATGACAGGGAAACCTGGGGGGGTGCAGTAACAGAATTGGAAAAGTAAGTAGAGGAGTAGTGTCGCCCGGAGATGGAGGCGGCACAGCGGCGTAGTGGAATGTAGAGCAAAGAGTGTAGCTTCTGCTCCGGTTGCAGCGACGGGAGGAAGGAGGAAAAGAGAAGTAGGAAAAAAAGAAGAAGAAAGGAGGGAGAGGGAGCGGCGGTCGGTGGCGGTTCGGGGTCGCCGGTGGTGGCTGCGGTGTAAGGGTGATGGTGGTGAGTGGTAAATGTGTCAATGGAGGGAGGAGGGAGGAGAAAGGAGACGTTGGAAGGAAGAGAGGAGAAAAGGGGCACGTGAGGGAGTAGGGTTCTCGCGTCAGGGGTTAATGAAATCAAATCCACGCGTACGCGTGGGTCACGCTTGAGCGTGGCCGAGACGAAAATGCAACGACGCGTACGCGTCATAGACGCGAACGCATGAAGGGAGTTTAATGAAGATGACACGTACGCGTGAAGCACGCGTACGCGTTGGCCGAATTTGTGCTAAACGCACGATTCCAGCGTCGTTTTCACGCAACTCTCTGTTCAGATTGAATGGGGCAGCATATATGTGCGATGCGTGCGCGTCGCACACGCCCACGCGTGGTGTGCTAGAAATGGAATTGACGCGTACGCGTCAGGGACGCGTATGTGTGGGCCAAATTATGCTTTTTGGCACACCAGCTGCACGATTCCACCACAACTTTTTGTTCGTTGGATGGGAGGGCCAAATTAGTATCGATGCCCACGCGTGGTTTGGCCCCTTTTTTTTATACAGAATACATAATGCAGAATGCAGATGATTATGCAGCAATAATGAATGAACACTAATAAAAATAAAATAAAATAAAACTAAGAATAAAAAGGGACGATCATACCATGGTGGATTGTCTCCCACCTAGCACTTTTAGTTAAAGTCCTTAAGTTTGACACTTGGTGAGCCCCTTGTTATGGCGGCTTGTGCTTGAGCTCATCCAGGAATCCCCACCAATGTTTGCAATTCCAATAGCCTCCGGGGTCCCAAACTAGGCACATAAAGTCTTTGAGCAAGTTAAAGCAAGTGACAAGGCTCCAGGAGTGTTTATTGTTAGAATGAATTTCGGGGTCCCAAACCTTGCTTTTGCACTCGTCTTCTTGTTGATCATCATTTTTCCACTTGGGTGGTGAGCAATCGGAATTCTCATTGAGATATCCAAATAACTTCCGAGACCCATTCAATCGAGCTCTACACCAATCCTTGTACTTCAATTTGGAGCAAGCAACCATATTGAACATTGCATGACAACTCCTACCACTAACCATCTCCCTCTTACTCTTAAAGCCACAAAGAGCTCTAAGTTGACCATCTGTCTCAAGTAAACCACATTCAAGTGGGAAAGTAAAGGTTAAGGATAAGGATTTTACCCACTTGAATGTTGTATTGGATGGTAATGGCTTTGGGAGAAGTGTTTCTAATGGTCTTGCAAGCTCCACTCCCTTGTGCTCTTCTTTGAATTCTTCCACCTCCTTGCAAACCTTTTCAACTTCAACTGTGTCCTAATCAAAATCTTCTAATTCTTCCCCATCACTCAAGTCATAAGTTGGAGGTTGAGAAAAGTCTACCTCTACATCATCTTCAGATTCACTTGGAGAAAGTTCTTCAAACTCAAGGGGTTCAATTGCGAATGCAAGTTCATCACTAGGAGGGCTTGATTTATGATCATCATCACTAAGGGAACCTGCTACTGGATCTATTCCGTCTAATTCTTCATAAGGAACATGCATTAGAGGTTGTGCACTATCCTTCTCAACATCAAACTCAAACTTCTTGGCGGAATTCTCTATAACTCTCAATTCCCAGGGAGGTTCAGCATCTCCTAGGTTTTCAACCACTTCTTCTTCTTCGATAATTACAGCTTCCTCCAATTGCTCTAATACAAAATCAAACTCCTCCTTGATGTCTTTCCTCACCAATTCTTCAGCTACTCCTTCATCTTCAAGGGTCTCTACTTCCACATTTTGGGCCTCCTCGTGCTTCTTTTGAAGTATGGGTGCATGAACCCGATCCATTAAGTCCCTAAGCCGATCCCTTCTCTCTTGTTTTGTGTCAATAGCATAATTGGGATCATGTTTCTCTTAGATTGATGCAACCACACGGGATATAAGAGTTTGGAGAGTAGAGGTGAAACTAGTGAGAGTAGAAGTAAGTGTGGTTTGAAGCTGTATTTGCCCTTGGCAAATAACACTAAGGGTGTTGCTATCCAGTGGAGGTTGGGGTGGATAGGAAGGTTCATTATTTTGGAAAAAGGGTTCATAGTAGGAAGTTTGTTCTTCTTGGTAAGGGCATGGAGATGGTGAATATGGAGGTGGTGGTTCATGAGAGTAATTATTTTGGAGTTGGGGTGGTTCTATGTATGGTTCGTATGGTGGTTGGAATGATGGATAAGAGTTAGGGTCATATGGGGGTGAATGGTGGAAAGGGGTTTGTGAGTATGGTGATTCAAAGCTATGTTGAGGAGGGGGTTCATAGGTATATTGTGGTAGGTGTTGATTGTCACGAAGAGGTCCACCATAACCATTGTCTTGGTAAGCATCATAGAACGGTTGTGGATAATACCTTGGAGGTGGTTGTTGCCAAGAGGGTTGATCAAATCCTTGTGGCTCCTCCCATCTTTGATTGTCCCATCCTTGATCCAAGCTCTCATTGTAATCTCCTCTTCCTACAACATGATTGTAACCAAACTCATAGCCAAAGGGGTGAGAATTCATAATAGCAAGAGAAATAAAAATTAATGAAAATAAACTCCTAAAACTAGGAACACTAACAAAGAAATGAAAGAGCAAAATTATTCATAATATTCACAATAACCAATAATAAGGCACACGATTGCAAGTCCCCAGCAAGGGCGCCATTTTGATGAACGGATTTTTGCTAGTAAAGAATTCACAATAAATTCTCGTTGCAAGTATAGTTTCTAAACCTACAAAGAATCCTTTCATACAAAAATTTGGTTGTAACAAGTAACAAACTCAATAAAAATAATAACCGAAGTATTCAAACCTCGGGTCATCTCTCAAGGAATCGCAGGAAAGTGTTTTTACTATTGGTTATGAGATAGTATATTTTTGGGTTTTTTTTTAAATAAAGAACAAGGAAATAAAATGACAGGAAATTAAATTAATAGCTAATAAAGCTCTTGGCAAGGTATGAGAACTAGAAGTCCTATCCTAGCTATCATTATCAATTGTGACATCAATTGTGTATTGCTCCCACTTAGTTAACCTCTAACTATGAAGGAAAGTCAAGTGGATGAATCAATTTGATTCCTCAAGTCCTAGTCAACTCCTAAGGAAAGACTGGCTTTAGAGGGATCCAAATCGACTAGCAACTTTTAATTATCAATCAACAAAGGAGTTTGATAACTCAAGAGTCTCCAATTACTCAACCAAAGCCAGGAGGAGAGATATCTATACTAAAATCCAACCAAGTATTTTATCAAACACTTGGAAGGCACAACATAAAAGCATAGAAAAGCAATAAGAGACAATAAAATCCAAACAACCAATTGTAAGCATCAATAACACAAATAGAAGAAAGCAATCATAAATATTAAATACCTCAAATTGTATTTAAATAGAGAATCAAATATGACATGAGAATTCATAAACTAAATTGGCAACATAAATAAATCAACAAGAGAAGATAAACTAGAGTAGTAAAATAATTAAAAGTAGAAGAGAAACTAAATTAAACTAAGATAGAAATCTGAATTTGAGAAGAATTAAAACAAACTAGCTAAACCTAAGAATCCTAAAACCTAAAGAGAGGAGAGAGCCTCTCTCACTAGAAAACTACATCTAAACCTCAATTATGTGAATGAATTGATTCAATTCATGATTCCTCCACTCTGTAGCCTCTATTCTGTGTTCTCAGGCTTGGAACTGGGCCAAAAAGGAGCCCAGAAATTGCTCCCGGCACTTTCTTAGAGAATCTTTGATCAGTTTTATGCGATCAGAGACCATTTTGTACACGATTAGAGGCTGGCCTACGGCCATGCCTAGACTTTTCACTTATGTATTTTCTACGGTGGAGTTTCTACACCCCATAGATTAAGCTGTGGAGCTCTGCTGTTCTTCATGAATTAATACAAGTACTATTGTTTTTCTATTCAATTCACGCCTACTTCTTCTCTAAGATATTCACTCGCACTTCAACCTGATGAATGTGATGACCCGTGACACTCAACCTGATGAATGCAATAGCTTGAGTGTGTATCTCTTGGCCTCCTGGTTCACGACGCATGGTTGCCTCTCCTGACAATAGAGCATTCCATTCCATGAGATCAGAGTCTTCGTGGTATAGGCTAGAACCATTGGCAGCATTCCTGAGATCCAGAAAGTCTAAACCTTGTCTGTGGTATTCCGAGTAGAATCTGGGAAGGGATGACTGTGACGAGCTTCAAACCTACGAATGTGGGGCACAAGTGACAGTGTGCAAAAGGAAAATGGTCCTATTCCGACGCTAGCGGGAACCGACAGATGATTAGCCATGCGATGACAGCGCATATGGATTTGTTTTCATCCGAGAGGATCATACAGCTTGCCATGGAAGGAGGTAATGCATGGTTGGAAGAAGACAATAGGAAAGCAGAAGTTCAGAAGTAACAAAGCATCTCCAGACGCTTATCTGAAATTTCCACCAATGAATTACATAAGTAACTTTATCTTATCTTATATTTTATTTATATTTTAATTATCAAAACCTCCTAACCATTTGAATCTTCCTGACTGAGATTTACAAGGATGACCATAGCTTGCTTCAAGCCGACAATCTCCGTGGGATTGACCCTTACTCACGTAAGGTATTACTTGGACGACCAAGTGCACTTGCTGGTTAGTTGTGCGGAGTTGTGAAAAGAGTTGAGATTAAGATTGTGCGTACCAAGTTTTTGGCGCCATTGTTAGAGATCACAATTTCGTGCACCAATGTTCTATGATGGCTTATCTGAGATATCCAAGATCTCCTTGGATAGCTTTGCAGGTGGATCTCTTCAGTTGAAGAAAATGCCTACAGAAGCTAGAGAGCTCATTGAAATGGTTTCTAACAACCAATTCATGTACACCTTTGAGAGGAATCCTGTAAATCATGAAACCTCTCAGAAGAAAGGAGTTCATGAAGTTGAGACTCTGAATGCCATCTTAGCTCAGAATAAGATCTTGACCCAACAGGTCAACATGATCTCACAACATCTCACTGGGATGCAAACTACACCTGGCAGTAATCAGGAAGCTTCTCTTGAAGATGAAGTTTATAATCCTTATCAACCAACCATGGAGGAGGTGAATTACATGGGAGAAGCCAATGGAAACACCTACAATCCTTCATGGAGGAATCATCCTAACCTCTCATGGAAGGATCAACAGAAACCTCAGTAAGGTTTCAATCAAGGTGGTAGGAACCAGAATAGGTTCAATAACAGACCACCATTCCCATCTTCTCAAGGGAATATAGAAACCTCTAAGCAGAGCCTCTCTGACTTAGCCATGCTAGTCTCCAGCCTCACTAAGACCACCCACAGTTTCATTAATGAAACAAGGTCTTCCATTAGAAATTTGGAGGTACAAGTTGGTCAACTGAGCAAGAGGATCCCTAAGATCCCTCCTGACACTCTCCCCAGTAATACTGAGGTTAATCCTAGAGAAGAGTGCAAGGCCATAACCATGGAGATTGAGGCCAAATTAGAGGAGAATGGGAAGGCATTGAACACTAGTGAAGAAGCCTTCATTGGGCGTTCAACGCCCAGAATGCTAGAGGGACTGACGTTGAACACTAGTCCAAGCACACTCTTTGAGTTCCTGAATCCTACTCAAGAACCCTCTAGCCCAGAACCAATGGAAACCATAAACACTATTGAGGTTCCTTTGAATGCACTTCTGCAGTGCATAGGTTCTGATGACTACTCATCCTCAAGTGAGGATGAAGACACTAGGAAAGAGCAAGTCGCTCATTTCCTAGGAGCTCTAATAAAGCTGAATGCCAAACTATTTAATACAAAGCCTCTGGAGGAAGAACCTCTACTGCTTACGAAAGAACTCCATGCTTTGGTTCAGCAAGCGCTACCTCAGAAGCTTCCAGACCCTGGACGCTTTCTGATTCCTTGCACCATAGGCATTATGACCTTTAAAAAGGCTCTATGTGACCTAGGGTCAAGTATTAACCTCATGCCACTCTCTGTAATGGAGAAGTTGGGCATACTTGAGGTACAAGCTGCGCAAAGGTACTAAGAAGAAAGTACCTAAAGGCTGGAAGGACAAGAAAGTCCCAACTGAAGGCCTCTCACCTGGCATGAGAGTTGTCTTCACTAAAAATCCATTCCTACCACATACAGTGAACCGTGTCCTATCTCTAGAGCATGTAGAGCTCATTCATGAGAGGACAGAAAGAAAATTCACTGTCAGGGGTGAAAATCTGAGCCCTTACTCACCTCCTTAAGGAGCTGAAGGTCAAGCTAGTGACTTTAAAAGAGCGCTTGTTGGGAGGCAACCCAACTTTACTGAACAATTTATTTTCTTTTTATTTTTCCTTTCAGTTGTCAGAGTCATGATCATGTGCATCAGTAAAGAGACAGATTTCACAGTAGTGAAAACAGAACACTCCAAGTGGAGTGTTAAAGTTGAACACCAGCGAGGAAGCCCTCCTGGGCGTTCAACACCCTAAGAGGGGAGCGTTGCTGGCGTTGCACGCCAGATAGAGAGCAGCCCCTGGGCGTTTAAACACTAGTGCAGAGAAGCAGGGAATCTGGAATTCCCTAGCCTCTCAGGACCAAGAGGTCCCACAGAAGCTCCACCTACCCCACCTTCTTTCCTATTGATCATATTTGCTCGAGGACAAGCAAAACTCTTAAGTTTGGTGTTGCCAAAGCTTTGCTTTGTGACTTCTACACTCTTAAATATAGAAGAAGAGGATGGAGCAAACTAGGAAGCATGCACAAGAGCCTGTGCAGCAGATCAAACACTACATCGGATCCTCAAGGAGGAGTAGTAGCCATCATCATCCAGGTGGATTCATTCTCTTTATCTCCTTGTCTATTATTTTTCTATTTTTTGTCTATTTTATTTTCTGTTTACTTGTCCTAGTTGCATGATCATTTGCATTTGATGTCCTGAAAGTTGTAAAATGTTCCATATATCTCTCACCTTGCTTAAATAATTTTTTTTAAATTGAAAAGAATTGAGAGAGGCATGAATTTCATGTTTAAAATAAGATTAGTTTAATTAGTTGATGTGGTATCATTTGCTTTTATTTTCTGAATGAATGAAATAAACAGTGAATGTTTGAAGTTGAAATTTATGAATGTTGGCTCTTGAAAGAATAAGGAAAAAGGAAAAATATTATTGATAATCTGAAAAATCTAAAAATTGATTCTTGAAGTAAGAAAAAGAAGCAAAAAGAAAAATCATGTTGCAAAAGAAAAAAATTATATGCATGCAAGAAAGAAAAATTGGCGAAAAAAAAGAAAGAAAAATCCATTACTGCCCAAAAATGCAGGAAAATGAGGGCAGATTGAAAAAGCCAGAAACCCTTTAAACCAAAAGGCAAAAGTAAAAGGACCCAAGGCTTTGAGCATCAGTAGATAGGAGGGCCCAAAGGAAATAAAATCCTGGCCTAAGCGGCTAAACCAAGTTGTCCCTAACCATGTGCTTGTGGCATAAAGGTGTCAAGTGAAAAGCTTGAGACTGAGCAGTTAAAATCGTGGTTCAAAGCAAAAAGAGTGTACTTAAGAACTCTGGACACCTCTATCTGGGGACTCTAGCAAAGCTGAGTCACAATCTGAAAAGGTTCACCCAGTTAAAGTGTTTGTGGCATGAATGTATCCGGTAATAATACTGGAAAACAGAGTGCTTAGGGTCACGACCAAGACTCAAAAAGCTGTGATCAAGAATCAGAATAAGCTTCACTAGGAAAGTCAATAATATCATCTGGATTCTAAGTTCCTAAAGATTCTAACATCTCTGACTTTCAATGGATAGTGAGATGCCAAAACTATTCAGAAGCAAAAAGCTACTAAGTCTCGCTCATCTGATTTTAACTAAGCTTTATTTGAAACTAAGAAATTTACTGTATCTTAATTTTCTTTTCTATCCTACTGTATTTTTAGTTGCTTGGGGACAGGCAACGGTTTAAGTTTGGTGTTGTGATGAACGGATATTGATGCAGGTGCATCATTACCTATTTTTAGTAGTTATTTCAGTAGAGTTTTGTTTAGTTTTCATACAAATTTTGCCAATAAATGAGTAATAGCATGAAAAATCTCTTCATGAAACAAAATCTCAAGCATAGGTGAACTTTAGTTAATATACAGGGTAAATATGATAAAATAGATCACACTAAGTGAAGTTTTGATTTTGATTATTATTAGCACACTTAGTATATAAAGATCATCTTGTATGTTACCTTGATGCACTTTGTTTGTTTGATTTCAGGCCAAAAGAAGCAGAGAAGAGCCACGTTAGTGGCTACGTTAGTGCTACTAACGTGGGCACTAACATTGAAGGAAGGAAAGTTCGGAACATTAGTGGGAACGTTAACGGCATTAACTTTGAAGAAGGAGCAGCGTTATTGGCAAAAGTGAGTGCCAATAACGCTAGCGCAGCAAAGGAAGACCCATGTTAATGGCCACGTTAGTTACACTAACGTGGGCATTAACGTGGAAGAAAGGAGGCAGCTGTGAAAGTTAGTGGAAAAAGTGAACGTCACTAACGTTTGCGAAGCAAAGAAGGCCTACGTTAGTGGCCACGTTAGTTACACTAACGTGGGCAAAATCTCACCCGGCAGCCTGACCATGCCTTCTTCAAACAAGAATAACATGAGCCACAAAGCTTCAAATGAGGTGATTCTAGTGGCAATGGAAAGTAGGAATCCAGAGATTTCCAAGCATATATGGCACTACATGGTGGACACTAAATCTGAGGGAGAAAACCTGCCCTGAAAGTGCAAAGATGAACATGGTATCAACTTGTAGTAAGGCCAGCTGACCTCTTCACCTTCAAGAAATGTAACTCGAGCTGTAGAGCTCCAAATGATGCGCTTCCAAGGGCGTTGAAAAGTAGACATCCAGGACTTTCCAACAATATATAATATTATGGGGTGCACATTAAGTTTAAGCTCCAGAACCTGGCAATATTAATTCCTTGAATGCGGACGTTATTGGCACTCACTTTTTCCAATAACACCAGCGACTATGCCAGCGACCCTATCCCCTTCAAAGGAGCATAACTTGAGTTATAGAGGTCCAATTGAGGTGATTCTAGTTGCGTTAGAAAGCTGATATTCAGAGCTTTCCAACAATATATAATAGTCCATAGTGGGCATGAAATTGGAGCACAAACAAGAGGCATCTTTTAAGCCCCAAAAACACCAACTGGGTAGCAAGTGTGACGTTAGCCACACTAACTTCAGCACTAACGCCACACTTGTAGCATTAGTGTGGCTAACGGTAGCACTAACGATTAGCACCTGGACCTCAACTTGATTCACTTCTATCTCAAGTCCACTTCAAAGCTCAAGCAAGCAAGCCCACAATTGTCAACCAATCAAGGCCACAAGAAGCATCTAGAATAGTTAATTTTCATTTCATTGTAATTTACTTTTAATTTCATTTCATTTTGTAATTTAGGAGAGCCTATAAAAAGGCCTTAGTTTCTACATTGAATTCATTCGGAAACGGAGAATTGAAGGAAGGGGGAGAGAGTGAAGACCGATTCGAACTTTTGTGAATTGGCACACTCCAAGGGGAGTGGGTCTTCGGACCCCTCCCCTCAACCACTCTTCTTCCTTTTCTCTTCTTTTCTTCCTTAGGAGTAGTTTCGTTTTAGTTGTAAATTTTATTTATGAACTTTGAAGTTTTATTTTCAGTTTTAATCTTCATCTTTACTTTTCTGCACTTTCTTTCTTTTCTATTTTGGTAGAGCAATGATCAACTATCTTTTTTCATTGGGTTAGAGAGCTCTATTGCATTTAATGGATCGATTGTAGTTTTCATTCTTTTTCCTCTTTCTTTTCTCTTGATTTTACTAGAAAGCTTTCGATCTTCATCTAATTGGGTAATTGTCTCGGAAGAGAAATTGCTCATACTTGGATTTCCTCTGAACCTTGGAAGAGAAATGAGGAAATCATGCTAGAAATGCTCTCTCACATTGGATTAGGTTGGGGGTTGGATGGATATTGTGACATTTAATCCTACCAATACTTTGATCTATGAATGTGTGTGGTATAATCAGTGACCAAACTTCATCTCTTCCCATGAGCAATTAAATCAAGGAATTGGGAAATTGTTCAAGCTTAGAGAGATTGGGTTGCCAAGGAATTAGGACCCAATCACTTAAGATTGCCAAGGAGATCAATGAATGCATTGATTGAGGAAGAGATGAGAATGAACTTGATTCGGAGGATTACAATATCTCTTGATCCCAATGTTTATTTTATTTTTAGTTCTTACATTTACATTTCTTGCCATTTTACTTTTCTGCACTTTATAGTTTTTCCTTTACATTCATGCAATTTACATTTCCTTGTTGCTTATCACTCCAATCTGATTCGTCTAACTAGGATAATTAATTAACCATTGATTACTTAATCCATTAATCCCTGTGGATTCGACCTCACTCTATTGTGAGTTATTACTTGACGACAATTCGGTATACTTGCCGAAGGAAAATTTGTTGAAAGACAAGTTTTCATGCATCAGATATTTTATACGCTTTTTGGCATCACTTTCATATAGTTTTTAGTGTGTTTTATTTCATTTTTATTAAGTTTTTATAGGTTTTAGTGTTAAGATCAAATTTTTGGATTCTAATATGAGTTTTTGTGTTTTTGGGCAATTTCAGGTATTTTCTAGCTGAAATTGAGGAGCTGGAGCAGAAGTCTGATTCAGAGACAGAGAAAGCACTGGAGCGTAATGATTGGACTTTTGATGGTTTAGAGTTTCACAAATGAAAGCTCATTGCAATATAGTTTCTAAACCAACAATAGTCCTTTCATACAAATTTGTTTGTCACAAGTACAAACCCCTAAAATCTATAAACCGAAGTATTTAACCTCGGGTCGTTCTCCCTAGGAATTGTAATAAAGTGTCCTTGTTATTGGTTATGAAGTATCTTTGGGGGTTTTTGAGATAGGAGACAAGTAATGTAAAATGCAATGAAAATAAACTAACAACTATGAAAAGCTCTTAGCAAGGTTATGAGAATTGGAAGTCCTATCCTCATTATCCTCCTCAATTGTGATGAGAATTGTCCATTGCTACCACTTAGTTAACCTCTAACCATGGAGGAAAGTCAAGTGGATGAATCAACTTGATTCCACAAGTCCTAGCCAACTCCCAAGGGAAAGAGTAGCTTTAGTGGTATCCAAATCAATTAGCAACTTCTAATTGTCAATCAACAAAGGAATTTGATAATTTAAGAGTCACTAATTACTCTACCAAAGCCAAGAGGAACAAATTCTACACTAAAATCCAACCAAGCATTTCATCAAACACTTGGAAGGCATAAAAAGAAGCATAGTAAATTGATAACAAAATAGAATCTAACAACAATAGAATGTAAGAAATCAACAACAACAATCAAAGGAAACACAATTATTATGAATTACCTCTAATTGAATTGAAAGAAAAGTAGAAGAAGCAAGAGTAGATCTACAACAAAATATAGAAGCAACATAAAGGAAATTACAACAAAAGAATAGAAGAGTAATGATTGCAACAACAAAGAATTGAGAAGAAGAAGTAGAAGAAAACATGAATCAAAACCTAGATCTAAGAACTAAACCTAATCCTAATCCTAATTCTAGAGAGAAGTGAGAGCTTCTCTCTCTAAAACTAACTTTCCCTCCAAAACTACTCTAAACTAAACTAATGATCAAAAGTATCTAAAGTATGTTGATTTCCCTTTAATCCTTGGCTTAAATAGCATCAGAAATGAGTTGGATTAGGCCCACAAGGCTTTAGAATTCGCTGGCCAGGTATTGCTTTAAGTGGATCATATGGCAGCAACGACGCGTGCGCGTATTGTACGCATAAGCATCACGATACATGTAGAAACTATGACAAATCTTATATCGTTTCAAAGCCCAAGTTATGGCCGATTAAGTGCAAAGAGGTCGGCTTGACAGCTTTTGCGATTCCTTCATTTCTTCATGAATTCTTCATTTTTACATGCTCTTCCTTCATTCCCTTGATCCAATCTTTGCCTCCTAAATCTGAAATTACTTAACAAACATATCAAGGCATCTAATGGAATCAAGGTTAATTAAATTTAGCTATTTTAAGTCCTCAAAGCATGTTTTCACTCTTAAGCACAATTAAAGGAGAAGTTATAAAACCATGCTAGTTCATTAGATAAATGTGAGGAAAAGATGATAAAACCCTCTAAATTCAACACAAGATAAACCCTCCAAATAGGGTTTATCAACCTCCCCACACTTAAACCAAGCATGTCCTCATGCTTAAACCAAGAAAGAACAAAGGGGGTATCAACAATTATTCAATGTAAACTAATCTAAATGCAAACTACCTATATGCAACTATCTACATGAATGAAACTAAATGCAAAATAATTCTACCTACTTGGTTAAAAATAAATCAATCCTCCAAGACATACATGCACAAGTAGGGCTAAGGTCCCATGACGACTCATGAATCCTACCAATTTAAATATCAAAATGAAGTTCAAGTAGACTTGCAAGAAGAATGCTCATGAAAGCTGGGGAATCAAGGAATTGAGCATCGAACCCTCACCGGAAGTGTTTGCACTCTAGTCGCTCAAGTGTATAGGGTCGATTCTCTCAATTCTCCCCTAATCATGCTTTCCAAGATTTGTTTTTCTTCTAACAATCAACATAGATTTCATGCATGCATACAAGTATCATGAGGTCTTTTTTTAGGTTGTAATGGGGCTAGGGTCAAGGTAAGGATGCATATTTAGTCAAGTGAGCTTGAAATTTGAATTTTTAATAAGCTTAAACTTCCCACCAAACCTATGACATCCTATACAATTTCAAGGCTAACCTAACTACCCATTTTTTTCACTTTTTCACATACTCATGTATTCCTTTTTATTTCACAACACTTATGCTTTGATTTTATTGAGCTTTGCTTTGCTTTGGGGCATTTTGTCCCCTTTTTATTTCTTTCTCTTTCTTTGTTTCTTTCTTTTTCTTTTTTTCATTTTTCTTTCTATATATAAGATCATCAATGCATAAGGTTTTACATTCATTACACATGAGCATGTACCCAATTCCCAATATTTACAACAAAATACAAAACTACCCTTTTATTCACCCAATGTCCCCAAATCTCCCCAAACATGAATAATAAGCACTCTCACTAGCCTAAGCTAATCAAAGATCCAAACAAGGGACTTTTATTGTTTTTCGCTTTAGGCTTGTAATGTGCTAAAATAAAGAACAATTGGGTTAAGCATAGGCTCAAAATTGGTTAACAATGGAAAGTAAAAGGTAGGCTATTTGGGTAAGTGAGATAATGAAATATTAGCCTCAATCATATAAGTGCATGAATACAAGGAATAATGGACATAAAGAATCAAACAAATCAAAGATCATAATCATAGAAAGAGAATAATTGCACACAAGAAGGGAAAATAAGTGGTTATAAGATGTAACCACACCATTAGGCTCAAATCTCACATGCTTGTGTTCTTAGCTCAAAAACATGATCCAAAAAAAATTCTTTCAAGCAAGTTCAACAAAAAATTTTTTCAAATTGGTAGGGTGCCCTAAAACAATTTTCTTAGAAAAGAAATCCTCACCCTAACCAAGTAGTCCTCGCATAAAAAGAAGTGATAAAATATATAAAAATTCTAACTAACATGAAACCTATCATGCAATGCAACATCTAGCTAACTTTGGTGTTGAAAAAGAAATTGTTACCCACGGAGATCGGTCGGACGACCTCCCCACACTTGAAGATTGCACCATCCTCGGTGCATGCAAAGAAGAGCAAGGTGGATGGGTTGCTACAATTGATGAGCTTCTTCGAAAGGTTGTGGGAATGACTCGTTCATTGCCCCATCTCAAAGCTTTTCCTTTTCCTCCTTTCTTGGTGGCCAACCTAAAGGTAGAGAAAAAGAAAGAAAATTAAGCCTATAACAAAGATATCAAAGCAAAGAGAACATAGACGGGGGCTAATGCCAAATAAGGGTAAGGTTCTCACTACATGGTAGCTACAACATGTGAGTGAGAAAGCAATATAGGCAAAGGGCATATGAACTAACACTTGATGCAAGAGTAAAATCAAAGCATGAAGAACATATTGAGCATCAAGTTCAAATAAGAAAGAGTGGGTCATGAAAAACAATATTAGGTCATATCAATGCACAAGACACAAGAGTCATACAAGATTAAGAATTGATTTAAAAGTTTCATCACCCAACAATATCAAACAAGTCAAGGGGCACCAAAATAATGCAAGAAATTCTCAACGATTGAATAGGAAAATTCAACACCATTATTAAAATAAGAAACTTAAAAAAAATGACAACAAGCTATAAAATCAAAATTAAAATGCAATGAATGAAAGTAAGCAAATGCAACAAAAGAAAATGGAAGAAAAGAAAAAAAAATTTTAGTATTTTATTTATTTATTTATTTATTATGTTTTTTTTTAACTTTTTTTTTCAAGAGAGGAAAAAGAAAGGTAGAAAGAAAGAAGAAGAAAAGAAGAAAGAAGAAGAAAGGAGAAAGGAGAAAGGAGAAAGGAGAAAAAATAGGGTGCAAATCCACGCGTACGCGCGCATGGCGCGCGTGCGTCGATGTTTTTTTTTTTTTTTTGAGAGTGACGCGTACGCGTCATGTACGCGTATGCACGAGTGGTTTTGTGCCAAAGGCACAATGTGTGCACAGCGTTCGCACAACTCTCGGGTGTTTGGCTTGGGGTGGAATTTCTCAATCCACGCATACGTGTACATGGCGCGTGCGCGCGGATAGGCAAAAATGCTTGATGTACGCATACGCGCGCATGGCGCTTTTTTTTGTCAAAATTTTTCTAGGTTTTTGCACCAATCCAAGCATTCCAAACCTCCAAACAACTACCAAAACACCATAAACCTTATTTAACATACTAAACTACCAAACAAACTCAACAAATCAATCAAAACATGAAATTAAACCATTTTAACCAATATGTGCAAAAGAGAAAAAGAAAGATTTTACCATGGTGGGGTGTGTCGCACCTAGCACTTTTATTTATTGTCCTTAAGTTGGACTTATGGGGAGCTCCTCTCAAGGTGGCTTGTGCCTGAAACTATCTTTGAACATCCACCAATGCTTGAGTCTCCAATAAGCTCCATTCTTCAATTTTAATATCTTCAAGTCTTGATGGAGTTCTTCACAAACCGTGAGCTCCCAAATTTGATTTTTCTTGTGAGATCCGGGATCCCACACTTTGTTTTGACACCCGTCCTTAAATTGATCATCATTATTCCATCCGGGTGGCATGGCTTTGGAATTCTCAAAGAAGCTTCTAAACAACTTCCTAGACCCATGCAATTTGGTTCCACACCGACGATTGCTCTTGAATTTTGAGCTTGCAACCGCCATGAGCTTAGAGTGATGTTTCCAACCACTACACAACTCTTTCCTACTCTTAACTCCACAAAGAGCTCTAAGTTGACCATCATTTTCAATCAAACCATATTCAGGTGAGAAAGTAAAGCTTAGGGATAAGAATTTTACCCACTTGAATGTTGTGTTGGATGGTGACTTAGGGAGGGAGACCTCCCCACACTTAGACAATGCGAGGTCTACTTCTTTAGGCTCTTCTTTAGTTGTTTCCACCTCTTCGCAAGCTTCTTCAATTTCAACCTTTTTCCCTTTATCACTTGGCTTGGTGTTGTCTTCAAGTACTTCAATTTCTTGCCCAATGAGAGGTGATTCAATTTTGGATAGGAATTTATTAATGAATGAATCCATCCCTTTATTAACCTCTTCATATTCTTCAATTTCGATATACACCATGCCAACTTGTTCTTCTTGGTGGCTCTCTTCCGATTCACTCTCTTCTTTATTGCTCACCAAGAGTATGGGAGGTTGTGCACATTCTTTTATAATTTCAACTTCATATCCAATGGGAGAAGATTCACTTGTAGATAGAAATTCATCCATGATTGAATCCATCTCTTGATAAACCTCTTCCAAGTCTCCAACGACGATATGCCATAGAGGTTGCGCACCCTCTTCAACATTAATATCAAGCTTCTTGGAAGTGTGCTCCATGATGCTACATTCCCTTGGACTTTCAACATCTCCTAAATCTTCAACCACTTCTTCCTTTTCTTCAATAGCCATAGGCTCCAACAATTTCTCTAATACAAAAGAACGTCCCTCATTTCCCACCGGAGTTTCCAATCTCTCCTTCATGCCATGATCTTCAATGGATTCTTCACATGTGGCTATGGAAGCACCTTGAGTGTTCAAGCATTGTTAGGCTAAAGTGTGCACTACCTTAGTCAAATTAGTCACAAACTCTAGGGTGTTCCTTTGCATATCCGCTTATCCTTAAAGTAGCAAGGTGAGAGAATCATCTATTAGAGCTTGGGGTGGATAGAGTGGTTTATTATTTTGGAGAAAGGATTTATAGTAGGAAGGTGGTTCTTCTTGATAAGGGTTTGGAGATGGTGTGCATTGAGGTGGTTCTTCATAGTAGTCATGATAAAGTTTCGGTGGTTCTAAAGATTCTTGCTCATAATGGTCATGAGAATATGGTATGGGTGATTGGTCATATGATGGATATGGATCATAGGAAGGTGTTTGGTAATGAGAGGCTTGTGAGAATGGTTGAGGTTCATGTTGAGGATTAGAGTCATAGGCATATGATGGTGGTAGTTGATTTTCACATAAAGTTTCACCAAAGCCATCGAATTGACATGCATTAGGATGGTGATTATACCTATGAGTATCCGGAGGTTGTTGCCAATAGGAGTGATCAATTCCTTGAGGCTCCTCTCATCTTTGTTGGTTCCATCCATAATGAGTGTCATCATTGAAGTTCACATTTCCTACAACATAATTAGGACCAAACTCATAGCCAAAATGAGAATTCATCGTGACAAGAGAAAATATGAAACAAAAACTAACTAGAAATAACGAAACAAAATCCTACAAATAGCAAAGCTATGTACAACATTCACATATATACAATAACCAATAACATAACACCATTGCAATTCACTGGCAACGGCGCCATTTTAATGATTGGACTTTTGACGGTTTAGAGTTTCACAAATGAAAGCTTGTTGCAATATAGTTTCTAAACCAACAATAGTCCTTTCATACAAAAATTTGTTTGTCACAAGTACAAACCCCTAAAATCTATAAACCGAAGTATTTAACCTCGGGTTGTTCTCCCTAGGAATTGCAATAAAGTGTCCTTGTTATTGGTTATGAAGTATCTTTGGGGGTTTTTGAGATAGCAGACAAGTAATGTAAAATGCAATGAAAATAAACTAACAACTATGAAAAGCTCTTGGCAAGGTTATGAGAATTGGAAGTCCTATCCTCATTATCCTCCTCAATTGTGATGAGAATTGTCCATTGCTACCACTTAGTTAACCTCTAACCATGGAGGAAAGTCAAGTGGATGAATCAACTTGATTCCACAAGTCCTAGCCAACTCCCAAGGGAAAGACTAGCTTTAGTGGTATCCAAATCAATTAGCAACTTTTAATTGTCAATCAACAAAGGAATTTGATAATTTAAGAGTCACTAATTACTCTACCAAAGCCAAGAGGAACAAATTCTACACTAAAATCCAACCAAGCATTTCATCAAATACTTGGAAGGCATAAAAAGAAGCATAGTAAATTGATAACAAAATAGAATCTAACAACAATAGAATGTAAGAAATCAACAACAACAATCAAAGGAAACACAATTATTATGAATTACCTCTAATTGAATTGAAAGAAAAGTAGAAGAAGCAAGAGTAGATCTACAACAAAATATAGAAGCAACATAAAGGAAATTACAACAAAAGAATAGAAGAGTAATGATTGCAACAACAAAGAATTGAGAAGAAGAAGTAGAAGAAAACATGAATCAAAACCTAGATCTAAGAACTAAACCTAATCCTAATCCTAATTCTAGAGAGAAGTGAGAGCTTTTCTCTCTAAAACTAACTTTCCCTCCAAAACTACTCTAAACTAAACTAATGATCAAAAGTATCTAAAGTATGTTGATTTCCCTTTAATCCTTGGCTTAAATAGCATCAGAAATGAGTTGGATTGGACCCACAAGGCTTTAGAATTCGCTAGCCAGGTATTGCTTTAAGTGGATCATATGGCAGCAACGATGCGTGCGCGTATAGTGTGCATAAGCTTCACGATACGTGTAGAAACTATGACAAATCTTATATCGTTTTGAAGCCCCGGTTGTTAGCCTTCCAACGCAAGTGAAACCGCATCATTTGGACCTCTGTAGCTCAAGTTATGCCCGATTAAGTGCAAAGAGGTCGGCTTGACAGCTTTTGCGATTCCTTCATTTCTTCATGAGTTCTCCATTTTTACATGCTCTTCCTTCATTCCCTTGATCCAATCTTTGCCTCCTAAATCTGAAATCACTTAACAAACATATCAAGGCATCTAATGGAATCAAGGTGAATTAAATTTAGCTATTTTAAGTCCTCAAAGCATGTTTTCACTCTTAAGCACAATTAAAGGAGAAGTTATAAAACCCTCAAATCATGCTAGTTCATTGGATAAATGTGAGGAAAAGATGATAAAACTCTCTAAATTCAACACAAGATAAACCCTCCAAATGGGGTTGATCATAGCGCTCTCAACGGCTATGGAAATCTGACTTCTAGTATGAGTTTCTAAACCTCCTAGGTTGAGGGGAGGAACCCATCTGAGTGAATTAATAAAAGTACTATTTCTTCTTTTTCGATCCATGTCTGATTTATCTCTAAGATGTATATCCCGATCTTCATCGTGATGAGCAGGACGATCTAACAAATTTGCTCTGTTCATCACATTAAGATGAACATGCCTGACAAACACCCGCATCTACTTGGGTTCATGTGAATACTTGGCTGGAAAGCACGAGCCAACAGCTATGGATTTACATCTCTCAAACGGTTAATCCACGATTTCGTTGGGGATTTCTCGAGACATCAGTTTAGATGATCTTCGGGGAGATTAAGGTCATCGTGGCATAGGCTAGATCCAAGAAGCAGTGTTCTCTGATCTGAAAGATTCTACCTTGTATGTGGAGTTTTGAGTAGGATCACCAAGAGAATGAATTGCAATGCGCTTTATCTTCCATTGGATTGAATACCAAGGGCCCTGGCGTTCATTCTGTAGCAGAGGAGATCAAAGACCATTGTCGTGGCTTTGATCACTTATAGCCTGCCATAGAAGAAGATCATTCACAAGCAAAGAAGATGATAGTACCAGAGTTACTTCAGAAAAACAAAGCAACTCCGACTCTCAATTCTCATTCCAACCCTATCGCTTATTCCTTTCATTACATCCAAGCATTTATGACATATAATCCAACTGCTTCTGATTCCGCCTGACTAAGACCTGCAAGACAACCATAAGCTTGCTTCAAGCCACAATCCTCGTGGGATCAACTCTGACTCGCTTAGGTATTACTTAGACGACCCAGTGCACTTGCTGGTACTGCTGTTGTTGTACGAAATAGTGTGGGCTATGCGTACAAGAACGCAACCAGTTACTCTCAGGAAACCATGGTCACTCTCATTAAACTCTAGAGGCTTACATCTATTATCGGCGTAGCTCTTCTGTCGGCTCCAGGCTACTTGAATCTTCTCGAGGATATTTTTAATCTGATCAGTTGTCTCTTGTACTAAATCTGGTCCCAAAATACTAGCTCCCCTT
Source organism: Arachis hypogaea (assembly GCF_003086295.3). Lineage (NCBI taxonomy): Eukaryota > Viridiplantae > Streptophyta > Magnoliopsida > Fabales > Fabaceae > Arachis > Arachis hypogaea. Next base: position 93,497,884 of record NC_092051.1, on the reverse strand, counting down.
CCATCATACCAATACAACGATGAATGACATATTCATCCACAAAGAGCTTCATATGGTGCCATCCCGATACTTTGCTCGTAACTATTATTGTACGCAAATTCAATTAATGGAAAATACTTCTCCCAGTTCTCTTGAAATTCCATTACACAGGATCGCAAAATATCTTCTAAAGTCTGGATTGTTAGTGTGGATTTTACAACCACAACTACCGGCAAGGGCACCGGGTCGTACCAAGTAATAAACTCACTGTGAGTGGGTGTCGATCCCACGAGGATTAACGGATTAAGCAAACAATAGTCAATCGATTATTCTAGTCAAATAATCAAAGTTTAGGGTTTTAAAAAGCTTTGACATAAACAATGAAGTAAACAAAGGCAAACAGTAAGTGTTGAAAGATAATATGATTAAAAGAGTTACAATTTTAGAGATGTTGAGTCTTTCGGACCAATACTTTTCACTTTTCGCCTTGATCATGCAAAGATACATCCATGGCAAATCATTAATAATCAAACCCCAATCCCTTGGTAATTCAATTTTTCTTAAACCTAATTAATTGCTAATTCCTTAGTCAATTATTTAAGAATAGAGTTGAAGCATGTTCACTGATTTATACGCCACACAATTCATAAGAATCTCCCCTAGTTGATTCGATGTCACTTATCAAGTCTAGTTTCAAAATTTAAGAGCTGTGAGAATAAGTTTTCAAGCTTAATTTAATTAATCAACTTTTTCAAGAAGTTAAAAGAATTCAAATTAGAAGAGAATTGTTTTCCAACACATTCAAATCTATTGCGTGAAGAACGAAAACTTTTTCTTAAGAAGATATCAATGCATTAATTAAAGGTAGAAAAGTTGGAATATTAGCCCATAGGAATCAATAGAGTTCCTAACTTTAAACAAGGAGATTAGTTGCTCATGTCTTCAGAGAAAACCTTAAAAATTATGAAAAGTAAAAGTGTCCAAGAGCAAGAAGCCGTGAGTGACTTCTCCCCTTAAATGCTAACCCTAAACAAGTTTCAAATTCAAACTTAAAAACAAAATCAAAATTAAAATACAATAAAATATTCTTCATAAATGTTTTCCTTCAGCAAAGCTCCCTCTCTTTCATTCTTGAAATTCCTCAATTAATGCTGTGATTAGTGGCCTTATGTTGAGTCTTGAGTAAATCAGATAATTGTTAAAGAATTGGAGGACTTAGTGGGTAAATTGGGGGCCCCTGGAGAGTGATTAAAATCTCATGTCACACGTGAGCCCTTCACGTTGCACGTGAAGCTAAATCTTAATTCAATTCACTCCCAAGCTTAATCACGTTGTACGTGGAATGTCCCACGTAGAACGCGACATTCATCTCCTTCAATTTTTTACTCTGTTTTTCTCTAGGCGTTGCACGTCAGAAATCTCATGTGGGACGTGAACTGGGTGTTGTGCGTACACACGCCAGATGCATACGCATGCCAGATGTGTATGCATGATGCCTTAAAATTCTCTTGTTTCACGTACGCATGGTACATGCATACCGTGCATATGCATCTAGCGCGTGTGCACCCCATTTTGTTGATTTTTCACAAATGCTGATTTTGAGTTGTTAAGCCTTTCTGGCGAGCATGTACCCTCCTATAACCTCTATCTTGAGTTTACGAATAATTCTAAAAGCTTGAAAAATATTGGGGATGGATTTTAAGAATTTAATACGATAAATCTCCCTTTAATAGTTGTTAAATGAAATATAATTACTGATTTGTAAGGAAATGAGTTTCGTCCTGCTTGTGTGAATGATGAGACAGCTATACCTGGCAAGAACGTGGATTTTTTCCCGCTTGCTCAATGTTGCAGTGGACATGTGGAGATTGTGGTTTTGTCCCGCCCACATGCTTTCTGATCGTAAGAGTGGTCGGGCACGCAAATCTCGGACTAGCTAACCTCCAAGAAAGAGAAGGTGTCAGAACACTCTCCCTTAGAAACTGATTTGTGATAAGTATGAGATATTCCTCTTGGAACGCACGACAAAAAGGCTATATCTGGATTAGTTATCAAATGTGTTGGGTCTGCCAATGTAACTGACACGTGAGTTCACGGCCAGTAGGACAAGCATGCATCATATGTATTTCTTTGATTTATTTGGGTGTTCATCATTTTTTCCTTTGGTTACTTGTTTATCTATCTGTTACTTGTACTACTTAGCTTAATTGTTCTCTTGTTGTGATTTCTTTGTAATGGAATTAATCGTGTTTGGTTCCTTTAGATAAATGAAACAAGTCGAGATGATGATTGAAAATTGATGAGACTGCAAAGTTGTCGATTAGTGATTTGGATTGTGGCTAAGTCTGATGGGTTTGATTAATTTTAAGGCTTGAAATGATCAATTAATAATGAGGAATGCATTATGGTGGTGTTGGTTTAATATAGATAAATAAGTTATTTGTCCTAGAGCTCTTAGCTTCTAACTTTATGTGAATTATGATACTGAAGGCTTGGTTAACGAATCAACAAATAAGAAGGTTAACTAAATTGCAATCGAATTTATAGTATACAGTGGAGGTTTCCTTCAAACAGATTAGTTAAAACCCTAGGCTTTGAAATCCTATCAAGTTGGAGATCTAGAATGCCTAAAGGCTTCATGTTCTCTTATATAGTCATTATTTGGATTCACTTCTCTGCTAGGAACCTTTAGGTTCTCACCCATTGTTATTTCTTTCTCTTTTTCAGATCTCAGCGGACTTTATGATAACCAAATTGATCTGGAAAGTTCTTACTCCTTCAAAATGACTAGCCTAATCTTGGTGGTATCTTCTCATTATGTATGTAACCATCGTGTGTATTTGTAGTCTGACAGACATGAGTTTTTGTGTATTTAAGATCTATTTGAGAATTTGTTTAGAGTATTATATATGCACCATTATACACTACAAGAAAAAAGGCCTATGGCCACGTTTTTTTCTTGCCAAGCTTCAAAAGCGTGGCCAAAAGTGGTCAATGGCCACGCTTTTATGAGGGTGGCGATAGATTAGAGATTTGGCCACTTTTTTTTTTGCCACGCTTCAAAAGCGTGGCGAAAAGGATCAACAGCCACGCTTTTGTAAGGGTGGCAATTGATTAGAGAAAAGGCCACGTTTTTTCCTGCCACACTTCAAAAGCGTGGCCATAGAGAGAAACAATGACGTTTTAAAAGCGTGGCCACAGGGTTTCCTTACGGCCACGCTTATAAAACGTGGCTATATGCTGGTACACTTTTGCCACGCTTTAAAAGCATGGCCAAAAGTTTCTTTTCTACCAGGCTTCAAAAGCGTGGCCGTAGAGAGCAACAATAACATTTTAAAAGCGTGGCGAGAGGGGCCCCAACCGATTGACCTAAACCCGGCTCCCAAACCCGGCTCCCAACCCGGCCCAAACCCGGCCCCCAACCCAGTCCCCAACCCTAATCTCTCTTTCACCTTCGAAACTACTCGCCTGTATCGGAAGAGCTCCTCCCTTCGCCCTTCGCCCTTCGCCCTTCGCCTTCGCCTTCGTCACTGATGGAAACCACTTCTTCTTCATCTTGTTAATCTTCATACCCTTCTTCTCTTTCTTGTTCTTCTTCGAATCATTGTGGATCTCTCTGTTCACCTTCAAGCTCCAGCAAACATGGGCGACGGCAGGCTCCTCCCTTTTCTTCTCCTCCAAGCCCTCGAATTCCAAAGGTATGATCGATTTTCCTCTTTTTATTTTCTCAATTTTTCCGTTGTTTTTACTTTTAGGGCTTTCCCTTTTCATTTTCATTTTCCCCTAATTCGTTCTCTCTGATCGCATGTTCCTTCTTGGTTAAATGATAATGCTGAAGACGCGTTGCTTGCGATGCTGTGGACGTACGTGGTTTTTTTCTGGAATGAGAAAGCCACAAAGGTGCACTCTATTCACTATATTCTCCTATGATTTTCGATATCTTATGTTGACTATTAATATATGTTGTTCGCGGGTAATAATGGATTCCATGAACTTTTTCCTACTATGATGAATGCTGATGATGATGAATGAAATGTCTCAGCCACGTGAGACACAAGGCTTCTGTAATTTACTCGTGTTGGTGTCAGAAAGAGTAAAATCTATCTTCTTCCTTGTGCAGTTGTGAATGATTGAAGTCAAAACCATATTTTATGCTGATAAATCGAATTATAGAAGTTGACTAGAACCAAATATTAATCTCATTATTTAAGTACATTAAATTGATGTTTTTAATTTTAATTTTAAACTAGTTATTTTAATTTTAATTTTATTTGGTGGATCGGTGTTTTTTAAGTTAAGAGTATTACTTAATTTGTATGGACGATGATGAATGAGCATTATTTCATCATCACTTTGTTTGTGTGTCTTGAATAATACAATGGTGGCCTGGGAGCCTAAAATAGTTGCATTGTTAAGACCAGCATCTTAGCATTTTTTTTATTTCTTTTTAATTCTCTACTTGATGATTGTTAAGTGATTATATGTGCCAGTGTGTGTGTGCGTCTGTGAGATGATATGGTTGAAACTCCCGTGCTCATTTTAAGGGACTAACGTCACTCATTTCTATTAAATATAAATGTTATCTAACATGGTTCAAACTTTCTGTCCCATTTTAAGGACTATTTAACGTTACTTATTAGCGTCAATTGTATTTTGTTTTGGATTCTTCTCTCCACTTTGCATAAAAACTCGCTTCTGATGAAAGATGCTAAAGTCACATAAAAAGTGTGTTTTCTTGCTGGTTTTGGTATTCCATTAATTCTCACTATTTTTTGCCTTTTGCCTAAAAAGTATTTTCACCTCTAATGGCCTTCTTTATTATTAGCTTTCCCCTGAAGAGGTTTTAAGTTACTGACTTTATATGATGTCATTTCTATTGGTGGACTGTGACTTCGTGAATGAATTTTAAGATAATCATACAATCATCTTACTTATCAATACTTGATATGATGTCATTTATTTGAACTAATTAGTTACCTTTATTCTTTTTCAGCATGGCATTCTCGGGGCACTTGTCCAAGATTCTGTTAAGAGCCACTACTAGACCCTGTTTTACTGTTTTCCCTTCCCTTCCCCTGCTCCAATTCCCTGCTTCCCAGGTTCCCCTTTCATCTCATTTGATTTTATTTCTGTTTGATTAATATGGTTTAGCTCATTCTGTTTAGCTTGTTTAGTTCAACTAATTTAGTCTAGTTGAATTAGGTGGTTAGAGAATCTGGACTAGTTAGTGGATGTAGGTTTTGTTTTGTTTACTGCTGCTGTTCGGAATGAATTTATTTTTCCTCTGAAAGTTGCCCTGGATGAACTTGTTTATTGTGCTATTTTGGTGTTGAATTATGGACTTGTGATTGCTGTTTGTTGTATTTTTTTCATTGTCCAAAATAGATGCTGTGGAAGTGTTACTGTTTCATTAATTTTTCTTGGTTTGTTGTTGCTGAGTTCTGCTCTGCTTGTTGCTTGGTCCATATTATATGAACTGCAATGATTTCAGTTTGTGGAACTGGTTAAGTCATATGAATTTTGTTTGCTGCTTGCTTGAACCTGGGAAACATGCTATTTACTGCTGCTGTTTAATAAGTGTTGCTGCTTCGTGCCATGTGTTAGCAACTCGTTTTCTTATTGCGATTCTTTGTGCTTATTATGCATTCATGCTCATTACATCCTTAATCATTAGCTGCTGCTGATTTCTCAATTTGCATTTCCCCTTCTGCTCACTTTCTATGCATGCATATATGATGTTCATTCTTGGATTCTTTTGGGGGGGTGTTTGCCTAAATTTGCTTGGCATTGGGAAATTGTTGTGTGATCATGCAATTACACTTGGATTCTTTTGCAACAATTATTCATGGATCTTATTTTTCATTTTCTTTTCACTATTAAGTAAATAATTAAATTAATTTCACATTGTACAAAAGCACATGGGACTGTGGCCTAAAACATCGGATATCTGAAAGTAAATAGAAATTAAATTGATGTTTTCAGTGAGAAGGATTTTTGCTAATTCTGAGAGATTGAGGTTATTCATTTGTTTGTGATAGAAAATATTGTGTCCCTACTTTGATGTGGTTTCTGATGCTTGCATTGTGCTGCCATTATCTAGTATAATCTGAAATTCTGAACAGCCATTTGAATTTATATTTGCATTTCTCAATCATGCACTATTATTATATTGTCTATTGTTAATTCAAGTATAGTACACACGTCCTTTTTTTTTCTTTTAGCCAAAAAAAAGCCTGAAAATATATAGAATAACATTGGAAGTATTATTTTTGCAGTGACAACCACTAACAACACTGAAGCTATTGAGAGAGAAGAAGAATAAGTTTGAAGAGGTTCCACTGTTTTGGCTTTGGTCCTTCCTCCCTGCTGGTGCCTTTGTCTCTGTCATTCCCTAATCAGTCTTCTCTGCCATTAGTCACAGATTTTGCAGTTTATTGCCTAGTTTTACGGTGTGGAGCCTGGACCAAAGTAGTAGCTTCATCCACACTGAACATAAAAATTTCATTATTCTTTTTTCTTTTTTTCTTTTTTCCTTTTTTTTTTCCATGCCACAAAAATTGGAGCACATACATCCACATTCCACTGTTCTTCTTCCTTTTCCCTTTATATCATTTATTTATATTTATAATTATAATGTCATTCTTTTTTTTTATAAAATTATATACAGTTTTTTATTTTTCATAGCATCTTTCAATTTATAAGGGTAAGAACTAATTCGTCACAAATTTCTTTTTAAAATTTGTTGTTAGCCAATAGATTATTATATATATAAGAAGGAACTCAAATTTTTAACACTTACTTAAATAGACAATAAATTAATTACTTGACCAAGTTAAGTAAGTTTTGTTGTATAATTCTTTTATATAGAAAAAAAAAGCTTTAGATAAAAATGGTTATCCCTTCACTTTTTTGTCTAAGAAAAAATAGATTTAGAAAAATAATATTTTAAAATTGGGAATGCTAATAAATACTATTAAATGAATTAGGTCATTTAAGGACATTCTACTCTCTTGCTATTTTTAATTAGTTGTTTGGGTTTCAATGTAGCTTATTATAGTGTTAGATGTTTGGAGCCACTTGAGGAGAGATAATTGTTTCATTTTATCTCATGATCGAACATGTGAATAATTACTAATAAAATTTATTTGTTAAAAAATATTAAACATATTTATATTTTAATATTTACTTAAGTCTTAGTCTATTTTTGTTTAGGCTTTCGATAGTTATCTATCCACTACTACTGCCACTTCTTTGTTCTGCTGCTCCTGTGGTAATATAATAATCTGCTGCTACCGAGTAGCTGTTCGCTGACGCTGCTACCTCTCTAATGCTACTTCTGCTGTGCTACCACTTTGTTGCTGTTGTGGAACGGATTAAGACAGTAATTTAGGTTAGTTTATACAAATTTAAATACATCTATTAATTTGTTATTGATGTCATGCGTGCAACTTGGTGCTTTCCTGAGGCACTCATCACTTTAGGCACTTCTTTAAGCATTGCTAAAATTCAATTTTCTCTGTTATTTTATGTCTAATGCCTTCAAAGTATTTTTGAGGCTTGCACAATATTGTCTCTTAGTTAAGTAGGAAGCTAGATTTGCAGTTAGTGAGACGAACAGTAAGGACTTCAATTTAGAAACTTAGCTATCTACGTGAAATATATAGGTTTTCGATGGATATGTCGAAAGACTGGATGGATACACCACGTCATGAGAAAGAATATCAAGTTGGTGTAGAAAGATTTTTACACTTTGCTTTCTCATCAAAGGGAGTTCCTCAAGGGGAAGAAATTCAATGCCCTTGTGCAAAGTGTTGTAATATATTTTGGTTAAAGAGAGATGACGTATATGATCATCTAATATTCCACAGTTTTGTAAAAGGTTATAGGCGGTGGTTTAATCATGGGAAATCACTTTTTGCTATGGATATTGACAGTGACATAGCGGTGAATATAACTGCAATGATAACATTGATGAGTTGTTACGTGATAGATTTCGAGATAATACACAAGTTGACGGACAAAACATGGGGCCTAACGAATGTGCAAAGGAATTTTATAAATTGGTAGACGAGGCAAGCCAAGAACTATACCCCGGGTGTAAAGGATTCACAAGATTATCCTTTACCATTCGTCTTTACTTGTTAAAATGCTTGCATGGTTGGAGTAATGCGTCATTTGCTTCTCTCTTGGAATTATTGAAAGAAGCAATGCCATATTTGAATATTCCTATTTCTTTTGATAAAACCAAGAATATGGTGAAGAACTTGGGTCTTGACTACCAAAAGATCGATGCATGTTGCAATGACTGCATGTTGTATCGGAACGGGTATGAGAATGACTCATCTTGTCATGTCTGTGGAACATCCCGTTATATTGAGCATCATGAAGAAGAGGATGATGTTACCTCATCTAGAAAGCCTCGCAAAGTTGCTGCGAATACTCTAAGGCATTTCCTTTTGATTCCCAGACTTCAACGACTTTTTATGTGCACAAGAACTGTCGAAGCTATGTCTTGGCATCACAATGAGTGCGTTAAAGACGGGTCCTTAAGGCATCCTGCCGATGGTGAATATTGGAAAGCATTTGATAATCAACATGAAGATTTTGCAAAGGAGCCTCATAATGTGAGACTTGGGTTAGCAAGCGACGGATTCAATCCATTCCGAACTTTGAGCAATACACACAGTACATGGCTTGTTGTTCTGATGGTGTATAATCTACCCCCTTGGATGAGCATGAAGCCTGATTATTTTATGCTATCTTTACTCATTTCTGGACCACAATCACTGGGAAATGACATTGATGTCTATCTTCAACCGTTGATTGAAGAATTAAAAGAATTATGGGAGTCAGGTGTCGAAACATATGATTCGAAAGAAAACAAAACATTCAATATGAGAGCGTGCCTTTTGTGGACAATTAATGACTTCCCTGCGTATGCTATGTTATCTGGGTGGAGTACAAAGGGAAAATTGGCTTGTCCATGTTGTAATGATGAGACTTCTTCTATCTATGTGAAACATAGTCACAAGACTGTTTATATGGATCACCGAAGGTTTTTACCCATGAATCATCCATGGAGGCATAACAAAAGATCTTTCAATGGAAAAACTGAACTCAGGTCTCCACCGCAGTTGTTAGAAAGTTCAACTGTATTTGATATATTGCGAGAGGTAGATAATTCTTTTGGGAAGAAGCAAAAGAGATCAAAGAATGGCATATCAAATTGGAAAAAACGGTCAATCTTGTTTGAGTTACCATATTGGAAGTCCAACATGTTTAGACACAACCTTGATGTCATGCACATAGAGAAGAATATAGTTGATATCATAATTGGAACTCTTTTAGATATTCCCAGAAAGATGAAAGATCATGCAGCTGCTCGTTTTGACCTTAAAGACATGGGTATCAGGAAAAACTTTCAACCAAAAGATACGAAGGATGGAAAAAAAACTAAGTTAGCAAAGGCATGCTTTTCAATGACTCCAGCAGAGAAAACAATCTTTTGTAGTGTGTTGAAAGTGGCAAAATTACCAAACGGTAGCGCTTCCAATATTGCTCGATGTGTGCATGAAACAGAAAAGAAGATTTCTGGTTACAAGACCCATGATGCTCATTTCATGTTGCATTACTTGTTGCAAGTACCAATAAAGAGCATACTTCCTGACCATGTTGTCATCGCTCTAGTTCGATTATGTTCATTTTTTCGTCGAATATATCAGAAAGTAATTAGCCTGGATGAGGTAGTTAACTTAGAAGCAGAGATTGCTGAGACATTGTGCCAATTGGAGAGGATTTTCCCTCCTAGCTTTTTTGACATAATGGTGCACTTGCCTATTCATTTGGCAAATGAGATGAGGTTAGGTGGTCCAGTTCAATATCGTTGGATGTACCCTGTTGAACGGTATATGTGCACACTAAAATCGTATGTTCGTAATAGAAGTCGTCCAGAAGGATCTATTGCCGAAGGATATTTGGCGAATAAGTGTATTAATTTTTGCTCAAGATATTTGTATGAAGATGTTCATACAAGATTTAATAGAATCCCTCAGAACAACAATGAGTGTGTTTCAGATGAGGTACGAACTCCTAGTTTGTTTCCAAGCAAAGGATGTCCTCTTGGTGGAAGAATGGGAGATTTGTTTATTTTAGATGAAAAATCAGAAATACAAGGTCATGCATACATCCTAAACAAATGTGATAAGATCGAAGTCTACATGAGGTATTTTCTTCGATTCATTATCATTTGTTAGATCTCAATCATCATATTTAACCTTACTAACAACTAAGACTATGAATATTTAATCTCTTCAGAGAGCATGAGGAGGTAATTAATGATAACAATCGACGAAGAACAAAGTGGGAGAAAGCCAAGGACCGCAGTCAATAATTTTCAGAATGGTTTAAAATTTGTGCCATGAAAAAGGATGTACCTGGTTGGGCAAAAGGGTTGGCTAGGGGTCCAAGTCGAGTTGCAAAAAGATTTTCAGGTTATATTATCAATAGGTATAGGTTCCATACAAGGCACCGTGATGTGAGACGTAAAACTCAAAATAGTGGTGTCACATTAGAGGCATTGACTCCTAGTTTTGCTAGTGTGAAAGATAAGAACCCAATTGAAGCAAAAGTAGCCTACTATGGTAGAATAGTTGATATGTTTGAGTTAGATTATTATGACCAATTTAAGGTAGTCTTGTTTAAGTGTGAGTGGTATACAGTTGAAAAAGACAACTTTGGTCTTTCATATGTGTATTTCAATAGAAAATGCTACCAAGAAGAACGATTTGTGCTGGCATCTCAAGTAAACCAATTCTTTTATGTGCAAGACCCATATGTTAGGGACAAGCACTATGTTATGAAAACAATTCCAAGAGATTTATTTAGGGTAAGTGATGACTTTGAGTCTGATTTCCCCATAATATATGCAAGAGAGCCATGCGAACCTGAAGTGATTCCAAGTCTTCCAAATGATAATGGCGAAATTGATCTAGTGAGGAATGATCTACGAGCAACTATTATAGATATGGATCAAAACATGTTTGCCAAACAATATTGTGAGGAAGACGAGGAAAGCGAATATGAGTACATGGAGGACCTTGACTCTGAAACATCTTCACAAGTTTTTTTGGTAGAATCCTAAACAACCCACTTTCCTTAGTTGTTTTGCTTAGTTAATTACTTGCTTCAGTTGATTATGCTCATTTAATTATTATTTAGTTAGCATTTTATTCATTGTTATTATTTTGTGTATGCAGAATGGAAAAAGGGAAGATCACTAAAAGAAAACGGATACTTACCTTAGGCCAAAAAATGAAAGGAAAAAGCCCAAAAAAAAAAACAATTCCTTTGAGGTTACACAAGTGAAATCAAGTGCTGAATTGCTAAAACAATACAATATTAAGAGAGGAAGGATCATGGCTGAAAATGAGAAGGTTAGCTTGCAAGCTCAAGCTCCAAAGGATCCAACAAGCAAACAACCCATCACAATAGTGGAGGATGCATTTGAAGAGCAAGTTAGGACTTCGAAGAAAACAAGGGAGGCTCAACCAACGGCACTTTTTCAAGAATGCACGCATAATAGAAATGGGACAATGTTTGAATTTGAAAAGAACTCTAAAACTAGGAATCAAAGGACTGCTGAACCTGATGCAATGGATCAAAATAATATAAATTCTGATGATGATGGAGAAGATACAATCGAGATGAGTGCAACTTCAAATAAAAAAGGAATGAGTCTTGACATGTATTTTAAGGTACATGGGATAAATTTGGAAGATGAAGAAGATGAGGAAGATGAAGAAAATGAGCTTGATGATAATGCAAATGATGCGGGTAGTGGAGGACAAACTAGTAATGAAGGTACTCTTCTTGTTTAGTTTATTGTCTAATTAGAGCTTATATTACTTCTCAATTGAATTATGTTATTTTATTCAGACTTAGGCACAATAAAGAAGAAAACCCGTGGAAAAACTACGTGCAAAAAGCTTCATGCCACAGATTTTAATGATCGACGTGAGGTAGAATTTTTTCAAGGGCAGCCTGTAGGTCCAACCAATGCGGTTGTATCTGACCTCAACCAACTATTGGGCACAACAGTTAGAAACCCTCGTTTTGTGACTTTGTTATATACTAGTTGGCATGGTGTGCCTAGTAAACTCAAAGAGGAAATGTGGGAGTATGCCAATGTATGTAAATATGGCATTATAGATAATTTTTTGTTAATTTATTTGTCACATTACTTGTGCTAACTGTTGATATTCTAACGTGTTGTGTTGCATAGCAAAAGTTTATTCTTCCCATAAGTTCAAAGTCATGGGTAATGTGGGGATTTTGTGGTGCATGGAAAAAATATAAGAGAGAAATAAAAAAAGAGCATTTCGTGAAGTACAACACAAAGAAAGAAATGATAAAGAACCGGCCATTAGAGATTCCCGAGGTTCAATTTCGCAAACTAATTTGGTATTGGAGTCTTCCGGCTATCAAGGTAATATTGCCTTTTATTTCTTCCTATACCATCAAGCATACTATCATTGATTCTTCATGTTCCTAAACTTAGGTGTTTTGGAAGAAATTTGATTCTTCATTGATTCTTTATATTTAGGCTATCTCTGCTAAGAATACTAAAAATAGGTTAAAACAAACATGTCCTCACCGAATGGGATCCACAAATTTTGGAATAGTGCGTAAGCAGCTGGTAATATAACTTATTCTTTGTGATTTCTCTTTTATATGTATTCATGGTGTAGTTGCCTAGTTAGTATGCTTCATGTAAACTTTTCTCTATGTATTCTAGCGCGACTCTAAAGAGAACAGTGAAGAACCATCAAGGGCTGAAGTTTTCATAGCAACTCGCACAAGTAAGAAAGGAAAAGAAATTGATGCTAAAACACAAGCCACAATTGTGAGTTGTTTGTATTTGTATTTTGGATATGTACATTATGAATTCTGATGTGATTTCTATCTAAATTGAGTTAATGCGACTTTGAACCTTATTGGTTGTTGCTTTTTGATAGACTGAACTTCAGAACCACTTAGAAGCAGGAGAAAATGAAGAGGATGCATTTGTAGGAGTGTTAGGAAAGGACCAACCAGGTCGAGTTCGTTGTTATGGGGCTTCGATTACAAGAAGCTCTCTTAAAAAAGATGAGGAGATTCGCCACATAAAAGTTGAATATAACACTAAGGTCTCATCATTAGAGAAGAAGATGGATGGTGTATGTGGTTTATTAAAGGTATTGGTGCACCAACTCAACCTTGGAATGAGCAATGAAGAGGTAACAACCTTAGTTCAAGCTGCCCAAGATTCTCCTTTGGATACCTCAAGTAGCAAAGCAAGAAATACTCCTCGCTCCTCCGAAGCAACTCACATTCCACACAAAGATGATGTAGGTAAAATTATAATATTTTTATTAATAAAAATGTTGGAATATAACCAAGTACTTCAATTTTGTTTGTTGTTGCTGAATTCGAACTTGGAAAGTTCTAATATGATTTTGAATAACTATGACTGGTGGAAAGAGTTAAGTTTGTTAGAACTTGGAAGGTTTGAACTAGTTGCCATTGTTGTACGTTTTGCATCTTTTTCACTTGTTTCACTTTTTGGTTCCTTCTATCTGAAAATTCTGAATGCACGATTCAAATTACATAGTGTGTTGTGAAATTTTAGAGAGATATTAATAGTACTGGCTGATATCATCATATTGTGGCATGATTCACATCTTTATTTTGTTAAAAATAAGTAATATATGTTTCAGTTTTAGTTTGTTAGGTTTAGGCTTGGCTCAATAATAGAATATCAAACATTGGCTGAGGGAACATGAATGTTGTATCACGTTTTCATTGATGCTATAAATCAGATTTATTTATTGGACAATAAGTTGTTTGTTTGATATCAAATTTAAAGGAGATTTTGAGAATCCTTGTGCAGATTAGTGGATATATGTAGCAAAATTAAATCTGATTGTTAGAATGCTTTTTATGTTACAAAAATTAAGTTTGATGTCAAATCTGATTGTTAGAAAAATTATTGGGCTGAAGTTTACTGCATCATCCATTTTTCATTTGTAGTTGTTCATTTGTGTTTTTAATTTTGTAGGGCACAGGTCAAAACAATTTACCTTGCAATGATACATGAAGTTTTTATATCCTGGCATGATACAAGAAGACTTTGATTAGGAATTCTAATTCATGTATTAGGAATTTCACACTTTTGGTATTTTGAAGACGACTTTGATTAGGAATTCTAATTCATGTATTAGGAATTCATAAGTAGTTATGATTTTCACTTTTGGTATTTTGTTAGTGTATGTTGTTATGTGATCACACACTTATTTTGGTGACAATTTTATGAAAGTTGGATTACTTGATTATTGGTTATTGACTAAATTATAAAATTATCTATGAATTCCTGTTAGGTTTTATTTATGAAGATTAAAAAGGGAACTAGGTTACTGACCATCTTTTTCGCCACGCTTTAAAAACGTGGCCATATGGCCATATCTCTGTCTATTGCCACGCTTAGAAAGCGTGGCTGTATCTAAGCTTTTTTTCCACGTTTTTCAAGCGTGGCCATACCTCCTCTACTACCACGCTTTCGCCACGCTTTACATGCGTGGCCTTATCTCCTGATTTCGCCACGCTTTAAAAGCGTGGCCATATCTGGTCTACTGTCACGCTTGAAAAGCGTGGCCACCCTTTGATAGGTCACCCTTTCAAAAGCGTGGCGGTAGCTCAAAAAGCATGGCGAAAAGCTATCGCCACGCTTTTTTGAGCTTTTCGCCACGCTTTAAAAGCATGGCAAAAGACGTGTTTTCTTGTAGTGATATATTGAATAATTTGTATTAGTTAGATTTGAAATTCTTATTTGAAATCTTTTCATTCATCTACTCGTGTCAAGTTTATTTACTCTAGCACAATGTATATCTGTATAAAAAATGGCTCCTAGGCTCAGACTTAGGTATTGTTAATATTGTTGATATATTAAATTAAAAGTTAGAGGTTAAAGGTCACCGTAATTCTGGGCGCCATTCTGGTTATTACGGCGGTTTCTTGAAAACCGCCACAATTTTCTAGGTTAAAACGGCGGTTTTTGAATAGGTTAAAATGGCGGTTCAAACCGCCGTTATTTCCAGGGTTAAAATGGCGGTTTTTGGATAGGTTAAAACGGCGGTTTGAACCGCCATTATTACCCTAACAGAGTAACGTTTTGGTTGGTTAAAACGGCATTTTTGAACCGTCATTTTTACCCTGACAGTAGCATTTTAGTTGGTTAAAATGGCATTCTTGAACCGCCATTTTACCCTGACAATGACATTTTTTATCGTTTAAAAAAACAATTTTTACTGCCATTTTTATCGCGTTAAATAAATAATTGTGATTAAAATTTTACAGTAGAAAAAAAAATCATAATCCATAAATGAAATATTATATAACTCAAACAAAATATTAATATAATATATAATTTTTTATTATTAAAAATCAAAAGTAATAACTCCTATACAAAACCTTGTCTTACTAAACTTGCCAAAATACAACCATTACAATAAACACTAATCAGTCAAATCTATCATCCAGTTCCCTAAACTATGTTAATATCTAATAATATATTTAAACCATCTAATAAACAAGCCTGTCTTAGTTTCTTGGTCTCTTGTGTGAGTTTCATCTTGGGAACTTTCTCCAACATCTTTGTTTCTTGCTCCAACACTCCAACTTCATTATCCAAACTCATCTCTTACAAAGATTTGTAGGAACCTCTCCTGTCATGGAATTTCTATCAAGCCGGCTGTTATAAATTAAAATTATAACAATGAAAAGATGTCATTAGAAACAATATTTTAACAAAGAGAAAAAAAAGAATCAAAGAGTTAACAATTAATAGTTAAACTAGTTAAACCATTAACTTGGACAACACAAAATAAATTTAACCAAGCAACTTATTAGGGAGGTATGGGATTTTCCTACATTATTAGGATTAGAAACTAACAAACAGTTTATTGTTATTGTTAATTAAGGGGAAAGTATTGAAATATTAGCAGGTAGCAAACATGATGATAGTATTTGTGAAGGTTAATCATGAACTATATATTATTGTTGTAGTAAAAAAATGAAGGAAACCTTAGGGAACAGTGAGATGCTCCGTGTTTGATGGTATAATAATGGTATTGGCATGTCTTCATTAATATTACTTTAAACCATGACCTACACATTACTACGAAATTGAATTTCACAATGTTGTTTCATTTCAGTGGACCCTCATCATCACCAAAAGTTTGCTGCCACAATCTAAACACTACTAACATCCAACTAATCACAAATTAGACATAACTTAACCTACCTTCACTTATTCATCTAAATTAAATTAAACTCACTAGGTAGCCAGTTAGGCATTTTGGGTTCTTAATAATTAAAACAGTACAATGAATGAAAAAGCTAAGGAATCAAGAAAATTTATGCTCAGGCCGGCGAAACAAACATTAGAATTGAAGACTGATTATCCATCTATCATTATTGCCACAATAATATATATAATACATGTATAAATTAGGATAAGCTAATATCTACCCATCATCGATTAAACCCTTCAATTCTTCATGAAGAGTTAGATAGAATCAAATCTTCTAATCTGAAAAGGGAAAAGAAGTAAGAAAAATAAAAACGAACCACATAAATCTATAAAACTACTTGTCTGGCTCCATCCTGTCTGCCTGTATTTTTTTAAGCTTAAGCTTCCCATCAACCCATATAGAACAACGAGCATTTGGAACCAATCTATGCAACAGAAGCTTCGGAATCTATGGGAAAAGTTAATAGAAGTTAATAGGTGATAAATGTACTACTTTAGGAAATAGAATACACAACAGCATCTAACGGAGATTTGAGGCTTTCTATATCATACACAGGCTAAAAATTTCATTTTGAATTAAAAGGAATCATCTTGCAACTACAAGAGGATCTAGCAACTAATAGTACATCCACGGAGCTAATTATTTCTTCCCCTCCCCTCCCAATGTAGTCAGTGTAAGTTAGCATGGAAATATTAACTCCTTCAAAGAAGATTATGAAAATAAGAAACCCTGGCCAACAATATAAACTTAATATATGAGAAACCAAATCAGAGAGAAGAGCATAACCATAATGGAAAAAAATGGTAACGCAGACATTCCATGTGTCAATTTCTATTTCATAGACATAATTGTGCATTAGTGCTTGCCAAATAAGATTTCTGACCTTTCCCGTCCGCCGTGCATCTGTGTAAGGAAGATTATGAGCAATGATAATTCTCCATAAGCCAATCATCTTGCTGCTTCCCAGCTTTTTTACTAAAAGTGCAACCTGATGAAACATAAATAAAATATAAAGCACAATAGTAGAGTGAACTAGTTACCTCCCCAGAATCTTTTTTTACTCGAAGGTGGAGTTTTAGTGCACAGCCGTACTTGCCTACTCTGTTTTTCTATAGAATTCCAATACATTGTTCATCAAGCTAACATTAACATGTATGTTTATCAAGTTATATTAGCATTTTGTTTGGATAAAACAAACATGCATGTTAAAAGGTTGAGAAAGATTCAAATCAGGTAGACAAAAGGATATTCACGTTCAGCAAAGCAGGAAAGGCAAGGAAAACTAAAACAAGTAGCCAATAATGCACACACTAGGAACATACTTGCATATTCTTTCTTGTACAGATTCCTGATTCGATTAGATACTTCCTTCTCAGACTCGGCTATTTCTTTCTGTTTTGCCTGCAGAGAGTTAACATAGTGAGCGCAACTAACAATTTTTATTGAATACACCCCATTCAAACTAATCATGAAAACCAATAAAACCAAGAAAACAAGAAGACTATATAACCAAGAAAATAAGAAGACTATATAAGCATTCAAACTAATAATGAAAACCAATGCCTCAATCATGAAAACCTCTCATGTTCTCTTCCTCATGTAACATCCTTCTCTTCTTGTTAATGAAAATTTACTTCTATTAGAAACATATTGTAGATTCATATATACATGCATAGAATTGGATTCTCTTAATTGAAAACTCACTTGATGATGTTAAAGATAAAGTTTCAAGACAGCCATAGCATACATGCATACCAGATATTCAGGGCTTTGAAGCAGCAGAGTTTCCACTTCTATTAACATATTTTCTCCTAATTTCTTGATCTTTTCATTTTTAGGAAGCAAGTATCAAAGCTGGGAAGATACTATTATATAGTAGTACATACATTAGATAATCTAGAACATAATAAAATAAAATAAAGTAGAAAGGAAATTAGAGCAATACTGATTGTAATTTTAAATCAGCATGGTATGGGTGATGAAGCTACTATAAAGCAAACAAAGATAATAGTTTGCTTTATATATTTTCCAGTTTCCATTTTTCAGTTCAAGAAATTAAAAAACATATAGAGCAAAACAGTGGAAGCTTAAATTTTTGTGGTCAATTAGAAGTAAACAACGAAGGGAATCATATACATGTTCAAGGACCAAAAGCACAAACATAAGACAATATATGATACAAGATAGGCTCAAAAGCACAACATTAACCTTACAATTAATTTCATAATGCACTTTGAATTTCACTTTGATATGTGAAACCAACTATGGATACAGATTCTAATTGACAAATTGTAATTAATTAGGGAAAAATTGACTTGTATATATAAACCAAACAGCAATACTCCAAACAAAACCTAGAAAAATGATTGCTAGTAAAGAGACAAAAAGGGTTTAAATTTTTAAATGGAAACAGCAATATCAAACAAGATAAGAACAAAGCCAATGCCTCAATCTTAGGGTGCTAACTTGTTGCAGCTTAACCATAATTCTAACCTTAAATACTAATTATCATATCATCAAACCATTAAACACATGGCAAAAGCTAAAAAATAAGAAGATAACATGCCAAATTAATCACAAACAGTAAGTCTCATAAACAATGATCACAAAGGCCATATACTTGAGAAATTGGAAAAACTAAAGATTAGGACACGAAACAAGAAGAAAAAGTGAATGAAATCTAGATTTAGAGTTCATAATCTTACTTTAAATACAATGTAGCGGCCATGGTGCTTTGATCATAAAAATTTAAACAACAACAAATTAATGATAAATTAATCAGCTATTATCTATCTTAAATATAATAATATTTTGCAAACAAATAAGAAAAAGTAAATATAAATTTCAAACAAAATCAGTAAATCACAATAAATTTCACAAAATTTTTTACTGAAGTGGGAGAAGAAAGCTAAAGAGGATAGAACATAGAACTAGTTCACATTCAACTCAGAACTCAGAACTGAACCGAACCTCGTAGCTCTTAAAATGAGTGAACAATACGAAGATGCCTTTTTCTTAATTCCGCCCTAAATTACTAAAAATGAAAAAGGAAATCAAGTAGATCTCAGTGCTTCACATGAATTACATTTGAAGTTTAGGTAATATGCAAATTGAATATCTTTACATTAAATTATCTTTCAGGTTCAAGGTAATTCATATCCCTAAAAGTTTATTTGAGTGTTACTTTGCTTAGCCTACCGGAAATACTTATTGAAACATCTTGCTATATGCCTTTTTCTCCTGGTCACGCCTATCAGCAACCTACAATATAATATAACCAATTAAATTCGCAATACGCTTATAATGCACCTTCATGCTTGCTCAACTTAGATATACACTCACCTTTTTTCTTGGCAGCAGCAAGTTCCTTCTTAATCCCAGCTGTAAGTAACAAAATTAAATATCCACCTATATAAGTACACTAGTAGTTCTTGTCTAACTAAGGCCTTATACAAAATCACAACTTACCATCATTTGGCTCTAAGACCAGTGCATTTTTAAAGCTTTCGATTGCAGCATCTATGTCAAAATTATGCAGAGTAGAAACAGAACTTGATGAAAAATGCATTAAACTGAATGCATTTTAAAGTATAGAAATAGTAACTTAAACTTACAGAACTGTTTGTAAAAATTTGAGACTTAGTTTTTCTCAAGGCTATGCTTTTCTCTGCAAAATCATAAGGATGTTACCATAAGTGGATAAAGTGGTGAGCATCTGCAGAATAATCACTATACAATCCATTCATTCATTTGTAGGAAAAGCTAGCATACCTCCCTCAGTCCCTTCTTTCTCCCAACAAACAGAACCTAGCTTTCTACCAAAAGGAATTAAACTTTTACCTCTCAACCAAAAGGCAATTTATTTCATCGATTTCAGATACTTCATTTATTTCAGAACAATCAAGGCCTAATAAGAAACGTAACAAAATTTTTTATTAGAACTTATGCAGAATAGGTTAAAAAATGGCGAAGGAGGAGGATGCTTCCGAACGAACCTTTTCCAGAGATCGCGTTGAGATTTGGCGGCGGTGGAGCGCCAGAATCGATCCATCTGGACGCATAGGGATTAGATCTGAGAGATGTCGTTGGAGAGGGAGAGGGAGAGATTGGAGGAGGCAGAGTAGTCGAGGCTCTCGAGGCATTCCACGCCATCGCACGTATTGAGGAGCTTCTTCGCGCTTTGGTAAACATTTGATAGCGTTGCTCCGCCGCCTTCCATGGTGAAGCTTAGTGCTGGTGGTGACTGTGGTGGTTTTTTTAGAGCTCCGAGGAGAAGAAGCTAAACGTCAGAGAGAGAGAGAGAGAGAGAGAGAATCTGTGAATTGAAGAAACAAAGAAATCGGAGCTCCGACGAACGCTGACAAATCTTCAGATCGAAGCCAATTCGTAGAAGCTCAATAAACGCAGCGACAACGGCGTTGCTCGTAGCAGCGAGGAGATGAGATGCAACAAGGGGATGGGGAGCGACAGCGAGGAGTTGAATGACAAATCAGTAGAAGATGAACAAAGGCAAGAAATTAGGGTTTGTCAGTGATATCATCTTCACTTTCTCCTTTGCAACAATACTAACACTCTCATATGCAACATCACTTAAGTTAAAAAAAAAATTATGGCGGTTCTAAACGCCACAATCAACAAAAGTCGCCATAAAAACCATGAACATTATGGCATAAATTAAAACCGCTGAAATTAACAAACATAATGGCAGTTTTTTTAACCCGCCATAAAATTAATGTCATTTTTACCAACATTTTTTGTAGTGTTAGTTAGAGTATTAAAAAAGACGGCATCGCTAGTGAAGAAGATGACCATTTTGACTCCAAAGATGAAGAAATGTCAACATAAGGTGAAGCTGTACCTGAAACAAAAAAGGAGAAACAAAATGCTGCTCAAAAGAACTCAAATTAACCAGATATTAAGGTGGTAGAGATGGGAAAAGGACTATATAATATATTGATAAATAAATTTGCCAAATTAGAGTTAGAAAGACCTTGATAGAGATTTCTTATAGAAAAACTTCTAGGAAGAAAAATAAGCTATGCAATTATGAAGAGAAGGTTGGAAATTTGACGTGCAGGCAGAAGTCGGCTAATTAAGAAATCAATATAGAGAATAAGTTCAGAGTATAGTTCTTAACCAGCTAAGATCCACGTCGTCAATTTAGAAAAGTTGTCACGAAATTTAGAAATAAAAATACTGGGAGTATGAGTCCCAGGTCATCTCCCAACGAGTTGCAGGAAAGGGTGCTAACTTATTAATCAGGAATTTTCGAAAGAGTTTAAGTTTGGATAATGAGCAATAATTATAAATGAAAGCAATAAAACTAAGAATTATTATTAATATAAAAAGGCCTTGACTGGGGGAATGATTAATTGGAAGTTCTATGCTTATTGGGATCTCTTAAGTGTAGTATTAAAAAGGTTGTTATTTTCACTTATTTAACCCTTACTAAATAAAGGAAAGTCAAGTAATTGAGCTAATCCTTATTCGCAAATCCTAGTTCTCTCCCTTGGGAAGGTCTAGCGTTAGTAAATACAGAACTAGCCAACAATTCCCAATTTAACCAACACTTAAGCCTTCCAACTCAAGTGTCTCCTCTTAATCAACCCCCGTGTCAAGTTTAGGAAATCTACTCCATTGACATTAATATAAAACTCAGAAAAATATAAGAAGACATAATAAATTAATTAAAATAAAATAGAGACTGAAAATTAATTAAAAGTAAAAGTAATCCTCTTCACTAACAATTCATGAAAATAATCCAATTAGAACTCTAAATAAAATAAATAAGGATATGGAAGAGTAAGGGACAAGTAAACAAATTAGAATAATGTCTTCAAGGGAGGTAATGATTCTTCAGTTTCCAAAAGTAAAAGCAATAACTAGGAATGTAAAGAAAAACTAGAGGAAAAGTAATTCTCTCCCTAGATTCATATCTAAAACTCAATAATCCTAATGTGAATGATTGTGTATCTCTGTCTATGCGTCTGTGTTGAGTCTCTGATTGTTCTCTGGCCTTATTCTGTGTTTCTGGACCGAAAACTAGGTTAAAACGCGGCCCTTTGATGCTTAGTAAAATTGGGAGGGAAAGTATGACTAACTAGATAATTAGCTACAGGTGCATACCAAGGAACTACTTCAGATACTGCTTGCAAACTATCAAATGGGAAAGTATCATTTATAGGAGTAGATTCATCCTTAATGTGCTCAAGGCGACTCAAGTGGTCTGCCATTAAATTCTGGTTACCACTTCTATCTTTAATTTCTAAATCAAATTCTTGCAGCAACAGTATCCAACGTATTAGCCTTGGTTTAGACTCTTTTTCAGCTAGTAAATATTTTAGAGCTGCATGGTCTGAGTACACTACCACCTTAGTATCAAGTAAATAGGTTTGGAATTTATCCAGAGCAAAAACAATAGCAAGAAGCTCTTTTTCAGTAGTAGTGTCATTAGACTAAGTAGCATCTAAAGTCTTAGATGCATAAGCAATTACAAAAGGGTCTTTACCTTCACGTTGAGCCAGTGCTGCTCCTACTGCATGGTTGGAGGCATCACACATAATTTCAAATGGCTAGCTCCATTCTGGTCCTCTCACAATTGGAGCTTGAGTCAGGGCGATTTTCAGCTTATCAAACGCTTTCATGCAATCTTCACTGAATTCGAACTCAATATCTTTCTACAGCAATCTGGATAAAGGCAATGCTACCTTACTGTAGTCCTTAATGAATATCCTGTAAAAATCTATGTGGCCAAGGAACGAACAGACTTTCCTCACAGAGGAGGGGTAAGGTAAACTAGAAATGACATCTACCTTCGCTGGATCTACAGAAATACCAGTATTAGATACAACATGTCCTAGTACAATTACTTATTTTACCATAAAATAACATTTTTCAAAATTCAATACAAGATTTGTACTAACACATCTGTCTAATACTCTAGACAAACTATCCAAGCAAAGGCTAAACGAATCACCA
Organism: Arachis hypogaea; assembly: GCF_003086295.3. Taxonomy (NCBI): domain Eukaryota; kingdom Viridiplantae; phylum Streptophyta; class Magnoliopsida; order Fabales; family Fabaceae; genus Arachis; species Arachis hypogaea. Next base: position 93,474,581 of record NC_092051.1, on the reverse strand, counting down.
TATACGCTAAAATCATCCATAAAAACTTTCATACAGGTCTCAATAAGATCTGAAAAGATACTCATCATGCATCTTTGGAAAGTAGCAGGTGAATTACATAAGCCAAAAAGCATTCTTTTATAAGCATATGTTCCAAAGGGACATGTAAAAGTGGTCTTCTCCTGATCTTCAGGAGCTATATGAATTTGAAAGTAGCCTGTATGACCATCTAAAAAACAATAATGGGATTTACTTGACAGGCGATCAAGCATCTGATCAATAAATGGCAAGGGGTAATGATCCTTGCGAGTGGCTTGGTTGAGACGCTTGTAGTCAATGCAAACTCTCCATGAATTCTGCACTCTAGTTGTTAGGAGCTCTCCATGCTCATTCTTTATTGTTGTGACTCCAGACTTTTTGGGCACCACTTGTACTGGACTGACCCATTCACTATCTGAGATGGGGTAAATGATATCTGCTTCAAGTAGTCTGGTTACTTCTTTCTTAACCTCTTCTAAGATGGTTGGATTTAATCTTCTTTGAGGCTAACGGACAGGCTTTGCTTCCTCTTCTAAGAATATTTTGTGTTCACAAACTTGAGGGCTGATGCCTACTATGTCAGCCAAGCTCCATCCCATTGCTTTCTTATGTCTTCTCAGCACACTGAGCAGTTGCTCTTCTTGTTGAGAAGTGAGTTCCCTTGCAATGATAACTGGGAACTTCTGATTATTTTCAAGGTAAGCATACTTGAGGTGTGGAGGAAGGGGCTTCAATTCTGATTTAGGGTCTTGGCTAGGCTCTGGACCATCCGGGGCTAGTGATAATGGCAATGTGTCCGCATTGTGTTCAGAGGGTGTCCCAACACTTAGACCTTGCTCCATGTGCTTCTCTTCTATTTCTTCTTTGTGAACTTCAGCTACAGTTTCATCAATGAAGTTGCACTGGAAGATAGAATGATCTTCTGGAGGGTACTTCATAGCTTCATTTAAACTAAAACTCACTGTTCTGCCATCTATCTCAAATGAGTAAGTTCCTGAGAGTGCATCCAGCTTGAACTTTGAAGTCTTTAGGAATAGTCTTCCAAGCAGGATTGATTATGGTCTGCCTGAGTCATTAGGGGGCATTTCCAGGATATAGAAGTCAATGGGAAATGTGAGCCCTTAATGCTCACTAATACATCTTCAGCAATTCCAACCACTGTAATAATACTTTTATCTGCTAACACAAAATGAGCTGCCGACCTTTTTAAGGGAGGGAGCCTCAAAGTATCATATATAGACAATGGCATTATACTAACACACGCTCCTAAGTCACACATGCAATCAGAAAATATTACACCTCCAATGGTACAGTTAACCATTAATGGACCTGGATCACTACATTTTTCAGGTATACCTCTCATTAAAGCAGATATAGAGCTACCTAAAGGAATAGTTTCTAACTCATTAATTTTATCTTTATGAAAGCATAAATCCTTTAGAAACTTTGCGTATTTAGGTACCTGCTGAATGACATAAAAAAGGGGAACAGTTACCTCAACCTTTTTAAATATTTCTACCATTTTGGGATCAAGTTCCATCTGCTTTCTGGATTTCTTTGCAAGGTGTGGAAATGGGATAGGGATAGCGTCCTGTACAGCCTCAGCTTCCTTTGGTTCTCCGTTCCTTGGTTGAACTGCTTCTTCTTCAACTATGTCTTGTACCTTATCTTCTTCTTCAGCATCTTTTATTTCAGCATCTTCTACTTCTATCACATCCTCAGCTGGGGCATGTACTATTGGACTTGGCTCCTCATGGTTCCTCTCTGGAAGTGTGGTTCCGGACCTCAAGGTGATGGCATTGATGCCACCCTTGGGATTAGGTAGGGGTTGAGAAGGAATTCCACTGGAGCTTAAAGGTTGGTTAATGGAATTAGGTAATGAATCTATCCTGGAGGCGAGAGCTTGTAAAATGGCATTCAGACCATTTAAAGTAGAGTTCAGCTACGTCTTCATGTCTTGTTGTCCTTATGCAAGAGAACGAAGCATTTCATCATTTGATGAAGAATTAGGATAGGTGATCTGAGGAACTTGTTGTTGGTTATGCTGGGATCCTTGAGATTGTCTTAGGTGAGGTGCTCTTTTAGGCTGGTTCTGATTCTGCTGTCTGTTGTTGTTCTTCCACCTCTGGTTTCCATTGTTATCTCTGCCTCCTCTGTTATAGTTGTCCCTCCAGCCATGGTTAGAATTATCTCTCCAACCTTGGTTAGAGTTTTCCTACCATCCTTGGTTATAGTTTCCTCCTTGGTTGTAGTTGTCGCCTTTTTGATTGTATCCTTGATTCGGGCGGTCATAGAAGTTATGAGTAGCTGCCACAGTGTTATCTTCTTGTTGGAGCTGCGGACATTCATCAGTATAATGACTATAATCAGCACAGATTCCGCATACTCTTTGTGGGACTAACTGTTGGCTCTGTTGAGGTGGGTGAGGCTGAGCTTGTTGTTGTTGGTTTAACTGCATTTGCTTCAGTAGGTTGGTCATTTCACATATACTCTGTGTAAGAGCAGTAGTTTCAATGCTAGAGGAAACCTCTGCAACAGCTTTTGAGTGGCCATGCCTGTGCCTATGATTCCTAGTAGACTTAGCTAAGTCGCTGATCAGTTGCCATGCTTCATCTGCAGTTTTGTACTTTTTCATAAAACCATTACTAGAACCATCCAGTGTAGTTTTATCCTGAGGCTTCATGCCTTGTGTGAAGTAGCTGATCAACACCAGTCTGTTGATCATGTGATGAGGGCTTGCATCTAGAAGGTTCTTAAAACACTCCCAGTACTTATAAAGAGTCTCTGATTCTCCTTGAACAATGCAGGAGATCTCTTTTTTCAGTCTATCTATGACTTCAGCTGGAAAGTATTTTTCCAAAAATTCTCTCCTAAGCGTATCCTAGTTGGTAACAGTCACTTCAGGTTGGGAGTAGTACCACTCCCTCGCCTTTCTCTCAAGAGAAAATGAGAAGGCGGTTAACAGAATAGAAGTTTCATCTGCACCATTATACCTAACAGTAGAATAGGCTGTCTGGAAATCCCTTAGGTGCTTGATAGGCTCATGAGCAGGTAAGCCATGAAACTTGGGCATCAAGTTGATTAATGCAGTCTTCAGCTCAAAATCTGCAGCCAGAGTTGGATGATGTACTTGATATGGCTGCAATGTAAAATATGGGGCTCCAGCCTCCTGGAGAGTAATCCTCCTAGGTGCTGCCATTCTATCTGCACGTGAATCAACTGAATCAGTAGTAAAGGAGCTTGTTTTGCTCTCAGATAGCGGTTCAGATTCACCTTCAGATAAGACTAGTGAATCGATAACAATCACTTCACCACCCTCAGAGGCTATCCTGCGTCGAGCTCGCCTAATACGTGAAAGAGTTCTTTCAATTTCAGGATCAAACGCGGCTAAGCTCGAATCAGGCAGTGAACACGTCATTCAATAAAAGAAATATATAGCTCATGGTAAAATTAAAAATAAAATATGCAAATAAAATAAAATACGTACACTAATTAATAATTTAGCACACAATTACAACTCCCCGGAAACGGCGGCGAAAACTAACGTGTAGGCAGAAGTCGGCTAATTAAGAAATTAATATAGAGAATGCATTGAGAGTATAGTTCTTAACCAGCTAAGATCCGCCTCGTCAATTTAGAAAAGTTGTCACGAAATTTAGAAATAAAAATACTGGGAGTATGAGTCCCAGGTCGTCTCCCAACGAGTTGCAGGAAAGGGTGCTAACTTATTAATCAGGAATTTTCGAAAGAGTTTAAGTTTGGATAATGGGCAATAATTATAAATGAAAGCAATAAAACTAAGAATTATTATTAATATAAAAAGGCCTTGGCTGGGGGAATGATTAATTGAAAGTTCTATACTTGTTGGGATCTCTTAAGTGTAGTATTAAAAATGTTGTTGTTTTCACTTAGTTAACCCTTACTAAATAAAGGAAAGTCAAGTGATTGAGCTAATCCTTATTCGCAAATCCTAGTCCTCTCCCTTGGGAAGGTCTAGCGTTAGTAAATACAGAACTAGCCAATAATTCCCAATTTAACCAACACTTAAGCCTTCCAACTCAAGTGTCTCCTCTTAATCAACCCCCATGTCAAGTTTTGGAAATATACTCCATTGACATTAATATAAAACTCAGAAAAATATAAGAAGACATAATAAATTAATTAAAATAAAATAGAGACTGAAAATTAATTAAAAGTAAAAGTAATTCTCTTCACTAACAATTCATGAAAATAATCTAATTAGAACTCTAAATAAAATAAATAAGGATACAGAAGAGTAAGGGACAAGTAAACAAACTAGAATAATGTCTTCAACGGAGGTAATGATTCTTCAGTTTCCAAAAGAAAAAGCAATAACTAGGAATGTAAAGAGAAACTAGAGGAAAAGTAATTCTCTCTCTAGATTCAGATCTAAAACTCAATAATCCTAATGTGAATGACTGTGTATCTCTGTCTATGCATCTGTGTTGAGTCTCTACTTGTTCCCTGGCCTTATTCTGTGTTTCTGGGCCGAAAACTGGGTCGAAACGCGGCCCAAAATTGCCCCCAGCATTTTCTGTTAATTCTACAGATCGCGCAGGTCACGCGTACACGTCGTCCACGCGTTCGCGTCATTCGGCGATTTTCCTTGTCATGCGTACGCGTCGTACACGCTTTCGCGTCATTCGTGGAGACTCCAATCCACGCGTTCGCGTGAGCCATGCGCTCGCGTTAGTGTTCGCTGGTCATCTCCTTAGTTTCTTGTGTTCCTTCCATTTTTGCAAGCTTCCTCTCCATTTTCTAAGCCATTCCTGCCCTATGAAGCCTGAAACACTTAACACACGGATCACGGCATCGAATGGTATAAAGGAGAATTAAAATATACTAATTAAAGATCTTTAGGAAGCAAGTTTTCAATCATAGAATAATACTAGGAAGGAATTATAAAATCATGCAATTAGTATGAATAAGTGGGTGAAGACTTGATGAAACCATTCAAATAAACACAAAATAAACCATAAAATAATGGTTTATCAAAATTCTATCGGAAAGATTTAGGAGCATTGATGTCATTGATCTTGGAAATGATTTCTACTTTGTGAATTTTTATGCTCAGGATGATTTCGATCATGATTTTATAGATGGGCCTTGGAAAATATATGATTATTACTTGGCAGCGTGATTGTGGGAACCATATTTCAACCCTCTCCTTACCACCATAGACAAGATAACAGCTTGGACAAGGCTGTCCGGTGGTGCGCATGTATGCAAAACCCACACTGTTTCGTACAACAGCAGTAGTACTAGCAAGTGCACTGGGTCATCCAAGTAAAACCTGAGCGAGTCAGGGTCAATCCCACGAGGATTGTGGCTTGAAGCAAGCTTATGGTTGTCTTGCAGGTCTTAGTTAGGCGGAATCAGAAGTAGGTGTAAATTAGCTATTAAGAAGTTACTTATTAGGAATTATATGATTGTAAATTACTACCGTCTTCTTTTTTTATGAATGATATTCTTCTATGGAAGGCTGTAAGTGATCAAAGCCACGCCAATGGTCTTTGATTTCCTCTGCTACAGAATGAACGCTAGGGCCCTTGGTATTCAATCCAATGGAGGATGAAGCGCATAGCAATCCATTCTCTTGGCGATCCTACTCAAAACTCCACAAACAAGGTAAAATCTTTCGGATCAGAGAACACTGCTTCTTGGATCTAGCCTATACCACAGAGACCTTAATCTCCCCGGAGATCGGTTGAATTGATGTCTCGAGAAGTCCCCAACAAAATCACGGATTACCCATCTGAGAGATGTAAATCCATAGCTGTTGATTCATGCTTTCCGGCCAAGTATTCACACGAACCCAAGTAGACGCGGGTGTTTGTCAGGCACGCTCGTCTTAATGTGATGAACAGAGCCAATTTGTCAGATCGTCCTGTTCATCACGATGAAGATCGGGATATACAACTTAGAGATAGATCAAACACGGATCGAAGAAGAAGAAATAGACTTTAATTAATTCATAGGACTCAGTAGGGCTCCTGATGAGCGGATAATTTATACGCTTTTTGGCATTATTTTTAGTATATTTTTAGTATATTTTAGTTAGTTTTTATTATGTTTTTATTATTTTTTAAATAAAAATCACTTTTCTGAACTTTACTATGAGTTTGTGTGTTTTTCTATGATTTCAGGTATTTTCTTGCTGAAATTAAGGGACCTAAGCAAAAATCTTATTCAGAGGCTAAAAAAGGACTGCAGATGCTGTTGGATTCTGACCTCCCTGCACTCGAAGTGGATTTTTTGGAGCTACAAAAGCCCAATTGGCACGCTCTCAATTGCGTTGGAAGGTAGACATCCTGGGCTTTTTAGCAATATATAATAGTCCATACTTTGTTCGAGATTTGATGGCCCAAACAGGCATTCCAAGTCAGCTCAAGAATTTTGGCGTTTAACTCCAGAACTGGCACAAAAGCTGGAGTTAAACGCCCAAACTGGCACAAAAGTTGGCGTTTAACTCCAAGAAAAGTCTCTACACATGAAAGCTTCAATGCTCAGCCCAAGCACACACCAAGTGGGCCCCGGAAGTGGATTGTTACACTAAACACCCTAGCTTACTCATTTTCTGTAACCCTAAGTCACCAGTTTACTATAAAAGCTACTCTTAGTTATTCATCTTGTACCTCATGACACTTTACACATTTCATATTGTATTCTCTATGGCATGAGTCTCTAAACCCCATTGTTGGGGGTGAGGAGCTCTGCTGTTCTTCATGAATTAATGCAATTACTACTGTTTTCCATTCTATCAGGCTTGCTTCTATTCTAAGATATTCATTCGCACTTCAACCTGATGAATGTGATGATCCATGATACTCATCATCATTCTTACCTATGAACGCGTGCCTGACAACCACCTTCGTTCTACCTTAGATTGAATGCATATCTCTTAGCCTCATGATTCAGATCAGAGTCTTCGTGGTATAAGCTTGAATTATTAGCGGCCATTCCTGAGATCCGGAACGTCTAAATCTTGTCTGTGGTATTCTAAGTAGGATCTGGGAAGGGATGACTGTGACGAGCTTCAAACTCGCGAGTGTTGGGCGTAGTGACAGACATAAAAGGATCAATGGATCCTATTCCGACATGATCTAGAACTGACAGATGATTAGCCGTGCGGTGACAGCGCATTTGGAACATTTTCACTGAGAGGACGGGAAGTAGCCATTGACAACGGTGATGCCCAACATAAAGATTGCCATGGAAGGAGCCTTGCGTGCATAAATAAGAAGATAGTAGGAAAGCAGAGATTCAGAAGACAAAGCATCTCCAAAGCCTCAACCTGTTCTTCATTACTGCATAACAAGTATTTATTTTATGTTCTTTTACTTTTTACAATTAAATCTGAGAATTATTGATATCCTGACTAAGAGTTACAAGATAACCATAGCTTGCTTCAAGCCGACAATCTCCGTGGGATCGACCCTTACTCACGTAAGGTATTACTTGGACGACCCAGTGCACTTGCTGGTTAGTTGTGCGGAGTTGCAAAAGTGTGATTGTAATTTCGTGCACCAAGTTTTTGGCGCCATTGTCGGGGATTGTTCGAGTTTGGACAACTGACGGTTTATCTTGTTGCTTAGATTAGGAATATTTTATTTTTGTTTGTTTAGAGTCTTTTATTTGAGTTTAGTTTCATATTTTAAGTTTGGTGTCAATTGCATGCTTTTATTTTCTTTTAATTTTTCAAAATTGCATGTCCTTAGTTCTTTCTTGATTTTTAAAAAAATTTCTAAGTTTGGTGTCTTCTTTGTGTTTTCCTTTAATTTTTCGAAAATTTGTGTTTGACTTTCTAAAAATTTTAAGTTTGGTGTGTTTTTATGCTTTTATTTACTTAAAAATTTTTCAAAAATTTGTTCTTGGTGTTCATCTTGATCTTCAAAGTGCTCTTGGTGTTCATCTTGACATTCAAAGTTTTCTTGTTTGTTCTCTTTGTTTTGATCTAAAATTTCTAAGTTTAGTGTCATTTTGTTGTTTTTCTCTTTCCTCATTAAAATTCAAAAATTAAAAAATATCTTTTCCTTATTTTACTCATAAATTTCAAAATTTTGCATTAATTTAGTCAAAGATTTTCAAAATCATATCTTTTTTTAGTCAAGTCAATATTCTAATTTCAAAAATTGATCTTTTCAAATCTTTTTCAAAAATCAAATCTTTTTAATTTCTTCAATCATATCTTTTCAATCATATCTTTTTTATAAATTGCAATCATATCTTCTCAATCATATCTTTTTCAAAATAATTTTCAATCATATCTTTTTTTATAAATTGCAATCATATCTTCTCAATCATATATTTTTGATTGCTAATTCCAAAATCTTTCTAATTAATTAATTAATTTAGTTTTCAATTTGCTTTTATTTCATTTTCCTCTAATTTTCGAAAACCATATCCAAAATTTTTCAAATCTTTTTAATTAATTAGCCATTTTAGCATTCGAATTATTTATTTATCTTTTTACTTTTTCTTAAATTTTTGAAACTTTTATTTTATTTTTCATTTATTTTGTTTTATTTTTTTCTGTTACTTTTAATTAAATAAAATAAAAAAATTCATATCAATTCCCTTTTCTCCATCATGGACATAAGTGGAAGTGGACAGTCTAGAAGGACTCTGGGGTCATATGCTAACCCTATTACAGCTGCATATGGGAGTAGCATCTGTATACCTCCCATCAAAGCAAGCAGTTTTGAGCTAAATCCTCAGCTCATTATCATGGTGCAGCAAAATTGTCAGTATTCTGGTCTTCCACAGGAAGAACCTACTGAGTTTCTGGCACAGTTCTTACAAATTGCTGACACAGTACGTGATAAAGAAGTGGATCAGGATGTCTACAGATTATTACTGTTTCCATTTGCTGTAAAAGATCAAGCTAAGAGGTGGTTAAATAACCAACCCACAGCAAGCATAAAAACATGGAGACAGTTATCAGACAAATTCCTAAATCAATTTTACCCTCCAAAAAGGATGACACAGCTAAGGCTAGACATCCAAGGCTTTAAACAAGAGGATCATGAATCCCTTTATAATGCCTGGGAGAGGTATAGAGAGATGCTAAGGAAATGCCCCTCTGAAATGTTTTCAGAGTGGGTACAGTTGGACATCTTCTACTATGGACTTACAGAAAAAGCTCAGATGTCTCTAGACCACTCAGCTGGTGGATCTATACACATGAGAAAAACAATTGAAGAGGCTCAAGAACTCATAGATACAGTTGCTAGAAATCAACATCTGTACTCAAACAGTGAGTCCTCCATAAAAGAAGAGGCTGTGGCAGTAACTACTGATCCTAATCCTCAAGAACAGATTGTTGAACTTAATCAGCAATTACTCCTTATAACAAAAACAATTAGCAGAATTCAAAGAGATGCTCCAAGACACTAAAAATGCTAACAAAAATATAGAAGCACAATTGAATCAGACAAGACAGCAGCTATCTAAACAGATAACAGAAGAATGCCAAGTTGTCCAACTAAGGTGCGGGAAGACATTGAATAACTCATCTCAAAGTAGCAAAAAGTCAAGAAAGGAACAAATGACAGAGGATGACCAAACCACTGCCCAAAATTCTTCTGAGGACATCAAAAACCTAGAGAGGAATAACTCTAGCGTTCAAACGCCAGAAAAGGGGGAAAAGTTGGCGTTAAACGCCCATCCCTTGCCTAGTTCTGGCGTTCAAACGCCAGAAAAGGGTGGGAAGCTGGCGTTAAACGCCCATCCAACACCCAATCCTGGCATTCAAACGCCAATGAGGAATCAGACACCTGCAAGTGCTGATAGTAACCCCTCTAAGAAGGCTTCTCCAACCACTTCTGTAAGGAATAAACCTACAGCAACTAAGGTTGAAGAATATAAAGCCAAGATGCCTTATCCTCAGAAGCTCCGCCAAGCAGAACAGGATAAACAATTTGCCCACTTGGCAGACTATCTCAGGACTCTTGAAATAAAGATCCCGTTTGTAGAGGCACTTGAGCAAATACCCTCTTATGCTATGTTCATGAAAGAGATCTTAAGTCATAAGAAGGATTGGAGAGAAACTAAAAGAGTGTTTCTCACTGAAGAATGTAGTGCAGTCATTCTAAAAAGCTTACCAGGAAAGCTTCAAGATCTAGGAAGCTTTATGATACCATGCACATTAGAGGGTGCTTGTACCAAGACAGCTCTATGTGACCTTGGAGCAAGTATCAACCTAATACCTGCATCCACTATCAGAAAGCTTGGGTTGACTGAAGAAGTCAAACCAACCCGAATATGTCTTCAACTTGCTGATGGCTCCATTAAATATCCATCAGGCATCATTGAGGACATGATTGTCAAGGTTGGGCCATTTGCCTTTCCCATTGACTTTGTAGTGCTGGAAATGGAGGAGCACAAGAGTGAAACTCTCATTCTAGGAAGACCTTTCCTAGCAACTGAACGAACTCTTATTGATGTACAAAAAGGGGAAGTGACCCTGAGAGTCAATAAGGATGAGTTCAAGTTAAATGCTGTCAAAGCTATGCAGCATCCAGACACATCAAATGACTGCATGAGCACTGATATTATTGACTCTTTGGTGGAAGAGATCAATATGACCGAGAGTCTTGAATCAGAGCTAGAGGACATCTTTAAAGATGTTCAGCCTGATTTGGAGGAACCAGAGGAAATAAAAGAACCTCTAAAAATCCCCCAGGAAGAGGAGAAACCTCCTAGACCAAAGCTCAAACCACTACCACCATCCCTGAAATATGCATTTCTGGGAGAGGGTGACACTTTTCAAGTGATCATAAGCTTTGCTTTAAATCCACAGGAAGAGAAAGCACTAATTCAAGTGCTAAGGACACACAAGACAGCTCTTGGGTGGTCCATAAGTGATCTTAAGGGCATTAGCCCAGCAAGATGCATGCACAAGATCCTATTGGAGGATGATGCTAAGCCAGTGGTTCAACCACAGAGGCAGCTAAATCCAGCCATGAAGGAAGTGGTGCAGAAAGAGGTCACTAAGTTACTAGAGGCTGGGATTATTTATCCTATTTCTGATAGCCCCTGGGTGAGCCCTATCCAAGTTGTCCCCAAGAAGGGAGGCATGACAGTGGTTCATAATAAAAAGAATGAACTGGTTCCCACAAGAACAGTTACAGGGTGGCGTATGTGTATTGACTACAGAAGGCTCAATACAGCCACCAGAAAGGATCATTTTCCTTTACCATTCATATACCAGATGCTAGAAAGACTAGCAGGCCATGAATATTACTACTTTTTGGATGGCTATTCAGGCTACAACCAAATTGCAGTGGATCCTCAAGACCAAGAGAAAACAGCATTCACATGCCCATCTAGAGTATTTGCTTATAGAAGAATGCCTTTTGGTCTGTGCAATGCACCTGCAATATTTCAGAGGTGCATGCTCTCTATCTTCTCTGATATGGTACAGAAGTTCCTGGAAGTCTTCATGGATGACTTTTCAGTATTTGGAGACTCATTCAGCTCCTGTCTTGATCATCTAGCACTTATCCTGAAAAGGTGCCAAGAGACTAACCTGGTCTTAAACTGGGAAAAATGTCACTTTATGGTGACTGAAGGAATTGTCCTTAGGCACAAAATTTCAAGCAATGGGATAAAGGTGGATCAAGCCAAGGTAGAGGTAATTGAGAAATTTCCACCATCTGCCAATGTTAAGGCAATCAGAAGCTTTCTGGGGCATGCAGGATTCTATAGGAGGTTCATAAAGGATTTTTCAAAAATTTCAAAACCTCTAAGCAACCTGCTAGCTACTGACATGCCATTTGTGTTTGACACAGAGTGTCTACAGGCGTTTGAGACCCTGAAAGCCAAACTGGTCACAGCACCAATCATCTCTACACCTGATTGGACATTACCATTTGAATTAATGTGTGATGCCAGTGACCATGCCATTGGTGCAGTGTTGGGACAAAGGCATAATAAGCTTCTGTACGTCATTTACTATGCCAGTCGTGTTCTAAATGACGCACAGAAGAATTACACAACCACAGAAAAGGAGTTACTTGCAGTGGTTTATGCCATTGATAAGTTTAGATCCTATTTAGTAGGTTCAAAAGTGATTGTGTATACTGACCATGCTGCTCTTAAATATCTACTCACAAAGCAGGATTCAAAATCCAGGCTCATAAGATGGGTGTTGCTTCTGCAAGAGTTTGATATAGACATAAGAGATAGAAAAGGAACAGAGAACCAAGTAGCTGATCACCTATCCCGGATAGAACCAGTAGCAGGGGCGTCCCTCCCTCCTACTGAGATCTCTGAGACCTTTCCGGATGAGCAACTTTTTACCATTCGGGAAGTACCATGGTTTGCAGACATTGCAAATTATAAATCTGTGAGGTTCATACCCAGGAGTACAGCAGGTTGCAAAAGAAAAAACTAATTTCTGATGCAAAGTACTACTTATGGGATGAACCATATCTCTTTAAGAGATGCGCAGACAGAATGATCCGCAAATGCGTCCCTAGAGAGGAGGCACAGAAGATCCTATGGCATTGCCATAGATCACAGTATGGAGGACATTTCGGAAGTGAGCGAACAGCCACTAAAGTCCTCCAATGTGGCTTCTATTGGCCTACTCTCTATAGAGTTGCCCGAGAGTTTATGCGTAACTGTGACAGTTGCCAAAGAGCTGGTAACTTGCCTCATGGTTATGCCATGCCTCAACAAGAGATCTTAAAGATTGATTTGTTTGATGTATGGGGTATTGAATTCATGGGTCCTTTCCCACCATCATACTCAAACACTTACATTCTGGTGGCAGTAGACTACGTATCTAAATGGGTGGAGGCAATTGCCACACCCACTAATGATACCAAGACTGTGCTGAAGTTCCTCCAGAAACATATTTTCAGCAGATTTGGTGTTCCCAGAGTACTAATCAGTGATGGGGGCACCCATTTCTGCAATAAACAGCTTTACTCTACTATGGTTCGATATGGAATTAGCCATAAAGTAGCAACTCCGTATCATCCACAGACAAATGGGCAGGCTAAAGTCTCTAATAGAGAACTAAAGAGAATCCTAGAACGAACTGTGATTGCCCATAGAAAGGATTGGGCAAAGAGATTAGATGATGCTCTGTGGGCATACAGAACAGCATTCAAGACTCCTATAGGAACCTTTCCATACCAGCTTATGTATGGCAAGGCCTGTCATCTATCTGTGGAACTGGAATATAAAGCCTACTGGGCAACCAGATTCCTAAACCTGAATGCTAAGTTAGCTGGTGAGAAAAGATTGCTCCAGCTAGATGAGCTAGAGGAGTTCAGACTCAATGCTTTTGAAAATGCAAAAATTTATAAGGAAAAAGCAAAAAAGTGGCATGATAAGAAGTTGTCATCCAGAGTCTTTGAGCCAGGATAAAAAGTTCTGCTGTTCAACTCTAGGCTCAGATTATTCCCCGGGAAATTAAAATCCCGGTGGAGGGGACCATATGTGAAGGAGTGTCACCATATGGATATGTTGAGCTTCAAGATATTGATTCTGACAAAAAGTTCATTGTTAATGGACAGAGAATCAAACATTATCTTGAAAGCAATTTTGAGCAAGAATGCTCAAAACTGAGGCTTGAATGAAGCTCAGTAAAGGTCCAGCTAAAGACAATAAAAAAGCGCTTGCTGGGAGGCAACCCAGCCATTAGCAAGTTATTTGTTTTAATCAATACTTGTAGAAGTTTGATATACATTTTTCTTCAAAGGTTAATCATCAAAATTGAAGGAATTCACAGAGTTACAGAAGGATTCAGTGCAAAAAGCAGAAAAAAAGAGCTTCCTGGCAAGAAAACGCCAGTAAAGGTAGCATTTTGGGCGTTAAACGCCAAAATTGCAGCATCCTGGGCGTTCAGAAAAATGCCCAGTGATAAAGGGGTTTTTGGCGTTTAACACCAGCCAGGGTACCTGGCTAGGCGTTAAACGCCCATAATGGCCAACAATTGGGCATTAAACGCCAGAATGGATACCATTCTGGGCGTTTAACGCCAGAAAGGCAAGGGGAGGAGATTTTGTTTCCAACTTCAAATTTTTTCAAATTTTCATGTTTTGACTCATAATTTTCTGCATAAACATGTTTCAAACTTTCATCATTCACCCTCAATTTTCTAAAATTCAACAATTTTCTAAATCTCTTTTCAATTTTCTTTCAAATCCTTCCCAAATCTTTTCAAAAACTCAATTATCCTCTTAATTTCTTTCCAAATCTTTTTCAACTCATCATATCATCTCTTATTTCTTAGATGCATAACCAAATTTTCAGATTTAACATCTTTATATCTTTTTCAATTACAAATCTCATCTTTTTCATATCATGATTTTATTTTCTTCCATCAATCATATCTCTATGTCATATCTCTTTCAAATTTTTTGAAATCCCTCCCCTCCTCCTATAAATATACATTCGGCCATCCCCTCCTCCCCACCATTTGAATTTGGGTCTTCTCCTCTCTCTCCCCTTTCCTTTCGTTTGCTTGAAGGCAAGTAAACCTCTAAGTTTGGTGTATTTTTCTGTGATCACTGAGCTAAGACTCATCAAGATCATGGCACCTAAGGGAAAACAAACCAATTCAAGAGGCAAGAAAGAGAATACTCCAAAGAGTCTTTGGAATCAAGAGAGGTTCTTAACCAAAGAGCATGCAGACCATTACCACAAAATAATGGGTCTGAGGTCAGTGATCCCGGAAGTTAAATTCAATTTGAAAGAAGATAAATATTCGGAGATCCAAGAGCAAATTCGAAACAGAGGATGGGAAATTCTAGCCAATCCTGAGACAAAGGTTGGAAGAAACATGGTTCAGGAATTCTACTCAAATCTGTGACTAACAGATAAGCAGAGAACAACTGGAACCGCCTTTCACACCTACCAAACTATGGCCAGAGGGAGGCTTATTTACTTCTATTTGGACAAAATAAGAGAGGTCTTCAAACTACCTCAACTACAAGATGATCCAGAATCCTTTAATAGGAGAATGGTGAGAGTAGATAAAGGGTTGGATCAAGTTCTAGAGAACATATGCCTCCCTGGAACTAAGTGGATAACCAATTCAAAAGGTGTCCCAAACTAACTCAAGAGGGGAGATCTCAAACCAGTTGCAAGAGGCTGGTTGGACTTCCTTGGGCGTTCTATATTGCCCACTAGCAACTGCTCTGAGGTCACTGTCAAAAGAGCAGTGATGATTCATTGTATTATGCTTGGAAAAAAAGTGAAGATTCATCACCTGATTTCTTGTGAGATTTATACAATTGCAAACAAGAACTCCATTGAAGCCAAACTGGCCTACCCAAGCTTAATCTCTCTGCTATGTAAAGATGCTGGGGTGAGGATGGGAGTAGATGAATTCATCCCAATTGAACACCCAATCACCAAGAAGTCAATGGAAGGACAAGTGCAAGACAACTCCATAAAAAGGAGGGCGCAGGAGTTCCTCCCAGAAATTCCTGAAATTGACTACTGGACCCGCCTAGAAGCATCTGTTACCAAGCTGTAAGAAGCTATGGAACAACTTAAGGAAGAACAGCAAAATCAAAACTACATGCTCTGCAAACTGCTGAAGGAACAGGAGAAGCAGGGGCGTGAGCTACAGGAGCTGAAGCGCCAGAAGCTCTCCTCTGAAGGACCAAGCACCCCACAGATTGAGGGAGCATCCACTTCTCAAAATCAAGGTTGTTGAGTCTTAACTCTGTGATAACCTTTATTATTAAGAGTCTATTTTAAGAGTCATTCATTTTTCTGCTTTTAATTTTCTGTCTTCTATTATTATGGGTCTGCTCTTATATTTATTTTTTAGTCTTATTTTTAGTCCATAATCAACAAAATTTAAAGTTTATGTCTTAAAGCTATGAATGTCCCATGAATCCATCACCTTTCTTAAAAAAAATGCTCTTAATTGAAAAAGAAAAAGAAGTACCTGAATTTCAAATTTTAAAACAGTTTAATTATTTTGATGTGGTGGCAATACTCTTGTTTTCTGAATGAATGCTTGAACAGTGCATATTTTTGAATTTGTTGTTTATGAATGTTAAAATTGTTGGCTCTTGAAAGAATGATGAAAAAGGAGAAATGTTATTTGATGATCTGAAAAATCATAAAATTGATTCTTGAAGCAAGAAAAAGCAGTGAATAGAAAGCTTGCAAAAAAAAAAGCGAAAAAAAGAAAGAAAAAGAAAAAAAAAAGAGAGCAAGCAGAAAAATCCAATAGCCCTTTAAACCAAAATGCAAGGGTAATAAAAAGGATCCAAGGCTTTGAGCATCAGTGGATAGGAGGGCCCACAGTAATAAAATCCTGGCCTAAGTGGCTAAACCAAGCTGTCCCTAACCATGTGCTTGTGCTGTGAAGGTGTCAAGTGAAAACTTGAGACTGAGCGGTTAAAGTCGTGGTACAAAGAAAAAAGAGTGTGCTTAAGAGCTCTGGACACCTCTAATTAGGGACTCTAGCAAAGCTGAGTCACAATCTGAAAAGGTTCACCCAGTTATGTGTCTGTGGCATTTATGTATCCGGTGGTAATACTGGAAAACAAAATGCTTAGTGTCACGGCCAAGACTCATAAAGTAGCTGTGTTCAAGAATCAACATACTTAACTAGGAGAATCAATAACAATATCTGGATTCTGAGTTCCTATAGAAGCCAATCATTCTGAACTTCAAAGGATAAAGTGAGATGCCAAAACTATTCAGAGGCAAAAAGCTAAAAGCCCCGCTCATCTAATTAATACTGATCTTCATAGATGTTTTTGGAATTCATTGTATATTCTCTTCTTTTTATCCTTTTGATTTTTAGTTGCTTGGGGACAAGCAATAATTTAAGTTTGGTGTTGTGATGAGCGGACAATTTATACGCTTTTTGGCATTGTTTTTAGTATATTTTAGTTAGTTTTTATTATGTTTTTATTAGTTTTTAAATAAAAATCACTTTTCTGGACTTTACTATGAGTTTGTGTGTTTTTCTGTGATTTCAGGTATTTTCTGGCTGAAATTGAGGGACTTGAGCAAAAATCTGGTTCAGAGGCTGAAAAAGGACTGTAGATGCTGTTGGATTCTGACCTCCCTGTACTCGAAGTGGATTTTCCGGAGCTATAGAAGCCCAATTGGCACGCTCTCAATTGTGTTTGACTCCACTTGGTGTGTCCTTGGGCTGAGCATTGAGATTTACACGTGTAGAGGTCTTTCTTGGAGTTGAACGCCAGTTTGTAACCTATTTCTGGCGTTTAACTCCACTTTGCAACCTGTTTCTTGGAGTTCAACGCCAGTTTACATCATCTATCCTTAATCAAAGCATAGACTATTATATATTGCTGGAAAGCCCTGGATGTCTACTTTCCAACGCAATTAAGAGTGCGCCATTTGGAGTTCTGTAGCTCCATAAAATCCACTTCGAGTGTAGGGAGGTCAGAATCCAACAGCATCTGCAGTTCTTCTTCAATCTCTGAATCTGATTTTTGCTCAAGTCCCTCAATTTCAGCCAGAAAATACCTGAAATCACAGAAAAACACACAAACTCATAGTAAAATCCAGAAATGTGATTTTTATTTAAAAATTAATAAAAATATACTAAAAACTAACTAAATCATACTGAAAACTATGTAAAAACAATACCAAAAGCGTATAAATTATCAGCTCATCAGTGACACTCATCATCATTCTCACCTATGAACGCGTGCCTGACAACCACCTCCGTTCTACCTTAGATTGTATGCATATCTCTTAGCCTCATGATTCAGATCAGAGTCTTCGTGGTATAAGCTAGATTGACTGTGACGAGCTTCAAACTCCCGAGTGTTGGGCGTAGTGACAGACGCAAAAGGATCAATGGATCCTATTCCGACATGATCGAGAACCGATAGATGATTAGCCGTGCGGTGACAGCGCATTTGGAACATTTTCACTGAGAGAACGGGAAGTAGCCATTGACAACGGTGATGCCCAACATAAAGCTTGCCATGGAAGGAGCCTTGCGTGCATAAAGAAGAAGATAGTAGGAAAGTAGAGATTTAGAAGACAAAGCATCTCCAAAGCCTCAACCTGTTCTTCATTACTGCATAACAAGTATTTATTTCATGTTCTTTTACTTTTTACAATTAAATCTGAGAATTATTGATATCCTGACTAAGAGTTACAAGATAACCATAGCTTGCTTCAAGCCGACAATCTCCGTGGGATCGACCCTTACTCACGTAAGGTATTACTTGGACGACCCAGTGCACTTGCTGGTTAGTTGTGCGGAGTTGCAAAAGTGTGATTGTAATTTCGTGCACCAGCTCCTCCCCTCAACCTAGGAGGTTTAGAAACTCATACAGAAAATAAAAACAATGGTGGAAAATGTAAAGGGTACTCTCCTGAATCGAAGAGTCCCGTAGAAGATGATAAAATGTTGATGATGATCTCCTGGTTTGGAGAATCTCCATGAATTACATAGATAAAATCCCTTAAATACTAAACAAATGACTCGTAAGGGTAAAGTAGTCTATTTCGTGCTAAAATCTACTTTTGAGGCCCACTTGGTGAGTATTTGGGCTGAGCTTTAATGAGATCCACATGCCATGAGGTCTCTGGGATGTGGAATGCCAACTAGAGGGTCCTCTCTGGGCCTTTGGACATTGGGCTCTGCTCTTTGGGCGCTGAACGTCTGGAAAGGGCAGGTAGTAAGCCTTAGACGCCAGTTTTGGGCCTTATAATCCGAAGCAAAGTATGGACTATTATATATTGCTGGAAAGCTTTGAAAGTCATCTTTTCATAGCTATTGAAAAGGCTCCATTTGGACTTCTATAGATCCAGAAAATTTCTTCTGAATGGAGGCAGTTCAGATCTGGACAGCATCTGCAGTGCTTTCTCTGTCTCTGAATTAGACTTCTGCTCCAGCTCCTCAATTTCAGCCAAAAAATACCTGAAATTACCCAAGAATACAAAAACTCATAGTAGAATCCAAAAATGTGATTTTAACACTGAAACCTATAAAAACTTAATGAAAACTAAATAAAAACTACTAAAAATTATATGAAAATGATGTCAAAAAGCGTATAAAATATTCGCTCATCATCCAGTCTTCCTATAGAGCCCTATAATGACAAAATCCTGTGAAAGATTAGGGATTTCATTGGAAAAACTTGCAAAGTGGATTATAACACATCACATATCAGTATCGTCTCCTCATATCGGACACTATGTTTAACCAAGGAAGAGTGAAAAACTTTTCAGATGTGAATATATGTGGTCTTTCCATCAAGACTATGAGCAAATCCTTAAGTAGAATTGGAATATTAAAGGCTATCTTCCACACAACCTCAACAATGTCAAAATGGAGCTAATTAAATGAAATAAAGTAGTTTTTGGTAATATTTTTAAAACCAAAAGAAGAACTCTAAATAAAATTGTAGAGTTTAAGATGCATCTAACATACGAAAACAACCCCTTCCTAGAACAACTTGAAGCATCGTTGCAGAAGGAGCTTAATGAAATTTTGGGCAAAGAAAAAAATTGGCTACAAACATCCAGAGAATAATAGATAACTGAAGGAGATAGAAATATAAAATTCTATCACACCAAAACCATCATTAAAAGGAGGAAAAACAAAATTCTCAACCTTAGAGGGCATGATGGAAATTGGATAGAAGAGGAAGCACAACTAAAGAAGCATAAAATTGATTATTTTGAAAATCTCTACAAGGAGGAGGTAACAACCATTCCCCTAGAGCTTAACACTAGTTCCCATACTAATTTAGACCTTTCTACTTGCAGGGCTCTAAACCCGATTCCCAAAAATGCAGAAATCAGGAAAGCTCTCAAAAGTATTAGAGCACTTAAAGCCCTAGGAAATGATAGTTTCCCAGTAGTGTTATATAAGAACAACTGGGAGATTCTAGGAGAAAAGATTTGTCGTCACATTAGATCCGTCTGGAATAGTCCAGACATTATCAAAGAGTCAAGTTATACGCTGTTAGCATTAATTTCCAAAATATAGCACCCGAAGTTCATTTTCTAATTCAGGCCAATTTTTCTTTGCAATGTGAGACACAAAATTCTCACTAAAATCCTGGTCCAAAGGTTGAAACCTCTCTTAAATGAGAGAATAGCACCTCATCAGTCCAGTTTTATCGCCAGAAGGACGATACAAGACAACATCCTTATAGCAAGGAAGTGATGCATTCCATGAGGAGAGTAAAAGAGTTGAAAGGTTACATGGCTATAAAAATCGATTTTGAAAAAGCCTATGATAGGATAAGATGGGACTTCATTAAGCACAGTCTTCACGAGTTCCATTTGCCAAGAAAATTCAGTAACAGAGTGATGCAAGGAGATCTGTCAACTACAATGTCCTTTGGAACAAAAATGAGAAATTTCAAACCTACAAGGGAGATCAGATAAGGTGAACCAATCTCACTTTATCTGTTAGTTATGTGTATGGATAAACTATCACAAATGATCAAACAAGCAGTGGAGCAAGAAGAATGAAAATCGTTTAGGGTGGAAAAAAGTGGACCCTAAATCTCCTACCTAATGTTTATGGATGACCTTCCACTATTTGCAGAAGTCTCAACAACTCAGATTAGAAAGATACAAGAGATCATAGAAAAGATTCACCAACTGGCAATAATTAAAGTAAACCAAGCAAAATCCTCTATAGTCTTCTCCCGAAATACTCACTCTCAAGCTAGGCAGGAGATAGGTGGAGCCACCAATTTCAAGAAAAGCAATGCTCTAAGTAGGTACCTTGGAACTTTAAACTAAAGGGTTGGAAAAGCAAGTGTTTATCCCTTGCCGGAAGACTGTAACTTAATTAGTGATTACTCTTAGTGTTAACTTCAAAATATAACATGGCAAAATTCCAAAAGAAATTTGCAGGGAGATTGAAAAAATGCAACGAGATTTCGTCTAGGGGGATACTAAAATAAGAGAAGAATGCATTCCACAAATTAGAAAACACTTTGCAAATCAAAACATGAGGGTGCCTAGGGCCAAGAAACCTTAATCCTATGAATGATGCTTTCCTTTTAAAGATTATTTGGCAACTAAGAGACAAACTCAATCAGCTATGGACAGAGGTCATGATTAACAAATACAACAATGGCAATAATAACATCACAGAAACAAAAGTAAGAAATTCAGACTCACCTCTTTAGAAGGAACTTATGAAACTAACAAAAGTAAGAAATTCAGACTCACCTCTTTAAAAGGAACTTATGAAACTATGGCCCGTGTTTAAGGAGCACACAATTAACTTCATAGGGGATGGGCTTAACACCATTTTTTGGCTTGATCCCTGGGTAAATGTGATACGTGAGCATCTTGTACCCTTTTTCCCTTATTTTCTAGGTTTTTTCAGTTAGCATTTATTAAGTTTATTATATTTTAGTACAAAAATCCTCTTTGGATGCTACTTTGAGTTGTTTTAGTATTTTTATGATTTCGGGAGAAATTCGGAGCAAGTTGGTAGAGTTTTGAGCAAAAAGGAAAAGATTTGGAGTTACCCCTTTGGGCGCTAAACGCCAATGATGAGTCCATATTTGATGATAAATTTTGGTGGGAATTGAGTAGATTTCATCATGTAAACCTACATTTATTCCCTTGAAAAGCATGCTTTTGAGTTTTCCACCTAAAATGTGCTTGATTATGAAAACATGCTCTTTTGTGCCTAATTTAATCAATTTTATTCTACTTTCATTCCATTCGATGCCTTGATAGTTTTGATGAGTTATTTCAAGTGTAATAGGTAGGAATGGCTTGATAAGAGTGGAAGAGAAGCATGGAATTGGAAGAAAACATAAAAAAATTGCACGATCGGCAAAATTCCTTCCGGCAAGTGCACCGGTTATCGTCAAGTAAAAACTCACAATAGAGTGAGGTCGAATCCCACAAGGATTGGTTGAGTGAGCAATTCGGATTAGAAGTATGTTCTAGTTGAGCGGAATCACGATTTAGATGAGAATTGCGGAATGTAAAATTTGCATGAATTAAAGAGCGAGAAGCTAAATTGCTGAAATTAAAAGGGATGGGGGTGATTGCATGAATTTAATTGCAGAATGTAAAGAGAAAGTGGTAAATCAGAAATGGGGAGTTCATTGGGTGTTAGGAGATATTGAGATCTCCGAATCAAAACAACTTTTATCTCTTCCTCAACCAATGCATTCATTGAATTTTGCTTGGCAATCTTATATGATTGGATCCCAATCCCTTGGCTCACCAATTCTCTCTAAAAACAAACAAATTCCCAATCCCTTGGTTTAAATGTTCATAAGAAGAGATGATGCTCGATCACTGATTACACCACACAGTTTCATGAACCACAATTTGGTAGGATTACATGTCACAATATCCATCCAAACCCCAATCCAATTCACTGTGAGAAAGCTTCTCTAGCATGAATCCTCCATTCCTTTCCCAAGGTTCCGAAGGATTCTAATTATGGGTAGTTTCTTTTCCAAGACAACTACCCAATGGAATTAGATCGAGAAGCTTTCTAACAAAATTCAAGAGAAAAGATTGAAGAAGAAGATAAAACTATTATTGATTCATTGAATTACAATAGAGCTCCCTAACCCAATGAAAGGGGTTTAGTGAGTCATAGCTCTGAATTCAATTACAAAACTAAAAGAAAATGATCCAAAGTTCTCCGTGTATAAAACTCCTCGAGTGTGTGTCAACCAACTTAAATTCTATCCTATTTATACACTTTCTAAATTGAGCTTCTGTTGTGTTTCTTGGGCTTTGAGGCCTTTCCTTGATTTCCTTTTGCTTTAGGTTTATGATCCATAATCCTGATGAGGCTGCTGATCCAATTCTGTAACATTCATTGAACCAACTTAGTGATAATCAAGTAATACACAAGACTCAACAAATTGAAGCTCCAGACTCATCAATTCTTCAGGCCCAATCCCATAAACATGATATTCAATTGGGTTTCATACCATAATACGTTTAAGTTAATGTTTGTGCTCAAATGCTAACTTAAACTTCAATATATTTGGCCCAGAAACCCCTTTCAAAAAGTGACGTTTAAGTTGAAGTTTAAGTTTCAGTTTAAGGTTAAACTGAAGCTTAAACGTGGAAATGGGAAAGCAACCCTGGAGGAGGGAAATAGTCGAACACGTTTAAGCTTCAGTTTAAGGTTAAACTGAAGCTTAAACGTGGAAATGGAAGAAAGCAACCCAGGAGTGTGAAATGTCGAACACGTTTAAGCTTCAGTTTAAGGTTAAACTGAAGCTTAAACGTGGAAATGAAGAAAGCAACCCTGGAGGAGCAATTGGGTCGAGCACGTTTAAGCTTCAGTTTAAAGTTAAACTGAAGCTTAAACGTGGAAATGGGAAAGCAACCCTGGAGGAGAGAAATAGTCGAACACGTTTAAGCTCCAGTTTAAGGTTAAACTGGAGCTTAAACGTGGAAATGCTCCTGGTGCCTTTCTTACTTCTGGCGTTTAACCTCCAGTTTAAGGTTAAACTGGAGGTTAAACGTGGAAATGCTTCCTGGTGAGAATTGTGTCGAACACGTTTAAGCTCCAGTTTAAGGTTAAACTGGAGCTTAAACGTGGAAATGCTCCCTTGGTGAAATTCTCATTCTGGCGTTTAACTTCCAGTTTAAGGTTAAACTGGAGGTTAAACGCCAGTTCCAGCATTTCTTAGCCTTCATGATTCTGGCGTTTAAGCACCAGTTTAAGCTTAAACTGGAACTTAAACTCCACATGTGATATTCAAGCTTCCTTTATTGATTTTGTTGCTTCCTTGCCTAGCCTCTTCTTCCCTGAAATCATCCAAACAATTGCATCAAAGTCTTGCAAAATTTCATGAGAAATCTTCCATTCATAGCATTCAAGTAATATAACTAAAAACTCATGGAATTTGCATCAAAATCATACTGTTTGGATGGTTCATTGCTTTGTTATTCATTTAACCATTCTTGGTTACTTTAAGCTCAAGAAAATGCATAAAACAACTAAAACTAACAAAAAAAATGCTAGTAAAACTAGCCTAAGATGCCTTGGCATCACAACACCAAACTTAATACTTGCTTGTCCCTAAGCAAGTCCTGAGTTATTTGAGAAGAAAGTATGAAACAGAAAGCAATTACATTGGCTATATTAGCAAGCATTTGAAGTTCATCAGAAGGGTTTTATGCAGAAAGTTGCAGTATCACTTTTTCATTCTTATCAGGTAAGATTATCACTTTTTCATTGCATCCATCAAACACTGCTATGGCCTCTTGTTATTCTTATGTCTTTGGCACTTTTCTCTTCTTTGTTTTTCTTTTCTTTTTCTTAGAGCTCCTTTGCTCCTTGTTTGCTTAGTGTCATGTGTTGCACAAGCCTTTGGCATTTTCTTTTTCTTATCAGTGCACTACACATATCCACTCCAGGCATTTTAGTTCACATTTCTTCTTGAGACATTGGTGCCCAGCACCTCTTTGTGTGACTAAATGTTTTGTATTTAGGTTGCTCTTGATAATGGACTTTTGGTTGATAATCCCGGGTTAGTTAACCCAAGTTACCAAGTGTTGAAACACTCCTCAGAACCTATTCATCCAAGCATATCCTTAATACATAAACACCACAGGCATTTGTCTCAGAAGTTCAAACCATTGGTGCCTAGCTTATTTTCTCAATTTTTTTTTTTTTTTTTGCTTTTTGGTTGCCCTTTTTCAGTGGCTTTTTCTTCTTCTTTTTTCTTTCTTTTTCATGGCCAAAGACATTTATTCATCAAGATCCATAGACAGTTTTCAATTTTTACACAAAAAATGATAATTCTACACTCTATTTCCAGTGATCTGACTAAACAATCAAGCATGCATACCACCACTTAATTCTACTTGATTTGTCACTAATTGAGCCAAGTTACTTTTGTTCAAACTTTTCTTTTATTTTTGGAAACAGAACAAGCATGGCAAGCATTTGTTTAAGAAGGTGAAGTTATATCCAAACATCTAGGCATTCACTTTATTCAAAGCAGTAAACAGACACTCATACTAAAAACTTCACATTCCAGGAAGATTCAACAATTACAGTTTAAACCAGAACAAGCATGCTTTTGTTTGCCTTTTAAAGAATGGTCAAGGAACACCACCACCTTGTGAAATTTCTTGTTTTCTCTTGTTGCCAGGAAACAATTTGATTTCTCCTTCTTCTCCTAGTTGTTGCTTCATGTTCTTTCTCAGATCCTTGTTTCCTTTCCTGCAAAGAGTGATGAAGTTGCTTGCTTCTCAAGCACTTGAGTGGTTAGCTCAACTATGTATGGGCAAGTGTCTGAGTCTTAAGTTGGTGTGTGAACACCAAACTTAGTCTCCTACTTACTCCTCTGCTCTTTGAGTCCTTGAATTCTCCTTGGAATGAAGTTGCTGCTAAGGATTTTAAGCATTCCTGTGATTGCTTAGAATGGTTGTTCCTTTCATATAATTCAAAGGTTGTTGTGTTCAGTTGATCTGTGTGGTGGAACACCAAACTTAGAGTCACACATTCCCCTTTGAATTATTGATCCACGAATTCATTGTTTGGTGTGAAACACCAAACTTAATTCTTTGCAATGCACAGAAACTACTTCACCTTTTTATTGAAACAAATAAAAGGAACAGCAAGGGAGTATTACCTCAGGTTGGGTTGCCTCCCAACAAGCGCTTCTTTAACGTCATTAGCTTGATGGTTGCCCCTTGTTAGGGTGGATTGTAGTGCTTGATGTCCTCTCCTCTCACTATGAAAACGTCCCCATTTGATTCCTTCATGATTTCCAAATGTTCCATAGAAAGAACTTTCCTGATTGTGAACACTTGAGGGAGCTGGGAAGGAATGGTTTTGAGGCCAGGTGGGATTGGCAGATAATGACTTGATATCACTTTATCTCCCGGAGAGAAACCTTCAGTGGGAATTTTCTTGTTTCTCCACCCTCTTGGCAATTTCTTTACAATTCTTCCCTTTCTCTTGAGGATTTCTTCATTGACCCTTATGCCAGGAGGATCCTTCTGATCTGTTTCTATTGATTCTTGTGGCTTTAACTCTTGCAATTCTTCTTTGCCTTCCAAGGACTGTTTCAGAGTTTCAACTGCTGGATTGCTTTCCTCCAAACACAGATGGCTACTATCATCCTTAGGCTTTTCAGGTTCTGGTTCAGGCTCAGATGCAGGTTTGAAAATATTGAAAATGAGCTGTTCATCATGTATTCTCAAGATTAGCTCTCCTTGTTCTACATCTATGAGCGCTCTAGCAGTGGCTAGAAATGGCCTTCCCAGAATGATAGGGTGTAGGTAGCTTTCCTCCATGTCCAAAATGACAAAGTCTGTGGGGAAGAAATAATTTCCCACTTTCACCAGCACATTTTCAACTATCCCTTCAGCTTGCTTCTGAGTTTTGTCAGCCAGTTGTATGATTACATCAGTGGATCTCACCTCATTCAGTTGTAGCCTCTTCATAAGAGTCAGAGGCATCACATTTATGCTAGCTCCTAGATCACAGAATCCTCTGTCAATTTTTGTTTCCCCTATGATACAGGGGATATGAAAACTTCCTGGGTCTGTTTTCTTAGAGACTATGTCCTTCTTGATGAGGGCACTGCATTCTTTGTTCATTATTACAGTTTGTCCTCCCTTCAAAACTCTTTTCTTGCTCAGCAATTCCTTTAAATACTTGATATGTGTAGGCATCTGCTGGAGAATCTCAAGAAAGGGAATATTGATATGGAGAGACTTAAATGTCTCTAAAAACCTTGAATAGGTTTTCCCTTTTTCACCTCCTCCTAACCTCTGAGGAAATGGTGCTTTTGGTTGGTATGTTTCCAGCATGCCTTTTTGCAGTTCCTTGGCTTGCTCAGTTTCACTTTCCTGCTTAGCTTCTTCCACACCTTCCTTCAAGATTTCTGGCTCCTGTTCTGAGGGTCTGATTCCTTCTTCTTCTGAGACTTCCTTCAATATGGTGATGGCCTTGCATTCTTCCCATCTCACTCCCTTTTGTTCCCCTTTAGGATTCTTTTCTGTGTCACTAGGGAACACTGCAGTTGACTTGGGGGCCTGTTGAGATAGCTCTCCTACTTGAGACTCCATCCTCTTGAGTTTTTCACCATGGTTCCTTAAGGTAGATCTCACATCATCCCTAAAGCTTTTCAACTCACTTATGTCCTGACCCATGTTTGCCAGCATTCCTTCTATCCTGTTTAATTGATCTTGAAATTGTTGGTTTGGATTAGGTTGGGTAGGTTGATTATTTTGGCCATGATATGATGGTTGGGAGTAAGTGTTTTGTGTGGCTTGGTGTGATCTTTGGTTGGAGTTTTGGTATGTGGACTTGTTATGTTGGTTTTGCTGGTTTCCCCACCCAAAGTTTGGGTGGTTTTTCCAGCCTGGGTTGTAAGTGTTGGAATGTGGATCATATGGTTGCCTTTGTTGATTTCCTACATAATTGGCCTCTTCCCAATCACCTCCTTCAGTGCTTACTTCCTCTTGATCTTGTGTGTGTATTGCAGCCACTTGCTTTGTTTCTAATTTCCTGGTGAGCTCTGCTAGTTGCTTGGCAAACACCTTGTTTTGGGCTAAAATTGTATCAACATGGTTCATCTCCATGACTCCCTTAGTGTTGTGTCTCTCTGAAGCATAGTAGTACTCATTCTCAGCCACTGTCTCAATCACTTCAATGGCTTCTTCCACAGTCTTTTTCCTGTTCAATGAACCTCCTGATGAATGGTCTACAGCCTTCCTTGATTCATAAGAAAGTCCATCATAGAAAATATGCAATTGCACCCAGTCATGGAACATGTCTGGTGGGCATTTCCTTGTCAAATCCTTGAATCTCTCCCATGCCTCGTAGAGAGTTTCACCATCTTGTTGTCTAAAAGTCTGAACCTCAGATCGAAGCCTATTGACCTTTTGTGGGGGGTAGAAACGTGCCAGAAACTTGCTTTCCACCTCATCCCAGGTTGTTAGGCTCCCCCTTGGGAATGATTCCAGCCACTTAGCTGCCTTGTCCCTAAGTGAAAATGGGAACAAGAGCAATTTATAGGTATCTTCCTGGACTCCATTGGACTTCACAGTGTCGCAAATTCTCAGGAATTTTGTGAGATATTGGTTTGGATCTTCATTAGCACTCCCACCAAATGAACAATGATCCTCCACAAGTGATATTAGCTGTGGTTTAAGTTCAAAATTGTTGGCCTGAATGGGTGGTTTCTGAATGCTGCTACCACAATTCCCAGAGGTTGGGTTTATGTATGAACCAAGAACCCTCCTCTCAGGAATGGCATTGTTTCCATCAGCCCTCTCATGGTTGTGAACTTCTCTATCCATGTTGAGATCTAAAGCTTCCTCAAAATTGTCCTCAGATTCTCCTTCAGATTCCTCTTCTCTCAGTACTCTCTTCCCTCTTGCTTCCCTTCTAAGTCTATGAAGGGTCCTCTCTGGTTCGGTATATGGAGGAGTTGATGTCTCTCCTCTCCTACCTGTCATACAAGAACACAGCACAGGCACCAAACAAGTGAAATACTCTTGGTTAATGGAAGAGTATGGTTAGAGCAGTTGAGGAATTAATTCAAATAGTTAGTGAGTCAGTGAGTTAGTTGCTTGAATTTAAAGGCATAAAGAAAGAAAACAAGTAACAGAGTGCAGAAATTAAAATTCAACAAGTAACTTGAACTGAATAAACAAAGCAAGAAAAATGCTCAATCTAGTTAACTTCCAATTTGAGAATTGTCAATCGAAAACCAATCCCCGGCAACGGCGCCATAAACTTGATGCGCATAAACTTGTTATGCTACGATTTAGGAAATTGCACGATCGGCAAAATTCCTTCCGGCAAGTGCACCGGTTATCGTCAAGTAAAAACTCACAATAGAGTGAGGTCGAATCCCACAAGGATTGGTTGAGTGAGCAATTCGGATTAGAAGTATGTTCTAGTTGAGCGGAATCACGATTTAGATGAGAATTGCGGAATGTAAAATTTGCATGAATTAAAGAGCGAGAAGCTAAATTGCTGAAATTAAAAGGGATGGGGGTGATTGCATGAATTTAATTGCAGAATGTAAAGAGAAAGTGGTAAATCAGAAATGGGGAGTTCATTGGGTGTTAGGAGATATTGAGATCTCCGAATCAAAACAACTTTTATCCCTTCCTCAACCAATGCATTCATTGAATTTTGCTTGGCAATCTTATATGATTGGATCCCAATCCCTTGGCTCACCAATTCTCTCTAAAAACAAACAAATTCCCAATCCCTTGGTTTAAATGTTCATAAGAAGAGATGATGCTCGATCACTGATTATACCACACAGTTTCATGAACCACAATTTGGTAGGATTACATGTCACAATATCCATCCAAACCCCAATCCAATTCACTGTGAGAAAGCTTCTCTAGCATGAATCCTCCATTCCTTTCCCAAGGTTCCGAAGGATTCCAATTATGGGTAGTTTCTTTTCCAAGACAACTACCCAATGGAATTAGATCGAGAAGCTTTCTAACAAAATTCAAGAGAAAAGATTGAAGAAGAAGATAAAACTATTATTGATTCATTGAATTACAATAGAGCTCCCTAACCCAATGAAAGGGGTTTAGTGAGTCATAGCTCTGAATTCAATTACAAAACTAAAAGAAAATGATCCAAAGTTCTCCGTGTATAAAACTCCTCGAGTGTGTGTCAACCAACTTAAATTCTATCCTATTTATACACTTTCTAAATTGAGCTTCTGTTGTGTTTCTTGGGCTTTGAGGCCTTTCCCTGATTTCCTTTTGCTTTGGGTTTATGATCCATAATCCTGATGAGGCTGCTGATCCAATTCTGTAACATTCATTGAACCAACTTAGTGATAATCAAGTAATACACAAGACTCAACAAATTGAAGCTCCAGACTCATCAATTCTTCAGGCCCAATCCCATAAACATGATATTCAATTGGGTTTCATACCATAATACGTTTAAGTTAATGTTTGTGCTCAAATGCTAACTTAAACTTCAATATATTTGGCCCAGAAACCCCTTTCAAAAAGTGACGTTTAAGTTGAAGTTTAAGTTTCAGTTTAAGGTTAAACTGAAGCTTAAACGTGGAAATGGGAAAGCAACCCTGGAGGAGGGAAATAGTCGAACACGTTTAAGCTTCAGTTTAAGGTTAAACTGAAGCTTAAACGTGGAAATGGAAGAAAGCAACCCAGGAGTGTGAAATGTCGAACACGTTTAAGCTTCAGTTTAAGGTTAAACTGAAGCTTAAACGTGGAAATGAAGAAAGCAACCCTGGAGGAGCAATTGGGTCGTGCACGTTTAAGCTTCAGTTTAAGGTTAAACTGAAGCTTAAACGTGGAAATGGGAAAGCAACCCTGGAGGAGAGAAATAGTCGAACACGTTTAAGCTCCAGTTTAAGGTTAAACTGGAGCTTAAACGTGGAAATGCTCCTGGTGCCTTTCTTACTTCTGGCGTTTAACCTCCAGTTTAAGGTTAAACTGGAGGTTAAACGTGGAAATGCTTCCTGGTGAGAATTGTGTCGAACACGTTTAAGCTCCAGTTTAAGGTTAAACTGGAGCTTAAACGTGGAAATGCTCCCTTGGTGAAATTCTCATTCTGGCGTTTAACTTCCAGTTTAAGGTTAAACTGGAGGTTAAACGCCAGTTCCAGCGTTTCTTAGCCTTCATGATTCTGGCGTTTAAGCTCCAGTTTAAGCTTAAACTGGAACTTAAACTCCACATGTGATATTCAAGCTTCCTTTATTGATTTTGTTGCTTCCTTGCCTAGCCTCTTCTTCCCTGAAATCATCCAAACAATTGCATCAAAGTCTTGCAAAATTTCATGAGAAATCTTCCATTCATAGCATTCAAGTAATATAACTAAAAACTCATGGAATTTGCATCAAAATCATACTGTTTGGATGGTTCATTGCTTTGTTATTCATTTAACCATTCTTGGTTACTTTAAGCTTAAGAAAATGCATAAAACAACTAAAACTAACAAAAAAATGCTAGTAAAACTAGCCTAAGATGCCTTGGCATCAAGAGGCTAGAAACACATATTCATACCATACATTACACAACACACTTAGGGTAGTTTTAGGGTATTTTAGTTTAGGTTTTCTCTCAATTTTCCTTAGGGTTTAGTTAGGGTTTATGCTACAAGTTTGCATTTTCCAATTTTGATCTTGGATTCTAGTTATTTCTATTGTAAGTATTTCTTTAATTTCCTCTTTTATTACATTACTTGTTCTACACTTTCTTACATTTTAATTTACTTTGTCAATACATATATAGTTTTGTAATTTTGAGTTTTGGTTAATGAATTTGATGTTTAATAGTTTTTATATGTTTATTGAGTTGCCTTTGTTGATTTTGATCATTGGTTGTTCATAGTTTCAAGTAATTTTACAATTTTGCCATGTTTTGTGAATATGCCTACCATGTGTTTGATGAAATGTGAATTTTGATTATGGAGTAAATTTTCACTCCTTGACTTGGGGAAATGAATTTATGGAATACTAGAGTCATAATATTCGACATTTAGTAATAGTTCTTGGGTTGTTAGTTGTTATTGTTTCCACTAACACTAGCTTTTTACTAAGGTAATTAGTAAGTTAGCTAGGATTTGTGGATTAATAACAATTATGCTCACTTGACTTACTCTTCGATGTTAAGGGTTGACTAGGTGAGATTAATCCATTATAATTATCATAGTTGTGGTTATGACAAGGAAGGAATTCTATAACTCATCCCAAGTTAAGGTTTCATTTACGTTTTGAACCACTCTTCACTCACTTTAAAGCTTTACTTGTCTATATTATATAGATAGTTCTTTTATTCCTACAAGAACAGTCACAGGATGGAGAATGTGCATAGACTATAGGAGACTCAATACTGCTACAAGGAAGGATCACTTCCCCCTACCTTTCATTGATCAGATGTTTGAAAGGTTAGCTAGTCATGCTTTTTATTGTTTTCTAGATGGATATTCTGGATATAATCAACTTGTAGTGGACCCTCAAGATCAAGAGAAAACAGCATTTACATGCCCTTTTGGAGTATTTGCTTACAGAAGAATGTCATTTGGACTTTGTAATGCTCCAGCAACTTTTCAGAGGTGTATGCTGTCAATTTTTTCTGATATGGTTGAAAAGTTCATTAAGGTATTTATGGATGATTTTTCTATCTTTGGTAATTCTTTTGAATCCTGCCTTAAGCATTTATCTCTAGTCTTGAAACGGTGTCAAGAATCAAACCTTGTTTTAAATTCAGAAAAATGTCATTTTATGGTTACAGAAGGTATTATTCTTGGACACTGGATTTCAATCAAGGAGATTGAGGTTGATAGAGCAAAGGTTGAGGTAATTGAAAAATTACCACCACTATCTAATGTTTAGGTAGTCAGGAGTTTCTTGGGTCATGCAGGATTTTATGGAAGATTTATAAAGGATTTTTCAAAAATTGCTAAACCATTGAGCAATCTATTAGTTGTTGATGTTCCTTTTGTGTTTGATGCTGAATGCCTACATGCTTTTGAAACTCTGAAGGCAAATCTTACCTCTACTCCCATCATAGCTCCTCCTGACTGGGATTTACCATTTGAATTAATGTGTGATGCTAGTGATTATGCTATAAGAGCTGTTTTAGGATAGAGGCATGGAAAGCTTATACATGTCATTTACTATGCTAGCAGTGTGTTAAATGATGCTCAAAAAGAATTACACAACTACAGAAAAAGAATTATTAGCTATTATGAATGTTGTTGATAAGTTTAGGTCCTATTTAATTGGTTCTAAGGTTATTGTTTATACTGATCATGTTGCTTTAGAGTACCTTCTAACCAAATAGGATTCTAAACCAAGATTAATCAGATGGGTGCTACTCCTTCAGGAGTTTGATATTGAGATAAAAGACAAGAAAGGGTCAGAAAATCACGTAGTTAACCACCTTTCCAGAATTGAGTCTGAAGTAGGAGTACAGTCACCCACAGCTGTGGCTGAAACATTTTCGAATGAGCAATTGTTCCTCATTCAGCAGGCTCTATGGTTTATGGACATTGCAAATTACAAAGCCATGAATTTCATTCCAAAGGAGTACAGTAGACAACAAGTGAAGAAGCTACTAACTGATGCAAAGTACTACTTTTGGGAGGAGCCATACCTTTTTAGAAGATGCTCAGATGGTATAATCTAGAGATGTGTCCCAGATGAGGAAACACAGCAGATTCTTTGGCACTGTCATGGTTCTGATTATGGAGGCCACTTTGGTGGTGAAAGGACAGCTACAACGGTCCTTCAAAGCGGGTTTTACTGGCCGACTCTCTTCAGGGATTCAAGAGCATTTGTGCAGAGCAATGATAGATGTGAAAGAGCTAAGAATCTCCCTGCCACCCATGAGATGCCACAGCAGGGGATTCTTAAGGTTGAGTTATTTGATGTGTGGGGTATTGAATTCATGGGACCTTTCCCACCCATATATTCCAACAACTATATTCTGGTGGCAGTTGATTATGGGTCCAAGTGGGTGGAAACTGTAGCTCTGCCTACCAATGATGCCAAAGTGGTGATGAGCTTTCTTCAGAGATATATTTTCAGCCGGTTTAGTGTCCCAAGGACACTCATTAGTGATGGTGGAAGTCACTTCTGTAACAGACAGCTGGACTCACTTTTGCAGAGATATGGAGTCCGTCATAAAGTGGCTACCCCTTACCACCCTCAGACAAGTGGACAGGTTGAGGTTTCCAATAGGGAACTCAAGAGGATTCTAGAGAAGACCATCAGTGCCTCAAGGAAGGACTCTTCTAGGAAGCTTGATAATGCTCTCTGGGCGTACAGGACAGCGTACAAGACTCTTATTGGCATGTTTCCTTATCAATTCGTCTATGGTAATGCCTGCCACTTACCAGTGGAACTGGAGCATAAAGCTTACTGGGCAATCAAGTATCTGAACTTTGATGCTTAGGCTACATGAATCAAGAGAATGCTTCAGTTGAATGAGCTTGATGAATTCTGATATTCAGCTTATGAGAATGCAAGCTCTATAAGGAAAGAACCAAGATATGGCATCACAAGAAGATTGCCATCAGAGTCTTTGAGCCAGGTCAGAGGGTGCTTCTGTTCAATTCAAGGCTCAAACTCTTTCTCGGGAAGCTTAAATCCCGGTGGTCAGGACCGTTTGTGGTCACCAGAGCTTCACCGCATGGTCATGTAGAGATTCAGGAGGAAAATTCTGACAGAAAATTCACAGTTAATGGTCAGAGGTTGAAGCACTATCTTGGATGCGAGATTGATCGCCAGAGGTCCGCTCATCTGCTGAATTAGCAGAATTGACCATCAAGCTAGTGACGTTAAAGAAGCGCTTGTCGGGAGGCAACCTGATAATTTCGTATCCTCAGTTTATTTTCCGCTGCGTTGATTTTATTATTTATTTGATTTTTATTGAGGTTTTACTGTATTTCCTTTGTTTTACGTGTGTTTTGATCATGCAGAAATTTTAGAATAGGAACCGATACACTTAGATGGAATTTTGGCAACTTTGGAGGTGGAAGTCTCGGACTGGGTGGCGCCAAACTTGGGATATCCAAGTTTGGCGCCGTGTGTGCGTGCAAGATGGAGTTTTCTCTCTGGAAGGTCCAAGCCAAACTTGGGGGGTGCAAGTTTAGCGTGGATGAGGCAGAGGATAATGGGCATTATGGTGCTTCTTGGTGCCAAACTTGGAGAGTTCAAGTTTGGCTTAAAGCCTTTATTCTGCTGTTGCTTCGTTTCTTCATGAAAACTCTGTCAAATTCGTCAAAAATGCTACCTGAAACAAACAAAATTACACACAACTCAAAGTAGCATTCATAGTGGCTAAAACATATTAACTCTTGATTAAAATTATCAATTCAAATGCAAATTCACAAGGAAAAGATAGAGGAAATGCTCACGCATCAATTTGCCTTCCCTTTCTGGTGTTTAACGCCAGAGAGATCCTAACTCCAGGTTATTCTGTTTGCTATTCTGCATCATTCTGTCTCTGTTTCAGCATTGTTCAAGATCACTAACATTAACATTAACATTAAAATTAACTTAAAACATAGTGAAAAATTAATTAAAAAGAAAACTAATTAAAATAGAAACCACAAGAAAATTAATAATGTATGAATGATTGTTGGGTTGCCTCCCAACAAGCGCTTCTTTAATGTCCTTAGCTG
This sequence comes from Arachis hypogaea, assembly GCF_003086295.3. Taxonomy (NCBI): domain Eukaryota; kingdom Viridiplantae; phylum Streptophyta; class Magnoliopsida; order Fabales; family Fabaceae; genus Arachis; species Arachis hypogaea. The sequence continues at coordinate 93,439,453 of NC_092051.1, read as the reverse complement.
GACTTCACTGTACTTAATTTAGTAACAGTTTTGAGCCTCCTGGCTCTATATCTCCTTCAAGGTAATGCTTAACCCTCTGTCCATTGACAGTGAACCTAGTTTTTTTACCTTGAAGTTCTATTTGCCCGTAAGGTGATACATTGGTAATCACAAACGGTCCTGTCCAATGGGATTTGAGTTTCCCAGGAAACATTTTGAGTCTTGAGTTGAAGAGCAGGACCTTCTGTCCTAGTTCAAAGACTCTGGAAGCTAACTTTCTGTCATGCCACCTCTTTGCCTTTTCCTTATAGATCTTTGCATTTTCAAATGCATCTAAGCGAAATTCGTCTAACTCATTTAGTTGGAGAAGTCTTTTTTTCCCTGTTGCTTTAGCATCAAGGTTAAGGAATCTAGTATCCCAATAGGCTTTGTGTTCTAGTTCCACTGGCAAATGACAGGACTTCCCATATACTAACTGATATGGTGAGGTTCCCATGGGGGTTTTGAAAGCTGTTTTGTATGCCCACAGAGCATCATCAAGATTTCTAGCCCAATCCTTTCTAGAGATACATACTGTCCTCTCTAGGATTCTCTTTAGTTCTCTATTTGAGACTTCAGCTTGCCCATTGGTTTGGGGATGATACGGTGTTGCTACTTTATGGCGAACTCCGTAACGGCTTAAGACAGAATCCAGCTTTCTGTTGCAGAAATGAGTACTTCCATCACTAATTAGTGTCCTAGGGACACCAAATCTACTAAAGATATTCTTGTGGAGGAACTTCATTACTACTCTGGTGTCATTAGCGGGTGTTTCTATTGCTTCAACCCATTTAGACACATAATCTACTGCCACAAGGATGTAGATGTTTGAGTATAAAGGCGAGAAGGGTCCCATGAAATTTATGCCCTATACGTCAAACAGCTCAATCTCTAGGATTCCTTGCTGAGGCATGTTGTGACCATGAGGGAGATTCCCAGCCCTTTGGCAACTATCACAGTTACGGACGAACTCTCTAGAATCTTTAAAGAGAGTAGGCCAGTAAAAGCCACTTTGGAGAACTTTGGTGGCTGTCCGCTCACCTCCAAAGTGTCCTCCATAGTCTGAGCCATGACAATGCCATAGAATTCTCTGTGCCTCTTCTACAGACACACAACATCAGATTATTCCATCCGAGCATCTCTTAAAGAGATATGGTTCATCCCATAAGTACTACTTTGCATCATGCATGAGTTTTCGGGCCTGTTTCCTGGTAAATTCCTTGGGAATGAACCTGATAGCCTTGTAATTTGCAATGTCTGCAAACCAAGGTACTGTCCGGATGGCATAGAGTTTCTCATCTGGAAAGGATTCGGATATGTTAGTGGAGGGAGAAGAAGTCCCTACTACTGGTTCAATCCTAGACAAGTAGTTAGCCACTTGATTTTAGGTGCCTTTTCTGTCTCTAATTTCTACATCAAACTCTTGCAGGAGTAATACCCATCTTATAAGTCTAGGCTTAGAGTCCTGCTTAGTGAGCAGATACTTCAGAGCGGCATGGTCAGTATAGATAATGACCTTAGATCCTACTAGGTAGGATTTGAACTTATCAATGGCATAAACCACTGCAAGTAGCTCCTTTTCTGTAGTAGTGTAATTTTTTGCTCATCATTTAGCACACGACTAGCATAGTAAATGACATACAGAAGCTTGTCATGTCTTTGTCCCAAAACTGCGCCAATGGCATGATCGCTGGCATCACACATTAGTTCAAATGGCAAGTCCCAATTGGGTGCAGAGATGATAGGAGCAGTGACAAGCTTGGCTTTCAGGGTTTCAAAAGCATGTAGGCATTCTTGGTCAAAGACAAATGGGACGTCAGGTGCATTGTACAGGCCAAATGGCATTCGCCTATAGGCAAACATGCCAGATGAGCATGTCAAAGTTGTCTTCTCTTGATCCTATGGATCCACTGCTATTTGATTGTACCCTGAATATCCATCCAGAAAATAATAAAATGCATGTCCTGCTAGTCTCCCTTGCATTTTGTCAATGAATGGTAAAGGAAAATGATCCTTACTGGTAGCGTCATTGATTCTTCTATAGTCAATGCACATACGGCACCCTATAACTGTCCTTTTTGGGATCAACTCATTCTTTTCATTATGAACCACTGTCATACCTCCCTTCTTGGGAACAACTTAGACAAGGCTCACCCGGGGACTATCAGAAATGGGATAAATGATCCCAGCCTCCCAGATCTTAGTGACTTCCTTCTGCACTACTTCCTTCATAGCCGGATTGAATTGCCTTTGTGGTTGCACCACTGGTTTGGCATTATCCTCCCGCAGGATTTTATGCATGCATCGGGCTAGGCTAATGCCCTTAAGGTCACGTATAGTCCACCTAAGGGCGGTCCTGTATGTTTTAAGCACTTGAATTAGTGCTTCTTCTTCCTGTGGTTCTAAGACAGAGATTATGATCACAGGATAAGTATCTCCATCTCCCAAAAATACATATTTCAAGGAGGATGGTAATGGCTTGAGCTCAAGCTTTGGAGGTTTCTCCTTTTCCTCAGGGGTTTTCAAAGGATCCTCCAAGTCAGGCTGTTCATCAGTAAGAATGTCATTAAGCCATTCTTTGAGGCTTTCGGCCATGTTCACTTCTTCCACTAGGGAATCAATGAGGTCAATGCTCATGCATTCCTCTGGGGTGTCTGGATGCTGCGTAGCCTTGACAATAATCGGAACAAACTTTTTCTCATTGACTCTTAGGGTTACTTCTCCTTTTTTAACATCAATGAGGGTTCATCCTATAATTAGGAACAGTCTTCCTAGGATAAAGGATGCACTCTTGTGCCTTTCCATGTCCAACGCCACAAAGTTAGTAGGGAAAGCAAAGGGTCCAACCCTGACAATCATGTCTTCGATCACTCCTGATAGTATCTTAATAGAACCATCAGCAAGTTGAAGGCATATGCGGGTTAGTTTGACTTCATCAGTCAAGCAAAGCTTCTTTATTAATGAAGCAGGTATTAGGTTGATGCTTGCTCCAAGGTCACATAGAGCTGTCCTTGTACAAGCATCACCTAGAGTGCATGGTATCATAAAGCTTCCAGGATCTTTAAGTTTCTCTGGTAGGTTGTTTTGAATGATTGCACTGCACTCTTCAGTGAGGAGGACTGTTTCTATCTCTCTCCAATCTTTCTTATGACTCAGAATATCCTTCATGAACATAGCATAAGAAGGTATCTGTTCAAGAGCATCTGCAAAAGGGATCTTGATCTCTAAAGTTCTGAGATAATCTGCAAAGTGGGCAAACTGTTTATCCTTTTTCTCTTGACAGAGCTTCTGAGGAAATGGCATCTTAGCCTTATACTCATCAATCTTGATTGATAAAGGCCGAGTACCTTGTGTATTTGAAGGGGGGTTACTAGCTTTCTTAGGATGGTTGCCATCAGTAAGTGACTGGCCTCCCTTGCTTGGGCGTTCAACGCCCATGCTGCTGCCCCCTTCCTGGCGTTTGACGCCAGGGGCATCATTCCCTTGTGGGCGTTCAACACAAAGGGTGCTTCCTCCTTGGGCGTTTGAACGACCAGTCTCTGCCCTTTCCTAGAGTTCAACACCAAGAGTGATACCTTCCTAGGCATTTGAACGCCCTGTCTTATCTTGTGCAGAGACTTGGTTATCCTCTGTCAGTTGTTCTTTTCCTAACCTCCTGTTGTTCTGAGGTTGGGTATTCAAGATTTTCCCACTCCTTAGCTGAAGGGCCTAACATTCCTCAGTTATCTGCTTAGATAACTGCTGCCTTGTTTGACTCAGCTGTGCTTCTACATTCTTGTTAGAAGCCCAAGTTTCTCGCAAAGCCTCTTGCAATTCCAGTAGTTGCTGGGCAAGGGCGTGCAGTTACTGAGTCAATGGGCCATCTTGTTCTGAAGGGTTAGGTTCAGTAGATACTGCCTTAACCTCTCCTTTTCTAGAAGTCTCAACAGATGAGTACAGATGTTTATTAATGGCAACTGTCTGAATAAGCTCTTGAGCTTCTTCAATTGTCTTTCTCATATGTATGGATCCACCAGCAGAGTGGTCCAAAGACATTCTAGCCATGTCTGAAAGTCCATAATAGAAGATGTCTAACTGTACCTATTCTGAAAATATTTCAGTGGGACATTTTCTTAGCATTCTCCTATACCTCTCCCAGGCATCATAAAGAGATTCTTTATCTCCTTGTTTGAAGCCTTGGATGTCCAGCCTCAGCTGGGTCATCTTTCTTGGAGGAAAGTATTGATTTAAAAACTTGTCTACTAATTGTTTCCAAGTTTTCAAACTCGCTTTAGGCTGGTTATCCAACCACCTATTTGCTTTGTCCTTTACAGCAAAAGGAAAAAGCAATAATCTGTAGACATCTTGTTCTACTCCCTCATTGTGTACTATGTCAGCAATATTTAAAAAATCTGTCAGGAATTCTGTAGATTCTTCCTGAGAAAGCCAAGAATACTGGCAGTTTTACTACAGTAGAGTAATAAGTTGAGGGTTGAGTTCAGAGCTGCTTGCTCTGATGTGAGGTATGCTGATACTTTTTTCATAGAAGTCAGCAGCAGGATTTGTATAAGATTCCAGAGTTCTTCTGAACTCTTCATTCCCATTTGGGTTCATGATGAAGAAGGGTAGAAGAAGAGGAAGAAGAAAGGTAGAAGAGGTAGAAGAAGAAATAGAAGTAGAAAAGATAAGCAAGAATAAAAAATATTTTTTATTTTTATTTTATTTATTTATTAATTTCGAAAATAATATTAATAATTTAAAAATATTTGAAATTAAATTATAAAATTCGAAAATAGAGGAGAGAGGAGAAGAAAATAATTTTCGAAAATTAGGAGAGAGAAGGATTAGTTAGGAAGTTTTGAAAGAGAAGATAAGATAAGTAACTAATTAAGAAAAGATTTGAATTTAAGATTTGAAATTTGAAAATTTAAATTTAAATTTTTGAAATTTGAAATTAAAATTTGAATTTTGAAATTTGAATTTGAAATTTAAAATTTGAATTTTTAAAGTTTTGAATTTTGAAAAAAAATCAACAAGATAAGATAAAGATTTGAAAAGATTTGAAAGAGATGAGATTTGAAATTTGATTTTCAAAAAGATTTAATTTTAAAGTTTAAAATTTGAAATTTAAAATTTGAAATTTGAAATTTGAATTTTGAAAATTAAATTTTGGAAATTGAAATTTGGATTTTAAATTTTGAAATTCGAAAAAAATAAGATAAGATTTTGAAAAAGATATTATTTTGAAAAGATTTGATTTTTTGAAATTTAAAAATTAAGATAAGATAAGATAAAAATTTAAAATTAAAATCTGAATTTTTATTTAAAATTTCCGAAAATTGATTTAAAAAATATAGAAAAGATTTTTTTATTTTTGAATTTAATGAGGAGATAGAAAAACAAGTAAAAGACACAAAACTTAAAATTTTTAGATCAAGATGGACTTAGTATGCGAAAATTTAAAGATAAACACCAAGGGACACCAAACTTAAAAATTTTTAAGATGAAAACAAAAAGAAACACAAGAACACTTTGAAGATTAAAAAAGAACACCAAGAACAAGACTAAAAAAATTTAAAGAACACAAGAACACACAAAGAACACCAAACTTAAAACTTTTGAACATCAAACATTAAATTTTCGAAAAATTAAAAGAAAAACACATGAAAACACCAAACTTAAAGATTGAAACAAGATTCAAACAAAAAGACACTAATTTTGAAAAATTTTTAGAAAACGACTCAAAATTTTCGAAAATTACCAAGAACAAAAACAAAAAGACTCAAATCAAGAAAAAAATTAAACAAAGAAAAGAAAAATATTTTTGAAAAAGGTTTTAATTTTTTTTTTGAAAATAGAGAAGAAGAAAATAAAAATAAAAGACTCAACAAAATAAAATAAATTACCTGATCTAGGGAGCAAGACAATCCGTCAGTTTGTCCAAACTCGAACAATCTCCGGAAACGGCGCCAAAAATTTGGTGGCACGAATCCCCACACCTTCGTACAGCTGTACCAGCAAGTGCACTGGGTCGTCCAAGTAATACCTGAGCGAGTCAGGGTCGATCCCATGAGGATTGTGGCTTGAAGCAAGCTATGGTTATCTTGCAGGTCTTAGTCAGGCGAATCAAGAAGTTGTTGGATTGAGCCTTAATTGCATTAAAAGAAATATGAGAGAAGCGTATAAGGTATTTTTTCAATGGAATCAGTAATAGGAATATAGTTAAGGATTGGAATTGCTTAGCCTTTCTGAATTAACTCTGGTATTACTGTCTCCTTTTCTTGTGAGTGATTTCTTCTATGGCAGGCTGTATGTGATCAACGCCATGGGCCGTGGTCATCAATCTCCTCTGTACCAAATCAAATGCCATTGGCTGTTGTCATCCAATCTGACGGAGGGTGAAGCTCTAGCAGTTCATTCTCCTAGCGATCCTACTCAAAACGCCACAAACAAGGTCAAATCTTTCAGATCAGAGAATGTTGCTTCTTTAGGTTCTAGCCTATACCACGGAGACCCTAATCTCCCCAGAAATTGGCTGAACTGGTGTCTTGAGAAGTCTCCAACGAAGTCGTGGATTATCCATCTGAGAGATGCATAATCAAGCTAGCGGTTCGCGCTTTCCACCCACGTATTCACACGAACCCAAGTAGACACGGGTGGTTGTCAAGCACGCGGTCCTAGTATGATGAACAGAGCTGATTGTCACTGGTCATCCTATTCACCATGTTGAAGAACGAGTATGCATCTTAGAAATAAATCAAACACGGATCGAAGAAGAAACAATAATACTTTTATTAATTCATAGGACTCAGTAGGGCTCCTCCCCTCAACCTAGGAGGTTTAGAAACTCGTATTGAAAGAAAATACAATGGTAAATTCAAAATTATGGTAAAAGGTATTTTAAAAGTGTTCGAATAACAGAAGTCTAATCCCTTAAATACTAAACAATGACTAGTAAGGGTAAAACAGTCTTTTTAGTGCTAAAATCCACTTCTGGGGCCCTCTTGGTGAGTGTTTGGGCTGAGCTTTCATGAGATCCATGTGCCATGAGGCCTCTATGGCATTGAACGCTGGCTAGGGGATCCTCTTTGGGTGTTTAGATGTTGGCCTTTGCTCCTTGGGTGCTGGACGCCAAAAGGGGGGCAGGAGGCTGGCGACTGGCGTTGGACGCCAGTTTTGGGCCTTCTAATCTGAAGCAAAGTATAGACTGTTATACATTGATGGAAAGCTCTAGAAGTCAGCTTTCCATAGCCATTGAGAACGCTCCTTTGGGACTTCTGTAGTTCCAGAAAAGCTCTTCCGAGTGCAAGGAGGTCAGATCTGGACAGCATCTGCAGTGCTTTCTCTGTCTCTGAATCAGACTTTTGCTCCAGCTCCTCAATTTCAGCCAGAAAATACCTGAAATTGTACAAAAACACACAAACTTAAAGTAGAATCCAAAAATGTGAATTTAACACTAAGACCTATAAAAACCTAATAAAAATTTAACAAAACATACTAAAAACTATATGAAAACTATGCCAAAAAGTGTATAAAATATCCTCTCATCAGATCACGACTTTAACTGCTCAGTCTCAAGCTTTTTACTTGACACCTTCACACCACAAGCATATAGTTAGGGACACTATCTATTTGGAGTGCTTAGGCCAAGATTTTACTCCTTTTAGGCCCTCCTAACCATTGATGCTCAAGGCCTTAGATCTTTTTACCCTTGCATTTTGGTTTAAAGGGCTATTGGCTTTTTCCTCTTTCCTTTTGGTTTAAAGAGCTATTGCCTTTTTCTGCTTTTTATTTCTTTTCAGCTATAATTTTTTCGCATATTTTTTTTGCATATATTACTTTTTTTTGCTGCTTTTTCTTGCTTCAAGAATCAATTTTTGGATTTTTCAGATTACCAATAATACTTCTCCTTTTTCATCATTCTTTCAAGAGCCAACATTCTTAATTTCAATCTCAAATATGCACTGTTCATTCATATATTCAGAAAACAAAAGCAATGCCACCACATCAAGATAATTGAACTATTCTTAAGATAAACTCAAAATTCATATATCTATCAATTCTTTTCAAATAAAATTTTCTTTTAAGTAAGGTGAGAGATATATGGAATATTTTATAACTTTAAGACATAGATAGAAATGATCATGCAATAAGAACAAGAGAACACACAATAAAACATAACAGAAAACAGAAAAATAACATAAGAAAAGGGGATTAAGAGAACGAATCCACCTTAATGATGGCGGCTACTACTCCTCCTTGAGGATCCAATGTAGTGCTTGATCTCTTCAATGTCACGCCCTTGTCTCTTTTGTTCTTCCCTCATAGCCCTTTGATCTTCTCTTATTTCATTGAGGATGGTGGAATGCTCTTGATGCTCCAACCTCAATTGCTCCATATTAGTGTTCAATTCTCCAAGAGAATTATGCAATTGGTCCCAATAGCATTGAGGAGGAAATTGCATCCCTTGAGGTATCCCAGGAATTTCTTTCTAAGGCGGTTGCACAGGCTCATGTGCATGCTCTTTAGTTTGCTCCATCCTCTTCTTAGTGATGGGCTTGTCCTCCTCAATAAAGTTGTCTCCCTCTATGACAATTCCAGCTGAATTGCATAGGTAACAAATAAGGTGAGGGAAAGCTAACCTTGCTTTGGTGGAAGGCTTTTCAGCTATCTTGTACAATTCTTGAGGTATCACCTCATGTACTTGCACCTCACTCCCAATCATGATGCAATGAATCATGATGGCTCGGTCTATGGTCACTTCTAACCGATTGCTAGTAGGGATGATAGAGCATTGGATGAATTCCAACCATCCTCTAGTTAAAGGCTTGAGGTCAAGCCTTCGTAGTTGAATGGACTTGCCTTGCGAATCCCTTTTCCACTGTGCTTCTACCACATAGATGTCTGAGAGCACTTCATCCAGTCTTTGATCAAATTTGACTCTTCTAGTGTAAGGATGTGGGTTTCCTTGCATCAAAGGCAAGTTGAACGCCAACGTCACACTTTTCGGACTAAAGTCCAAGATTCTCCCTCTGACCATGGTGCTCCAATTCTTGGGATTTGGGTTCACACTAATGTCATGGTTTTTTGTGACCCATGGATTAGCATAGAACTCTTGCACCATTAAGATCGCAACCTCTTGGATGGGAATGGTTAGGACTTCCCAACATCTTCTCTTGATCTCTCTTCGGATTTCCAGATACTCATTCTTCTTAAGCCTAAAAGGGACCTCAGGGATCACCTTCTTCTCTGCCACTACTTCATAGAAGTGGTCTTGGTGGGCTATGGTGATGAATCTCTCCATCTCCCAAGATTCGGAGGTAGCGGCTATGGCTTTTCCTTTCCTCTTTCTAGAGGGCTGTCCAACCTTGGGTGCCATAAGTGGTAATCGAAAGCAAAAAGCAACGCTTTTCCCATACCAAACTTAAAAGCTTTGCTCATCCTAGAGCAAAAATTAAATAAAAGAGAAGAATGGAGTAGTAGAAGAAGAAAATAAAGGAAGAAGGAGGGAGAAAGCAATTCGGCCAAAGGGACTTTGATGTGTATGAAGTGTGTGTATGAAGGGTTAGTAAGAGGGGTATTTATAGGAGTGGGCTACGGTTGGGTTCGGTCATGGGTGGGATAAATGGGAGGAAAATTTGATTTTAAAGTGGATGGAGTTGGTGGGAATTATGATAGTTTTAGGGAAGTGATATGGATGTGATTGGGCTAGGGTTTATAGGGAAGAATGTATGGGAAAGAGTGAAAGTAAGAGGGAAGAAGTGGGGTAGGTAAAGATGCTGTGGGACCCACTGGTCCTGAGAGGCTAGGGAATTCAGATTCCCTGCCCTTCTTCATGGGCGTTGAATGCCCAGCACTATGCTCTTGGCAGGTGTTCAACGCCAGCTACGCTGCCAATTTGGGTGTTGAACGCCCTGGCTCTGCCTCTGGTTGGCATTAAACGCCAGCAAGACTGCCAATTTGGGCGTTGAACCCCAAGCCAGTGCTCCCTGGCTGGCGTTCAACGCCAGCAAGACACTCTATCCAGAGTGGTCTATTTTCATTCCTGAACCTTTCTGTCTCTGTTCTGACTGCTTCACATGATCATGAACCTAAAGAAATAACTAAAGAAAAACAACTTAAGAAATTAGAGGAAATAGAAATAACTTAAATAAGGTTGGGTTGCCTCCCAACAAGCGCTTCTTTAACGTCACTAGCTTGACAGTTAGCTCCTTACGGAGGATGATATGGGCTCAGAATTTCACCCCTTACAATGAACTTTCTTCCTATCTTCACATGGATGAGCTCCACATGCTCTAGAGATAAGACACGACTCACTGTATGTGGTATGACTGGTTTCTTGGTGAAGACAACTCTCATGCCAGGTGAGATGCCTTCATTGGGGACTTTCTTATCCTTCCAGCCTTTAGGTACTTTCTTCTTAGTACCTTTGTTCTCAGTACTTGTTGATGGCTGCCCAACACCAAACTTAGAATTGATGTTTGGTGGCTTGGTAAAGCTTTGCACTAAAAGAGATGGTTGGAACACTAAGTGTTGCACAGTTATCTCTCTTTTTTCAGAGGGAGAGTTGGGGTGAGGCATCTTGAACAAGATGTGATCCTCCTTTAGTTGCAAAATCAGTTCTCCCTTAGCTACATCAATGATAGCATTGGCAGTGGCTAGGAAAAGTCTTCCAAGGATGATGGATTCATCCTCATCTTCTCCAATGTCTAAGATTATGAAGTTTGCAGGGATGTACAGGTCTTCAACCTTTACCAGTACATCCTCTACTAAGCCATATACTTTCTTCATTAATTTGTCTGCCATCTCTAGTGAGATATTTACAGCTTGTACCTCAAAGATTCTCAACTTCTCCATTACAGCGAGTGGCATGAGGTTTATGCTTGACCCTAGGTCACACAGAGCCTTTTCAAAGGTCATGGTGCCTATGGTACAAGGAATTAGGAATTGTCTGGGATCCAGAAGCTTCTGAGGTAGCTTCTACTGTACCAAAGCATTGAGTTCTTTGGCAAGCACTGGAGGTTCTTCCTCCAAAGATTTTGTGCCAAATAACTTAGTATTTAGCTTCATAAGTGCTCCTAGGTACCAAGCAACTTGCTCTTCCCTAGTATCCCCATCCTCATCAGAGGATGAGTATTCCTCAGAACTCATGCACTGCAGGAGTGCATGCAAGGGAACCTCTATGGTCTCTACATGAGCCTAGGCTTCCTTTAATACTTGGATAAGAACTTTATCAGTGGGTGTTGAAAACCCAGTAGGTATGCCATTACTGGTGTTCAACGCCAGTTTTGGTGGTTCTTTGGGCATTGAACGCCCATCATGCATCCCTTCACTGGCGTTCAACGCCAGTTCCTTTGCCAAGTTGGGTGTTGAACACCCAGCCAGTGCTCCCTGGCTTGCGTTCAATGCCAGATTCCCTGCCAGTTTGGGCATTGAATGCCCAGTGAGGGCTTCCTCACTAGTGTTCAATGCCAATTTTGATGCCTGTTTGGGCGTTGAACTCCCAATGAGGTATTCCTCACAGGAGTTCAACGCCAGCTTCTGTGCTATGCCCAGTGAGGTCTTCCTCACTGGCGTTCAATGCCATCCCAATTTCTCTAGATTTGGCCTCATCCTTTGTGGTGATGGCCTTGCACTCTTCTCTTGGGTTTACTTCAGTGTTACTAGGAAGAATATCAAGAGGAGTCTCAGGGATTCTCTTGCTCAGTTGACCAACTTATACCTCCAAATTTCTAATGCAGGATCTTGTTTCAGTTATGAAACTATGAGTGGTCTTAGAGAGGTTGGAGACTATAGTTACCAAGCCAGAAAAGCTCTGCTTAGGAGTCTCCATATTCCCTTGAGAAGATGGGAATAGTGGCCTGTTGTTGAACCTATTATGGGTTCTTCCACCTTGATTATTATTGAAGCCTTGCTGAGGCTTCTGTTAATCCTTCCATGAAAGGTTAGGATGATTCCTCCATGAGGGGTTGTAGGTGTTTCCATAGGGTTATCCCATGTAATTCACCTCTTCTATGGTGGGTTGGTCAGGATCATAAGCTTCTACTTCAAATGAAGCTTTTTTATTGCTGCCAGTTGTAGCTTGCATTCCAGTCAAATGCTGAGACATCATATTGACCTGTTGGGTCAAGATCTTGTTCTGAGCCAATATGGCATTCAGACTGTCAACTTTAAGAACTCCTTTCTTCTGAGGGACCCCATTGTTCACAGGATTTCTCTCAGAGGTGTACATGAATTGGTTGTTTTCAACCATCTCAATGAGTTCTCTTACTTCTGCAGGCATTTTCTTCAAGTGGAGTGATCCACCTGCAAAGCTGTCCAATGATATTTTGGACATCTCAGACAAGCCATCATAGAAGATGTCTAAGCTAGACCATTCTGAGAGCATGTCAGAAGGACATCTCCTGATCAGTTGCTTGTATCTTTTTCAAGCTTCATAGAAGGATTTTCCTTCTCTTTGTCTGAAGGTTTGAACTTCTACTCTGATTTTGCTCATCCTTTAAGGAGGAAAGAATTTGGCCAAGAAAGCATTGACCAACTTTTCCTAAGAGTCTAAGCTTTCTTTAGGTTGAGAATCCAACCATATTTTTGCTCTGTCTCAAACAACAAAGGGAAAGAGCATAAGTTTGTAGACCTCAGGATCCACTCTATTGGTCTTGACAGTGTCACAGATTTGCAAGAATTTTGACAGGAATTGGTGTGGATCTTCTAGTGAAAGTCCATGAAACTTGCAATTCTGTTGCAAAAGAGAGACTAACTGAGGCTTAAGCTCAAAGTTGTTAGCTCTAATGGAAGGTATGTAGATACTTCTTCCATAGAAATTAGAGGTCGGTATGGGGTAGTCACCAAGAACCTTTCTTGCATCTCCTTCATTATTAGCATTGTCTACCATGTCTTCAGCTTCTTGTTCAAAATTTTCAGAGGAGGTTTCTTTCGGAGTGTTGTATTTTAACTTGCTGTAAATGCCGCCTTAGAGTTTTATCAGGTTCAGGGTCAGGATTAAAGAGAGGTTCTTTATCTCTGTTCCTGGTCATAAACAAGAAAAAGAAGACAAGAAAGAAGAAGAATGGGAGCTCTATGTTCAAGAACAGAGGACTCCCTGTGAGATGTGAAGAAGAGAGAAGAATGATGATAGAGAGAAGAGAGGAAGAATTTGGCTATGAGGAGAGAAGAATTCAAAAATTAGAAAGTAAAAAGAGAAAATATTTTTGTTTTTATTTTAATTATTAATTAAATTCAAAAATAAAACTAATTAACTAAAAGGATTTGAAAATTAAATAATGAATTTTCAAAAAAGAAAAGAGAGAAAGAGAGAAGATATTTTCGAAAATTAGAAGAGAGAAGAATTAGTTAGGAAGTTTGAAAAAGAAGAAACAGAAAACAAGTAACTAATTAAGAAAGATTTGAAATTAAGATAAGATAGAGATTAGAAAAGATTTGAATTTAAAATTTAAAATTAGAAAAGATAAGATAGAAATTGAAAAGATTTGAAAAAGATTTGAATTTAAAATTTGAATTATAAAAGATAAGATAAGAATTTGAAAAAGATTTGAAAAACATAAGATTTGAATTTTGATTTTTGAAAAAGATTTGATTTTGAAATTTGAATTTGAAATAAGATAAGATAAGATTTTTGAATTTTAAAGAAAGATAGAAAGTTAAGATAGTAATTTGAAAAAGATATGATTTTTGAAAAGATTTGAATTTGAAATTTAAAACTAAGATAAGATAAGATAATGATTTTGAAATTAAAATTTGAAATCTTTTTTATGATTTTCGAAAATTAAAGTGAAAGAAAATATTTTTTTATTTTTTTTAATTAATGAAGAAAGAGAAAAACAACAAAGAGACACGAAACTCAAAATTTTTAGATCTAAGACACCTAGAATTCAAAAATTGCAAAGAAAAACACAAAGAGACACCAAACTTAAAAATTTGAAAACCAAAGACACTAATTTCAAAAATTTTAAAAGAAAAGACACAAGAAGATACCAAACTTAAAGAATGACACCAGACTCAAACAAAAGACACTAATTTTGAAATTTTTGGAAAGAAAGACAAGAAATTCAAAAATTCAACAAGAACAAGAATAAAAGACTCAAACAAAAGATAAAGATTGATAAAGAAAAGTAAAAATTTTTTATAAAGTTTTTATTTTTTTTTTCGAAAAAGAGGAGGGAGATAAAAGACTCTAACAAAATTAAAAATAATACATAATCTAAGAAATAAGATAACCCGTTAGTTGTCCAAACTCGAACAATCCCCGACAACAGCGCCAAAAACTTGGTGCGCGGAATTAAACTTCGCACAACTGAACCAGCAAGTGAACTGGGTCGTCCAAGTAATACCTGAGTGAGTCAGGGTCGATTCCACGAGGATTGTAATTTGAAGCAAGCTATGGTTATCTTGTAGACCTTAGTCAGGCGGATAGAAATTTGGTTGGTTGTTTAAAGCGCATAAAGGTAAAATAAAGAAAACATTACTCAATTGATGGTGAAAGCAATGATAAGAAGATCGTTAAGGTTTCGGAGATGCTTTATTCTTCTGGATCAATTCGGTTTTACTGTCTTCTCCAACTGTGAATGATTTCTTCTATGGCAGGCTATATGTGATCAACGCCTTTTTCGAGAGGTCGTCGATTCTCCTCCAGAGCCGAACCCAGGGTTAGTGTGAATCCAGTCTGATTGAGGGTGAAGCTCCTGCAGTTCATTCCCCTTGATGATTAGTGTGGGAAATTGTGATTACACTTTTCACAACTTGGCACAACTAACCAGCAAGTGCACTGGGTCGTCCAAGTAATACCTTACGTGAGTAAGGGTCGATCCCACGGAGATTGTCGGCCTGAAGCAAGCTATGATTATTTTGTAAATCATAGTAAGGAGATTAATGATAAGAGTGATTGTATTTATGAAAAATAAATAACATAAAATAAATAGTACTTGTGAGTCAATAATGAGAAACAGGTTGAGGTTCTGGAGATGCTCTGTCGTCTGAATCTCTGCTTTCCTACTATCTTCTTCTCCAACCACGCATGGCTTCCTTCAATGGCAAGTTGTATGATCCTCTCGGACGAAAAATACCAGGTACGATCTCTGCACGGCTAATTAACTGTCGGATTTCTCGTCTCGGATGAAAAATACCAGGTCCAGCTACCGCACGGCTAATCATCTGTCGGTTCCCACTTGCGTCGGAATAGGACCCTTGTCCTTTTGCACACTGTCACTGCGCCCAACATTCGCAGGTTTGAAGCTCATCACAGTCATCCATTCCCGGATCCTACTCAGAATACCACAGACAAGGTTTAGACTTTCTGGATCCTAGGAATGCTGCCAATTGGTTCTAGCCTATGCCACGAAGGTTCTAACCTCCGGACTCGGTCCGTAGATTAGAAACCTAAGAGATACATACTCAAGCTGTCGCCCAGTGACTACGTTGAGCTCAGATAGAACGGGAGTGGTTGTCAGGCACGTGTTCATAGGTTGAGGATAATGATGAGTGTCACGGATCATCATATTCTCCATATTGAAGTATGAGTGAGTATCTTAGAATAGAATCAAGCGTGATTGAAAAGAAAACAGTAGTAATTGCATTAATCCATTGAAACACAGCAGAGCTCCTCACCCCCCACCTATGGAGTTTAGAGACTCATGCTGTAGAAGATACAATATGAAGTGTAAAATGTCATGAGGTACAAAATGAATCTCTAAAAGTAGTTTTTATACTAAACTAGTAACTTTGGTTTACAGAAAATGAGTAACTAAGTACAGATAATGCAGAAATCCACTTCCGGGACCCACTTGGTGCGTGTCTGGGCTGAGCTTCCAAGCTTTCACGTGCATATGCCCAAAGTTGGCGTTAAACACCACCCTGGGTGCCAGAATGGGCGTTTAACGCCGAAAAAGGTGCCAGTTCTGACTTTTTACGCTATAAAGTTTTAGGCTGACTTTGAATACCAGTTTGGGCCATCAATTCTCAGGAAAAGTATGGACTATTATATATTTCTGCAAAGCCCAGGATATTTACTTTCCAAAAAAATTGAGAGCGCACCAATCGGGCTTCTGTAGCACGAGAAAATCTATTTCGAGTGCAGGAGAGTCAGAATCCAACATCATTTGCAGTCCTTTCTCAGCCTCTGAATCAGATTTTTGCTCAGGTCCCTCAATTTCAGCCAGAAAATACCTGAAATTATAGAAAAACACACAAACTCATACTAAAGTCCAAAAATGTTATTTTTAAATAAAACTAAAAAAATATAATAAAAAGTAGCTAAATCATACTAAAAACTATGTAAAAACAATTCCAAAAATGGTATAAATTATCCGCTCATCACAACACCAAACTTAAATTGTCGCTTGTCCCCAAGTAACTGAAAACAAAATAGGATAAAAAGAAGAGAATATACAATGAATTCCAAACTTATCAATGAAGATTAGCTTCAATTAGATGAGCGGGACTTGTAGCTTTTTTGCTTCTGAAGTTTTGGCATCTTACTTTATCCTTTGATGTTCAGAATGATTGGCATCTATAGGAACTTAGAATTCAGATAGTGTTATTGATTCTCCTAGTTCAGTATGTTGGTTCTTGAACACAGCTACTTTTATGAGTCTTGGCCGTGACCCTAAGCATTTTGTTTTCCAGTATTACCACCGGATACATAAATGCCACACACACATAACTGGGTGAACCTTTTCAGATTGTGACTCAGCTTTGCTAGAGTCCCCAGTTAGAGGTGCTCAGAGCTCTTAAGCACACTCTTTTTGCTTTGGACCACGACTTTAACCATTCAGTCTCAAGCTTTTCACTTGACACCTTCACGCCACAAGCACATGGTTAGGGACAGCTTGATTTAGCCGCTTAGGCCAGGATTTTATTCCTTTGGGCCCTCCTATCCATTAATGCTCAAAGCCTTGGATCCTTTTTCAACCCTTGCCTTTTGGTTTAAAGGATTACTGGCTTTTTCTGCTTGTTTTTTCTTTTTCTTTCTTTTTTCTTTAAATTTTTTTTCGAACTTTTTCGCCACTTTTTCTTTTCTCTTTTTTTTTGCAAGCTTTTTACTGCTTTTTCTTGCTTCAAGAATCAATTTTATGATTTTTCAGATTATCAATAACATTTCTCCTTTTTCATTATTCTTTCAAGAGCCAACAATTTTAACATTCATAAACAACAAATTCAAAAATATGCACTGTTCAAGCATTCATTCAGAAAACAAAAGGTATTGCAACCACATCCAAATAATTAAACTAATTTCAAGATAAAATTCAAAATTCATGTACTTTATTCATTTAAGAAAGGTGATGGATTCATAGGGCATTCATAGCTTTAAGACATAGACTCTAAACTTTATTGATCATGGAATAAAAATAAGACATAAAATAAACATAAAAGCAAACAAATAATAATAAAAGAAAGGAAATTAAAGACATAAAAATAAATGACTCTAATACTAATGCTTATGTAACTCTTAAAATATGTTTCTAATAAAAAAAGTTATCATAGAGTTAGGACTCAACAACCTTTATTTTGAGAGATAGGTGCTCCTTCAATCTGTGGAATGTTCGGCTCTTCAAGGATTAGCTTCTGGCGCTTTAGTTCCTGTAGCTCACGCCCTTGCTCCTCTTATTCTCTGAACAGTTTGCAGAGCATGCTGTTCTGATTCTGCTGCTCTTCTTTAAGTTGATCCATAGATTCTTGCAGCTTGTTGACAGATGCTTCTAAGCAGGCGCAATAGTCAAATTGAGGAATTTCTGGAAGGAGCTCATGCGCCCTCCTCTTGATGAGGTTGTCTTGAACTTGAGGTCTATCCATTATCCTTTTAGTGATTGGGTGTTCAACTGGAATATACTCATCCACACCTATCTGTATCCCCGCATCTTTACATAACAGACTGATCAAGCTTGGATAAGCCAATTTGGCTTCAGTGGATTCCTTGTTTGCAATTAAGTAAATTTCACAAGGAATTAGCTTATGAACCTCCACTTCTTTTCCCAGCATAATACAGTGAATCATCACTGCTCTTTTGACAGTGACTTCAGAGCGGTTACTGGTGGGAAGTATAGATCTCCCAATGAAATCCAGCCAGCCCCTAGCAATTGGCTTGAGGTCTCCTTTCTTTAGTTGGTTTGGAATACCTTTTGAATTGGTTATCCACTTGGTTCCAGGGAGGCAGATATCCTCTAGAACTTTATCCAACTTTTTATCTTTAGTCATTCTCCTATTAAAGGATTCTGGATCATCCTGCAGTTGAGGAAGTTTGAGGACTTCTCTCACTTTGTCAAGATGGAAGTAGATAATCCTCCCTCTGACCATGGTTCGGAAAGTGTGGAAGACGGTTCCCTCCATTCTTTGCTTATCTGTCAGCCACAGATTTGCATAGAATTCCTGGACCATATTTCTTCCCACATTCATCTCAGGATTAGCTAGGATTTCCTAGCCTCTGTTTCGAATTTGCTCTTGGATCTCTGGATATTCGTCTTCTTTCAGATCGAACTTGACTTCTGGGATCACTGATCTTCTGCACACTATTTTGAAGTAATGATATGCATGTTCTTTGGTGCAAAACCTCTCATGCATCCATTGTGGTTTTGGATTGTTTTCTTTCTTACCTCTTTGAGTGGTTTGTTTTCCTTTAGGGGCCATGATCTTGGTCAGTGATCACGGAAAATCACACCAAACTTAGAGGTTTTCTTGTCCTCAAGCAAAAGCAAAGAAAGAAAATGAGTAGATAGACAGAAGGATTCGAATGATGGAGGAGGGGTGATGGCCGAATGTATAAATAGAGGGGAGGGAGGGTATGGTTTTGAAATTTTAGAAAAAGATATGATTGAAAGATATGATTGATACAAGATAAACATGATATGCAAAAGAGAAGATTGTTTTCAAAATTTAAGAGATATGAAGAAGATGTGAGGAAGTTAAATCTGAATTTTAGTTTATGCATCTAAGAAATAAAAGATAATATGAATGAATTGAAAAGATTTGAAAAGAAATAGAAAAGATAAATGAGTGTTTGAAAAAGATTTGAAAAGAATTTGAAAGAGAATTAATGAAAATTTATAAGTTCATAAATTTTTGTGAATGGAAATCAAAAGATGAATGTTTGTAATGTTTGGATGCAGAAAATTTTGATTTAAAACATGAAAATTCGAAAAAAATTTGAATTGAAATGAAATTACCTCTCCCCTAGCTATCCTGGCATTAAACGCCCAAAATGATAGCCATTCTGACGTTTAACGCCCATCTAGTGGCCATTTTAGGCATTTAACGCCCAGCCAGATACCCTGGCTGGCGTTAAACGCCAGAAATCCTTTCTCATTGGGAATTTTTCTGAACACCTAGGATGCTGCTGTTTCTGGCGTTAAACGCCCAGAATAATAGCCATTCTGGCGTTTAACGCCCAGATTGCCTCTTTACTGGCGTTTTGATGCCAGTGAGCTCTTTTACTCTATCATTCTTCTGCTTTATGTTCTGAACCTTCATACCCTTGACTTGTTTACTGAAAAAGCATCAATAAACATGGACAACAAAATTAAATGGACTTATATAATTGTTATAAACATCTAATTTGATTTGATAATAGCTGGGTTGCCTCACAGTAAGCGCTTCTTTACTGTCTTTAGCTAGACTTCACTGAGCTTTTTAATTCAATCTCAGTTTTGAGCATTCTTGCTCAATATTGCCTTCAAGATAATATTTGATTCTCTGTCCATTAACAATGAACTTTTTGTCAAAATCAATATCCTGAAGCTCTACATAGCCATATGGTGACACACTTGTAATCACATATAGTCCCCTCCACTAGGACTTCAATTTCCCAGGGAACAATTTGAGCCTAGAGTTAAATAGCAGGACCTTCTGTCCTGGCTCAAAGACTCTAGATGACAGCCTTTTGTCATGCCATCTTTTTGCTTTTTCTTTATAGATTTTAGCATTTTCGAAAGCATTGAGTCTAAACTCCTCTAGCTCATTCAACTGGAGTAGTCTTTTCTCTCCAACTATCTTAGCATCAAGGTTTAGGAACCTGGTTGCCCAGTAGGTCTTGTGTTCCAGTTCCACTGGCAGATGACAGGCTTTTCCATACACAAGCTGGTATGGAGAGGTCCCTATAGGATTCTTGAATGCTGTTCTGTATGCCCACAGAGCATCATCCAGACTTCTTCCCCAGTCCTTTCTACGGGTACTTACAGTCCGTTCTAGGATTCGTTTTAGTTCTCTATTTGAGACTTCAGCCTGCCCATTTATCTGTGGATGATATGGAGTTGCCACTTTGTGGTTAATTCTATATCAGACCAGAGCAGAGTCAAGCTGTTTATTGCAGAAATGAGTGCCTCCATCACTGATAAGTATCCTAGGGACACCGAACCTACTGAAGATATGCTTCTGGAGAAACTTCATCACTGTCTTGGTATCATTAGTGGGTGTTGCAATTGCCTCTATCCATTTGGATACATAGTCTACTGCCACTAGAATATAAGTGTTTGAGTATGATGGTGGGAAAGGCCCCATGAAGTCAATACCCCATACATCAAACAACTCAATCTCTAAGATCCCTTGTTGAGGCATGGCATAACCATGAGGCAGATTACCAACTCTCTGGCAACTATCACAGTTACATACAAACTCTCGGGAGTCTCTATAGAGAGTAGGCCAGTAGAAGCCACATTGGAGAACCTTGGTGGCTGTTCGCTCACCTCCAAAGTGTCCTCTATATTGTGATCCATGGCAGTGGCATAGGATCTTTTGTGCCTCTTTTCTAGGCACACATCTACGGATTACTCCGTCTGCATGCCTTTTAAAGAGATATGGTTCATCCCACAAGTAGTACTTTGCATCAAAAATTAACTTTTTCATTTGTTGCTTACTGTACTCTTTGAGTATGAATTTCACAGTTTTATAGTTTGCAATGTCTGCAAACCATGGTAATTCCTGAATGGCAAAGAGTTGCTCATCCGGAAAGATTTTAGAGATTTCAGTAGGAGGGAGGGACGCCCCTTCTACTGGTTCTATCCGGGATAGGTGATCTGCTACTTGGTTCTCTGTCCCTTTTCTGTCTCTTATTTCTATATCAAACTCTTACAGAAGCAACACCCATCTTATGAGTCTGGGTTTTAAATCCTGCTTTGTGAGGAGATATTTTAGAGCAGCATGGTCAGTGTACACAATCACTTTTGATCCCACTAAATAAGATCTGAACTTGTCAAATGGCATAAAACACTGCAAGTAACTCTTTTTCTGTGGTTGTGTAATTTTTCTGTGCGTCATTCAAAACACAGCTAGCATAGTAAATGACGTGCAAAAGCTTGTTATGCCTCTATCCCAACACTACACCAATGGCATGGTCACTGGCATCACACATTAGTTCGAATGGTAATATCCAGTCTGGTGCAGAAACAACTAGTGTTGTGACCAACTTAGCTTTCAGAGTTTCAAACGCTTGCAGACACTCAGTGTTAAAAACAAATGGCGTGTCAGCAGCTAGCAGATTACTTAGAGGTTTTTCAATTTTTGAAAAATCCTTTATAAACCTCCTATAGAATCCTGCATGTCCCAGAAAGCTTCTGATTGCTTTAACATTGGCAGGTGGTGGTAATTTTTCAATTACCTCTACCTTAACTTGATCCACCTCTATTCCCTTGCTTGAAATTTTGTGCCCAAAGACAATTCCTTCAGTCACCATAAAGTGACATTTTTCCCAGTTTAACACCAGGTTAGTCTCTTGGCACCTTTTCAGAACAAGTGCTAGATGGTCAAGCCAGGAGCTGAATGAGTCGCCAAATACTGAGAAGTCATCCATGAAGACTTCCAGAAATTTCTCTACCATATCAGAGAAGATAGAGAGCATGCACCTCAAAAAAGTTGCAGGTGCATTGCACAGACCAAATGGCATCCTTCTGTAAGCAAATACTCCAGAAGGACATGTGAATGTTGTATTCTCTTGGTCCTGAGGATCTACTACAATTTGGTTGTAACCTGAATAACCATCCAAAAAGCAGTAGTATTCATGACCTGCTAGTCTCTCTAGCATCTGGTCTATAAATGGTAAAGGAAAATGATCCTTTCCGGTGGCTATATTGAGTCTTCTATAGTCAATACACATACGCCACCCTGTAACTGTTCTTGTAGGAACCAGTTCATTTTTTTCATTGTGAACTACTGTCATGCCTCCCTTCTTGGGGACAACTTGGACAGGGCTCACCCAGGGGCTATCAGAAATGGATAAATAATCCCAGCCTCTAGTAACTAAGTGACCTCTTTCTGCACCACCTCCTTCATGGCTGGATTCAGCCGCCTCTGTGGTTGAACCACTGGCTTAGCATCATCCTCCAATAGGATCTTGTGCATGCATCTGGCTGGGCTAATGCCTTAAGATTACTTATGGACCACCCAAGAGCTGTCTTGTGTGTCCTTAGCACCTGAAGTAGTGCTTCCTCTTCCCTTGGCTCTAAAGCAGAACTTATGATCACAGGAAAAGTGTCATTTTCTCCTAGAAATGCATATTTCAAGGATGGTGGTAGTGGTTTGAGCTCGGGTTTAGGAGGCTTCTCCTCTTTCTGAGGAGCTATCAGAGGTTCTTCTGTTTTCTCTGGTTCCTCCAGATCGGGCTAAACATCTTTAAAAATGTCCTCTAGCTTTGATTCAAGACTCTCAGTCATATTGACCTCTTCTACCAGAGAGTCAATGATGTCAGCGCTCAGGCAGTCTTTTGGTGTGTCTGGATGCTGCATAGCTTTGACAGCATTCAACTTAAACTCATCCTCATTGACTCTCAGGGTTATCTCCCCTCTTTGGACGTCAATGAGGGTTCGTCCAGTTGCTAGGAAAGGTCTTCCTAGAATGAGAGTTACACTCTTGTGCTCCTCCATTTCCAACACTACAAAGTCAGTAGAAAAGGCAAATGGCCCAACCTTAACAATCGTGTCCTCAATTATGCCTGATGGGATTTTAATGGAGCCATCAGCAAGTTGGAGACATATCCGGGTTGGTTTAACCTCATCAGTCAAACCAAGCTTTTTGATAGTGGATGCAGGTATTAGGTTGATACTTGCCCCAAGATCACATAGAGCTGTCTTGGTACAAGCACCTTCTAATGTGCATGGTATCATAAAGCTTAGTTGCTGCAGGTTTATTTCCTATAGAAGTGGTTGGGGAAGCCTGCTTAAGGGGGTTGTTATCAGCACTTGCAGGTGTCTGATCCCTTAGTGGCATTTGAACGCCAGAATTGGGGGCTTCATGGGTGTTTAACGCCAGATTGCCACCCCTTTCTGGCGTTTGGACGCCAGAATTAGCCATTCCTGGGGCGTTTAACGCAACTTTCCTACCCTTTTCTGGCGTTTGAACGCCAGAATCATTCCTCTCTGGGCTCTTACTATCCTCAGAGGGATTTTGGGCAGTGGGTTGGTCATCCTCTGTTATTTGTTTCTTTCTTGGCTTTCTGCTGCTTTGAATTGAGACATTCAATGTCTTCCTATTCCTTAATTGAACAGCTTGGCATTCTTTTGTTATCTGTTTAGATAGCTGCTGTCTTGTCTGATCCAATTGTGCTTCCATATACTGGTTAGCATTTTTAGTGTCTTGGAGCATCTCTTTGAATTCTGCAAACTGTTTTGTTATAATAAGTAATTGCTGATTGAGTTCAGCAACTTGTTCTTGAGGACTAAGTTTAGTGGATACTGCATTAGCTTCTTCTTTCATGGAGGTCCCACTACTTAAGTATAGATATTAATTTCTAGCAACTGTATCAATGAGCTCTTAAGCCTCTTCAATTGTCTTTCTCATATGTATAGATCCACCAGCTGAATGGTCTAAAGATATTTGGCCCTTTTCTGTAAGACCATAATAAAAGATATCCAACTGTACCCATTCTGAAAACATTTCAGAGGGGTATCTCCTTAGCATCCCTCTGTACCTCTCCCAGACTTCATAAAGAGATTCATTATCCTCTTGTTTAAAGCCTTGGATGTCCAGCCTTAGCTGTGTCATCCTTTTTGGAGGGAAATATTGATTCAGGAATTTGTCTAATAACTGTTTCCATGTTCTTATGCTTGCTGTGGGTTGGTTGTTTAACCACCTCTTAGCTTGATCTTTTACAGCAAATGGAAACAGTAATAATCTGTAGACATCCTGATCTACTTTCTTATCACGTACTGTGTCAGTAATTTGTTGGAACTATGCCAGAAATTCAGTAGGTTCTTCCGGTGGAAGACTGGAATACTGACAATTTCGCTGCACCATGATAATGAGCTGAGGATTTAACTCAAAGCTGCTTGCTCTTATGGGGGGTATACAGATACTACTCCCATATGCAGCAGTAGTGGGGTTAGCATATGACCCCAAAGTCCTTCTGGACTGTTCATTTCTACTTAGGTCCATGATGGAGAAAGGAAGATGTTGTGGATTGTAAAATAGAAATAAAGTAAAAGAAAAATTAAAATATTTTTGTTTTTATTTTATTTAATTAAAGATAAACCGAATTGAAAGAAAGAAATAAAATAAAATAATTGAAAAATAAAATATAAATTTTGAAAACTAAAAGATAAAGAAATAAAAGAAATTCGAATAATAAAAAGATTAATAGATGAAAATTTTAAAAATTTTTTGGGTATGATTTTCGAAAAATGAAGAGAGAGAAAGTGGTTAGGAGGTTTTGAAAAAGATATGTCTTAAAATTAAAGATACTTGTAAAATAAACAAAAATTTAAAAGATTTGAAAAAGATATGATTTTGAAATTTGAAGATTGAAACTTTCTTAGCAAGGAAACACCAAATTTAAAATTTTTCAATCAAAATAATAAAATAGTACAGGTAATTTGAAAATGACAAGTAAATAAAGGAAAAGATATTTTATTGAATTTTTGAATTTAATGAGGAAAGAGAAAAACAATAAAATGACACCAAACTTAAAATTTTTAGATCAAAACAAAGAAACCAAAGAAGAAAACTTTGAATGTCAAGATGAACACCAAGAACACTTTGGAGATCAAGATGAACACCAAGAACAAATTTTGGAAATTTTTAAGAAAATAAAAACACAAAGGATACCAAACTTAAAAATTTTTATACTTTGGACACTAATAATTCGAAAATGCACAAGAAAAACAAGAAAAGACACAAAACAAGAAAAACTAAAGATCAAAAGAGGAAAATAAACAAGAACAACTTAAAGATTAAGAAAGAACTAAGAACATGTATTTCGAAAAATTGAAAGAAAAATAAAGGCATGCAATTGACACCAAACTTAAAACATGAAACTAAACTCAAACAGAAGACTAAATCATGAAGTTATTGGTTTAAAAATTTTCGAAAATAATTTAGAAAAAAAAAATAAGGATTTTAAAATTTTAACCAAAAACAATAATAGAAGATTCAATTTTAGTGACTCTAAACTAAAAAGATAAATTTTTCCTAATCTAAGCAACAAAATAAACCGTCAGTTGTCCAAACTCGAACAATCCCCGGCAACGGCGCCAAAAACTTGGTGTGGGAAATTGTGATTACACTTTTCACAACTCCGCACAACTAATCAGCAAGTGCACTGGGTCGTCCAAGTAATACCTTACGTGAGTAAGGGTCGATCCCACGGAGATTATCGGCTTGAAGCAAGCTATGATTATTTTGTAAATCTTAGTCAGGAGATTAATGATAAGAGTGATTGTATTTATGAAAAATAAATAACATAAAATAAATAGTACTTGTGATTCAGTAATGAGAAAAAGGTTGAGGTTCCGGAGATGCTCTGTCGTCTGAATCTCTACTTTCCTACTGTCTTCTTTTCCAAACACGCATGGCTTCCTTCAATGGCAAGCTGTATGATCCTCTCAGATGAAAAATACCAGGTAAGATCTCTGCACGACTAATCAACTGTCGGATTTCTCATCTCGGATGAAAAATACCAGGTACAGCTACCGCACGGCTAATCATCTGTCGGTTCCCACTAGCATCGGAATAGGACCCTTGTCCTTTTGCACACTGTCACTGCGCCCAACATTCGCAGGTTTGAAGCTCGTCACAGTCATCCCTTCCCGGATCCTACTCGGAATACCATAGACAAGGTTTAGACTTTTCGGATCCCAGGAATGCTGCCAATTGGTTCTAGCCTATACCACGAAGGTTCTAACCTTCGGACTCGGTCTGTAGATTAGAAACCCAAGAGATACGCACTCAAGCTGTCGCCCAATGACTACGTTGAGCTCAGATAGAATGGGAGTGGTTGTCAGGCATGTGTTCATAGGTTGAGGATAATGATGAGTGTCACGGATCATCATATTCTCCATATTGAAGTACGAGTGAGTATCTTAGAATAGAATCAAGCGTGATTGAATAGAAAACAATAGTAGTTGCATTAATCCATTGAAACACAACAGAGCTTCTTACCCCCCACCTATGGGGTTTAGAGACTCATGCCGTAGAAGGTACAATATGAAGTGTAAATGTCATGAGGTACAAAATGAATCTCTAAAAGTAGTTTTTATACGAGACTAGTAACTTAGGTTTACAGAAAATGAGTAACTAAGTACAGATAGTGTAGAAATCCACTTCTGGTACCCACTTGGTGCGTGTCTGGGCTGAGCTTCCAAGCTTTCATGTGCATATGCCCAAAGTTGGCGTTAAATGCCACCCTGGGTGCTAGAATGGGCGTTTAACACCGAAAAAGGTGCTAGTTCTGGCGTTTTACGCCAGAAAGTTTTAGGCTGACTTTGAACGCCATTTTGGGCCATCAATTCTCGGGTAAAGTATGGACTATTATATATTACTGGAAAGCCCAGGATGTCTACTTTCCAACGCAATTGAGAGCGTGCCAATTGGTCTTCTGAATCTCGAGAAAATCCATTTCGAGTGAAGGAGGGTCAGAATCGAACAGCATCTACAGTCCTTTCTCAGCCTCTGAATCAGTTTTTTGCTCAGGTCCCTCAATTTCAGCCAGAAAATACTGAAAATTACAGAAAAACACACAAACTCATAGTAAAGTCCAGAAATGTAATTTTTAAATAAAAACTAATAAAAATATAATAAAAAGTAGCTAAATCACACTAAAAACTATGTAAAAATAATGCCAAAAAGGGTATAAATTATCTGCTCATCAATGATCCTACTCAAAATGCCACAGACAAGGTCGAATCTTCTGGATCAAAGAATGCTATGCCTTTGGTTCTAGCCTCTACCACAAAGACTCTAAACTCCCTATACCCCGGCTGAACTGGTGTCTCGAGAAGTCCCCAACGAAGGCGCTAGCAAGACTTATAAAACAGCAATGTCTATGCCTCTTATGGGCGCTAAACGCCCAACTGGTGTTTAGCGACAGGCAGTCTGAATTGAAAACCCACTCTTGGAGAATCTCTAGTTGGATTTAGCTTTTATTTGTTATCTTATCTTTTATTTTTGGAATTTTTATTTACTTAGTTTTAGGATTTATTATTTTATTTTATTTTATTTTCAAATCAAATTCGGTTAGATATAAAAGGGAAAAGATTCACCCTTCAGGGTGATCTTCTCACTTCCGCACATTTTACTTTTCGGAACCCTTGTTTTCTCTATAAGTCATGAGCCACTAAACCTCCTTGGTTAAGGTTAGGAGCTCTATTTATTTCTATGGATTAAGACTATTATTTTTCCATTTTAATTAATGTACTCATTCAATTTCAAGGAGTACTTCCGTTCTTAATTTTATGAATCTGGGTGGAACGAGAGTATGACCCTTATTCTAGATGCGTTCTTGTGATCCTTGGGAGAAGTCTCTCACTTGAACACAGCTTGAAATTAAATTCCTCCTAAATTGCTAATTACTTGAACTAATCAGGATATGTGACATATAATCCATTTTAGCTTTAGATAATTAGGGTTTTGTGGTCATAAACTAGGTTTGAACTTAACCCTCTAATCGGAATTAAGTGACCAAGAGATTGGCAGTTGATAAAGGTTAGAGGAGACTAAACTACTAAGAGAATAGGGTTTAGTCAACTACAGTTTGATATGGAATGCATCTTGCATGATTAAAATAGTTGGTAAGAAAACTTAATCCGGAAAAAGTAAACATCTCCATTACCTTAATTGTTTCTCTCATTGATTTCTACACCAAACGCATTATTTGGTTCTTTTACTCTTGATATATTGTTTAATGCTTTTGAAACCCACAAAACCAACTTTTATTTCTGCCTAACTAAACCAATCAGCCAACCATTGTTGCTCAGTCCATTAGTCCTCGTGGGATCGATCCTCACTTACCTTAGGTATTACTTGGACGACCCAGTGCACTTGTTGATTCAGTTGTGGATATTCTCAAAATGCGCACTAAAATGATACTAGAAACCTATTGGAATTTGCAATCCAAACAACAATAGATTGTGAGAGTTTAGTCTGGGAATGGACTAATATTTCAGGCAATTGGGACACAAACAAACTCAAAAACTACCTACCAAAAGACTATGTGTTGAAGATTCTAGCTTCACCAGCACCATCACATGATAGAGAAGAAAACAGAATTGGTTGGAGACATACAGAAGATGAGAATTTTTCTATAAGAGCCACATATAATAAGGGTGGCAATGGGGGCGGGTATGGGCGGGTTTTTGCCCTACCCGATCCCACCCCGTCCTACAATAACAACATGCTATGCTCTTATCTGTAGGCAATAAAAAGTTGAACCCTAAGTCGTTCCCACGGGGTACCTGCCCCATCTCTACCCGCCTCTATAATTATTAAAATCCAACAAATAAAATTAAATTTCAAAATTTATACAACCATAATCATATATATAACATAAATTAAATTTAAAACTTAAATATGATACAATATTAAAATTATGGAAAACTATGGGGAGCCAATGGAATATTTGTACAATGCGTACAATGGAAGTTTAGAGAGTATTAGAGATATAACCATTAGTGTTATCTTTTCTCATCAGCATAAGATTCTGGGATGAGTGGTATCATGACATAGTATTAGAGCTCTAGATCCGAAAGGTTAAGAGTTCCATTGGCTCCCTAGCAGGACGCTAAAATTATATATATACCAGATTGGGTATTACCTAAACCCGATCCCGCCCCAAGTCCTCGCCCCGCTAAAAACCCGGCCCGAACTCTGCAACCAATTTGGAAGTGTTGCCATCCCTACATATAAAGCTCTGCAACATTGGACAAGACCCAATCAAAATCATTCGACAAAAATTTGGAAGTGGGAGGAACCTCAAAAGTCCAAAACGGTCATCTGTAGAATTATGCATGGGAGAATTTTAACTTACCAAAGAAGAGCTCGTCTATTTGGGGGTAATGAAATCTGCCCAATTTGCAATGTAAATGAGCGAGCATTATCCACACCATCAGAGACTGCCGAAAGGTTTCAAGAACGTGGATGCAACTTATCAAACCCGAAAGTGCAATGGATTTCTTCAACAATAACAACGTGCAACAATGGATGACTCTCAATTTAGATAACCAATTGGGTCAAAGCCAAAGACACAATAAGCTAGAAACCTTCATCTTTATTTGCTGAAAATGTGGACATGAGAAAGAGAAGTAAATCAACAAAATTATCAAAGATCCTCCCAACCCACAAGTTAATCCTAAAAGTGTGGAAGAATCAAAAGAAGCATTCAATAGGAGGAGGAGAAGAATTACTACAAAGAAAAGAGAGGAGATCCACATTAGTTAGACTCCACCACCACCAGGGTGGACAACGCTAAACATAAACGACTCAAGGGACGGAAACGCAGCCAAAGCTGGCTGCGGAGGCCTGCTGCAAGACGCAAACGAAAGATGGGCAGCAGGTTTCTTTCATTTTGGGAGTTGTTTGGCGTATAAGACAGAACTTTGTGGCATCGAGAAAGGGCTTGAACTTGCATGGACTATGGGCATTAGGAAATTGGTAGTGCTGTGTGACTCTCAAGCGGTGATTAGCAAAATTAATGGGGAAGGAAATTTTAGCAAACATTCTAATGCCTTTTTGAGAAGTATTAGTTGCTCAAAAAAGAAAACTTAAGATGTTCTTTTGGTAAATATATACTAAAAAGGAAATAGATGTATTGACTACCTAGTTCAGATTAGTTTAGATCTTGAGAAAGGATATTATTTGTTGGATACACCTTTTAGAGAGGTTATTAGAATTTTAACTGATGATGAAGAAGGGACTACCTTATCCCGTTTAGTTTATAATTAGTAGTCTTTGGGCATCCCTTTAGTCCTATTATGATACCAAAAAAAAATTTTGATTATTTTTTAAAATACTGATAGCTTCCCCTCAAAATCAAATCTAATTATTAGTAACAGGTTTTTCTCAAAAAGACGAAACTTTGTAGAATTGAGGCAATTGCATTTGTTGACAGATTTGGTGATGATGTTGAAGTTGATGAACAAAGCAAACTATTCCATCCAAATTTTCATGGTAGCTCCATTGATGAAACTGCCCAGATTAATTAGTTATCTCAAATAATTTTGTTACTTGTAAACCGACCACCATATTGCTTCCTTTTTTCAATTTCGTTAATGATTTTCTAAAGAGTAAAGTGACACATAAACTCCTAAAAAAATTAACATGAAACACATTAACCTCTGAAAAAGAAAAAATATCAATAAAATCCTTTAGAATAACAAATGTAAACCCATTACCTTCAAATTAACTCGTATGATTAGGATAAAAAGTCTTAATTTAAAATAACTTGTCCATGCCTACTATCGTAGAAGATTTCATAAGTACTTTTTTTTCTTTAAGAATTAATGTTCAAAGTATAAATTTTCAAGAGTTTATTTATCACTTTACTCTTTTCAAAATTAAAAATTTTCCCATCCCCCTCCAAAGCAATCATTTCATACTGGTTTTTCTCCTCAATGGTTCATAAGTTGAATCAAACTAAAGTTAATACTTTTTCCCCCAAAATTAATGAAGCAAGTAGGAATCTGAAACTGAAATTCCAACCACATCCATGGCATTACCAACATTTAAAATATCACAATTCATGAGAATATTTATAATTTTGGATAATAAATAAGATTCAAATCATAATTATTTTTGAAAAGGCTATCGGCAACCTTCCTTTAAAGAGGGCCACAAACCCAGATATGGCCCTTTCGCATGCTTTGTTTAGAAACTAGGAATGGCGAAGGATGCTGGGAGACATGCAGAGTAATTTTTCGGGGTACAAATATTTTCACCATACACACCCCATTCAAAGTTGTCATTCATAACACACGTTTCTCCCGTTATGTGACGTAGATGCATACCATACATATTATTTAATTACAGATAATGAAGGCAACACATCTGCAACAAATATGTTAAGTTACACACAACCTTTCCCCATAAACCTTGAAACTGGGGAGAATGGCATTTAGAGTTAAAACTCCCTTTCTGGGAACATAATTGGCGCCATAAGTGACCATAAGTAGAGCAAGGCAGTAGCCCAGCAAGTGACAATCCGAACCCACACAGAAGGCCACCCGACATCAACCAACTTCCCAGTCTCTTCCAACAGAAGTTGACCAACCTGTCAGAAGCATTGCAGAATACATGCTCGCAAGAGAGAAAATCAAGTGGAAAAAGGCATATGAATATGTAACCGGCATTGCTTTCTCATTCTCAATTTCCTCCTTTCCATCCAGCGGAAGCAAAGGCTTCCCTGCATAATCACCATAATGGCGGCAGATATTTAATATCGTGGGGAATTGATGCTCATCAAGTACAATATTATAAATAGTTACGTTCTTCATGGCATCAACATCAAAAAATAAAATTCAGCTTCACGGCTATCATATATCCATATGATTGGATTCCATGTTCAGATATATACTAATGAATATGAGCATGGCATATCATGACAAATATTAGATTTTGAGAATTTACCAGCACGAGGAGAGCTTGGTGGGGAAAGCACTGTGGCAGAAGATCCAGCACGCACAGCAGAATACACAACAGATAGAACTGTCGTAAGCAAGCCCAAAGTAAGGGTGCCAGTTGAAACGGCTTTTGAGTGTTTGTGAAGGCCATTGCACTCGTAATCTCGGGGTTCACTAGACAATGCACTATAGCAGAGATAAGTACAGTATAATGAAATTACTGAAGCAGGCAGAATGCTCCCATTTACCTGTATACAAAAATAATTCAAAGACCTCAATTGCAGACACATTTACATCTACAATCATGAATACTTTTATGCATATTTGTTATATAGCATAAAACTATTTTTGCATACAAGATTATGATCCACTAATTAATCCTTCAACCAAATCTAAAACTTCAATAGCATCCTAAGCCAACAGGAAGGACCGTATGTCATCTTCATGAAATTCTCAATCCATAACAAACATTGAATTGAATCGATATGATAAAAACAGCAGATAAGACCAGTTTAGAACATAACACCATAACAGAATAACAGATTACATATGAACTTGCACAGGATAATATTTTTCCCTGTTTTGAAGTTAAAAGTGAAAAACGGAAACAGTAACCTTTAGAACCTCCCAAGTTTCAAGATGTGATATCAAATATCATAGGAAAAGACAACTAACAAACAAGCATTCAATATATATTAAAAGGACACCAAATTAGAAGTGGTTAACTGCAATGAGAAGTCAAAAACTTACCGCAGGGTGCAAAGCAACAATAGCAAAAACAAATGCAAGAAGGAGGGTCATTGTAATAAAGAAGGTATTGATTCCACAGTCTTGTCCAGATGGTGTGAAGAAGTGAAAAAGAAACTCCGAGAACACAAATGAAGCCACATAACAAACAGTGAAACCACAAACAGAGCAACATACCTGTATGAAAAAACCTTTAAATACTGAAAATCCTCATGTAAATATATGTCAAGAAAAGCACAGCTATCACAGATGTCAAACAACGTCTAAAACTAACCAGAATTGTTCATCATATCCAACCCAGGTGTCATTCCATCGATGAACAAAATTAACAATAGCACAACTTGAACTAGAAGAAACATACCCGAGCCAAACTTTGATATGGTTTCTGCAAAGAGAACATACTTCAAGATAATCATAAACAATGAAATAAATTACATGCAAAACCTATAGGAAAAAGGCTTGTCAAACTAGGCAACAACTACACCTTGTCCCAGAAGGTTAGATCAAATGAGGCCATAAGCTCTATTAAGAATCATATCCATGCTTTAATAATTAGCATATAAATACTTAATAATCCTCCCTATACTTTTTTGGTCTCTGTAGCTATATAACTCCTTTGTCTAGTCCAATCACCTTACTAGGAGTATGATCTCTAAAGGTCTTCTCCAAATAGATGCAAACTACTTGAGAGGAGACTTTTCCATCCCTAAATTGGCGTTGTCCCACTTTGTATGGTGTACTCATTCATAATCCTATCTAGTGTCTTCCCACTAATCCATCTCAACAACCTCATTTGCAAACATTTAGCATATTGTCTTGTTTGCTTTTACCAATCAAGTTAAGATTTATTCAAAAGCTTACATAAGCAGTCTCCAAGGTGGGGTTAAAAAGGGGGGCCAGTGTGACATTGTCACAGCAAATTTTAAAAATGGGTATCTTTACATGGGATCAAAGAAGGAATCACTAAACTGGGAAATTAAAGAAAGCCATAGGATGATTTAAGCATTCATATATTAGTTACGGGAAAAAAATATTCAGGACTTAAAGCAATAAATTGATAGTATTCCAGTTTGCTAAACAACTTAGAAAATCTTTATCTACATTTCCACTTTTCATTCAAGATGCAATGTCCATTTTCCAATAACCTCAGGCTCTTCAAACCAACACTTTTAAGTGTGTGATAAGCCCTCATATATGATATCAATCAAGAAATTAGTGTCGCCTGGTAGCCAAGTTACTTAAGTTATAAGGAATCAGCTCAATAATAGATAAAAAAATTTTAGAAGAAACACTTACCATAAAAGCTGATGAGCTCATTTGGAAGGAAAAACATAAAGATTACCAGAAGGAACCAACAAATTATTTCATCATCCAACCTCCGTGATGCAACCATCACGAGGTCCTTCTGGTTCTTGACGCCAATCATTAGAACTGCTAGAATAGTGAAAAAGAGAAAGTTCCCCAAGCAACTCGCAAAACTGCATCTGTTTCAAAACCATTCTCTGCTAGGGATGTTTAAAGTGATTGATCCCTACAACAAGTACAATACATTAGTTTCCTCATCACAACTCATCACATAATAAGGAGTTAGTACATTTCATCATATATCAGACCATCCATTAACCTAAGCAAAACATCAAACCAGTAACCACTTATTGCTAGCAATAAACGTCAGGAGATGAAAAAGGAACCCGAAAAAGTAAGATTTGGTCCATAAAATAACAGAGATCATTGACAAAAGCTAATTTCTAAAGATTTTTAGTATCTAAGGAAGTGGGAAACCACACCTTAAAAGTAGCTTTGAACCACTCTCCTTATATACAACATCAAGCATCCCATACTACTCGATGTGGGACTTTGAGCACCCATAATACCCAAGTCCCTAACAATACACCGGCCCTGAGCCGACGTCCACGGCGGCTTCACTCTATTGACACTGACCCAACGGTAGCCACTTTGCTACGGTCTATCAGTATTCGGTATTCACCTTAATCCAGCCTATAGGTAGCCCTTTCCATGGCGCCGACAACCACGCTCTGATACCATTGTTAGGTATCTAAGGAAAGTGGGAAACCACACCTTAAAAGCTAGCTGTTAACGGGGAAGAACCTCTCTCCTTATATACAACATCAAGCATCCCATACTACTCGATGTGAGACTTTGAGCACCCATAATACCCAAGTCCCTAACAAATTACTAACAAAAGAAATACATAGATTTAAAATCCATCTCAGAGATAAATTGATAATTTTTTTTCAAAATGATCCAACTAAATACTTTCCAAACTATTTGACTTTGACAGTAATCAATCTCAGAATTCATAAATAAACCTTTTAACACTTATAATGATCAAAAGGGTCAAGCTCCAAGTGAGGAGGTTGGCAAGGTGAAAAAGTTACTCTAATCACCTTGAAAGATATTGGGGTCAGATATGATGGAAGTTATAAATTCAAGGTGATTTAAACCCTCAATTTCTCACTTCATCAGTTACCAATCAAGTGAGTCTATCTTGTTTCCAACTATACGTACTGCCCAAAAATTGCACATGCAATTGCCACAACAAACAATAAAACTAAAAATGAAAGACAATAAAATTTCATTCAAATCCCAAAAAGTAATACACATATCAGTAATGTGATCAAACAAAACATAATGTCCAACAGAAATTGCCAAAAATCAGGATTAATTCAAAGTTTGCCACATCTTTG
This sequence comes from Arachis hypogaea, assembly GCF_003086295.3. Taxonomy (NCBI): domain Eukaryota; kingdom Viridiplantae; phylum Streptophyta; class Magnoliopsida; order Fabales; family Fabaceae; genus Arachis; species Arachis hypogaea. The sequence goes on along the minus strand of NC_092051.1, from coordinate 93,404,184 downwards.
GTACATTCGACAAGCGAGAAAAAAAACTTAAAACAAATAAATTGTAAAACACAAACACGACTGGAAAGAAATAAAGAAAAGAGGGGAAAAGTGAAATTGAAGAAGCGAAGTTACAAGGAAGAGACTCCATCAAAGGAGCAGCGACTTCGCGGAGGATCCATGCGACGACGAGGGAGAAGGCGAACAGGCCGCAGTAGGCGATCCTCGCTGAACGGCGGCTGATTCCCGAAACGACCGTCCGGCACGCGTCGCATGCGCACGCGGCACAGCATGACGCAAGGCAGGAAGCTGCCCACATCGATCTTCTTGATTTGGTGATCAAATTAGGGATTACGAACTGGGGATTTTAGTTAATGGAATTGAGACTTTGGGGTATTTGGCTTGGATAGGGCATAGACCAGGCGATGAGTGCAGAGCGAGAAGGGAAGGCAGGGAAGGCAATCTTTTATTTAAGTTTGTTTGTGCGCCATTCTCTAAAAAATATATATTTTTTTAATTATATGATTTATATCTTTTTAAAATATATTTTAAAAAATAAGAATAAATACTCTTTTTCATTTCTGTCTTTTTTAGAAATTGACTACATGTCCCCTAACGTTTATAAATTATCAAATCGGCCCCTATTCATATACTCTGTGATACCAATTAACCTTTCGATTGGTTTCTCTGTTCAAAGTCGTTGGAAAACGCTGAGGTGTAAGGTGCAGCCCGTGACGTGGCGTTGGATAATCCTGCGTGGAATGCTCTGTGGGCATTTGGACAATTAAATCCCTGCACACTCAGCAAAGCGGCGTCGTTTTGAAACGAAGCCCTTTGGCTCGTTTTGGGTGAAATCTCAGTCTCCCCATTTCTGAACCCTAACACTAGTGCCTCAAGCATGAGCGATCCAGAGCAATCTTCAACCTCTAACACACGCCGTGTCTGGAGGAAGACTATGGTGGGTTCGAGTAGCAATGCAAGTGAGGGTATGAAGGCCAAGTTTCAGCACCTTAAATGCAAGTGTGGCACGTATGCAATCATGCAAGAGTCTGAGACAGCAAGAACCCGGACAGAATCTTCCTGGGTTGTTCTTACTATCGTGTAAGTGTGCATCCATCTTCAGTTTATGTAATCAACTTCTTGTGTTGTTTAACAAGTTGTATTCACTATAATGGCGATTGCAAACGGAGCAACGTCACTGCAACTATTTTGTTTGGCTGGACGAACTCATTGCTAAATATTTTGGGCATGAAGATAACAATGATGTTCAAGGAAGAATGGCTATGCTGGAATAGATTGGAGCAACTGAAATTTAAGATTGAGAATGAATATGAAAAAAAAATAAAAAAATGTAGTAATACCATGGTGTATTTGTTATACTGGCAATGTTAATTCTGTAACAGCAATTGTGTTTGTAGTGTTTTAGGGTATATTGTGTTGCTGTAAATAATGCATGGACAAGGTTAAGAGTTGGGTTTATTTGCTCTGTAATTGCAAATTCTATATGAATTGAATGTGAATAATTTTTTGTTAGACTGTATAAGCCTGAACCCATGATAAGTCTGCACAATGTGAATAATCTTTTCAAAACGACGCTGCTTTGCTGAGTGTGCAGGGGCTTAATTGTCCAAATACCCACAGAACATTCCACGCAGGATGATCCAACGTCACGTCACGGGCTGCACCTTATACCTCAGCGTTTTTCGATGAACTTTGAACGGAGAAATCAACGGAAGGGCTAATTGGTATCACGGAGTATATGGATAGGGGCCGATTTGGTAATTTATAAACGTTAGGGGGCGTGTAGTCAATTTCCAAAAAGGACAGGGGCAAAAAAGGGTATTTACTCTAAAAATAAAAGTAATTTTATATTTGGATATTTCATATAAAAATATTTTTTTATTTATTAATAATATTTGGATAAAATAAAATAAAAATACCTTTTTGTTTTTTTTCTTTTGCTCTATTTTGTTGTGTTGAACTTTTTTACTTCAAAAAAAAAGGATGAATGTAATTTTTTGTTTATTTATTATGTAAAAATATCTTTTTTTAAAAAAAAAGATCTTTTAAAAAAAATATAAATTGTAACTTCTCAAAGAAAGATATTTTTTTATTTTGCTAGTGCTTTTACTTTTATTATTAGAAATTTGCCAAATACACTAAAAAATAAAAAAAAATATTTTTTCATTGAAAAATAATTTTTTTATCGATTTAATAGCGTCCAAACAAATACTTATTTATTTTTTACTTTTTAGAAAAGCGAAAAGACTTTTTCATCACTTTTCCAAAAGTCATTTATTTCGAAGAATTAAAAATGAGTTAATAGTCAAAATCATCTCTGAAGAATTATCCAATTTTCAATTTGGTCTCCAAAAAAAATTAATCAAAATAATCGCTAAAAGACAATTGCATTGGTCAAGTTCGTTCTTTCGTCATCTCAATGTTAAGTGTTACAGCACATCCCAAACTTTAGCCACGTTGATGCTGAGCAGATAAGTTTATTAAATTAACTCAAATCAATCCGATGTTAGAATCCTAATCCTAAATTCATCATCATCTTCTACAATCGTCCCTCATTCAATTTATCCTATGCTAGGGTTTTTCAACTTTTTCATCTTCTATACGACAACGTTTCGAGTTTCAACCAACTTTTGTTGTTGCTCTTCTTCTTTACTGGCGAAACAAAGAAGAGAAAACGTGTGTGAATGGCTACAGCATCGTTGAAGTCTCAACCTCTTTACATCTTCACTTTACCGTTTCTAAAATAGGGGGTACCAGTATTGCCAAGAGCTACTACACAATCACCTCTAACCAAGGTTCTGAAAAATCGA